>NC_140495.1:29929353-30649353 GCF_964271855.1 Acomys minous
TGTCCTGCCTCTGTGATGCGCTCTCTTCAGGTAGTGGCTCCTATTACTTCCTGTGTCCTGGACACATGGCATGTCAAGAGCCACACGATGGCCATGGTGCCTGACTTTACCTGAGCGAAAATTTGAAATCTAGCTGAACCGTGACTTTAGCTGATTTAAAACTATTCAGTGTTTTCGCAGAATAGCCTGAAAGGGACATGATAATTTTGGAGGAAATAGAAGTAGAATCCAGCACATACATTTCTGGTTCCATGAGCTCAGTCATAGTAGTCCAAGGTACTTGAAAGCCAGATGCAAGGAGAAATTTCATTTTTTTTTTAACAGCTCCAGTTTATACACATTTTATTCTTTGTTTTTGTTGTTTATTTTTATATTATATTTTTATTACAACACTTCTCCCTTCTCTTTTCTCCCTCCAATGCCTCTCCCATATCTACCCCTTCCTGCTCTCCTTTAAATTCATGGCCTCTCTCATCTCATCAATTGTGATTGCGTACATACCTGTATTTGTATATGCAGATGTATTCCCGAATATAACCTGTTGAGTCTATGTAATGTTACTTGTATGTACATCCTCAAGGATGACTATTTGGCATGGGACAACCGATTGGTATGCTCTTTCTTAGAGAAGGCTACCTCACTCACTCACAGCTCTTCTTAGTTTACCTGTAGTTCTTTGTGTAGGGCTGAGACCTCATGGACTTTCCACAAGGAAAGAATTTTGATCAAGTGTGAGAATCCGGCTTATAAATGGTCTAGCTCATGCTCTATACTTTTGTGTCATATACTAGATGAGAAATGGACAGATTGCTGATCATACTGCACATTTAAAAAAATAAGGATGTGAGCTATCCTAGGCGCAAAATTCTCTAAATTAATTTATAATTCAGGGTAAGATTTATCCATGCTGTCTAACTTTAAGTTATTTATTTATTTATTTATTTATTTATTTATTTTGCTGTTGTTGCTTGGAATAGAGACCAGGGCATTTTACATTATCACTGAGCATGAATTTGTTACGTTTTCTAAGACAAACTTTCCTTCATTTTTTTCCCTCTTTATATGAGGAAAATCTGAATGAATGATATGTATTCACTAGCAACCACAACAAATTAAGGATTCTGTCTATGGGATTGTTCAAAAATTCAAAAATCAATTTATTCACATGTCTATATGCTTCCCAGGGATGGAACTATCAGGAAGGAAGGAAGGAAGGAAGAAGAAAGCCTTTGTTTTTTACACAATAAAAAGTTAGGTGCCATCTGTGTAGAAGTTCTGAGCTACTGACCCTGTGTGTCCCACCGTTTTATCTGTGATGGCTACAGCATTTGTGCTAATGGACTCCCCTAGTTAGTCTCCTCCTGCATATACAACCTCCTCCTCCAGCAATGGCCTTCCTTCTGTGTTCTCACCCCACCCCCCACTAATTTGCACTTCTTATATACACTGGCATATGCTGTAGGCACTGTAAATTATCAAAAAAGTACATGTCCACTTACTTGATGCTCCACAGTTACCTATCTAGGCCAAGAATGTTAAGTTTTTTGTAAAAATAACTTATATATTGAAAATTATTAAAAACTCCAAAAAAAAACTCCATTGTGTTTGTGTGAGCTATGTTCATCTGTACTTAGAATTTTAAAGTTAAAATAGGCATTGTACAGGCCTGAGCATGTAGCTCAGAAATAAGACATTTAAGGCTGGCCATGCCTAAGGTCTTCAGTTTGCTCTTTTGGCATTACAAGAAGATAATATCAAATAAAATGCACACATTTTAATAATATGTACTAACTTAAAATAACAATGTTAGCATTTTAATATCAGTAACATTGTATTATATCAATATCAATAACTATGCTCTAAAAATGTAGCACAAAGATTAGCAAATGTCTTTAATATTTAGCTTAATAAGAACAGCTGAATTTAACATCTTTTTATTCATGCTGTTATGATGCTTTGAGTTTTGATTGAATCACATGAAGAAAATCTTGCCTCATAAAATATGTAGCACAGAAAAGATAATTTTTAAAGCTCCATCAGATAATTATAGATATTTTATATTGCCTCAGGGCAAGCTGCTTTTACATAGCAGTTTAGAGCTCTGAGCATGTGTGGTCCAGAAAATAAGCTACTGTTGCTATTAAGGAACATCACGTCCATGGATTTTTGTAAGGACATTTGGACTGCTAAATTTGTGGATTGATAATTGCTTCTATTGTAAAAGGTAAACTGTGCAATTTTTAGCTGAAACAGAAAGGGGGAAATTATATAGAAATTTTAATTCAGAGCATGGCAAGAGATTGCATCCAAAGACTTTCTGTGTCTGTGTGATCTGGCTGGAATGCAGACAGGCTGGGCAGTAGTGACACATACCTTTAATCCCAGGAGACAGAGGCAAAAAGACTTCTGAGTTCAAGGCAAGCCTGGTATAGTGCAAGTTTCAGGTTAAAAAAAAAAAAAAGCACAGGTCCAGGCATAGTGGTACATGCCTTTAATTCTAAACAATGAAGGTAAAGTTAGTTTGTAGAAGGAAGTACCCATGCTTGAAAATGATGTCTAATTGAGTGGCAGAAACTGTGACCAATCAGAGAAAGATTTGACAGAATAGGATACACTCAATTTTCATGAGAAGAGAGAGGAAAAGGAAGCTATTTAAGGGAGCACACACAATGAGGAAGGGAGCACACACAATGAGGAAGGGAGGAGGCTCTTTTACTGAGAGTTTTAGAGAGAGAGGGGTTGAACAGAAAACAAGCTAGACACAAATAAAGGCAGAACGAGCCAGAGAATGAAAAGGAGCCAGAAGATTAGAACAGATTGTGAGAGTCAGTTTGAGGCCAAGGAACGCAATGCATTCAGTCAAGCCAGATTGAAACAGCCAGCTGCAGGGGGTGGGGGGGTGGAGGGTGGGGGGTGAGGTGGAATTTAAGCCAGAAGAGCTGAGTTGAACCAGCCAGCAAGAGTTAAGAATGAAGTAGAAATGGTGACAGTGAGTTTCAACTGTGCAGGCCTGGATTAGATTGTATGGAGGCTAGAAGCTTCCAGGACTAGGCCTCAGTTATCAGATGGAGACAGCAAGCCTCAGAGAGAACTAATCAAGTGAATAAAAATTATTTTTACAAGCTACATACAGCAGTGTTTTTTCATTTCTCCAAGTCATAGGCCATACAGCGCCACTCTTTTTTTTTTCCTTAATTGACTGAAACAGACATAGTACAAAGACTGCTCACATTCAAGAGGAGGAAACATAAACCCCACCTCCCCATAAGAGAACCAGAGCATGTGACTCTGCTCCAGGCTCAAAACTACTCCTCAGAAGTTGGAGAACAGACTAATCCTATCAGCTGGGTTCCAGGGACATAAAACAAAGATGAGAAGAAAGCAAAGGCTTGAGAGCCCAGAGAGACAGAGTTTTGAAAGAGCTTGGGTCTTTTATTCAGAAAGAAGGGCATGAAGACATTGAATGAGAAAGACTGGCAGGGGAGATGGGAAAGAATACTGGAAACACAAAAGAGAAAAAGAGCACAAGTAACCAAAGTTCACCGGTGATGTGTTTCTGTAGTGTTGAGTCTGGACCCTCATGAGTAATGTCTGTAAGAAATGTATATGCGATACAAATTGTGAACATGTGCTTAAATACACGGGCCACTTAACCAGCTCTGTGCGCCATCTTCTGAGGACTGACTTTGCCCTTGACTTTCCACTCTGAAGAGATTTGAATTGCAGCCTTCTTCCCTTCTGCTAAGCCAACTAACTTATTCATGGTACAGGGTTTTGGTTTTTTTGGTTTTTTTTTTTTTTGGGCCTACGTTTGTCAGTCCAGCGCAGACAACCTGTCATTGAATTTTTGTTATTGTTTTTCTTTAAGTTATTTACCAATTTATAAATGACTTCCCAGATCAGAAAGCTACAACGTCACTGTTTTCTTCTATCAAACCAAAGACAAAAGGCAAGCCTTCACCCTAAAAACTCCTCCTGTGATCCTCCAGTAATCACCACTCCCAGTGCAGCTGCAACAGAAAACCAACAACCAAACAACCAAACAACCAAACAAGGCCCCTTTGACTACCGCAGCTTGGCTATCTGTCAACCTAAGCTTTCCTTTGGTTTTCTTATGGAAAGAAATGCCCAAAACACAACAGCAGACTGTTACTTCCCCCTCCAGAAGCTTTGTGTACCCGAAACTGATTGTTCTGAAAGAGCAGAATAAAAGGCAACTAGTACCCGGCACCCCCCCCCCCCCCCCGCCCCAGGTTCCTGCCCCTACCTCAAAGACATTTACTGGATTCTTATCTGCAAGCTCCCAAAGCAAGGATGTTTGGTATAAGAAAGTAACGCAAAAGAATTCTGAATATATTTGAGCCCAGGAACAAAACTCTAGCCAGAAACCATTTCTGGCTAAAAGGCTGGCAATAATTTAAGATCAGAGATTGAGAGTAACAAATGGATGCTGTTCACTTTTCAACACAGTCGTTTTTCTTATTACAAACGACTGTTTCTGGTAGCCAGCTGTGATCCCAAGCACTGATCCTGTCTAGGAACACACTGATCCTAATGATGTCACCCTTGTCCATGCCTTTTTAAAAGTCTTCTTTCGATATTCGCTTCGTGGTGATCCTAGTGCAGTTTTTGTCAATGGAGGCATTCATTCAACATAAATGATCTTTTGTTTAGTTTCTGATTCTTACCAGTCACACCCTATGAACAGGAAAGATACAGTATAAACACTGCAGGCAACCTTTTCAGAGTTTGAGGTGTTACTTTTAAAAATAAAAGATTTATTTACTCTATATCTATGTGTGTCTGTGTGCCTGCGGGTATGTAGACATCCATACATGTCTGCGAAGGTGACGCCAGAGGCCAGAAGAGGACATTCAGAGCCCTGGAACTGGAGTTATAGGTCGTTATGAACTGCCTGATGTAGGTGCTGGGATTCAAACCTGGTCCTCTTGAAGAGCAGCTAGTACTCTTAACCACCGAGCCATCTCTCTAGCCTCCTCAGAGCGTGTTGCAAACCAGTAAGTAAATTATATCTCTGATGACGTTGTATTCTAAGAATAAGAAGAAAATTATATTAGATGTTTTTATTAATTACTACTTTAATTTGAGAGTTACAAAGTGTTAACTTTATACTTGTACAGCGTGTGATGGTCAGGTCAGGGTAGTTAGCATTTCCACCTTCATAGACACTTTAAATTTTTGGTTAACAAATAATAATCATAATTATTTATGAAGTATAGTATGATATTCCAGCACACATATATAATGTGCACTGATGAAGTCAGAGTAATCAATACCTCCTCCTCCTTATCACTATTCTGTGGTTAGAAACACTGAGTTCCTCCCTTCTCCTCATTTAAAAACCATATATTACTCTGTATAGTTCCTATGCTGTGCCATAGAATAGTATAACTTCTCCTTTAATGGTCTTCTAGTACCAGCTAAGCAACCTCTCATTGTTTCCTCCTCCACATCTGGGTCAGCACATTCAGCAAAACCCTGTCCCATTTTCACTTCTGGGTGTATGTTGAAAGAAAATGGTACCATCGTTCAAAGAGACATGCACACATCCAAGTTGACTGGTTACATAATTCACCATGACTAAGATATGAAATGAAGGTAATTAATATCAGTGGATGGATGGAGGAAAAAAATGTGGTGTGCATACACAGCAGAATATTATCTAGCCACAAGCATGCTGACATTTTCAACAAAATGATGTGACTGGGAACATTGTGGTAAGTGAAACTAGATTCAGAAAGACAGACTAAGTTCTTTCTCTTGTGGATGGAAATATTTTCAACAGAGGGGCAAGATGCACTTTTCTGGGGTGACTGTCTCTGAAGAAAAGAAGAAAGCTGCCTTAAGCTAAGGAAAGCATAAAGTAGGCTCTTTTATCTCTTACAGAAGTAAATGGAAAGCCAGAGCGTTTTCAGAGGAATTGACTCAATTTGCTAAATTCCTGAAAGTGGGTTTATGATAAATGCATGGATAGATAGGGCAAGAGATTTGAGTCAGTCCAGGATTCTGGATCAAGCTGAGTTTTGTAGTTTGAGCAGTGGTGATTCACTTCTAAAAGACGGTTTTCCAAACAACACAGAAAAAAAAAATACAGAATTTAGGGCATTCCCATAGCCAGTTTTGTTATAAGTAATTCCTTACTAGGAATAAATATTTAGTTTAAAATAGATACACATGTGCAGATGGTTACATTTGTAAAAACTCTAGAAATCTATGTTAAACAAATGAGGGTACCTAGACAGATAATATGGCTTATGCATATTTCTTTTTGAATGGTCGGGCATGTTGTGGTTTGTGTAGTCCACGAAACTGTAAAAACATTCTTGAGTTTGCAATGATCATATATCACTTAGGAGGACCCCACAGTAATGTGATTTCCCTGAGCTCTGAAAACAGAAAAGTCTCTGATGCTAAAGGAGAGCTTTAAAGGAGCTGGAGGACGCATAAGAGAACACATAGTTCCCAACACAGTTTTTCTCATCTCCCTTTCTTCGCCGCTCAGACTTGAAGGATCTTCCCATGAATTTGTTCCGATGACCTAAAGCTTCCACTTCCCCAGGACTGGAAACATGACTGTTTACTCAGTCCAGGATCCCAGCTAGCATGGCAGCAGCATCAGAGGAGCTAATCATGTGGCTTGGCGTTCATACTCCCCGACCCCCTTCAGAAAATCAGTACTTACGGTTGGTTAGTCTGCTTACCAGAATTTGTAAAAATCTCTTCAGATAGATCTGGGTCAGTGTTTTGAGACTGTACAAAACCCTGACTATTCTACCTTGCATACAGCAAAGCAAACCAGTTTCTAAATTTTTACACTACTGATATGCCAAGGTCTACAGAGTCCAGTCATATCCATCAAATTCTCACAGCAATGCAATTATGAAAGCAATTAGGTCACTGTGGAGTTCCTTCTTTTAATACACCAATGGTTAGTACAGAACTTCCTGCCTTGAAAGGCAGATTACCCAGGGTGGTTGCAGGATTCAGATTCCTGGTGATTCCAGAAAACCCCAAGAACCCAAGAGGCATATCTATGCCATTAACAGTTGAATAGCATTCACTTGCATTATAAGCATTTGTTACTATTTTTAATTATGTATCTGTTTATATATTTGTTCTGTGGTTAGTGGAAAGTTCTAGAAAGCAGAGTTTGTTGAGTTGAATGAGGGAATCAGAAAAAACAACAACAAAACAAAACAAACAAACAACCAAAAAAAAACACCCCAAGCTTGTTTTAATGTGCAGGGCTTACAGAGAAGGGTACAGAATATTCATCTACAATGGGCATTAGCTAAGAAATTCTTCTCTGTTTTCTCCTGAGGAGAATCCATCCTCTTTCTCCTTCTCTGCAGATAGCATTGTGCTTCAGTGAATTTTTGGAGTGCCATTGTGTTTGCATTGTTGCAAGATTTAACAAATAAAATCCTAAGGAAATAACAAGTGAATTCTCTCCCAAGGATAGTCTCATCAAGGTTATTCAGAAAAGCAGTGACTATCTTTTTATTTTAATGTTATTAATTTATTCGGATGACAACTCAATTGTTATCCCATCACTTGTATCCCGTACATTACTCCCTCCCTTCCACTTTCACCCTATAGCAGTGACTATTTTATTGTGAGTGTAGCTATATTTCAAGTATTTTCTGGAACAAACCTGCATCAAAAATCAGTGTCTGGTGATACAGGATGTCAGTGTCCAGCATGCTGGGAGGAATGCATCCTGTCAAGTCTGATCCAACGTCAGTGTCTGGTTCTTTTGTTCTGAAAGCATATAATTTCTCACAAGCCAAGTGCTTCAATTGTTGTTCCTCATCAGAACAAGACAGCTTCCAGGGTACTTTGAAAGAAAGCTTCCAATCCCAATTGGCCCAGCACTTCAGACTATCCCACACAGGACTCTAATTAAGCCTGTTATTTCTCAACATTTAGAAACTGGACTACAAACGCTATTCTTGGCTTGTTTAATCATTTCCCCAATTTTATTTGGGCCCCTACAAAGGTATTATTTGTTCCAAATCAGCTGGAAGAAACCTTAAGGGGGGTCTGGTAGGTTTTTGGTTGCTTTCTTAGGATTTAGAGAGTTATTATCAATTGTCAGAGCCTGCTCTGGACAATATCAACCAGTACCTGGATATGGGGTGTGAGGCTAAAGAAATAAAAAGGATATAGGAAAAGAAAGAAAAGACATAGCAAAAGATATAAGAAAAAAGAGACAAGTATTCAGGAGGGCTAACAGTAAATACTGTAGTTCCGAGATTATTTCTTTCAGAGCTTTTATACAGTATATGTTTGTGTGAACCAGAGGACTCTTGGAACAAAAACAAAAGCTACCAATTATTTTAGTTATCTAGATGTTTAGATTTCTTTCAAATTTTAGGTGAGTTACATCAAGCTCCACACCCTGGTCTGGAATTAATAATAAACACAAGTATCTTGCCAAATCCTCAAGGCTGTGTGAGAGTTTTCAAGCTAAGATCGATCGAAGTTCTCTGGCCTGTTTCTGTTAAGCAATCCAAAAAAGTGGCTCCTGACAATTCCTCTTCTTTATATAAAAAATTGGGTAGACAGACTGTGTCTGTCTTAGGTTGTCCTATTCAGGGTATAGGTCTTAACCGTCATTGGTAAATGAATTCCATCATTCATAGTCTGTCTTAGGTTGGCCCATCTTGACTGGTTCTTACCTGTCTTTGACTACCAGCCTCTGCTCAAGGGAGGTCACGTCTATTAATGAAACTGTCATGGAGCTTAATATTGTGCAACTCTGCATGAAGTTTTGTAAAAAGAGTTTAACACTTACGTCAGTAGAGTGGGCAAGAGACATAACGCCACAATTACACAGAATCCAAGGACTAGTAAATGAATGGCAAGATGGCTGAAAGAGGACCAGGATGGAAGAGAGCTTTGTAAGCTGTTTATAAGTCGTTGTGCAGAATCAGCAGCATTAAAAGAAATGGGTTCAACACTCTTTACAACTAACATTTCTTGATGTAGTTGAATAAATGCAAAGAAACATTAGAATTATGTCAACTGCATATAAGATGAGAACAAAGCTTGCTCCACACATAGTGACTGCCGTTATATTTTTTTTGTTGTAACATAAATTCATTTATTTTTTTGCATGACATTCCAAGTGTGAACATATTTTTAACCCTTGAATTCTATCACTCAAATATAAGACCATATCAAATAAGATATTTAACTTTAACTTAATATCTATTGTTACAGTAAAATGTATGGGTTCGGCCTAAGATGGCTAATAAAGGGCACAGAGTTTGAAGCGTACCTTAAAGCTGCCAGCACTACACTGGGCAGAATCTAAACTGATACAAACCTGCTCCTAAAACTAACATAAACAAACTACTTTAAACTTCTATATATATATATCCGAAGCACTTGCCATTATGTTGATCTTCGGGCCATTTCTCTCCCCTCCTCCCGCCCCCCAATCCTTCTCAACTGTAAACCCTTTTTCCCTCCTCAACTGTCAATCCTCGCTCCACACCCTCTCCAGGAAGTCCCGCCTTCCCCATCCTGTCCTTCTGCCCAGCTTATAGGTTAAACAGTGCTTTATTGACAGTTGTTACATCCATTCAAGACATTCCTCCACAATCTATATCTTCTTGAATCTCTAAGGTTAGAGAAATATTTTTGATAAAGCATTAACCTAACTGTTAATTAAAATAAAAATATCTGAATACAAAACAAAAAGCATTAACATAAGTCTAGTCTGATTGTAAGAAAGCCAAAGCAGCAGTGGTACTAATATTCTCACTCCAAACTTGAGGATAAACAGTAATACAACCTGATTAAGTTTTATTAACAAAATATATAGGCATGCCAAAGCCAGATCCAATATAATTAAAGTTCAAGAAATCTTGGTTTTTTAGTCTTTTTAGTCCATGGAAATCCCAACAAAAGTATCATTTGTAGCAACTGTAATTTCAGGTCCTTCCCATATCGTGGCCTTTACTCATTTTCCACAGGATCATCAGGGATATTAACAGGAGAGTTGTTGACATCTGCAAGTCAGAGCAGCCTTTTGGGAAGCCACCAAGCATTATCAGCATCCTATGTAAAAAACATAAACATGCCCTTGTCCCCATATTAACAAAGGGTTGAGACCATTCCATAAACCAGTAATAGGAGCCTTCTACTTTAGCGTAAGTGCTTTGTGTAGTTGGATGTCAAAATTAGTCAGCTGACGAACATCCTTAAGTATCTAAATTTTAAAAATTCAGACTAAAGAGAGCGTGGTGTAAACTATTATGTGGGGAAGAGGGGTATGATGTCCCCTTCTTTATTTAAGTAGCTGATTTTTCAAACTCTTGTAGGCTCATTCAATGATGCCTTGACCTTGAGGATTATAAGGAATTCCAGTTTTATGAATAGTAGAAAACTGAGAGCAAAAATGTTGAAACTTGTGCCCAATATACCCTGACCCATTATCAGTTTTAATCATTGATGGTGGACCTAGATCCTTAAAACATTTTAAACAATGGGCAATAACATGTTCAGAAGCCTCGTCAGTCTGAGCTGTGGCAAAAATAAAACCTTAATATGTGTCAACAGTTACATGAATGTATTTTAATTTACCAAATTATGTAATGTGTACGACATCCATTTGTCATACTTTATTAGGAATCAACTCTCTAGGATTAACTCCATAATTAGTTACAGAAAAAGATTGTGGGCACATGTGGCACTGTTTAACAATTTGTTGGGCAGCTTTTTGAGTAATATGGAATTGTTTCTTTAAACTTTGACTGTTTTGATGGTACAAAGCATGCGAACTCTGAGCAAGCTCAGTTTGAGAAAGAAATATTTGTCGAGTAGACTGGTCTGTAGAGTCACTTCATTTAGATGAAGGACCAGGTAAACCTGAATGTGCTCTAATGTCACCTATAAAATAAGGGTGTGTTCTCTTATGCAAGTATCTCTGTATTTGAGAGAACAATAATTGAATTTGATTATTACCTGTTTCTATATATGGTACTGCTTTATTACTTGCAATGTTTGAGCCACATATTGACCATCTGTATACAAATTAAAAGGGTCTTCTGCCATCGCTTCAAACGCAGCTGTCACAGCTCTTAATTCTACTTCTCATGCTGAAGCAGAACACAGTTTTAATGTGTATTTTTGATCTAGGATCACATATGCAACAGTTCCATTGGACGAACCATCAATAAAAACTACTGGAACTTCAGGGATGGGGCTTTCTTTTACTATATTTTGGAAAACTGAAGTATGAACATTTTAAAATAGCAACAACTTATCTTTAGGGTAGTGATTATCTAGTCTCCCCATGAAATGAGCCAAAGATATAGTCCATGCATCATTATTTTGAAATAACCAATCAATCTGGTGGTTAGTAAAAGGGATTTCTATAACAGCAGGTTCAATACCAAAATATTTTTGTGATTGTTTTCTAATCAATTGAATTAAATATGCAACAGATTCATAGTAAGGAGCTAATATTTTATAATGAGTTACAAGGAGATGAATCCATAATAAAGGGCCCGTTTTGCATAAAGCAACTGTAGGAGTATGTTTAATAGTTAAAACATAGCCTTTTAAATCTAAATTATAATCAATATATTGTATTTGTTTATTTACTACTGTAAGTTTTATTTAGGTAATAATATATCAAAGTTCCTTTTCTGAGAGTGAAGTCATAGAGCATAACCACAATTTTTATAAAATAAAACCAAATTTTAACAGTGTTAACAATTTAGTGTTTTTAAAATCAATACCAAGTGTACTACTTTCATGTTACAAAGTTTGGCTGCCAGCAAGAAAAGATCTTGTTTATTAAAACATAGAGGTGCAGTTCTAATACTTCATTAAAAAACAATGCTTTAAATCTTAACACTTATAAATCTGGTAGGACAAGAATTAAATAAAAGTCTTATCCCAATGTAAAAGTATGTTTGGAGTCATGTTTCTTTAGTTGGTTTATGCCATTTGTTGTTTAGAATGGCTGTAACCTTAAATTACAAGGTTAAATTAACTTTTTGTTAGAAATGTTACAGATTTTAAACCATGTCCAGGCTTCTGAGCTTCTCCTAAATTCAGGTAGCCCTGTGCTGGTTGCCAGTTGGATCTAGGCAGAGACTTTCAGCTGCAAGTGCCAGACTCCAAGGGCAGAGCTAGTTTGTCAGTTTTGCTGCCTCTTTTTCTAAGAATCTTTGAAATTAGTTAGAACTAATGGCCTGCAGGTGAAGTTTGGCATTTTTTTCTCAGAGTGTAAGACATAAAACAGCATCTAAACAATTAAACAAATTTACACACCTAGAAACAAAATTTGACATGATGATCATAAAACAGATAACGTCTGACAGGCAAGACAAAACAACACAGTCTTGAGAATTTGACAATATATGTCTGAGCAGATTTCAGGGAGAATTGGGAGCTATATGACCATTATAAACCTGTTTTCAGCTTTATTAACTGTTTAAAGGGAATAGGTCTATAAGATCTTACTCTCTGACCTTGAGCATCAATCAATGTCTTCAAAAACAGGCTGTGCCAACTGTAATCCATGAATGTCTTCTCAGCTTCTGCTAGAGAGGTGATCGGTTGCTGAAGGGAATCGGGACGGCCCGTGATAGAAAGCATAGTTTTGGGTATAACAGACATTGGCTTAGAATTCTGAGCATTTTTAATCATAGCTATCATTGGAAGAGAATCCTCAAATGAAGGAGGATTAATCGTGTTACACTAATTGGAGATTTCTTTACCTGTAATCTAGAAATCCTTTCTTATTTATTTAAGGGCTAAATATGTTCTTTTAAATGTTTCATCTGCACTGCTAGTGTTGAAAAAGCTGCCTGAAGAGCCTGTATATTACTTTTTGACAGGCTCGGTATACACAGGCTCAGGCCGCAGAGCAGAAGGCTTAGTTTCACTTTTCCTGAGCATTGAGGCCTTCCTCGTAAACTTGGTTTCTAACTTTTCTCTCTCACGCTTGGGGTCTAAACTATCCCTTATAAGTGCCCAGAGACAGAGGGATCTCTCAGAACGTTGCCAGGTCCATATACAACATAATAATCTTGTAACTTTTTTTCCTACCTTTTTCCAAGTTTCTAGATTTACAGTGCCTTCTTCCAGAAACCACAGACATACATGCTCAACAAAATCTAAAAAATTGCTTAACTGCTGAAGTCCTATTTTCGCTCCTCCAGCCTGGAGTGTATTTTTAAGCATATGTACAAAAAGCAAACAACTATTTCCTTTCCCCATTAGGGTACAATACTCCCAAAGATTCACTCACCACTCTTCTTTATTGACTCCATCTTATACTTCCTACGGTGCCCTTTACATATTCCCCAGTGTCTTAGGTCCCTGGATTGGGTGCCACTTGTCAGAGCCCACTCTGCGCTATATCAACCAGTTCCTGGATATGGGGCATGACCAGTTCCTGGATATGGGGCATGAGGCTAAAAAAATAAAAAAAAAGCCGGGCGTGGTGGCGCACGCCTTTAATCCCAGCACTCGGGAGGCAGAGGCAGGCGGATCGCTGTGAGTTCGAGGCCAGCCTGGACTACAAAGTGAGTCTAGGACAGCCAAGGCTACACAGAGAAACTCTGTCTCGAAAAAACAAAAAACAAAAAACAAAAAAAAAAGAAAGAAATAAAAAAAGATATAGGAAAATATAAAGTATAGAAAGGATATTGCAAAAGAGAGCCCCGAGTTTATTTCTCTCAGAGCTTTTATACAGTGTACATATGTGTGAACCAGAGGATTCTTAGACTTCTTTCAAATTTTAGAACAAAGAGTTACATCAAGCTCCACATCCTGACCTGAGATTAATAATAAACTTTCTTAACCAATACAAGTGTCTTGACAAGTCCTCAAGGCTGTGTGAAAGTTTGCAAGCTAAGGTCATTAAGTTCTCTGGCCTGTTTCTGTTAAATACACCAAAAAAAAAAAAAAAAAAAAAAAAAAAGACTCCCTACAATCAATGGGAGTTGGCTACAAGTTATTATTGGTCTTATTTAGAGAGAAAACAAGGTTAGACTTAGCAATGTCTCTCTTTTCCATACATTCATAGATCTAGAGATCAGGGTTGAAAAGAAAGAAGGGGAGGATATAGAAATATATAGGGAAGACAGAACAAAAAGTATTATTAGTGAATCTACTCAACTTAATGCCTCAACTGTCACTCACAAGGCTACTTTAAATTTAATGGTATAGAATTTTGTACATAGATGCAACATAAGTTTAATTCTAGATACAGTGGTATAGAATTCAAATGTAAGATTATTCTTCACATACATGTATATGTGTGTGTGTCTACTCTAATATGAGGCATTGTACCCATATAAATCAATTATAATATAAGATTTACTTCCAATACTTTAAAAGTGCTATTGCAGGATGTTTATGGTAAATAAATTATACAAGTTAATTGTTAGTTGATCAAATCATGGTGATGTCAATTACTAGTCTACTTTTTGGTGCAGCAGAAAGATATGATTCTATAGAAAGATAAAGTAGGCTAGTTAGATAAGGTCTTCAAAAACCTCAGAGACATCAAGAATATGGCATTTAAAAATGTTTTTATTCTTTTAAAGATTCAATGACAATGAGACAAGTTAACTTCTGGCAACACCCAGCCTACCTCAAAAAGGATGATGAGTATCAAAGAACCTCCTAATGGAGATGGCTTCAAATGTGGCAAACAAGACACTGGGCAAAATGTCTTCATTTCTACCACAGACAGAATTCTGCCTAAAAATGTGCAAGCTTGGATGCAGGCAGAGTTGACAGCCAAACTCTGCTAAGACAAGGTAAGCGAGTCCTCAATAGTTCCTGCCTCGTGAATATGTGTGTCAGATACACTGGGACAGAAGGCTGAAGATAATGCTCCAATGTTATAGAGAGTTGTGTGTGACTGTTTAGGTAGATCTTGTCTCTGTCTTCTCATTTGGGAAGCTACTAACCCACACTCCCGGCATACTCAGGTAATGAAGCTTATTCCTTCTCAAGTCTCTGAAGGAGTTGAAGACTAGGCAGCTTAGTTTTACAATGAAGCTTAGTTGTTTAGGTGTTAAGAGGTTTTTTAGGTCTAGATAGATGTTTTAAGTTGATAATGGCAAGATGTGATTACATTCAGAATTTTAGACGCGCCAAGATAGAAAAGATGTCAAATATAAATAGCAAAACACTAAGAATGTTTATATAATCCCTGATTGTGTCATGGTTCTTCTTGCTATAGGTAGTTTATTGTATATATGTGTAATAATACAAATGTATATGTAAAAAACTTTAAAATGTTTAATTAACTGAAAAAAAAACCACCTTATGTCTGGGGCATGGATAGGTGGCTGAGTTTCAAAGAGCCCAACTTGTTTCTCAGCTGTGATTTGTGTGGCTCACAATTGTCTAACTGTAGCTCTACGATCCTGTGTTTCCAGACTCCAAGGACCCCTACTCCCTGTTTATATACCCTCACCTACACACACATAATTGAAAATAATAAATACTTGAAAATATCGATGTCTGAAATCAGCATTTATGTACGGACTTGTTAAGATATGGTGTCTCATTATGTAGCTCAGGCTAGCCTTGAGCTCAGGCTCCTCCTGCCTTACCTTTCATAGAGCTAGAGTTATGGGCGTGGGCTACCATACTTTGTTTGAAATTTGCATTTAACCAAACATCTTGTAGTCCACATAGCAATGTCACTAAAATTCGTGAAAGGAAGAAAATATATTTTATTCACTTACTTGCAAATTCAGTATAGTTTCTTGAAGGCTTGGTGACATGAACAAATATTCTCAAATTTTGACAGCAAGGTAGAACCCCCTGGGAGAATCTGATGCCCCTGCTGGTGCTGTGGGATTTGGTCAGGATGTAGGATTTGCCTCAACACCAAGGTCTCGTCTAGGTGTAATCACAAGGACTTGGAGACTGATGCTCAAGGGCTCTTAATCTGCCCACTACAAACCCAGGGTATTGTTTAAAATGCTGTCTGGAATCCACCTTCAGAGAACAAAATCAGTATCAAAAGACAGGATACATATTCATATTCTGAGGAAACCTCTAGCAAACTTTGGTGACCCATCTGGATTATGACTGTCTACACTACTGGCTCCATGTAACCTCACGTCGTCGTCTGGCTAATAGAGCAGTGGTTCTCTGCCTTCTTAATGCTGTGACCTCCACTTTTTTTTTTTTTTTATAGTTCTTCATGTTTTGGTGACCCTAACCATGGCATTATTTTCATTGCTACTTCAGTGTGGTAATTTTGTTATTGTTAATGAATCATAATGTAAACATCTGATATGCAGGCTATCTGATACATGACCCCTGTGAAAGGGTCTTTTGACCATCCCCCCCCCGAAGGGGTCTCAAACCATAGGTTGAGAACCATTTCCTCAGTGGTGGTAGGTCCATGCACTTACACAACATACAAATATGTAGCTTTCTTTTTATAAAGCATTTGCGATCAGGGGTAAAGCATTTGTTGTTGTGCTTGTATGTTTGAGTCTTTCCGTTCAAACAAAATATATATACTTCATTTTTTTTACATGTAAATTTGCCATGGGATTGTCTGACAGTTAAGGGGTAGTATTACTTCATTGAAGAAGCCCTGGATGTAAGTTCACATTTCTGTCACCTTGTTGTAGAATTCAGTTTTCATTCCTGAGATCTGCTCACAGTGAAAAAAAAATTATCTGTGCCATTCATAACACTGGCCCTTGAGTCTACAGGAAAGAAGACAGAATAGATTATTGGCAAAAAATCTGATCTTATTTTTATTTGTCTGTTATTCCATTTTAAACAAGAAACACGGCTAGGGGTGTAGGGATAATATTTATTTATTTGTATGATATACATTCATTGATTTTCATGCCCTGAAGTTGTCTACACACACACACATACACACACACACACACACACAAATTGTGTTTGTTTTTCAAGACAGGGTTTCTCTGTGTAACAAATCCTAGTTGTCCTGGACTTGCTGTCCAGACCAGGATTGTTTCAAACTTACAGAGACCTGCCTGCCTCTACCTCTTGAGTGCTAGGATTAAAGATGTGCAACACCATGCCCAGTTAGTCCCCTTTAAAAGTTTTTAAATGTCATGTTTATAGCAAAGTTATCATTTAATCAATAGTTACCTGCAACAGATGGATCATTTTCACTGCTAAACATCATTACAGAGGCTGGAAAGATAGCTTAACACCCACATGGTGGCTCTCAGCCTCATATAAGCCCAGATCCAAGGGCTCCAATGGCCTCTTTTGACTTTTATATATACATGAGAACACTCATATATACACAGGAAATAAGTAAAATCATTTTTAAAAGCATCACAAGTTGTAAAAATGTTCTCTTACTTTTACAAAACCATGTTTAATTTTTCTTCATACAGCAGGTCTATCTGCATAGCCTCGAGTTGTCCGTGTCACCTGTAAGCATAAGGCTATTGTGTAGTTCAAATTCGGATTTTCTGTCTAAATGTTGTGTAAACTCTGCTCCTCAATTGTCCCCCTGATATGTCAATAAAGCAGCTTACAGCCAGTCGATGAGCAGGGGAGAGAATAGGGCTGGACTTCCTGCCAGCCAGAGGAGGAAGAGGAGTTAGAGAAGGAGCCCAGAGAAGAAACTTGAAGAGGAAGGAGCTGGAGCTGAGGAAATCTACAAAATACAAGTATGGCTGCGATGTTTGCTGCGAGTAAGACAGAATAGCATAAAGGGTTAAGAACAGAAGTCAACTGCTCAGACTGCGTTGTGAAGACTCTCAGTTATTTGTGTGATAGCTGGGTTAAGAAATAAGCTAAGAGAAACAAGCACAGTTGTATAAAATTAAATTCAACAGGCATCCACAGAACTACCAGTATTACAGGGCTCATTACAGCAGGGGTGGTATGAGTCCAGAAGAAAGCCAAACCCAACGGCTTCTTCCTCCGAAGGAACAAGGTGTTCTTTGGAACTTCTTAGGATCCGCATTAAAGGATCGGTCTACTGAACCACTGGAAAAACATACCCTGTGGTTTTCCACCAGATGACTGAGACGAACAGTCTGATGTCTGGCTTTTTTCACTACCCTGTGATAAACTGACCTCCCAAGTGGGATGAAGGAAGAACATAATCGTTGCTGAGGTCTGTGCTTTGTGCCCAACACAGACTGAACCCCTACAGCAGTGAGAGTATATCTCTATAGGTGTTAGTTTATGTAATGTAGACTCTCCAGAATGAGTGCTGAAAGAAAAAGTTGAAAATTAAGAATAATCTAAAATACCAGTGCTGTAAAAGACATTTCACTAAGCGCTTCAAAACTCTGCGAAAGTCTTGGTTTTATGGCAAGGGAATGGAAAAACAAAAACAAACAAACAACAACAACAACAAAAAACAAACAAAACTATAAAACAAAAATGAGGCATCTGTGCTTTCACTCTTGGTTCTTCTGTGCGTTTCCAGGGTACTTTGGATGTCTGATCTTGATCCATTTCAATTCCTTCATTTGTAGATTAGAGTGTAAAGCAAGTGGTCCTAAGTGTCCTGTCTAGGTTCAAATCCTTCATCTCATAGATCTAAACAGAGGGAGTCTTGGCTGAGAAAATGGGTGTGCTTTACTAATAAAATCCACAAGCCTGTGCTGCCCCCTACCGTACACTGTCACACTCAGCTTTCTGACACCAATGGTGGGGAGGCTGCAGAACCAAATAATACTTTCTCCTTAATTTGTTTCTCCCTAGTACCCTCCCTTTGTGGATTTCTACAAAAGTAAAATTAGGAAAGACAGTATGGTTTTAACTCTTGTTATATGTTACTATTCAAGAATCGAAACTCTAAGTATACCTAGTGACTGTTAGTGAAGACAATTTGGACAAAATTTTAAAAAGTTGCTCGATGAACACATCCTACAACTGGACAAATGAACTTCATTTGAGCCTGGGTTATTGAGGAGCTGGAAAATTAAATGAATTTTAAATGAATGCTTTGGACACAAAAGTTCCTAGAAAGTATACCTCCCAAATAAACTTTCTGCGAGGCTGATTAACTTAGGACTTCTACAGTTGTGAAGAGGTTGGGATATTGGAGGTTTAGAGTGTAATTTCAATTTATCAGGGGCCAGTTTTCTCTACCATAATAGCTATATCTCACCTGCCTCCGTGTCAGGCCTAATATCCTGTGACCAATGAAAGCCTTAGGACACCAGCTGCCACGGACCCCTCCTAACTAAGAGTGTCAATAGAGAACACCTGAGGACCACGGCTGAGGTTCTCTGCTTTGCTGTAGGCTGGCTGCCTCTCTGATATCCCCACCAGTGTATCCGGAAAGAGTCATGATTTATGACTTTCTTCTGCTGCTATGAAAGCTTCATGAAATTGCTTCAACATTGAATATAGAATTCAGGGTTACTAAAAAAACTGTTTTCATGATCCTTCCTCCACAGCCCTGGGCCGTTACGGCCCCATAGCTCTTTACTTGTTTTATAAAGGAGCAGCATCATCAACATCTAGCTTAGGAATCGGTCGGTATTGTAGTTCTACCTCTCCGACATTTTAGAAATTGCCTGAGGCAGGATGCCAGGAGGAGGAGGAGGAGGGTCCCAAGAGCCAATGCAAGACCAAAAAAGGGGAGGAGCCATGCCATAAAGGCATTTGAATACCATGAGGTAAAAGTGTTGGCCTCATAGAGTGCCCAGAGATCTTACATGTGTTCCACCAGTCCAAATGCATTGACATAGAAGCAACATTCTTCCCCCCCAATACAGTGTAAGTCCCTCCCGGGTCAGCAGCGGAAGTCCAGAGCTCCCCACTGTAGAACAGCTTCTGCTAGAGAGGTGATCGGTTGCTGAAGGGAATCGGGACGGCCCGTGATGGAAACCATGGTCCTGTGAAGCTTACCCTGCAAGTCACCAACCGGATGATGTGTTCGGACAAGGACTATTCTAAGCAGTGCCCATGGCACCCAGCCAGATGGTGAGGCTCAATCTGATGAGCTGAGGGATGAAGGCCTCTCTTTTCATCCAGTGCCCTCCCAGCTACAAAGCAAGTTCTTCAGACTCGTAGAGATAAACCTGGGCAACAGTCCTTACAGGGGTGCGTAAACCTTGAAAAGGAGGCTTGACGCAGGAACTGATAAGGGTTTCGCACCAGAGAAGAGGAGGAGTGTGTGTGTGTGTATGGGGGGGAGGGGTCGTTACCACATACCGGCTTGGGGGACAGTGGTATTATGGGAACTTATCAGATGGAACCTGGAGAGGGTCCCGTGAGTCAAAGGGGGAAGGATAGATTAAAAAGAGGAATATTTTGTGACTTTCATGTGGGTAAGGAAGGGACTACGGGAGTTCATGAAGCCGAGATCAACTGCCAATAGCGGCCAGGAGAGGGGAGTGCAGAAAAAGCATGGAGAGGAGTTAGGGTTAAGGAAAGGAGGTCGTCCATATATTGGATGTATTGGAGGCAGAGGAGGGTGGCTTGGACCTCCGCTAGATTTTGATCCTCCTCTTGAAGAATGTTAATGTGGGTAAAGACCAACTCAGAGTCAGGGGAAGGACAAGCTGGTGGGAGATCTGTAGGCTAGCTGCAGGGCATTTGGCATAGCTGTTGGTTAGGGTAGAACTTACACACAACACCCATTCACCATCTTTGTCCTGGGGATCGCTGATAGAAATCTGAAAATAAGTAGTAACGTTGGTGAGCATGGTACCATCACGACTGGTGGATTCCATTCCGGTACCTCTGCTATCTGCAACCTCCATGTGTGGCGGCCTCCCGGAGCGAGTCACCTGGGTCAAGGTAAGGAAAGCAAAGGGCTGGGGATAGTGGAAATAGCATCAGGGTGTAGAGAAATCTCAATCGTGGCCAGGCAGTCCTGTGATCTTGTTTTGTCCATTACAGGTCTCCCTAGCAAAGATTCTCCAGTGATGGGGTTTTGGGAGCTTTCAGAAGAGGCTGGGCAGTAACAGAATTAGAACAAAGAATAACAAAAACATATAAGACTAGAAGAAAGCAAATACAAATAGCCAAAACACTAAGAATGTAACATCTATATAATTCCTGACTGTGTCACGGTTCTTCTTGCCATAGGTAATCTATTGTGTATATGTGTAATAATATAAATGTACATGCACAAAAATAAAATAATTAATAAAAAAACAAAAACAAACAAAAAAGACTAGAGGAAACGGAAGCCTGTGGAGGGCACATGGCCTGGGCAGCCTCCACTAAGTCGTGAATGTCCTTCCATTATAAAATAATTGTGCTAGACAGGAAGAGATGTCCCTCCAATCTGGGGGCGTGGTTAGAGTGGCAAGTTTACCTTGGAGGAGAGACTCAGTGCAAGGAACATGAATACTATCTTCCTTGGCTCGTTGTCTGAATTCCTTTAAATCTGTGACTTGATAAAAGTAACAATTGAGAGGTTTAGCACACATGGGGTGAACATTAACTGGAAGTTTCTTAAATTCCGGATTCATGAGGTTTATGGGCAGTAGAGGGAGAGGCAGAGTTAGCCGGAAGCTTAAGTGGCATTTTTACCTCTGTAGTGGAATCATGGAGATTACACAATTGTTGTGTGGTGGAGAATGGGAAAGGAGAAGCCCAGGGCTTGTGCAGCATTCTCTCTGCTATATTGATGGTGTCTTGGAGGGTAGAGCGTTGCTGGACAGAGGAAAGAGAAACAGGGGAGGCTGTGAGCCTGCACAGCAACCCCACCGCTTTGGCCAAGGAAGGAGGGAGTGAGAAAAAGGGCAGATGCGCCAAGGGCTTACGTTCTCCTCCCTCTAAGGAATTGTTTGGTGATAGTGAGGGATATAAGCTGCATTGGACTGGGCAATAGCAGGCCACCAAGGCTGAGGAAGAGATAGCTTTATGGATGGCTTTAGTTTTCTGTTCAAGGGCTGTGAGATCTGGAACAGGGCAGTCTTTAAGACTGTGGATCCCATTTTAGGGGATCTTCTGCGTTGGTTAGTGGATTGCAGCTATGATAGGCAGAAAATGGCGGAGGAAGATTTCCCTTCTCAGGTGTCTCAGAGCCAAGGCAAGGTAAATGACTCAAGTTCCTGAGTCAGGGCTGTAAGGATCTCCTGTGGCTATATATGGAGCTATTTTAAGGACTTCCTCCCCAAACAAGAAGGCTTGGTTTCTGGTGAGTTTTATATTCCAGGGGACTTTAAAAGGGCCCATGTTTCCCTAATCTGAGGTTTCTTTTGATATAACGAGGCATTTTCATGATAGAAAAGGAAGGAAATGCCTGAGTATCGGCCGGGTGGCATGGTGGCACACACCTTTAATCCCAACTCTCAGGAGGCAGAGGCAGGTGGATCGCTGTGAGTTCGAGGCCAGCCTGGTCTACAAAGTGAGTCTAGGACAGCCAAGGCTACCCAGAGAAACCTTGTCTCAAAAACCAAAAAAAAAAAAAAAAAAAGTTCTATCGACCACCCTAGCTGTGTTTACTGGTTTCTGCATTACTTTTATTTTATTTTTAATAAGGAGCTAACAGACATGGGGGGTATTGCCGACACCAAGAACTCTATGGGCTGTCAGGGTTCAGACAGAGGTTTCTACCTATACCAAGACGTATCCTTGCCCAGAAAGTGTCAGTTACCCTTTCAACATGCCTGACCCCAACATGACAGAGAAAACTGGAAACAAAGAAGAAAAAGATTGACAGACAGACACCCTTCAGCATGGGGGAGGCTTAGGTCTTTTGGGGCTGGGGCTGGGGCACTCACCTATCTCCCATTTAAACCCAAGATCTTGTTACTTCTGAGCTGGAGGCCAGTTCTTGTCATGTGTGCTTCCCCCTTGGGATGTTATGCCGAGATTACCCAGATCACGAGACTCCCCCCCAAAAAGACCACCAGGACTCGATACCGATGCAATAGACACAGGGTCCTGTATTACGGGCTCAGCGCTTCGGATCACGATCCTTCCTGATGGAGCAGAGTAGGACAGCGATACCGGAGCTTTAAGGCTAATCGGCTTATAAGGAAAAACTGTAATTAGGGGTGCGGGTCACAGGGAAGTAAGGACAAAACCATGGGGGGGGGGGCGGTTGTGAGTCTCAGGAATGTAGTCCTTCAGGCAGGTTGGGTGGAGGCTGCATCTCCAGGGAAGTTGTTTTATCTGAGGGGATCATTGGGCATTAATTGTATCTAATTGTTCTGGGGCAGTTTCTGGAGAGTGCTGGCAAGTGTCACTCCCACAACGCAGGGAGCAAGGGCACCTAGAGGACAAGTTCTCATACAGAACATCATTAATTGCAGAATATAAATTACATATGGGATATGGCATTAATTTTGCCCCTGCAGGGGTAGCCTATTCTGTTGTATAATGAGCTAGGCTGGAGAGAGGGAAGCTTAGCCAGGTGTAGGTGAGTGCAATGCAAGATCTCGGTTGGGGCTGAGGGCTTAGGCAATGAGCACATCCAGGAAAAAGCTTCAGAGAACTGGCTCAATTTATTGAAGGGGAGAAAGGGAGTATTTATGACCCCAGGGAGGTGGCCAGGGTCTCTGGTACAAGGTTTATGTGGTCTCTGGTACAAGGTTTATGTGGTACAAGGTTATGTGGTCAGGGCAGGAATGTTGGAAGAAGCTTCATCTGCATACTCAAGGGGTGGGAGCGGGACCTTATAGGGCTGGGGGTAGGGTGGGGCGGGACCTTATAGGGCTGGGGGCGGGACCTTATAGAGCTGGGGGCGGGGTGGGGCGGAACCTTATAAAGTCAAACAAGGGATGGCGGGGAAGCCGGCTTTCTGATGGCTGGGAGAGGGGAGGTAGCCAACTCCTGCCGTCCTCGTGGTTGAGGTTTCCAGGGCTGAAGCTCCCTCGACCTTCCTCCATAACCCTGGGCCATTATGATCCCACAAAGGTATAATATATCGGGCTCCAGAAAAACCTCTTTCTCGTTCCCTATGAGGTGAGAGTTTGTGTTTCCGCATCACCAATATTTTCCCTAACAATCTTAGAAATATTAAACATTTAACGACAGTGTGATGCCATCTCAAATAGAAAACAGCACTACCATACTGTAATAACCCACAAACCCAATGCAACTGCTCTATGCTTATGTTATAGAACTATCCCTACATGTCTACACTGAACTTCATGCCGTTTTTTTTTAATGATCTCCTTCTATTAATGCTATAATTACAAACTAAATACAATTATCTTGCTGTAGGAAGCTTAGAAAGTCTGACTGGATTATAAACCAAACATACTGATTACATAGTACAGCTTGCTTCCAGAAGAGCAAGAATTTAGTAGCGGTTAAAAAGTAGAAGTGACCTGAATTCCTGACTATGGAAAGAGGCTGCACTTGTGTCCTCATTAACAAACAGTTTTGATTCACCCTCCAGGACGAGGCTGGTAGTGAACCTTGAGCTTAATAATGTGTGGCTTTAGAACAGAGAATCACCAACAAAATGAAAAGCCCGAGAGGAATGCACTGACACACAAGGTGGACTAGAAAAATCCAGCCACTGCTAAGCAGCCATGAAGAGAATTATGTATGATGTATATATTAATTCTATTATAATAGAAATATTCTATATTACTTATGTATAATTAATACATAATACATGTGTAAATTATTATTACTTTGCCACAGGTAAGAAAAGTTAAATTACTTGTGGAGAAATTAAAAACTGAATATTGTCCTCATTGTTTAGAATTTCATATTTAAAAGCACACCTATCCTAAGATGTGTTTGATTGGTATCCCTAGAGCACCACCAGGAATGGAATTGAACTCTGAAGAGATCACAGTTCACAGAAGGCCACCTTCTTGTGCCTCGAGTCCTTCCCTGCCATATGTCAGCATTTCAAAACACACACACACACACACACACACACACACACACACACACACACGCAACACACCTCGCCACTCTATTCTATTTCTATTTCTTATATTCCATTAACATGAATATTAAACAAACACCACCCAGAAAAGGAATACAGCATAGTGGTTAAGGTTTAACCTCTGAGCCTTGTGTGGACAGTAACATGTGTGAAACATTTGCAGAATTCTCAACTTGGTCTACTCCACCCTACAGTGAAAGCCTCATAGTGTCCGCTGTAAGAATGACAGGGGTCACAGTTGTACAACAGTGTCCTCCTCATGAACCATGTTGAATAGATTAGACAACGTCTAGGCTTCATGCATTGCTATAATAGATAGCCAATCTTCAATTTCCTTTATGAAAATTTCCAGATTGACTTTTAAAATTTTATCTCCAGACTTCCAGGTACTTTTTCTGACATATGATATAGTCAGCCTCAACAGTTTGAGTGTGACAGCAGTATTATTACATGGCACAGTGCTAGCAGCCCCTTGTGAATGTACAGGTACTCCAAAGGGTCAATGTCTACCGTAGTCAATTTCTAAGGAATAGGGGACAGGTGATGGGGAAGAGGGAAGGTGGATGGGACTGGGAGGCGAGGAGGGATGGAGCTACAACCACGATGTAAAGTGAATTTAAAAAGCAACAACAACAACAGCAAAACCCATCAGCTGAATACATAGGAAGCCCACAAAGTGGGAGAAAATATTTTTCAACAACACATATGATATAGGTTTTTTTTTTTACAGTCAAGGAAACAAATGACTAATTTAAAAATTGTCTAGGGAGAAATGCTTTGAATCACAACGGTGTCCTGCCTGCAAGATAACCTAGTGCCATGGTGGCACAAGGTTTATGGGAGTAAGCAACACATACCTGATTTGACTTAAGGCCCACGCCACGAGATGGGACCCACACCTGACACTGCTTGGGTTAATTAAGTACCTGAGATTAGATAGTTCTGGAACCTAGTGTAAAACTAAGTACTACTGTTCAAAAAAATAAATAAATAAAAGTAAACTAACTTCTAATGACATTTCTCCACACTCATACATCAGTGCCTTGCTCAGCCATCATCAGAGAAACTTTATTATGCAGCAGATTTGAATGCATACAGAGCTACCACAGTCAGATATTATGCAGAGAATGGGCTACCTTGGAACACTCACTTAATCCGAAAGGGAATGTCTCCATCAAATCCTTCCCCTCAGGGTTCAGGGAACCCCTCAAAAGAGAAGGCAGAAAGAGTGTACGAACCAGAGGGGATGGAAGACACAAAGGAAACAAGTCTCTCTAAGTCAACAAAATTACAGTTCAATGAACTCACATAGTCTGAGGGCCTGCACAGGGCTCTGCTGGTCCCATGCATATATATATATATACATATCACAACTTTTAGTTTAGTGTTTTATGGGATTTCTGAGTTCGTGAATAAATGAGTCTCTGATTCTTGAGCCTCCTCTTGGGCTTTTTTTTATCCTTCTATTTGTTTTTGTTTTATCATATTATATTACATTAAATTATATTAATTATTATATTGATTATATTATATTTCTGTAGAATTCTGTTTGTTTTCTAAGGAGAGACAGAAAGAGGGTGTTCCAAATGGGAAAGGAAGTAGGGAGGAACTGAGAAGAATAGAGGGAGGGGAAACCATAATCAGGATATATTATATGAAAAAAAAAGTCTATTTCAATAAGAGGAAAGAAAATTTAAGAATGGCTAAGGATCTGTGTAGAGAGTTCTCAAAAGAATAAAATAAAAATGCCTAAGAAATATGTCAAAAGGTGTTCAACATCCTTCGCAATTAGTGAAGTGAAAAATCAAAGCTGCTTTTAGATTTCATCTTACCCGAGTCGGGAAGAATGACTAAGATTGAGAAAAAAACTAAGAGCAAACACTGTTGTAGACTTCAGACTGGTGCAGCCCCTCCGCAATCCATCTAGAAATACCTCAAAAAGCTAAAAAAAATTACTGTATGATATCATTGTACCACTCTTTGTCATATGCCTAAAGGACTTGGCATCCTACTCCATAAATACTTCCTCAGCCATGTTCACTGCTCCTCTCTTTACAATAGCTAGGAAATGGAAACAATCTAAATGGCCTTAAACTGATGGATGGATGGACTACCTTCCCAGTGCTGGTACTACTCAAAATGGCCTGGGATCTTCCACATCTAGTATTACTTAAGAAGCTTGCCAGCAGGCCAATCTTAAGGGGGCATTTTCTGAATAGTGGTTCCTTTCTCTTAGATAATCTTAGCTTGTATCAGAGTTGACAGCAAAACCAACCAGATCCATGTTGCCCTTGGTTGCCTTCCAGAAAAAGAAGGTAAAGCCTTATATGATACCATACACTTAGGACAGATGACTTGGAGGAACAGAGGTGACACTGCCCTGGAAGCCTCCTTCCTGATGTCTCTCTCTCTCTCTGTCTCTCTCTCTGTCTCTCTCTCTCTCTCTCTCTCTCTCTCTCTCTCTCTCTCTCTCTGTCTGTCTGTCTCTGTCTCTCTCTCTCTCTCTGTCTCTCTCTCTCTCTCTCTCTCTCTCTCTCTCTGTCTGTCTCTCTCTCTCTCTCCCTCTCTCTCTCTGTATGCAAAGGTGCTACCCAAGCTTCCAAGGCAGAATATTAATTATATTTATGCCCACCACATACTGGCTAGGTGTCTGTCAACTTGACCCAAGGCAAAGTCATTTGGGAAGGATTTCCAATTGAGAAATTGCCTGCCAGAAAGATTGTAGACCGTTTTCTTAATTGATGATTGATATGAGAAGGTCCATCTTACTGGGGGCAGTGCCACCCGTGTGCTGCCGGTCTTGGATACTGTAAGAAAGCAGGCTGAGGAAGTCATGAGATGCAAACTAGTAAGCAGCGCTCCTCCGTGGCCACTGCTAAAGTCCCTGCATCCAGGTTTCAGCTCTGATTTTCCCAGACTGTCAAGTGTAAGTATAAGGGCCACGAACCCTTTTCTCCCCAAGTGGCTTTTGCTTGTGGTGTTTTACCACAGCAATAGAAGCCCTAATTATGACACAGCTGTAATTTTTACAAACCATAACAATTACCAGAATGGCAAACTATACCCAGAGTTACAATAGTGGCTTTTATATCCCTGGAGTCACCAACAGTTGTCTAATTGGACATATGACCCACTTAATCCAAGGGAGTTCATGCCCAGTACTGTAAACCTAGCCAACTACCCATGGATGGTGATGTTACGGACTCTAAAGGAGAACCTGTGACTGCCACTCCCTAAAAGGAGTTCAATTCCCACTTGCATCTCAGGATTTATCTTCATATATACACAGAGAAGTGTAGCTCTCACCTCTCAAAGGAGATTCTCCAAAAATAGTGTTTTAATTAATTGTTTGAGGATTTTGATCGTACTTATATTTTGACCATATTCACCTCCCCATCTTTCCTTACGTCATGCCAGCCTTTGTCCCTAACTCCTAACTTTCACATTCTCATCTTTATTTTTCTTTTCTTTTGGAAGATAATATGTCACAGCAGAAATCTTTTTCCTTTGGCTCTTACTATCTTTTTGCTTCCTCTTCTTTGATGTTCCCTTAGTCTTAGGCATAGGAACTGCGTTGTAGCTGTGGAGTGAGAGGGACAAGGAAATTTGATGGGGAAGAGTATATGCTAGACATGATATAAATATAGTATTCGTATATGAAATTCCCAGTAAACAGGGCTGGACAAAAGACTCTTAGTTGTTCTCTGCTTTTTGACCACTTGCGGATTTCTGTGACAGTCTCTCTTACAAAAAGAAGCATTTGTTGTTGTTGTTGTTGTTGTTGTTGTTGTTGTTGTTGTTAAAGGGTAGGAGGAGAATTTTAACCAAACAAAAACTAATAAACACTACCCAAAGAAACTTCTTTTTGCAGCAATTAAACAACCATCACAGAAATCCACAACTCCTCAGAGAGAAGAATGCGGAATCGGGATGTCATCCCCAGTTGATACACATCTACAACATAGACCCAGACACTTGAGGAGAGACTGTACAAACTTTAGGACAACTAGCTCAAAGTGAGATAGGACAGGGAGCACCCAAGAGATTGTAACAGCATGGTCTTCTAAACAAGACCCATGCACAAAGGCAATACTAATTGACATTTCTGCGTGTATGGGGAAATCTCACAGGACCTCATGCATAGATGTAGAGATACAGACAGTTAATGGGGACTAAAAGAGGGATAATCTGTCTTCTCCAGGGATTAGCTGCTAATACATTATCCAATTCTTAGTGGTCAATCCTAAACTCATACACATATGAACAACACTAAATGGATTTCTCAGCTTTGTGTGTGTGTGTGTGTGTGTGTGTGTGTGTGTGCATGCACACGCGCATGTGCAGGTGTGCGTATGTGTCTTAACTAAAGAAGAGGTTATGAACTTGAGAAGGAGAGGGAGGAACAAGGAAATTGGAGGAGGAAAGTATGGAGCAGAAATGATATAATATAGAACTCACACAAAATTCTCAATAAAAGAAAACAAATGTAAAATATATACAAGTTCAAAATGAAAGATGATCTGAAGTAGGGGTGTAGGAATGTGGGAGTGGATCTAGGAGGAGTTAGTGGGAAAGGTTAAGGTGGGAATGATAAAAAAAAAAATACATTGTATGAAAGTATCAAATGATTGGCAAATATAGTAAAACAGAATGTTAGTTACTACTATACACTACCTCAGTAGTTTATTAATAAATCTATACAAGAATGTTAACAGTTTATTTAGTAATTAATAAGAACTACTTTTAAAATCTCTCTGGAAAGCATTCAGACTCAGTCACAACTCAAAGAATAAAATACCATCTTACTATTAGTTCTCTTACACATGTATTTAAAAGTCAGAAACCTGAAGAGACAAGAAAACACTCAACTTTACAAAAAAACAAAAACAAAATAAAAATAAAAGATAAAAAAAAACATGGTTCTGTTTATTGTTTAGTTAAGTTGGTCAACTTGATACAATGAAACTCCATCGTGAGATACAGAAATCATATGCATTATATTAAAATCTGACAACTAATTATGCTTAAAGAATTTTGCTGTCAGAGAAGTATTAGTATCTCACACACTAAAGTATGAAACATGCTATGTAAAGTAGCCACACCTTTCCCATCAAAATGATCCAAGTATTGGAATGGTGTGTGGATGGGTAAAGTGATAGGTTTATACCTGATCTGTCTGAATTCTGTTTATCTAGTTTATATGGAAAATTCAAGATACCATACTGAAAACTCATATGTCTAGTTAAAATTAGAGCTGCATTGTAAAATATAATGTAATGAATTTTAGACAAGAATTCATATTTTTAATAAAAAGCAAAAACAGCAAGTAAAAGTGTGTTATAAATAACTGAGAAAAACAACTGTTCTGATAAAAAGATTAGTATAATTACAAATAAAGCACCTGTTTTTTTGTTTGTTTGTTTGTTTTGTTTTGTCTTGTTTTTTTTAAGGCTGTGGGCTAAGTCTCTCTTCTCGGGATAACACAGCTCACGAGCTCTTAATCTTCATTCAATAAACTCTAAAACAAGGTATCCATGAAAGAACCCAGTTTACACGCTGGTAGGAAGCCAAGGTGAGAGACTCATTAATCAGTGTGTTCATACATACACTGTCCTTAGTACAAATGAGTGCTCTGCTGGTCTCCCACCGTTCTCATTGATAATCTGCAGACAATGTGGAAACAACATAACTGTGTTTTCATACCGTTTGTGTATAGGGTTATTTAACATGTAAAGCGGTCAAGCGGTGGTAAACAATGATCAGATTTATACAATCATCTTTTATAAACTGTCATAAGGACATCCTGGTCATTAGACTTTTTTTTTTTTAAGCCATATGAGCTTTAAATATGTGATCCCAAACATCAGGGTAAATATTTGGCTATGAGGCATGTGTGGCCAAGAGAGGTCATGCTAGATGCACTGAGTAAGCAAATGTACAAGGTTTGTGCTCAGGTACCAAAGCCCTAAGATGTGAAGAGCGTATTTGGCTGTGGCCTTGGCCAACTTTCTCTGGTAGCCTCATCCTGCTTCAAAAATGGGTAGTGCCAATTCGTGCAGCTGAGGGGATGAAAAACTACGCATGGGAAATATAAACTACCTATAAAGAGAATAATTTTATGTTGTAATGAAATAAAATTCCCCACTGAGAATGTTATGGACGTTTATGCATGCTGTAGAATGATGGCCTGATAAATGCACACAAAAACAAACAAAACACCACCATTTCTTTATACCTTAAGGCATGTTATTTCTGTGTGCCGCTTTGGTTGTAAAGGTGAAGAGTAAAAGGGGCAGACATCTATCTCGTCTTGAACCAAGTTTGCCCTCTCGACAAAGAAGAGCGGGACAGATAGAGAAGATGTGTTATGGCCTGTTGAAAATCAAGGGCTTAATTTTCCCATAGGTCATGTGCCTAGAGTTTTAATGCTTGTATTGTGTGTGTTTACACGGCTAATAGAGCAGAGACTTCAGTAGAAACTGGTGTCCTAAGAAGCCAAATACTCAACTGGGACACATGTCAAGCCGAGATATAGACTTGCAAATAACTGAAGGTTGGAGTGTGAGCCCAATGCAAACTCCTATAATTTTGTTTTCAGTTGCTGCTCTTCTTGATCTCTCTATCTTGATGAACGTCGAGGAGTGCTTTCGAAATACATGAAGTCCTGAAATGGGAAAAGGAATTATATTTACCTTGAGAGACAGATGGCAGATAGATATAAATAATTACATTAATGCATATAAAGAGCCTGTGTCATTTGTCATGGGAACACTCTATTCCAGTACAAGTGAATTAATCTAATGAAATATTTATGAACACAGCTAACATGTAAGAATGCAGATGGATAATAAACTTTTCATATTCAGCACCAATTAAAAATGTTGTCATTAACTGAAGGAAAAGCTCAGTAGAGCTAAGGGTGATGTAATATTGGTGAGTGTGATTGCAGTTGTCATGCAAGAGGAAGAGGGCAACTGCTTTGTACTTATCTTATTAATTTTTTATAGAACAACTGCTTTGAACTAGTGAGCAATATAAGTAATAGGCAATGAGGAGGCTGTCAGTCAGACACCTTCCAGGTGTGTCCCAACAGACTTTGCTCTGCTGAGATCCATCACCCTGGAAATGTCAGTATTTTTCTCCCTGCTACGAATGAGTAAAGCCAGTCTGTCACCCAGTGCAAAGTGTGTAGCTAGAAGTGGTAAAGATGGAAACTGGCCAAGTTTCATAGCGAATATTCGGCTGTAGAATCCTGCTTCCCATCATAAGGACTAGTTCCCTCCATGCCACAGCAAAAGGCTTACAATGAGGAAGCAAGAACCAAAAATCATTGCTTTCATCTTCACATCCAGGTCCAAAGGGAAGCGGATCTCAAAGTGGTCAGCATTTGCCATTGTTGACAAAAAGCCATTCCATTTCCTGATAATACTGCCGATGTTAGATACTCCGTCTAGAGAGTTGACCTGCAATGCCAAGAACAGGACTTCATAATGATTGAAAGCATCAAGGGGCATGCCTCTGTTCTTCTCTTAGAAGCGGTTTGTGAACTGATAAGATACTGTCCAAGAGCAAACCCTAATGACATCACTTCAAATGAGAAGTTTTAGGATTAGTGTCGTGAAACAGTTTCACAACTGAGCAGAGATACAGCTTACAGTCCTCAACCTAGTGACTTTTCCTCGTCCTTAAATACATCTTTTGGAGATTTTCATTAGAAGGTATAGTCTGAGTTGAGTGTGAGAATTTGGGCATGGAAAATCACTTTCAACCAATGGAACCTCTGAGCAAAACTAAAGAGTCTGTACTATACGCTGCACACGACACTGTCCTTTGCGGGCCAAACCCCAGCCTGTCTTAGCAGACCTCGGTGTGGGAATGGGCTTCAGCTTCTGAAAGAAGGACCATGGTGCTTAACACAATAGAAGCAGCCCAAGCACAGCTGCTGATGCCACTCAGCAGTGGGGAATCTGATTCACTGAGAGCTTCTACGTCTCTCTTAGTAAGTGAGCATTATTTCGCTACATGATGACGTATAATAAAAACCAAGGAAAGCGTTTGGTATGGCAGGAAGTAGAAGTTGGAGAAGGAGTAAGTTAATATACGGCACACCTCATCCTGCTAAAAGGATTTGAGAAAGCCCCCAAATATTCTAACAATGTTTTTTTGGCCAACCGCTGTGATAAACGCAAAACAAAAGACCTTCCTTTAACTGAGAAAAATGTTAAAAACATAACCCTGTTGTTTGCTATATCCATGTCTTTATACATGCTCTAAGTACTGTGTTTGTTAGACTTTTGCTCTTACGATCTGTATTTGCATTCTAGAAATTATTCGAAAACAGAGAGATGATATATACCAAGAATAAGTTGATACCACCAGGCTGCTTCCTCCCAAAGTTTTCATGTTCTGCATGGGAAAACATGTTTCTAAAAAGGCAATGCCATGTACATTTTGAAAAATGTCAAGTAGGCAATAATGAGAAACTCACTATTGACTCTTTCTTCAGACACTTTCTCAGTCACGTAAAAAAACATTGGTTACATTTTGAGGTCTGTATGGAAAAATTAGAATATATATAATATATTATATATATATTTACATATATTTACCTCAAAAACAGAATCTGAACCACAGCCATAGGTTGCGCATGGACCACGCACCCTCATCATATTCTCTTTCTTCTGATTTTGGATGCTGTAAGTAGCTCTGCATAAGTTCCAGTGTTCTGCAACAAAGCCAATTGTGACACCGGGAGGACACTGCACTTCTAACTGCATGCAAAACAGTGATAGAAGTTAGGATGCTGTCTGTGCACAAGGCAGACCCACGTCTCCCTCTCCCTCTCCCTCTCCCTCTCCCTTCCTCCCTCCCTCCCTCCCTCCCTCCCTCTCTCTCTCTCTCTCTCTCTCTCTCTCTCTCTCTCTCTCTCTCTCTCTTTCTCTCTCTCTCTCTCTCTCACACACACACACACAGACCTGCATACGTTCTCAGTCATGCAAGGGCAAGGGGAATTAATGCGGGCAGGGAAAGGCTTGTGTTTCCCTGGGGCCATTTGCAGGGTTGTATTTCAGAAAGTACTCTAAAGAGGTGAGGTCAGGTTTTACTGTGGAACAAAGAATAGGCTTAATTACTGCTGAACTGCTTGATATAAGACTCCAGTTATCTAATCTCGGTGGTCCTAACAGGACACACAGCACTGTCTGGACAGATATACAGCCTCTGTAGACAGAACGACAGGGGCTCGTGTTGCTGTGATACAATAATGGTCTTTGTTTGATCTAAGACTCTCATGGCTTCTGACTTAATCCGCTAAATCTTAAGCATCAAAACTAAACCCCCTATATGACAACTTCAACAAAAAGCAAATGAGAAAGAAATATTATGAAAATTTGATGAGTGTCCCTTCTCTGAAGGGAATGCCTCAAGTACAGATAGTTCTGAGCCTAATGCACGCCACACTTTACAATAAAGTTTAATTCATCTGTTAATCACAGTATGGTACTAACAGTAGAATGTTACAACACATTCTGTTCTATAATAGAAATTATGCAAATGTAGCCATTCAACTGCCACTGTATGTACAGCAAGTATACCTTGGATACTCTGAAAAAAAGAGTAATTCATGTTCCAAAATTCAGCATACTGTTCAGTTTATGAATTGTTTATTTCTGAAACTTGCCATTAATATTTCAGGCTACCTTTGTCTACAGTAACTAAAACCACAAAGAATAAAATTGCTGATGTGTGTGTGTCTGTGTATGTGCCTTGCAAATGCTATGCTGTAACAGTTAAAATTCTACATGTAGAGGTAGACAATGACATTTTATTAAATATTTAAAAAATATTGTCCACTGTCTTGTTCTATTTAATTACCGGTATATAACATGTTTATAAAAGACAGCATTCTCTTTTAAAACCAAGAGCTATAAAGATTAAATTATTTCTTAGAAATTCAATGTGAAAGCATGATTGCTTTTCTGATTTCAGAAGGATGCTGGGAGTGAATTTTATGCAACAAAGAACACGACTGCACATCTTTGCATTGCCAGAGCCATTGTTCATATATATAAATTTGTACGTATACGAAATATTTAATTGGATAGTTCCTTAGAATCAAAATTTCAAAAAAGCTTAAGCCTATAAGATTAAAAAACTCAGAAATGTGAAGTTTGTACATAAGTAAAGTACTATGTTATGACTAAGTGACTAATATATGCTTCACATTTTACAATATGCTTGAATAAGAAATTTCAGAGATTCAGAACAAATTAATGGTTTCCAAAAATCAACAGTGAAAGTGAGGCAGAACAGGAAGTGAGTTAATGAGGACTGCATTTGTAGTTATGAAATTGTTAGTACTTGGTTCTGTGGTGATAGGTGATGTAGTTTACATAGATGATAGGGCTGAGTAAGAAAAATGCACCAAATGAATATAAGAAGGGAAAAATATCTTAATTATATTGTCAGATAAAGACTTAATTATTTTATAATTATTGCAATTCTGGTTTGCTTTAGTCTATTTTGACCTTCTTCATAGGAATTTAAAGGCTGTGATCAGAAAACAAATTATGATGTTTGAATATAAGCTCTTGCTGTATTGGAAAAACACATATTAGAGAGATTCATCTCAAATATAAAGTTCCTATTACAATTATAATAACTTCAGAGGAGTATTGAGAACAACAGAAAATACTGATGGGCGGGCATCATGCTGTCTATCAGGAACTGAGTTTAGAGAATGGTGTGTACTGGCAACTCTTCAGTGAGACCATTCTGTCAGGCAGAAACCGTTAATTATCCGCTCAGTATCAAAGGTAATTTGATAAATGGAGAATGTGGTAAACAGATTAATATTTAGCAAAGAATTGCATATAACATACCATTTAAAAGCCCTAGGTGTTCTAATTCAGGGCCTAGACAGGAAAGTTAGCAAAGTGGTGAAATGGAGGAGAAATTATAAAACCTGGAGGAGAAAAAATTCAGCAAAGAATATGATACTCTAAAAACAATGAAAAATAAACAATGGAAATGAAAAAACAATGAAGCAAGCAAATAAAATGCACAGTGAAGGGCATCATAACTATCAAGACAAAGCAAGAACATGAGTTTTAAGGACTCAGGACAAGGGACAAGGCAACAAAACATTCATATACATACATATACACACAAATATATATATACACAAACATGCATATAAAACCTATATATACATAAAATTTTATATATATATATATATATATATATATATATATATATATATATATATATATCTTCTCATGTATCTGGGATACATTCAAAAAACCAGATCTAAAAATCCAGAGTAGGAAAAATGATGTAATAAAGTCTAAATTCTACTGAAAATCTAGAAAAAGTCATAGCAACAAAATATAAAAGTTTTTAGAACCAAAAACAGAAATGAGCAGAAGCAAACTTCTCCATGACATGTCACAATGAAGATATAAAATATACAAAACAACGAAACAATAGTAAAGCTTTAAGGGTAAAATACCAAGTCACATGCAAAGGAAAAGGCATACCACAATAGCATCAGATTTCTTGTCATCAATACCCAAACGAGGAAATCATGGAATGAAAATAAACAACTGCAAACAAGATTCTAATACCCGGCCATTTTAAGGTGGATGGAGAAATAAGACATTGGAAGAAAAGCACAGATTAAGACATTGCGTGGCAACCAAGGAAGCACTGAAAACAAATAAACAAACAAACAACTCCAGTACTTAGAGATTATGAATTGTCCAACATAGGTGCTAGGAGCCAAACTGGGGTCTCCAGGAATAATTTAAGTACAGTTTTCTCAACTGAGATTTTATTTTCTCAAATTACCGTAGCTTGTGTGAAGGTAGTAAAAATTCTAACCAGCACAAATACAAAATATTGTCAACATTTTGGCATCAAATATTGAGTGTCCCAATTTCTTAAAGCAAACACTTACAGACGGTGAAACATCAGATATGTCCTGATACAGTAATAATGGGAGATTTCAACACCCTTTTACCATCTTCAAGATTTCTTCCAAACTAAGACCTACAACAAAATTACGGAACTTTACAGCTAAACTATTCCATACATCACTCTAGCTCATGGAACCCATTTTTTTAAAAAAGTTGGTGACATTGTAGGCCACAGAGCAAACCTTAACAAATACAAGAGAATTTGAAGGAATCCCTAATAGTCTGTTAGATCACAACAGAATGAAACTAGAAACAACATCAAGGAAAACTATAGAAATCACTCAAATACCTGTACACTTTCAATAAATACTGGCCCACTGAAGAAATTAAGGAGGAAATTGAAACAATAATAGATTCAAAGTTGAGTAACAATAAAGCTTCTCGAGCCACCAGAACACAGACAGGGAAATTCCAAAGGAAATATTACGGCTGGAAGAGCTTGCATTAGAAGTTGGGTCTCAAGGGTTAAGAGCACTGGCTGCTCTTCCAGAGGTCCTGAGTTCAATTCCCAGCAACCACATGGTGGCTCACAACCACAGATAATGTGATGCCCTCTTCTGGCCCGCAGATGTACATGCAAGCAGAGCAATGTATACATAATAATGAATAAATAAATCAGACCAATGATAATCAATGAGATTAAAGCAGTTATTACTGTATTTCTTAACTGAAAAACAGTCCAGGACTGTAGGGATCCAATGCTAAATTCTATGAAACTTTCAAGATTGAGTTAATGATATTATGCCTTAAACTATTTTTCAACTTGGAAGGGAAGGGAAACTAGCAAATTAATTGAGCAAAGGTAGTATTACACTGATACCAAAGCCAAATAAAGACAGAACAAAAAAAGAAAGAAAGAAAGGAAGGAAGGAAGAAGGAAGCCTACAGAGCAATTCTCCTGCTCTACAAACACAACCACTCAGTAAAATATTGGAAACCTGAATTCAAGAACACAGTAAAAAGAACATACGTCACTGCCAGTGATCAATATTTCATGATCCATCCCAGGGATCTAAGTGGCTAAGAGCCTGAGACTAGGCTCTTGAGTATAGAAGAAAATCTACTAATATTGTGCTAAAGAAAGACAGCAGTAAAATGACACTTAATGACACATTTCTATATGCATAGAGCAGAGTATTACTCAGCCCCCATCAGAAAAGCTTCCTGAAGTAGATAAAAAAAAAATAACACAGAGACCCAGAACTGGCCAAAATGCAGAGAGTAACAGAATAGGAGCACTCAGCCCTAAATGGAACATCTCCATCAACATCCGCAACCTCACATCTTATGATCTACTCAGAAGAGGAAGTAGACGGATTCTAAGAACCAGCAGTGATGGATGACTCTAAGGAAACAGCATTTTCCAAGCACAACAGGACTAATGCACATGAACTCACAGACTGGGACACATTAGAGGAAGGACCAAACCACGACACAGAGCATTTGTACTGTACGTGTAGCTCTGCCATCTGCAGGGCTCTATTTGAGAGTTCATCTACCTTTAGGACTTCTTTTTGCAGAAAAGAGTAGGCTGTAATGGGTACTGCAATCAAAAGCCCTTCCCAATTTGTCATCTGGAGGATATGTTGCCATTATTACATAACCTGTGATTACTATCCATTCCTATAACTACCTAATTCATCAGAAAGTAGCTACTCCCAAAACAGCATCAAGTTCTACTTGACCCCCTCGCCCCCATCACATGAGAAGACAAAGGAAAACCGAGAAACTCTGTCCTGTGATATAAGTCAGCTTTCTCTCTCCCCACTAGTCAGTCTCAGTTTCACTCTGAATGGTAGGGCTAAAAATCTCCCTCCCATGTATTTTAGGAAGAAGACCAACCACACTGTAAAGGGAAGATCAGGAGGAAATTGTCCTTCCACTCTTGTTCTCTGACCTCTTGCCTCGCACAGGGGCAGCAGAAGCAACAGCAGGTGCATCGGAAAGGCCTCTGCATGGTCATGATCTCTCGCCCCATGCTGTCAGTGACCCGGAGCACAAAGGGTCGTAGGCTTCGATAGGCATTCCTGGTAAAGTCATCTGTGTCTTCAGTTACAAAGTAAACCATCTGGTCTACATTGTTCTTGATGTCATATCTATTATTAGTTTCATAACCTGTCATCACTAAAAGTTAGAACGAGGAAAGAATCATGAGTTAGAGCCAGTCAAGACTCAGGCAGCCTTTGTTGAAGAAAGAGGAGGAAAAAGATGACAATGACGATGATGATGATGATGATGATGATGATTGGACTGAAAGCCAAATAATTTTTTTTTAAATTTTTAAGTGAAATACAACCATGTAACCCATGAAGATTAAGTATTTTAAAAATTTGCTAAGTTTAATATGAAATCATTTTAACAGTTCTCCCACAGGAAAAAAAATAATGGTCAATACAGTGTCCCTCGAATATCAGAATTCAGAAAATTTTTAAACTAAAACGATTTTTACTGGAATCACACACATCAGACCATGAGTTAATCAGCTCATGAAACTGATGAAATGACTAGAGACATGCTATTCGTAAATGAGAAATTAAATCCAGAAAAATCAAAGCCCCTATGTGGTACCTACAGGGGCATGCCCAGCTGCTACCCTAAGCATGAGTGAGCCGGAAAGGAACTGAGGAGACTCACCTGACTGGCATCAGTTTTCCAGGCTTTGATAGCAATAGTCACAGACTAGAACTCAGCAGTGCTAGATTCTGTTTTCTCTTTGCCACAGACTGTAGTGGACTGTGGGGCTCTGGCTAGCCCAGTCCATAATTTCCCCTCTTCTTGTACTCATCTAAATAAGGTGGATAAATGCAGAAGGTACAAGGCAGCTAGCCAGATGAGATGTAAGTCCTTTCTGGGTCTCGGATATCATCAGTGTATGGAGGATTGATCTATCAACCATATAGAATAATTCCTTTCATTGCTTTTATGAAAATAAGGTAATAGAGAAGAGTCTTTCTCTCTTTGAATCACTAAAATCTCATCAGCATAAAATAAGGGAGTAGGTATGAAGTAACACAAATTTCCATCTGGTTACAATATGCTAATCAGAACACAATGTGAATCAAAGTACAATTATACATACATTCCAGAGGCTCAAAATGCTGAAGAACGTGCATGTTGTCCAACTGTGGGGACAGAATGGAAGTAATTAGAATACAGGAAACCAGGATTAACGTTTATTACCAAGAGAAAAGAATAGGATGACCCAGTATTAAAAGGTATCAGTCAGGGACTAGAGAGTTGGCTCAGCCTTTACAGAGGAAGTGAGTTTGGTTCCCAGACTGCACGTGGTTGTGCACAACCATCTGTACTACCAACTCCAGGGGATCAAACACCCTCTTTTGTTCTCCATGAGTACCAGGCGTGAAAGTGATGCACAGATACATAAACAGGCAAAATGCCCACATGCATAAAATAAAAATAATTACAATGTGTCAACTAATGCCAAATATCTCTCTGAAAATTGAATGGAATCCAAAAACTTAATCAATTGAGGTTATCTCATCTGCATCTAATTAGATGCAGTGGTGTCTAAATAAGAAAAACACTTCTCCGTAGTTCCACATTTAAAAAAAAAAAAGAGCTAACTGACAGAAAAACATCTGCTTGCTAGAGTGAGAGCATATTGAGGAAGCCATATACATGCATAGACGCCTAAGTTGCTTCTCCATTAGCTTCCCTGAGATGCTCACCTAGTGGCAAGTCAGGATGACTTAACACAGGCTAGGGACAGAGCATGTGATTCCCCTTTGGTTTCCGGAAGGTGAACAATCCAAGGTAAGCCTTGAGGAGGACTCTCCATCTCACATTGTTTCCCGAGTGCCTCTCCAATAGGCTAAGCACATGGATTCTACTATGAGGCTCTTTTCCGAGTGCACATTTTAGTAAGATGCCATGAAGATAGCACCATGTGAGTAGCATTTTGGAGAAAGGGAAGGCAGTATTCTAAGACAGCAGTCCATGAAAAAGAAAGGTTAGGAACATCATTAGGGAAACTTCGCGTGAACGGGGCTGGAATCACTTTGAGAATAGACAGCCTGATGGGTCTGTTATCAGTTACATTTCAGGATACCCCAGCAGATTAAAAAGCCTCTTGTAGGACAGAGGGACCATTATCAACAGAATTGTAAATCATTTGGAACATTAGACCATTCATAATCGCTGAGCACAGAATGCTGCCTAAAACGTTGCACTTCGTCAAAATTCATTAAAGAGTGAGAGCTACATGAGTGTAGTAACATATTTAAATAATATTTAAACAATTGGTCATGGGTGACCAGTAGTGTGATTATTTCCAAGAGGATATAGGAGGATGTGACCCGTACTTATTGTAAAGCTTTCATTAATTAATAACGAGACATCGAGGGGTCACTTCATATAAGATATCAAAATGGCCACTACAATTGTTTGCAGTTCCTTTTGTTAAATACTAAGAAATTAAAATATAAAAATATTTACTCTGTGGTAAGAGTGTCTACTGCAGGGCAAAATGTCCTGATCACTGCGGATGCAAATGTTTTTTAATGAAGCGCTGTGCCAGCAAGGAATAGACAAACAGGTGAAGGTCACTGGCAAGCCAAAATTCTGGAAATATTCTAAAGCTACAATGGATGGATAAAGGCTCTTTTCAGTTCCAACAAAGTATCGTGTGATCTGTAGGTGAGATCTCAAAGCACCTACCAGGGAAATGACACAAGAGTGTGTAACTAATAGTGTCCACAGCCGGCATCTGTAGGACATGCCCCTGTGTGCCAGCAAGAGGACAGCCATTGTAAGATAATCCACTAAAACTTCTCCCAATAGTACAGGCTGGCATGTATCAAACCTTTCATGGAAACTAAAAATAGAAAACTATAAGGTAGAGTTAGTAAAAGGTAGAGAGTTAGTAAAAGGTTTGTCTATCTCCAAACCTCTTTCATTTTCACTTATTTTAAACTCAATAATTCCTTAAAGGAAAAGTAGATGTCAGAAAATAGGTTGATTTACTCGCAGAGTAAAAGCAGACATTGAGAGAGATACCCTTTGCAAAAGATTTCAGATTTCAAACCCTTTTAAAGTTTCCCTGGGTTTCTGTAAACGGGGCTTTCTAGATTCACTAGTCACTTTTGAAAGCCTTTTAGGATAACGAATGCATCTACTAAGTTTCCACAAGCAACCCTAATAACAAATTTCATGTTCATAAAATTAAGACATGTCTAATCTAACACTGTTGACGCTCATATCTGCAATAAAATAGTGTACTTGTGATTTTTAACAGGTCCCTCCCACACAGAGAACTGAAAATTGGCAGGTCAGCTCCAAAAGTGTTTGGTTAACTGCATGGAACACGTTAAACTGGGATTTTTCTTACTAATGATGTACTTAAAAATACCTCCTTTTTTCAAAAGCACAAGATTTATAAGCTCAGAAGACATTTCCACAATTAGCTCTATCTTATTTTCACCAAGTTTTTTTTTGCAGGTTTTAAATATCACCTGTACAAAAACTAATATCACGCCAGCTTTTTTTTTTCTAGCTCCATAATTTACAAGTACACAGAAATTGCAAGGTCACTGTACTGCACGAAAGGGATATGGGTTGTAATCTAAAGCAACATCTTATACTTATTTATGTTTATGTGCTTGGGGGTTCATGGGTGTTAAAGAGAGTCTGAGATGTTGGAGAGATGACGTAGGTTGAGACCATCCTGTGACCCACTACCATCTCCCCTTGTCCAGTGTTCTCTACTTATTCTGTTTTTTCTTGGTGTGAGTTCTTTCCTTGTAAATAAATGGCTTGGCATCAAGTTGGTGACTCTTGTTCTTATTTTTCTAATCTCTTTGAGAAAGCCACATTTAAAAGCCATCATTTGAAAGTTGATTTTGTTCCTTCAAGAAGAACTTAACGTGTCCTATAAATGCATCCTTGTTCTCACTATCTACACGCAAATTCACCATCACAGCTCCCAGCAAGCCAGCCTCTATCGTCAGTGGCTTAAATCCCTATTCGCTCTAGCCAGCTTCTTATTCCCTCTCCTCATACCCCATGGTCATACTTCATAGAAAAAAAAGGCTTTGAAATTTATTGGGGGGTACCTGAGCTAAATATTCCAGACCAGGAGGGCAGTTGGGTATAGGAGCTGGCCCTGGCATCCACATTACAGGAGCAGGCTGATTCGTCACAGGATATTTGCCAGGCTGGTACTGGATAGGATGGATGCCACCAATAGGATGGTACGTGGGCATGGCACCAGGCTGCTGGGGAGCGTAGTATCCCATTGGCAAGCCGGCTGGTGGAGGTCCAGCTGGTCCAGCAGGGCCTGTGTTCTCAAACAGATGGAAATATTATGTATTATCACTTTAGTGTATTGGAAGTTGTATGATTTTTACATAAGTAAATATCCATGCAACATGTTCTTTTCTCTTCTTCTTTTTTTTTATTTTTGCTTTTTAAATTTTTAATTAATTTATTCACATTACGTCTCAATTGTTTCCCCCTCACTTGTATCCACCTGTTCCTCCCTCCCTCCAGCTTTCACCCTATTCCCCTCCCCATGTTCTTAAAGAGAACAAGTTCTCCTGTTCTCTGAGTGTGTACTCATGTAATTAAAATGTACTAAGGAGATTATTCACATCTTAGTTCATGTAATCCTTTTAAAACTTGTTACATATTATGCCCATATCACAGATATGGAAAAGTTTGGCACTCTAAGAAACACAGTAGCCTCTCATTTCTTCCCCTTTGGGGATCATAAATGCACTTCATTGGTTTCATCTGAGTTAACACAAGGTCTAACCTGCAATTATCACTGTCATTTTTACAATTTATTACAAAGGGGTCCTTACCATCTATTCTGGGTTGCTCTTGTTCAACTACTATTGTTTTTTTTTGTTTTTTGTTTTTTTTGTTTTGTTTTTTTGGCCTTTCATCTAGACCTCAGGCTGTTTATCAACACCAATATATCGCACAGTCAATTTCTCTTTTTTTTAAATTTTTATTTATTCATGTTATACCCCAGTTGTAGCTTCCTCCCTCCTCTCCTCCACACCTCACCCTCCCTCCCTGTTTCCTCTATGATCCTCCAATATGCCTCAGAGAAGGGGAGTCTCCCCTGCCCATCCACACCAGCGTATCAAGATTTTTACATTTACAGTTTACATTTACAAATTACTCTTTTCTTTCCTTCTCTAAATGTATAATTCAGTGGGCTTTGCTGTTGCTGTTGAACACTTTTTCAGATGTATTTTAGGGGATAGCAAGATGCCTAAGTAGGCAAAACTATTTCCACTACAGGTATGATGACGTGAATTCGATCCTCAGAACCCACAGTGAAAAGAGAAAGCCAATTTCCGAATTTGCCCTCTGACTTCCACATACTCACTGTGACACTTGTTCGTGCAACTCCCTACCCTGTAATGAAAGTTTAGAAGTGCTTTTGGGTATCTGTGTTTCCTATTCTGAACTGCTCACTCAGTTCATTATCCCATTAATAGGTTAGGGTTTTGTTCATTTTATGTAGCTTTTTAAAAAAAATTATTGTAGACACTAATGTTCTATCTGATGTGCAGCTGACAGTGTTTTCTCCACTCTGGAGGCTGGAGTATTCTGCTGCTTTTGGCGCTTGCTGAGCATAAGCTTTTTAATTTCATGTAACCCCATTTGTCCATTCTTGGAAGTGTTATCTGTGTTTTTAAAGTCCTTCTCTGAAGGGTCTTACCTGAGCCATTATCTTGAAGTATTTTTCTACAACATTTTCAGAATTTCAGGTCTTATATTGAAAGCTGTGATCCATTTGTCTGTGTGTGTGTGTGTGTGTGTGTGTGTGTGTGTGTGTGTGTGTATGTGTGTGTGTGTGTGTGTGTGTATGTGTGTGTGTGTGTGTATGTGTGTGTGTGTGTATGTGTGTGTGTGTATGTGTGTGTGTGTATGTGTATATGTGTGTGTGTGTGTGTGTATGTGTGTGTGTGTGTATGTGTGTGTGTGTGTGTGTGTGTGTGTGTGTGTGTGTGTGTGTGTAGGATGAGAGCTACAGATCTAATTTCATTCTTTTATGTATGAGTGTCCTGCTTTCCTACCATGGTTTGTTGAAAGAGGTTGTCTCTATCCCAGTGTATGATTGTGACAACTTTGTTGAAAATTTAGTGGGTATATCTCTGAGGATTTATCTCTGAATGTTAGGTTCTACTGGATTATGTGATGGCCGGTGTTGGCTGTCAACTTGACTCACTTGGGAAGAATACAGCTTCATTGGAGAACTGCCTCCATCAGACTGGCTTGTGGGCATCACTTTGGGTCATTTTCTTGATTGGTAATTGATGTTAATGAAGGGTGGCTCACCCCACTGTCAGCAGCGACTTTGTTGAGACAGTGGACCCGGGTCCTCCTAGGCTTTGTACAAGGAAAATAGCTTTGCAAGCTAGATGAAACCTGCAGTATTCCCCCACTGTCTCTGCTTCAACTCCTATTTTGAACTCCTGCCCTGGCTTCCCCCAGTGATGGGGTGGACAGTGACCTGTAAACTGAAATAAACCCCTTCCCTATCCAAGTTAGTTTTGTTCCATATTTGGTCATATTAGAGCAAATAGTGTTTGAGAAAAAAATTAGAACAGTCTACACGTCTGGTTTTTGTTTATAGCTCTTTAATACATTTTGGTATTTTCAGCACTGGCTTTTTCTTTTTCCTGCTTAGAAAGTGTTAGACAATATTTACATCTTTGCTACTGTGTGCATTTTAGGATTATATGTTCTAGTTTTATGAAGAATGCAGTTGAGGTTTTGCTGGGCATTGTGTTCAATTTGAAGAACATTTTTCAATAATGCAACCATCTTTACAAAACCACCTGATAATTCATGGTAATGAGAAGTCTTAAGTCTTTTTGTACTTCTTTCCTTAGTATTTTAACTTTTTTTTTTTTTTAAAACCCTTATAGTTAGGAGTTTTATTCTTGGATATTTTATATTATTGAAGCAACTGTGAATGGAGTTTTTCTTCACAAGCTGTAATTGGTCTACAGTAAGACAACTGTTTTTATGCTGTTTTTTTTTTCATCCTGCCATTTTGCTGAAAGTGTTTATTAGGTATAAGTGCTTCTTGATGGAATTCTTATGGTTCTTTAAGTATAGAGTCATACCATCTGCAAATAGGAGCACTTAGATCTTTATAGTCTGTATTTCTTTCTTGTGTTTTACTGCCCTAGCTAAGAGTTCAAGCACTATGGTGAGTAAGGATAAAGAGAGTAGGCACTTGCATTTGTTTCAGATGAGAAAATGCTCCCATTTTTCTTATTTAGTATAATGTACATTATAGATGGGACCTATATAGCCATTATTATATTGGTGTATGTTTCTTCTATTTTTAGTTTCTTTGGGGGTTTTTTCATGAGGGGATGCTGAACTGTCAGAAGCCTTTTATGAATCTATATTCCTTCATTACATAGCATTTACTGTTCTTGCAGCTATATTGCATCACTATCCCTACTGTATCATAATCAAGGAATAGGAACACTCACTAGGGGATTCTGTGGAGGTCTGTAGATCTAGGAAGTTTAGTGGCAACAGTTAATTCAATCCTTGATTTACACACACACACACACACACACACACACACACACACACACACACCCCTAATCATAGAAACAAAGTGGTCTGGGGTTAACCAACACTGAGAAAAAACAGTCAGTAGAAGAAAAAACACAATCTCTGAGCTTGAAGAAATTTCTCTGAATGAAAACTACAGAAAAGCATTTTATGCAAAACCAGTAGTGCAAGGCACAGGGGATGCCCTGTGATATAGACATTAAAGAAGAGTAGTTTTTGAAGCCATGTGACATTTTAATCTATAAATAAAAGCTCATTAATGAAGTCAAGAATTACAAAATCAACTCTAATACTATCTCAAAACAAAGCTATGGTATAAACATTACTTTATCTGGGAAACAATCAAAGCAGCTTCAGGGACAAGCTGCAATGACTAAGGGTAGAAACAGACTTGCATACACATTACTATCTTCAGCATTTTGGAACATATCCATATTAATTCTTGTAAGAGAAAAATGGTTACTATAAAGCAAATAACTGCTTCAATCCCAGAGAGATGCACACGTCCTAAGAGATGACAGGAATGGTTCTTAACCTATGAAGACAAGTTGAACTATGGTATAAATGCTACCTCATCCAATCTGGCAACTCCGTGAGGAAGAAAAGTTTTATGAGAACACAGACCAAAACTAGAACTGTATAAAGTAAGCTGAGCTTCGCAGAAGTAAGGGCTGTTTCTGGAGTATTCTCTGGCAAGTTAGAAAGCAAGGTAGGGTTGCTGGATATTTGATCCCATTGTGAACCCCAAGATTGTGAACTATAAATCCCTGTTTCTTGTTTGGTGTAGTTGAGCCCTACCACACACCTTTAATCCAAGAACTTTCTGTATATTGTAAACAGGTAGCCATGGTGTGGTTCAGCTATCCCTAGCATAACATACACCTTTAATCCAAGAGCTTTATGTACGTAGGATTTAATAAAATTAACCCTAGGTCAAGAGAAAGGAGCAAGAAACCAGCAGACAGGGATTAAAGAGTAGGAGGGACTTTGAGTTAAAGGATATTTAAGACAGCGTGAAGCAGTAGAAGGAGCTTTTGCTATCTGGCTTTTTGAGCTTTGAGCTAGCCTTTGGCCTTGTGTTTTTTTGGCCTTTTCCTTCTGGCTGTCAGCTGAGCTAGTGAGCTTTTTGGACATTTTCCTCTGAGACAAGCATGAGCTGAGTAGGAAGGTCAGCTGGGTATTTTATCTGCCTCTGTGAATGAACAAGACTTCACCTTAGCATCTGGCTCCTAAGTTTTTATTGGTAAAATTCAACAAGTGGGATTCTCATTTATTATAAAATATTTTGGCACTCCAACAAATGGCACGATCACACAGACAGAGAGATCACTTCAGCTGCAGACAAAAAGAAGCCATCAGATTTGGTAAGTCATCTGAGAAATTCTCAAGGAAAGGTTTAAGAGTGGAAGGTAGCTGGAAGTTAATAGAAGGCTTTAGGATCCTGTGTAGTGCTACCCCAGATGACTTGAAAAAAAGAAGCAGAAAATGAAAAGCTAAATAGCTTAGCTAAAATTGTCCTGGTACCAATTATGATTACTATCATTTCAGTATTTTATATTTATTCTCAATAGCCATAATGGCTCTCTGTATTCACTCAAAGAAAAAGTGTATAAAAGCCTTAGAAGGAAAATTAGAGAGACTCATAAATAAGAATAAAAATACTCAGACACAGACAGAGGGATTTAGACAAGCCTTAGAAAGATTTATAAGTGAGAAAAAGGAAAAATGCTCAGATATAGACAGATGAATTTAGATAATTCTTAGAAAGACCTATAAATGAGGATAAGGAAATTTCTCAGATACAAACTGAGGAAATTAAACAAGAGCCCACCATGACCCAGCATAATGGAACTGAAAAGGGGGGCCTAAGATTGTAAGAAAAACATCCTTAGTATATGCAGTTACTATACAAGACACACCAGAAGATAATAGGCACCCCAAGGTTATGATAAATTTGAATCACATCCTATAGCCATATTAGCTTTGATGAATCAATTGTGTCCTATGCTATTCATTCATCATATGTGAAGCAGATTCTAAATTCATGGTCAACTCCGAACAGGATTATCCCCAAGATTGGAAAGATACAACAACAGCAATATTGGAATCTGGTCCTCAGTTATAATGGCAATCAGTGGAAAGAGGAAGCAAAGGTCATAGAACAACTAAATCAGGCCAGATGTGCTGATATTTATTTCCCAGAATCAGTTGCTAGGTCAAGGTCAATATGCTGATTGACAAAGGCATTTTGAATTTGATGGCCGCACCTTGGCACTATGGTGTGTAGCAGGTTTAAGTGCTTGGGATAAAGTTGAAGAATCAGGAAAGAGCTCTGAGTCACTTACTTAAATTATATAAGACCCAAATGAAGCCTTTACTGGTTTGTTTAAAAAGGTTGACTTCAGCTGTGAGTAGAATAGTATCAAATTCAGAAGCCAGAAAAGTACTAAACTTTGGCTTTTGAAAATGCCAATTCAGAATGCAAAAGAGTGATTAGACCTTTAAAGCAAGATCAGCCTTTAGCCTTTAGAGACAGAGGAATGAATGAAAGATACCACTGATATTGGATCTCTTGTTTATAATGCTAATCTGATTGAAGAAGTAAATTCTAAAAGACTTAGAGAAAATCAAAATGGCAGATGTTTCAAATGTGGTAAGAAAGGCTATTTGAAAAGGGATTGTAGGTTTGGCACTTCTGGAAATGATAGTTTTTCTGGAGATAAACCAAGAAGAAGCCCCCAGCTTTCTGGAGTATGCAGAAGGTGTAGAAAAGACAGGCATTGGGCTAATGAGTGCAGAACAATGAGAGATAGGCAAGGTAACCGCTTACCTTTGGGAAACACCTCAGGGGCCTTCTACAGGCCCCAACATCGCATTTAATTCAATCATTTGGCACAGGAGAAACTCATCCACTGAACCTTTAATTTTTTTATTAGAATAATTTTTTTATTAATTTATTCTTGTTACATCTCAATGGTTATCCCATCCCTTGTATCCTCCCATTCTTCCCTCCATCCCATTTTCCCCTTATTCCCCTCCCCTATGGCTGTTCCTGAGGGGGATTACCTCCCCCTGTATACGCTCATAGGGTATCTCTTGTTAAAAACAACACTGCTCCACATGTAATCAAGGACAGAACAGCTTCAATAAATAATACAAAGAGTTCAAGAAAGACCACAAGACAAATATATCGGTAAACTTCTATAAATAATCAGAGACCTAAGCTAAAAATAAAAATAAATGGCATCAAAGTAAAGGTTTAGTAGACACAGAAACAGATATAACAATAATTTTCCGACATCTTGGCATCCAGATTAGCCTCTTCAGGAAGTAAATATCCAGCTTCTATGGATTGGAACATTATCTCAGATAAAGCAAATACAAGATGGGTTGAGTATATAGGACCAGAAGGACAAATAGGAAAATTAAAGCCACATATGTCTAATATAGTCATGAATTTTTGATGATAGGATTTGTTACACCAATGGAAAACACAGATTAACATTCCTCCAATCTCAGAAACAAGCTATAAAATAAAGAAATCTGAAAAAATATATAAAAAAAACCAAAACATTGAGAACAGACACAGACTGAGAACAGAAGCAGAACATGACAAGTGTTAGTCTTCCAAAGCTATCAGCTGTCCTACCTTTACAATGGCTAAATGACAAGCCTGTATGGGTGAATCAATGGCCTATGAAAAAAGAAAAATTACAAGCACTAGAACAGCTGGTACAGGAGTAACTAAATGCTTAATACATTTAGGAATCTTCCAGCCTGTGGAATTCCCCTATATTTGTTACAAAAAAAGAAATCAGGGAAATGGAGGATGTTAACAGAGCCATAAAGAAGATGATTCATCCATGGACTTTTGATAGCTTGGAATCCCATTGCCTTCTCTGTTACCTAAGTCATGGCCTTTGATAGTAATTGATTTAAAAGGTTGTTTGTTCACAAACATGATAGGGAAAGGTTTGCTTTCTCAGGGCCAACTTATAATAAGAGTGGTCCAATAAAGAAACATTATTGGAAAATCTTACCACCAGGAATGATAAACAGTCCTACTTTTTGCCAATATTTGGTACAACAGCCAATAAAACTAATTCATAAAGAGTTTCCTCAGTCTAAAATTTACCATTATATAGATGATATCTTACTGTCAGATTCAGATGAGATACCTTGGGGAAAAAATTGTTCAATGAAGTGAAGAGAATTTTGCCTTGCTGGGGATTACAAATTGCTCCTGAAAAAGTACAACAGGAGATTCTATCAGTTATTTAGAATATAAGTAAGTTTACAGAAAATTTGACCACAGAAAATATAAACCAGGAGAAATCAATTATAAACATTCAATTATTTTCAAAAATTGCTGGGAGATATTAACTGTCTCTAGCTCACAATTTCATTAACTACTCAAGAGCTGAGCAATTTATTTCAAACCTTACAAGGTGATAAGGATGGAAACAGTCCAAGAAAATTATTAGCTGAGGCTCAGAGAGCTGGCTCTGGTAGAAAAGAAATTACAGGATGCACATGCGGGCTGTTTGGATCCAAACCTAGACTGTAGTTTTGCCTTCTACTTGTTCTCCCATAGGAATCCTTATGCAGAGAGAAGATCGTATCTTAGAATGGATATTTTTAGCACACAAACAGAATGAAAAAAGTAAAGACCTATGTAGAAAAATATTTCTGACTTGATTCTGAAAGGAGAAATGAAACTCCATCAATTATCAGGAATAGACCCAACAGAAATTGTGGTACATTTTACTACTAATGCTGAAATTACCTCATTATGGGCAGAAAATGAACATTGCAAAAGAGCATACAGTAATTTTTTGGGAGAGATTAACAACAACATCCTCCAAAGCAAGAGATTTTGTTTATACAAAGAACTAATTGAATTCTCCCTCATATGGTAAAAGGGACACCAATTTCTGGAACACCTACATTTTATACTGATGCAAATAAATCAAGAAAAGTAGGTTATGAGTCAGGAAAAATAAGTTAAGAGGCTCAGAGCCCTTATGATTCAGATCAAAAATCAGAGTTGTATGCAATTCTTACGGTATTATGTGGTTTTCCCGAATATTTTAATATAGTTACTAACCCTCAATATGTAGAAAGAGTTATTTTACATATTGAAACTGCTGAGCTTATTCTGGATGATTTAGTATTAACTTTGCTATTTATTCAATTAACACAAGTAATTAGAAGTAGAAATCTTCCATTGTATGTAATACATATCAGATCTCATACAGGCCTACCAGGTCCCCTAGCAAAAAGTAATGATGAAATTGATTAGCTGTTAATAGGCAATGTACTAGAAGCTTTGGAATTTCATAAGAAACACCACGTTAATAGAAAGGTTTGAAGAATGATTTTTCTATCACTTGGCCACAAATTAAGGAAATTATAAGGCAATGTCTGACTTATTCTTTGGTAATCAAACTCCATTACCTGCAGGAAGTAACTCAAAGGGCATCCAAAGAAATGAAATTTGGCAAATGGATGTGTCTCATTTTGCAGAGTTTGGGGAACTAAAGTATGTGCATCATACCACAGATATATATTCAGCATTTCAATGGGAAACGGCTTTGAGTTCTAAAAAGGCTGATTCAGTAACCACACATTTATTAGAAGTTACGGCTTTTATAGGAATACTTGAACAAATTAAGGCTGACAATGCTCCGGCATATGTCTCTAGTAAAAGGAAGCAGTTTTTTGCATACAACAACATAAAGCATATTACAAGTACACCACACAATCCCACAGGACAAGCAGTTTTAGACAGATCTAATATCACTTTAAAAGATATGCTTAATGGTGCCTCACCTTTGACCATGTCCCCTGGAGGGGGAGACCTGGTGGCACTCAGAGGAAGGACAGCAGGTTACCAAGAAGAGACTTGATACCCTATGAGCATATACAAGAGGAGGTAATCCCCCTCAGGAACAGTCATAGGGGAGGGGAATAAGGGGAAAATGAGAGGGAGGGAAGAATGGGAGGATACAAGGGATGGGATAACCATTGAGATGTAACAAGAATAAATTAATGAAAAAAATAGAAGGAAAAAAAGATATGCTTAATGAACAGAAAAGGTGTAATAAAGACCCCTAGAGATAGATTACACAGTGCTTTACTAACCTTAAATTTCCTAAATGCTAATGAAAATGAAACAACATCTGCAGAGAGACATTAGATAATAGAAAAACTAAAACAGACTGTATATTTTAAAGATTTGTTGACCTCAGAATAGAAACCAGAATCTGTGTTATGTTGGGGAAGAGGTTTTGCCTTTGTTTCCACATGATCAGAAAAGTTGTGGATACAATCAAAATTGATAAACTCGAACAAGATATATCTCCTAAATAAAGAGAGGCAATAGTTCATCAAACAGCTTGGTCATTCAGTTTAAACTAATATATAAAGACTGAAGATTTTTTCTTATATAAAAAGGACGTTTGAAGATGCTCCAGCACACAACAAGAAAATTTGCTCAACGATATTCATAGCAGCCTTATTCATAATAGCCAGAACATGGAAACAGCCTAAGTGTCCATCAGTAGAAGAATGGATAAAGAAACTGTGGTACATATACACTATGGAATACTATTCAGCTATTAAAAACAAGGAATTCCCGAAATTTGTGGATAAATGGATTGAGCTAGAAATGATCATAATGAGTGAGTTAACCCAGAAGCAGAAAGACTCAAATGGTATATACTTACTTATATCTGCATATTAGCCCAAGGGGCATGTCCCACGAAAGCCTTCACTTACCAGGAAACTGAGACAGAGGGGAGGACATTCTATTGGGGCTCTAGATGAGAGAAGCATGGGAGAATGGCAAAGTAGAAGGATCCAGAGGGTCCTAGAAGCCTACAAGTAGAACATTATGATAGGCAGATTTGGGCCCAGGGGTCCCGCTCAAACTAAGGCACCAGCCAAGGACAATACAGGCCATAAAACTTTAAACCCCTACCCAGATCTAGCCAATGGTCAGAACAGTCTTCACAGTTGAGTGGAGAGTGGGATATTAGTTTCTCACATACTCTGGTGCCTCACCTTTGACCATGTCCCCTGGAGGGGGAGACCTGGTGGCACTCAGAGGAAGGACAGCAGGTTACCAAGAAGAGACTTGATACCCTATGAGCATATACAGGAGGAGGTAATCCCCCTCAGGAACAGTCATAGGGGAGGGGAATAAGGGGAAAATGGGATGGAGGGAAGAATGGGAGGATACAAGGGATGGGATAACCATTGAGATGTAACAAAAATAAATTAATAAAAAAAAGAAGAAAAAAAAAGGACGTTTTTGTTGTTTGGTATTAAAATCACAGTTAAGAGATTTAAAATGTTTTAAGTAAATTCAAAGGATTACTACAGTTCCATCTTTCTAAAACTCTGAGAATTAGAGCAATTGGAGCTAAGATTTAAAAAAAAAATTGGGCAGGGACAAAGTAGCCAATGTTTTTAATCCCAGCAGAAACTGGGATTTCTATAGACTAGTGGTTTTCTAAATTCTAGAGTTACAATAAATACAGTAATGATACTCACACCTTTAATCCCAGCACATGGAAGGCATACATATTTAATCCCAATGCTCAGGAGACAGAAGCATGCACATCTCTGAGTTCAAGGCCAGCCTGATACAAAGCAAGTTCCACGTGGAACTTAGGTACAGGTCTGGTAATTCCTACCTTTAATCTCAGCACCTGGAAAGCACATGCCTTTGACCCCAACACTTAGAAGACAGAGGAAGGCAAATAACAGTTGTAATGATTAAATTTAAAAGCCTCTCGTAAAAGGCAGGCAGGAATTCAAGGTGAATGTTCTATAATCTGAAATTAAAGATACTTAAAGGTATGTTTCGTTTCAAATTTTCAAAAGGACTTTTTATAAATTTTAATTGAGACATAATGCTTTTTCTCTTGCCAAAAACCAAAACAAGACTAAAACCAAAAAAACACAAAACACATTTTCCCCTAGGAAAGATATAACCCACCAAAAAAGAAATCCCCGCCCCCTTAGTTAGGGTTGGGGCAGGGTTTTTGTGTTTATCTTTCCAAGAGGGAAAAAAAAAGCATCTAACTAAGGAATATGGAAACCACTGGACAAATGAAACATCTCATGAAAAAGGGTGGATTATCAAGAGAAAACGCCACAAGAAAAGGAATAATTAACTAATTGGTATCTGCCATTTCTTTTTTGTCTCGTCTGTCCCCTACAGGCATAGGTGGACAATGGTCTTCCTGTGGCCCCAATTGAATTAAAAATTAATTAAAGTTTGCTTTGGGGTTGTAGTGTGGCTCTCTCCTTCTCTAAATCCATACATGCTTCTTAAAGGGGAATCCAAAGATCTCTGTCTCATATCAGAAGAGCAACCTGGTATGGGACAGAGGAAAATAAAAAAAATAAGTATATATATAAACTTTCTGTCATTATGCACAGTATTAACTAATTTTAGAAATAAGCTTCATTTGGCTTCTTGTACATGTTTCCAGATTTGAATCTGAAGCAAGTAACTAGGAAAAAAAGTTTATGTACTTTGGATGTACTTAACAGGTTATGGCCTTCAAAGCTTTCTGAAATATGCTGAATATGGCATTTAAAATGTTTAAGTTTTTCTACCACTCCTAATAGTAACCTTTTGGGTTTCCAAGATGACCAGCCCCCGACAAAGAATCCACCTGGACTGTGTAACACCAACCACTGAGAAAAACTGCTCTATGTTTCTTCTGAGGCCTGATTCTGCACTAACAGTGGGCACTCTTGAGTTGACTGTTATGTTCTGCTAGGTCAGGATTGCCACTAAGCCAACAATCATCCAAAGATCTGCTTCAGACTACAGACTGCTTAGGACATTCAAATTGCTGAGTTCATATGAGATTAACACAAACATTTTACAGAACTTTGAACTCAAAAATACTTAATCCTAATTCCTGATTGTGTCATGGTTCTTCTTGCTATAGGTAGTTTATTGTATAGATGTTTAGTAATATAAAGGTATATGTAAAAAATTTTAAAAATGTTTAATTAGCCAGGTGTGGTGTCACATGCCTTTAATCCCAGCACTTGGAAGGCAGAGGCAGGTGGGTCGATGTGAGTTTGAGTCCAGTCTGGTCTACAAAGCAAGTCCAGGACAGGCAAGGCTACACAGAGAAACTCTGTCATGAGAAACAAACAACAAAAAAGTTTAACAAATAAAAACAAAACAAAACAAACAAACAAACAAATAATCTCAAAACTTCCAAATACAACTAAGATGGACATTGTGGAAAGAATGGCAAAAATTGCTTCAATTTTGTAAATAGTTTTATTGTAGTAGAATTATAATCTTTTCTTTTTATTAAGATAAAAAGAGGGGATATAGAAATAATTTAAGGACAACAGAGAAAAGGGCTAGATTATTGAACATAGTCTTATAGGTCTTTTGTATTGATACAAAATTAAGATTATACTTGGTCACATTGGTATTGATCTTTTGTATATTGATACAAAATTAAGGCTATATTTTGTTTGCAGCATGCTATGTATAAACTCTTTTTAATGTATCATACTATGTAATTCTTAAAAAATGCAACTGAAGTTCTAGTCCTTTTGAAAGCTACTATCACAAACTGTTTAGGATAATTAAGAAATGCAAACTAATAGTCAATCAAATTTGTGTGTTTGTTAGGTACTAGTTTAGTAAGCCACAGATGTTTTCTAAGTTAGCCAGTCAGTATACAGCCAGAAACAAGGAACTCAGATAGACTAGCAATAGTAGATGGTCTTCAAAAACCTCAGAGATCTATAGAATCTGTCATTTAAAGATGATTTTTATTAATTTGAGAATTTTTTGACACTGAGACATGTCAGCTCCTGGTAGCACCCTTTCCTTTATGTTAAGGGCTTATTCAATAGGATGATTAGATTTCTATACTTATATACAAATTTACATACATGAGTAATTTTCATTATAAAGATGTATTAATCCACGTTAAAAATGAAGAAGTAGGGCTGGAGAGATGGCTCAGAGGTTAAGAGCACTGGCTGTTCTTCCAAAGGTCCTGAGTTCAATTCCCAGCAACCACATGGTGGCTCACAACCATCTATAATGTGATCTGGTGCCCTCTTCTGGTGTGCAGGCACACATGAGGCATAATGCTGTACAAATAATAAATAAATAAATATTTTTTTTAAATGAAGTAAAAAGTTGGCAAATTATGTGTAAGTAACTGGCATATTATGTTTCCATCTGAGTTGGAAATTGCCCTTAGAGGTTTTTTACTGTTTCTGTAGAAAAAAAAATCAATACATGTTTAATTTTGTGTATCCATAGTATTTCATATTAATTTACAAAGAACTCTAGTATGAAGCCGCCTACTGATGCCAGTGTAGAAACTGCCATTTCTACACTTTTCATTCCTAATAATATTTAGTATCACCATTGTCTATTATTTCAAACAGTCATGCCATTTTTCTTCTCAAATAGGTTCCATAAAACAATTATTTATTTTGTTAACTATTCTTTTAATAAAAAATACTGGTTCAAAAATACATTCAGAACTACAATGAAAATTAAAATTATATTTGTATTTATGTAATTTCATTAAAGTAAATTTTGCAAGTGCATTGTTTCTGCTTCTATGAATTAGGAGAAGACAATTCATGTCATAAGAACTTCTCTGAGTTGTTGGTCATGGAGGTGCCAGAGGCTCCCAAAAGAAGATAGGTTATTGCCATCGCTCTTGGTCCCAAAACTGAACTTGATGGTACAATCAAAACCCAGATCATATATTTTGGATAGAGACATAGACACAGAAATCAAGCTGGAACTGAACTAAAAGCTTCTTCCTGATGGTTGATTTTCACAGTGCCAGAAGGCACTGTACAGGCTGAGGAGATGGGAAAGCCATCAATCAGTGCATCCCATAAGCTATAGTGTTAACTTTCCAGGTAAAACATGGCCACTGGATAAGACACAGGCATGATTATGATGAGGAATAAGGAAGCATGATACAAAAAGACATCTGTAGACTCAGCAATCTGCTGCATTCCTGAACCCACTGCAACTTTGGCTACCTGCTGATGACACCTCCCATTGTCTCGAGGAACTATTATTACAAGTTAATGATTGCTGGGAAAGAGGGTACCATGTTCGTATAGCCTATGCTCCTGTAAGCAACCACCCTCCTGTGTTCATGAAAGCAATGCTAATCAAACTTAGTAGAACACATGCAACACACACACACACACACACACACACACACACACACACACACAGGGTGGGGGGAGAGAGAGAGAGGGAGGGAGAGAGAGAGAGAGCTCAGCAGAAGAGGGAGGGGTGACAGAAACCATGTACGGAGCTGTCAACCATTTTTAGAGGATATGGTTTAGCCACTATACAATGATCACAGTGGCTTTTCACTGTTAGTGACAATTCATTAGCACTGTATTTGGCACTGAGTTTATTTTCAGCTTAACCTGTGTAATTTGAAAGAAGTTTCTGGAACTAAACCCAGGGACTTCATTTGCTAGAAAACGTCTCTATGACTGAGCTAACATCCCCAACTCCACCAATTTTTTTTTTTCTATAGAGAAAAAACAAGAACTTTCCATAGTAAACAGAACCTGATTTTACCAAGTGTTTACTTTTGGGAAATGGTGCAGTTGTTTCTGAAAATGACTGCAAGCTGCCAAATTTACTCTAGAACTATGTGAGAACCTCTCCCCCTGAGTGTCCACCAATAGCCTTAAAACACAAAAATATGTGCCACGGTCCCTTAGTCAGTACTCACAGCTCCGCCCTTCCACCTCTCTGACCCTCCTGCCGTTTACCTGTGCACAGCTCACACCAGATCTTCACAAACACTGCATAAAACACAGCAAGTTTTTCTGCTATACATATTTCTTGTCTAACTGTCAAATTCTGTAACATCAAAGCCTGCTTCATTTTTATTTACTTCTTTAGTTATTCATTTTTACATCCCAAGCATGGCCCCCCCCCTTCCTGCTTTCCTCCCAGTCCCACTGTCCCGTCCTCTTTCCCCTGTCCCCCGTCCCTGCCAGGCCACCATAGAAACGCCTGCTTTATTTAACACAGCTCTCCTCCAATCCCTGGTAGGGTCAGTCAGAAACATGTTGTGTTCCCACAGTGTTCTCTTTATCTGTCCACTAAGACCACAGAGAGTGTTATCCTGGCTTTTTACAACTTCCTTCCTCCGTGCCTCCCTCTCGACAGCCTCGGACCACAGGAATATGTTCAAATGGGCATTCTATTAACATTGTATTTATTTGCCGAATCAAATGTTGGTTGAAAAAAAAAATGAACCTTAACCATTGCATTTGTTCTGGAGGAATATTATTCCTGAAAACTTATCTTACCTGGAGGAATATTATTCCTGAAAACTTATCTTACCTGGTACAAAATGAGAACTGTAGTCAGGAGGGGCTTCAGGCACTGCAGCTGGTGATTTTATCTGATTCTCCATCTCTTCTGTCGGCTGCCCAGGGGCTGTGGGGGCCACACCTTGTGGAAAAGAGGAACACAACCCACATGGTAAGTGATATCATGATTGCAAAGGGTTCTCTCTTTTTTTTCCTCGTAAGCTCCAGAAAATACACCCATATTTCCTATGGAAAAAAATACCTATTACTAAACTTCATGACTTTTAGACTGAACATGGTTTTGAAAAGGAAACAAAAGATCACCCTGTGCTTGCGGCTGCAGCCTAAGCTCTCATGGTCATGGCTCAACTGACCCCCTGCTGATTCCCTCACAAACAAGCATGAATCTGTGATTCTTTCTCTTGTTATCCAAGAGACATTGGAAATATAAAGCTGATTCCTCATAGTCTTTTGAAAATGTGGTATCTAAATTCAAAACATTAAATAAATTGTCACTAAAGACCTAATATAGCCACAAACGCATCTACCAGAGTTGATTCAGGTCACATCTGCAGTGAAGGACATTCATATGCATATATGTACATATATTAATTTATTCATATTACATCTTTTTTAAAATTTTATTTTATTAATTTATTCTTATTACATCTCAATTGTTATCCCATCTCTGTATCCTTCCATTCCTCCCTCTCTTCCACTTTCCCACTACTCCCCTCCCCTATGACTGTGACTGAGGGGGACCTCCTCTCCCTGTATATGCTCATAGGGCATCAAGTCTCTTCTTATAGCCTGTTATCCTTCCTCTGAGTGCCGCCAGGGGCTCTTCCTAAAAGCCACGGTGGTTGCTCTGAGTGTGGTAAAGGACACACTTTGTTCCATCTTGTTCTGTGGTGGAGATGAAAGGAAATCCTTACTTGACTCACTATAACAAAGTCTCTCAGCTTCGTAAATAAATGATTACGTTTTTATATCAGAGGAAACAAAAGACTGTAACTGTGATGTTTCTCTTCTTATATCAGTTACTCTAAAAGGCACAATCAACATTTGACTCTTGCCCATCCAGGCAAACTGCCACCGCAGTCCCTTCATTGCTCTTTCTGTCTGGATTTGCTCTATTATTATTCTTTGGCTTCATTTGATTCCTTCTAAATACTTCAAGACATTTCAGGCCTATGTGCACATATGAGCTGTTTTTACTCTTTTTCTTACAGAGAGTTAATAGGTTCAAATGAGCTTACAGACAAATATATCTAAATGCTAACTGATCAAATATTTTAAAATAAAATGCACCCCTTCAAAGAAAGTGATCATATAAATTCACAATTGAAAGTGAAACATTAAAAATATATATAATAAAAATGTGGCAGGAGGGAGGGACCAGCAGTTAGGAGTGCTTCTTGCTTTTGCAGAGGACCCAGGTTCAGATCCCAGCACTCACACTAAATGGCGCACAACTGCCTGTAGCTCCAGCTCCATGAATATCAGACAAATCTGGCCTCTGTGATCACTAGAATTCACATGTGTAAACACACACATACACACATACTATAATAATAAAATAAAATAAATTTTAGAAAATTAGTAAAATTGTACCTGACATTTTGATGAATTCTAATTATACCTATAAAAGAAAATATGTTAATAACCTTATGTGTACAAACAATATATGTATACAACAACAGAACGAATACAAAGTTCACAAACTCATAGAAACTGAACATCTCATTTATGATTGAAAATGGATCAGGACAGGAATTTAAATAGAAGTTAAAAACTTTTTAGAAAGTAATGAAAATGAAAACACAGCCTACCCAAACCTATGAGACACAATGAAGGCAGGTTTAAGAAGCAAGTTTATAGTGCCTACATTTAAAAAAAAAAAAAGAAAAAAAAGAAAAAGACTTAGATTGAATATTAGTAACATACAGGAAAGATCTAGAAAAAAGAAAAACAAAAAGAGACAATACACCTGCCCAGAATGCCTGTAGCCTTGGCACTCAGGAGACAGAGGAAGGCAATCTTTGTGAATTTGAGGACAGCCTGATCTGCAGAGCTTATTCTAGGATGGCAATGACTACACAGTGAAACACTGTTTCTGAAAAAAGTAAAAAAAAATAAAAACAAAAAACAAAAACAAAAAAACAAAACAAAACAAAACAAAAACAAAGAGTAGAAAGAAATAATCAAAGCTAGGGATGAAATCAAGGAAATAGAAATAAACGTAGAAAAATACAAAGAACCAATGACATGAAGATTTGTGTTTTTGGGTAAATCAACAAGATTTACAAATCTTTAGCCAAATTAATAAAATTGGAAATGAAAAGGTGGCTGCAACATACACTAAGGAAATACATAGAATAATAAGGCACATTTTAAAAATCTGAATTCTACTAACTTGGAAAACCTAAGTGAAATGAGTGGATTTCTTAATATATACAAACTACCTAAATTAAGTCAAAATGAAATAAACAGCTTAATCAGACCCGTAAGCCCTAGTGAAATGGAAGCAGTAAAAATCTCCCAGCCAAACCCCAAACCAACCAACTAACCAACAAAAAAATCAAAGCCAGATTCAGTCAGTGCAGAATTCTACCCAACACTCAAAGAAGAACAGATTATTCCAAAATATATAAACTGAAGGAACACTTCCTAATAACTTTTCTGAAGCTAGTACTATCTTAATATTAAAACATATGAAGACCTAAAAAAGGGAAGAAAAGTATAGACTAATATTCCTTATAAACACAAATGTACATATTCTGAATAAAATATTTACAAACAGAATTCAAGAAGACATCAGCAAGATTATCCACCATGAACAAATAAGATTTATCCCAGAGATACAAAGTGGTTCAACATAAGTAAAATCAATAAATATAGTCAATCATATAAATAGACTAAAATATAAAAATACACATTATCATCTCACTAGATGCAGAAAAGGCGTTTGATAAGATTTAATGTCCCTTTATGATAAAAGTTCTGAAGATACTAGTGATACAAGGGACATTCTTCAACATAATAACAGTGATTTGCAGCAGCTCCATAACAACATCATCCTAAACAGAGAAAAACAAAGCCTTTCCACTAAAATCAGAAACAAGACAAGGATGTCCACTCTTCATATTTACTCAATATTAGTACCTGAAGTCTTAGCTAAAGCCATGCAACACAATTCTTCACAAGCTTGAAAATGTAATCTTCAACTTCATATGAAAAACAGAAAACAACCAGGCTACCTAAAAAACAATCCTGAATAATAACAGAACTGTGAATGTTATCACCATCCATATTTCACCCTCTATTACAGAACTATAGTCATAAAACCAGCATGGCATTGTCATAAAAACAAATACTCTGATCAATGGAACCTAATTCAAGACTGAAACATAATTCCACACACCAAGATTTGAATGTCATGTGTGAAAACGCGCGCGTGTGTGTGTGTACATATATACATATGTATACAGCATGTGTGTGTCTGTGTGTGTTAAACAGGTGTTGTGAACGAAGATGTAGTGAAATCCTACATTCTTCAAGTCCTTGAGATTGCAAGTAATTCCAGGAATGCAGTATTGCATTTTCTTTAGTATTTTCCTAGCCTGGGTGCTAGCTTCAGCGAGATTTAAGACATGCACTATTGCACCTGATGACCATAACATCACTTCCCCCACAGATCAGAGAATCTATAATTATATTCTGTTAGTTACTGAACATGTCTATTCTTGTATTGAGGAACTGGGAGAATATCAGGGAGTAGGTTTGTGTACTCACAGATTGACTGGGAGAAAGTTTCAGTTATAACCCATGATTGTTTGATTACTATAAGCCCACACTCTATGATTGGTTGGATTCAATAAGCCCGTATTCTCTGATTGGTTGGTTTCCATACACCACTACTCTGATTTGTTGGCTATAATAACATTGATGACCACCTAGAAGAGCATCAATTCAGAGCCAGTGTGTAGAAGCTTTTGAATGGTATGATTCTTTTCTTTCCTTCAGTATATAGCTATCTTGAAACAAATTCACTTTTAAAACTCCTTTGAAGAAAGGGGGAAGAAAAATTAACAATGGAATTTTCAGTGTTACTCTTATAGGATTTTTTTTTTCAAGAAGAATTGGCTTCCTCTTCAATCAAGGAATTCTGTGGCTACAAGCTGGCTGTAAACGGCCAATTTTATATTAAATTGACACAACCTGGAGTCATGTAGGAAGAGGGAACCTCAAAGGAGAAAACAGCCTCCCCCAGATTGGCGTACGGTCTATCTTGACTGATGTGGGAGGGCCCACATCGCTATAGGTGATGCCATGTCTAGGCAAGAAGAAAACAGGCTGAGCAAGCCATGGAAGGAAGCCAGTAAGTAGCATTCCCTGATGGTCGCTGCATCAGGGCCTGCCTCCAGGTTCCAGCCTCCAGGTACTGGCCCTGACTTTTCACAGCCAATGGACTGTGATGTGGAACTATAAGCTGAAATAAGCCGTTCTTTCTTCCCTCCAAAATTGATAAAGCTTTAGGGAAAAAAAGCAATACTGGTGAAATAAACAGAGTGTGCATATATAAATCACCTCAGGCTACAGGGACCAAGTTTCTTTTCATCTCCCTTTTAGCCACTAGGGACTTTTCTTATCAACCTAGAGTCTCTTTCTTTTCTTATAAAGTTTTACGATACAATTTTACCCAAAATATGATGTAAGCAGAAGAATTTCCAGTAGGTGCAAGCAGGAATTCGGTCAACAGCAGCAAATCACACCATACATCGAGACTGATGTCTGCTTTCATCATGTCTGGAAACTAGTGCTTAGAAATTGAGCCACTTCTCCACAGGTTAGTATATCAAGGACCAGAAAGTCCTGCTGAAGCCTTGACATTTGGAGGCATATGACCCACACAGGGTATCCTCCGATGACTAAACAAAGCCAGGTGACTTGACGATTTGCTTCTGTGCAAGGCAGTACCTAGTTCAAAACACATCTGGTAGCAACAGAACACATATTAAATATCACATACTCTAACATACCTATGCTGTTGTTCTTTACACACACACACACACACACACACACACACACACACACACACACACATATATATACAACCTATTATGTAAACAGGATAATTTCCAGTTGGCACAAGCAATAATTCTGTCTTAATCCTGGAATAGTTCGTGAAATGAGAAAGATGTTCCTGTCATTCAACATGTATGGACAGTTCTCTCTGCTTCTCAGTAGGGCAAGAAAGTCGCTAATTCAGCCAAGAACTATACCAAGTGCCCAAGTTGCCTCTCTGTTCAGGATTAGGCCTTTAAAAGTATTTAATAGGCCTTTTTAAAAAGACATACAAGCTAGGAAGAGATGGGTGATAGGTCTTGCTGCCATCTGAATCATTATTTTCTTCCACCTCCATTGAGAGTGATAGTTGTTAAACGTTTGTTGTATGTATGTATAATTTAGTGCTAGATAACAAGAATCTGGCATAGCTGGTCTTGTCCTGGTTCTAAACCTCTGGACTGCCTCAGTGACTGGACTACTCCTGTTACGCACAGGGCACCCCTAAGATCACAGCTGAGGTTATATAGTAGTCAAGACTCAAGATGTAGGCAGGTCATGCCAGACAGGCCTACCACATGTTTTAAGGTTTAGAATGTTCCTATCTGCCTGACCTCTAGGGAGGTGGAGGACTAGAAACTTAGTCCAGCCACATAACCACAGCTTTTAGCAGTCATTCCTATGTACAGAAACATCAGTGCAAACTGAACATCGAGGCTCAAGTTAGCATACCAGCAAGTAAACACCAAAGTGTCAGGAAAGCAACCACTGCAACCCATCCAGTGAAAAGATGGATGATTTGTATTTACGACAACAGTCAAAGCTTTACACAAAAGCGATGTAGGTAGGTGATGGCCTCACAAGAGACATAAACATGACAATGTGTGAAGGTCAGAGAACAAATTTAAAAAGTCAGTTTCTTCTTCTACAGTGTGTTCTGGGTAATAAACTCAGGTCCTCTGGTTCTGCAGAAAGCATCCATGTGTGTTTTTATTTGGCTAAGTTTGATTTGTATTGCTTCTAATAAAACTTTTCTCACTTGTAGAGCCCTGTCCTGAGTCCTATGAGTTACTACAGAAAATGATCACACCTGAAGGGGTGACAGGGACTCAATTCCATTTTCAGAGTGTAAGAATCTGCAAACCTCAAACTTTTGTCAAATGCCAGATGTGAGAGAATTCTTGTCAGCAATTGCGAAACTGTTGCATCTGTCGTGACTCTCCATAGTTAAGGTTGCAAGTAGACTGAAATATGGTCTCACATAACTGAAAAGTTGCTAACACGCTTTGATTATAAAGCAGGGACATGAGGCAAAAAGCTTTTAGTTTGTTTCTGGTTCTCTTCATCTCATACTGTTTCAGAATATCCTGAAACTCAGAGGGAGGCACTGGATGGCGTCAGTACATGCATGCCTTTTTGTTCTGGCTCAAGCAGGCAATGGTGACTCAAGAGAATCCAAGTAATGTTTCCCAGAGCCTAACAAAGATCTAGAGAATTAAGCAAGAGAGAACAGTGCCCAAGTGTGAGAGTGAGTGCTGGGTTGTGTCCCCTCAAGAGCTAGTTGAATGTCACTGAAAATAAAGCTGGCATTGAAGTCACACACCCAGAAGCTGGCCAGGAAAGGAGGCCTCAGAGCAATGGCATGAGCTGCCTGGCAAAACAGCGAGACAGTCAGCTTTCTCCATCAGGCTTAGCAAGACTTAGGGTCTAAACAATACTCAAACAGTCCAGGAAACAACACAAAATTATGGCAAAAAAAAAAAAAAAAAAAAAAAAAAGAACCAGAAAAAGGTCAACTCCTAAAAAACAGTATCAAAAGATGTTAAGGCTAGGTTGACACCAATGTTGACTTACTTGACAAATACTTTACGTATTTAGAAATTCTCCAGTGCCAAGAGATGATTCAGTGAGTAAAGGAGCTTGCCACATAAACATGATGACCTGAGTTGATCTCCTGAATCCACACAAGGTGGAAGATTAAACTGACTCCACAAGGCTGCCCTTTGACCTCCACATGTATGCCCTGGGCACAGAGTCTCTCTCTCTCTCTCTCTCTCTCTCTCTCTCTCTCTCTCTCTCTCTCTCTCTCTCTCTCTCTCTTCTCTCTCTCTCTCACACACACACATCATATACACAAATGCTAAAACAAAATTTAAAAAATTTTAAATGTTCCAAGAAGACCCAAAGTCTTAGCAAAGAAATAAAAGAATACATATAAATTTTAACACAGGAAAAATACAATAACAGAGTTCTAAACATCACTCAGTGAAATCAATAGACGAATGAAAACTATACAAATAGGTAACAACTTAATTACAAATCAATAAAAATTATCCAATCGAACAGAGAAAATATTTTAAAACCCAGCAATATCAATAATAGAAAAACAAAAAGTCATGGCTAAAGATACAACTCAATAGTAAAATGAATTCTCAATAAGTGTAAGGTCCTGTGTTTGAGCTCCACTATGTATCATGTTAATTTTGTTTCTGTTTGTTTTTTAAGGTCATATTATAATGTACTTGTTACAGAAAACACACACATACACCCAGTTTAGATCAGCTAAATGCCATAGGCATTCCTAGAAAGACACACCACTAACAGTGACTTGATAAGAGGTAGAAAATCTGAGCAGAATTACAGGAAGATGATGAGTTAGTACTGAAGAGTCTTCCCACATAGAGAAACTAAGAGTATAGCACTTTTCTGATAAGATGAAAAATTCTTTGAAAAGGATGAATGCCAAGCTTTCACAAATCTCCCAGAGGTAAGAGTGAATGTATCCTAGTTTATTTTGTTGGTTCAGAGTGGCCTTGATATAACCTGACTCAGACACTATGAAAAGGGAGCTATATTAACATTGCTTAATTACTTGACTCCAAAAGCCAAGAAAACACTAAAGAACAAGCTCAAGCCATATCACTATATGTACACTATAACCTAGCAGGATTTAATCTCAATTTTTTATTTACTTGAATGTTTTTTCTATATTTTATTAAAATATTTTATTAGCATATATTTTTAAAGCCAATAATATAATTTAATATGAAAACCAACCAATGTACTATACGACTAAAATGAAAAGCAAAACTTCATTTCATCCCAGTAAACTCCAGAAAAACATTTAAGACATTTTCTTTTTTTGGTTAAAAATATAAAGGCAAACACTCAATAACCTAAAAAGAGAACAGAGCTTCCTTAATCTGGCTATGACCCTCATGAAGCATTCCATAGCTATCAACAGAAGAACCAAGGAAGACTGTTTGCTCTAAGACCAAAACCACAAGCTGTTTATACTCTCCTCTCTTTGCAATGCTATTCTGGAATATTCTGCTGGGAAAATTATGTTACCAAAACAAACAAAACAAAACAAAAAACAAAAAAAGAAAGAAAGAAATAAGACAAACAGATTAAAAATATAATTGTGATATTTCTACATTTCTTCTGTAGAAAGGTTTCTGAGGGTGTCACTAAGAATTGTTTTTAAAAATTAAAAACCTGTATAATGTAATCAAAAGAAGATGAATAAGCCAGAGAAAGAGAGAAAGGGAAAGGAGGAGAGAGGAGAGGACAAAAAAGGAGGGAAAAGAACAACCAGCAAGACCATAATAGTGTAATCGTCTCTAAAATCTCTTTTTCAAAAAATTTTTTATTAATTTATTCTTGTTACATCTCAATGGTTATCCCATCCCTTGTATCCTCCCATTCTTCCCTCCCTCCCGTTTTCCCCTTATTCCCCTCTCCTATGACTGTTCCTGAGGGGGATTACCTCCCCCTGTATATGCTCATAGGGTATCAAGTCTCTTCTTGGTAACCTGCTGTCCTTCCTCTGAGTGCCACCAGGTCTCCCCCTCCAGGGGACATGGTCAAAGGTGAGGCACCAGAGTATGTGAGAAAGTAATATCCCACTCTCCACTCTACTGTGGAGAGTGTTCTGACCATTGGCTAGATCTGGGTAGGGGTTTAAAGTTTACAGCCTGTATTGTCCTTGGCTGGTGCCTTAGTTTGAGCGGGACCCCTGGGCCCAAATCTGACCTAAGTAATTCTCTATTTCAAATCCCAGAGATTCTATACTGGTTTTTGCTTTAAGTGACATTCTTATTTTCTGTAAAAAGAACACAGACTAGAAGCAAGCAGTGACTCTAAACTGCATGATAGAGTAGCCTGCTAGCTAGGAAAGCACCTCACAATGAAATATTACAAACTAATAATCCATGAAAATAGAGGTATAAATAGTCTTGCAAAACCCATGAAATGTTCACAGTGCAATCTGTAATGTTACAATGTAGTTTGTTAAAACACAAAATGGAGAAAATTTTTCAAAAAAAATAAAACTACTTCTTTACATTTTCTATAGTACGTATATTATAATCTGAACTTTAAAAACCCCGAATGGAAACAAAGCTGTAAATGTATTCCTTCAGTGAATCCATAATGAAACTGCCCTTGAAGCTTGCCAGACATAAAAGTTGAATGCAACCCCATCACATAACTCTATAGATCTTAAGCCAGCTTCCTAGCATCTGTGATGTGAAGGATTGACTCATTTTACAGGATTCTTCACGAGGAGAAAACTAGTAGTGGAGAGGCTGACTATGAAAGGAACCAAGAATATATGAAAGGACTCAAGTCAGTCATATTGCACAGTTCTGCAAGGAAGAGATGCTGGTTGTGCAGTCTACAGTTAAGAAAGTACCCAACGCAGACAGTCTAGATAGGGATTTTTATTGTCAAGTTAAAGATGACAGCAAAATACTCCATGCAGATAAACCCATCAGAACGATATAGAAAACATATTTTCATAAAACTTCACTGCATAAACTCAACCATACAAGAAACCAGAGAAGCCACTTCTCAATGAACTAACGAACACACCAAAATAATCATATTTTGTTATTGCATTTATAACCTAAAATACTTGTTATTTTACTCACACTTGAATCCTTCCAAAGAAAAATTGTACAGTTGACTATTTCCTTAGTATCTGTGGGTTGCATGTGTGTGAGACTGCATTCTATAATAAATGGTGGATTAAAATATGAGCACACTGTGTAGAAAATTCACAGATAATCATTAACTCTATACTTGCAAACTTGTACAATCTACTTGAATGTTTTATTTTTATTTGGCTTTTAGACATGAAATGTTTTTATTATACAGTACACAAAAATATTCTCACTACATTTATATAGACCATCACCAAGCCCAGTGCACAACCAGGAGTGTTGCCAACTCCTGACTACGGTCAGGTCTAGCTGGCTAGATAAACAGAAAGGGCCTGTGGTTTACTTTAGATTAGCTTGAAACGATAAATTTTTTAAAGAGACATCTTAAAATATACATGATCTGAAAGCAAATAGTTACTCAAGCAATTAAGTAGTTAGATAAAAAGATTTCCCCATTTCCTTTTCTTATCTGTATATTGGATTCTTGTATGCCAGCTATATATATATTTCTGTGTAGTTTTTGCATGTGTAATATACACTGTGTGTGTGTTTATCTTTTAGTACAGAGAGGAGGCTTCCGTATTTTCTTATTAAAATGTCTATTCTCACTTAATAACTGGAGAATATATTTGACTGACTGGCTGCTTATCAGTGAAATTTTAAATTATTCCATAATTTATACTATCACAATCCATTTGGAAACAAACATACAGATAACTCTGCATATCAACATTATAAACTCGAGAAGTAAAGCTAGCAGGAGCAATATTTGTGTGTTTTAAACACTGTTAAATTGCTAGCCAAAGAATTTAAATCAATTCACACACTGGACATAAAATGGACAATGTAGTGGGTTTTCACTGTGTTTGTCATTGTCTGCTGGGTACCAGGCCCAGGTGAGGACAGGCCTTGACAGGTGACTGCAAGAGTGTCAAGAGAAGAGTCAGATGAGGGACAGCATCTAGTTTCGTTCATAAGAGACTGGGAAGAGGGGAAGCACATCTCAGGATGGCTTGACCTACTCTGACAACCTCTGTCCCTCACAGGCTTCATTTATGCACAAAATCATTTTCTTGGGACCTTTAATCACTGATCACATACCCTTTTAGGATACATACATTTTCCTAAACTCTTCATTGATTACTTAAGTATATTGATTTAAAAGAAACAAAGCGAGCAAACAGCAAATTTGATGAGAACTACAAATGACCATGATAAAATCAGTTTTCTCTTTGCTCAATAACTTTTTAGATCAGAAGTTATTTCTTCTACCAGTTACATCAAGCTTTTATTTCCACAGAAGCCCAATCTCTCTGACCCTTGTTTAATTCTTCCTTTACTTCCTCTATTTTTCTTTTATATTTGACATAAGACCACCATCCTCTTCCTTTGATTCTTAAAATGCTGTGCAGCCCCCTGCTTAAGCGAAGGTGGAATTGTTCTTTGTTTTTCTACAATATCAGAAAAGTCCTGGTCTGACAAGTTTGTTCAGGCAGGTAGGCAGTTCAATGAGCCAAAATGTTTTCCTCTGTGTCTTCACCGTGAGCCCTTGTTTCAGGAGGATTCCTAACTCTTTTACAATCGTGCACATGCTAAAAGAACATCAGGATCCCTAAAACTGCTTACTTTGCCTTCAGGGCGCTGTGTCATTAACTGTATGATCAAAATCTCTTCCTATCCATACTAGTTCCTTGTTACTGAGGCTGGACATGAAAACCAAACAATCCAGGTACAATTTGTCAGCATCTAGAATTTCCCTAAGTGTTTCTTCTTTAATGTTTTTTTTTCCATTTTGTGCTGACTCATATCACTTACAAATGACATAAATGTGTAATGGGTTCTCTGAAAGACTCGGTTTTCTGCATAGCTCTTCTTCCCAGGGGCCCACCATTAGTTTTGCTCTTATTAACACCAGCTTTTGTTGTATTCTATCAGCGTTGGCTTTCAGCGAGAGGCCTTTACTGGTAAGAAATATAAGGACAAGCAAAAGGTATGTAGTGAACTTTCACCAAGGGCTCTGAAGGGTCAGTCCAGGTCACCCAAGCCCTGGAGTTTTGTCAAACAGCACCTTCAGGGCATCTGTCACCACCAATTGTCCGTCTTTCAGGAAATGAAATTTTGGCTTGATTTCCCAATATTTTGTAATAGGGGAGGGTGAGTAGCCGCAATTTCATCTGGAAGTCATTTACATCTCCACTGCAGGCAATGTTCTATTTGTCATTTGCTGATTTTCTGTTTAATAGTTTTCTTTTCTTTGTCATGTATACGAACGGCATTACATTTATATTTTAATCTTAAGATTCTCCCCAAACGTTTCACTTTTCTCATTCAATGGTTTAATTTTGTTTTTTTTTTCCACAATAGATATTCTCCTTCTGAAAGAAGAGCATATCTAGGTATTAAATCCAGAAGAGTATATATTATTAAAGTGGGGTTTAGCACAATGCTGGTGAAATATATAAAAAATATGAATTAGCCTATATTTTCTTCTTTTGAAAAAGTTAATGATTATAACAATGCACAGAACTTTGTACTTTTGTCCCTATAACAAACATCATAACCATCAACATTCATGAAGGAGAAAAGGGAGTTTTCTAAGGGAGTATCTCAAAAGGGTCTTTTAAAAAAGAAAGTGAAAAGATGAAAATCTTCAGGAAAGACAATATAATATTTTTACAGTAAATGATAGCCACTCTATCCAGAAAGGATACATACACATGAATAACAAACCACAGATAGTCTAGATGACTTTAGTTTTCTTATAATAACATTGATATTTTTAGCCAGGGGCAGTGGCACACACCTATAATCTCAGCACTCAGGGAGGCAGAGCCAGGTGGATCTCCGTGAGTTCAAGGCCAGCCTGTTCTTCAAAGCTAGTCCAGGACAGCCAAGGCTACACAGAGAAAGCCTGTCTCAAAAAAACAAACAAAAACACATCAATTTTCTTTATAAACATGCACAGAGAAATATGTAGGAGGATATAAACATCCAAAGCAACAATAATTCATTTTGTATCCCCACGCTCTCCAAGGCTAGAGAATACATTCAAGCTGTAGCTGAGTGTCTGCACTGTTGCATAGTTTTTGTTCATGTTCATTTAACTAGTAATTTTCCCTACTTTCATGTTAGAACACTTAGGCACTCTAGTGCTTTAGACTATGTACCTTCTGTCTCTTGGTGCACGAGAAATTAAGCAGCCAAGTCCTAACAGATGATTTCCGGTTTTAAAGCTTGCTTCATTACAGAGAATGCTACCGCCAACATCTTTGAGGCAGACTTTTGACAGAAATTTTTTCTTTTCTCCTTGGCATGTATAGTTACAAGACAAATTACAAAAGATAAATAATGAATGGAAACATTTACAGCTATCTCTTTGTGATCATTTTTTTTCCTAACTCACATTTCCACTGGAAGTTTGTTAAGTGTACATTTCTTTTGCTTTGGCAGCAACAACACAATGATTAAATTTTCAAAATTAGGAGTAGTAAAAGTTGCAATTGTAAAAAAAAAAAGTTGGTGTTGAATTGTAATTGTATTTTTACTCGATCATCAGTGTTTCTGCGACCCTTGCTGATCATTTCCCTGAGTCCCCTTTCAGCTGTGCTACTGATGGTCATCAGATCAAACTGTGGTTAAATTATCTTTTGTTTTTTCTTATAACAGAGATCTCTTGTTCATATCTATGTTTGCATATTTGTGCTCATAAACATGTTCCTTATGGGCCCACGTTTTACATAATGCTTACCATTTGTCATGTACACAAACCTTCAGATTTCATGTAATTAGATTCAAATTAGAAAGCCATCTAGACTACACTTCATATTAACACAAGGGATGCTTCCAGTTTGATTATTAGTTTACTCCAATAAATGCCAAATGGTCCAAGCATGATCAATTTACATGTTATTCCCTGGCCTCTTTCACTGATTTACGATGAATTTTATTAAATACCTATTCTTATTTTATCTTTAAATCTCTTTCTTCAGTTTCACTGTAATGTCTGGTAGCATTATACTGTCTGCTAATTCTTTAGAATACCTCTTTTTATATAATGAAGAGCTGTCACATTTTTTTTTTAATTGCAGTGTGGACATTCTTTCAAACAAACTAATAAAACATCCAGTTTAAAACAATGTATCAGTTAGGATTATCTTCAAGTATGTATCATTTTAAGGACCTGATAGTTTCTTTTTCTCTTCTTTTGTTTTTGTTTGTTTGTTTCCCGAGACAGGGTTTCCCCATATAGTTTTGCCTGTCCTATACTCGCTTTGCAGACCAGGCTGGCCTTGAACTCACAGAGATCTGCCTGCTTCTCCCTCCTAGTGTAGTCCCTGTGTTGGGACTACAGGCTTGTGCCACCACACCTGGCTGGGATGTGATATTTTTCACCTAAGAAAATATATTTCATCAGCTTCTCCCCCCTGTGAAGCATAACTTTAATTCCTAGCATTTCATATCTTTTAAAGTATATTTTCAATTTTTTGTTATTTTATACTAAATTAAAGTCTATTTCTACCGTACTGTCCAGTTTGCCTGTAGCTGGGCCTCAGAAGACTTACAAAGTTTAACGGAACTGGAAAGTTTTTTTTATTTTTCTTATTGTCCCTACAAGCCTGCTTCTTGTGGACATTTAAAGTATGAACATACTGTGTCCTCTGTTCTGGTGACGTCATTGGCCCATACAATGCCACAGTGTGCTAATTTAGTGATAATGCCTTGGTTCCTTATTTTCCTGTGACAACAGGCAGGAAAGTGGAGGTTATGGTTTTTTGTTTTGTTTTGTTTTTGAGAGAGGGTTTCTCTGTGTAGCTTTGGCTGGTGGAGGTTGTTTTTTTTACATCTGCTAAGTAGCATGTATATCCAGAAGTATTTTGGAAATTAACCTTACTGTATAATGTCTTCATTTGTGCTTCTGTTATTGGCTGCACTTAAAGTACTCTATACAAAAAAAAAAAAAAAAAAAAAAAGCCACAAGCACACTTAGGATCTAAACATATATACACACAAGCACACTGCGGATCTAAACGTATATACACACAAGCACACTGAGAATCTGAAAAGCATATACCTTAATCTAACTCCTAAAAGGCGAATATTGCATTCTGTAAAATAACAGGAGAAACAGGCTCTGTTTTGGAACACAGCATCTGCCCAAGACACCTTGAAGTCATCTGAAGATGTCTAAACCTGCCAAAGGCCTGAAGAGAGACCCACAGAGCTGCAAGGAGAGGGCTGGCTGCCACTGATACAAGCGGGGAACAAGTGGGTGATGGAAGGGCCCGCCCCCTGGAGAGTGCAGGTCACCAGGACTAAATGACACTCCCATAGGGCCTTCACCTGGCGCCCTATTGTCAAGACCTGCGGGTACCTAGCAGACCCCAAGACAGGAAACCCTTCCTGGCACCCCGCGCCAAAGTTGCGCAACCACCTGCGGTTGAGCTCCAGCCTCCGCCGCTGCTCCGCCTCCTCCACTGTTGTGGACCCAGCGCCCTCCTGCATCCCCCAAAGTTCCCGGGTCCCTGCTCACCGCCGGCCCCGCTCACCGCCCGCAGCTGCAGGCACGACAGGCCGAGTTCCACCGTCCTGCCCCGGAGAAGGCGGGAGGCGCCGAGGAGCTGGGGCGATCCACACAGGGCAGCGGGCGAGGCTCCTGGGAAGGGCTTCCTGCAGGGTGGGGCGCTGGCGTCCTGAACCCCATCCAAGGGCAAGGAAAACAAGTTGTGGGCGCCAGCGGAGCCCGTGGGGCTGCACTCTAAACTGCTCTTCTGCCGGGAGCAACTGTCTCCTAGCGTCACTGCTCAGCCACCAGTTGCAGCCCTGGAGGAGCCAGTTTTATCTGGGAGGGAGGGAGAGGAACTGGGGTTGAGGCGCGGATCTAGGCAAGAGCAGGCCTGCTCAATGTTTCTGACTCTAGAAAGAGGACATTGGTTACTTGGTTACTTGCTGTGTCAAATTAAAAGTGGTTCAACCCTAAACAGGAATCTGAAGAAAGTGGGCCAACCCAAATGTCCTTTGACCTCACACTGAACCACAGCTGGACACAGACCCGATGAAGCTGATGAGAGAACTTGGCCTTGCTGTGCTCTGGGAAGTGTTTACATGGGGCAGGCCCTTGGGAAGTAGAGTCCTGGAATTTTCCATTTTCTTTCCCACGTGATTTGTCAGAATGCATTTAACAATTAATAATGTTCTGGTTGGTAATAACCGCCAAGGGCACTTCTCAAATGAAGAAATAGTACTTTATTGAAAGCATAGACACAAAGAAACTGACATCAAAGTCTTAGAAAAATTTGATATTTTAAATTTATTAGAGGGACCAAAAGAAAATAAAAACTGAGCTTGTGAATATAAATATCTATAGTGGCTACATGAACAATACAAAATTTTTTTAAAGATTTAAAAATTATAAATTAAAAATCAAGGTTACTCTGGCTATATTGTAAAGAATTTATGCATATCAACCTCATTCCACTACTTCCCCGCCTACTTTTCTTTCTGTCTTTATTATATGATCCTTGAGGACAGACATTACGCTCATCTCCTGTACAATGCTTGGCAGAAAGTACATATTGGTTATTAAATGGAGACACATATGGCTGTTTTGTTTATTTAATGTTTGGTTTACTTGCTTGTTTGGTTTAGAGTAAAGCAGTGGTTTTTCTTTTTCTTTTTTTTTAAATCAAGTTGAAAAAATGTCTGTGAAGCACTGCTTGGGAGGACAAAACAAATATGTGAGAGCAACCAAAATAGAAGCTGAGCCACAGCCAAAGGACCAGAATCCAGAGGTTCTGCCTTTCCAGACCAAGGGACCCTCCATCTTGAACCTTTGATGATGGTGGTGGTGGTGGTAGTTATGGTGATGATTATGGTAGTGGTGGTAGTGGTGGTTATGGTGGTGGTGGTGGTGGTTATGGTGGTGGTGGTGGTTATGGTGGTGGTGGTAGTGGTTATGGTTATGGTGGTGGTATTGGTGGTTATGGTGGTGGTAGTGGTGGTGGTGGTGGTTATGGTGATGGTTATGGTAGTGGTGGTAGTGGTTATGGTGGTGGTAGTGGTGGTTGTGGTGGTGGTGGTGGTGGTGGTGGTGGTGGTGGTGGTGGTGGTTGTGGTGGTGGTGGTAGTAGTGGTTATGGTGGTGGTGGTGGTGGTTATGGTGGTGGTGGTTATGGTGGTGGTGGTTGTGGTGGTGGTGGTGGTAGTTATGGTGATGGTTATGGTAGTGGTGGTAGTAGTGGATATGGTGGTGGCAGTTGTGGTTATGGTTATGGTGGAGGTTATGATGTGGTGGTGGTTATGGTGGTGGTAGAATAGGCAATATTATCACCCACCGGAAGAAGGCTGTCCTACCTCAGTTAACCTGATTAAGATGATTTCCCACAGGCATGCCCAGAGGTTGACCTAGCAACAACAACACCAAAAAATTCTTCACAGATATTCCCAGAGGATTTTCTCAGGTACAATTTTAAGTTCTAATAAATTAGTGGCAATAGCCATCGCATGCACCCCTTACTTCCCCAATGATCTACTGTGGGGGAAGAAAGATAAAGGAAGGAGAGATAGAGCTACATCTAAATCTAAGATTTCACATATAGTGTGACCTATACTTACTTAGCTGTGAATATAAGGATATTTAGGATATAAATAGGAATTCTCCTATTATAGTAAAGTGTTAGCTGTAGGTTCATTTCCAAGATCTCTGACTTTTTTGTTAGTGACAGATTGCCAGTAACAGGCATGACTTCCCTGTTGTTGAGTGTGCCTTACATCCAATTAGAGAACTGTCGGTTACCAACAATGTATGTGTACCGCTACTGTACCCTTAGTGTTGTCTCCCTATACTGGTCATTGCTGTGGTTCATAGGAATCATAGCAGGGTGTGACGATTGGTTGCTTCCCTCTCTTGGGAGGGTCCCTGGCATCTTCTCAGGGAGAAGGCTTTTGGGTTAGAACCAACTCAGCTCTTCTCGGTTCTGTGTCCAAAGTTCGTGGCGTCTTCAGCAGTAGGGACTCCGTGTGATATCTGTCTTTTGTAATCTGGCTACTTTTATTAAATATAATGATCTCCAGTCTCATCCTTTTTTTCTTTTAAGTATCCTAATTTATTTCTTATGCCTGAATAAAATTTCATGATATGTACATATTACATTTTCTTTATCAAGTCATCTGTGGGTGAACATCTAAATTCTTTCTATTCTCTGTTTACTGGAAAAAGGGGAGTAGTGCCATGAATGTTCAAGGAACCCTGTTAACAGGTTGCATCTTATGCTTATACCAGGAGTGGTATAATCGGGTTTTATGGTAATTTAGTATTTTAGGGAGTTACCACAATAATTTCCATAGTGGTCACATGAGTTTATAGGATCACCAGCCCTGGACAGAGGTCTCGCCTCCTCATATTTTTGCCACCATTGATTTGTTGGTGTTTGACATTCTGACCTGGATAAGTAGGAATTTTAAAGCAATTTTAGTTTGCATCTCCCTGCTAGCTAAAGATGTCGAAGGATTTTTGCTTTTTTTTTTTTTTAAATGTATCAGCCATTTACATTTCTTCCATCCTAGCCCATTTACTGGTAAGATTTTTGTTGTTGTTGTTGTTCCTGCTGCTGTTGCACAATTCTTTATATATTCTAAATACTGATCCCTGGCCTGATATATAGTTGGCAAATATTTTTATTTCCCTCGGTAGGCTGCGTTATAGGATTACTTCCTTGGCTGTGTAGAAGGTATTAAAATCACATAATCCCTTCTGTCAAATCTAAGAGTTGTTTCCTGTGATGCTTTCTTTCAAAAAGTCCATTCCTGAACCTGTATCTTGAAGTCACAATCTTTACCTATGTGTTAGGCTATCCATTTTAAGGTCAGCTCTTACATTAAGACCTTTGATTCACTTTAAAATTATTTTTGTACAGGTGAGATATATGGATCTAATTTTCCAAGTAACACTTACTAAAAAGCTTTCCTCCCAACCCCAGTGTAAGTTTTTGACCATTTTGTAAAAACAAAAAAATAGTCATTTGAATTTGTTTCTGGGTCCTTTCTTTTATGCTGCATCTATTTGGTGACAGTGACATGCTACTTTTATTTCTTCATTTCTTATATAATTTGAGATACAGTGATATTCCAACCTTGACCTTTCTGCTTAGGATTGCTTTGGCCATTTGGGGCTTTTGTGTCTCCAATATGGCTTAGTAAATTATTTTTTGGTTCTGTGTAAAGTTTATTGAAATTTTGGTGGAGATTATGTTGAATCTGTAGTTTTATTTCTGTAACATAGACATTTTCACAGTATTAATTTTGTCAGTCTGTGCCCATGGCTGATCACTCCATTTGCTGGTGTATTCTTCAATTTCTTTATGTTAATACCGGCCCTTGGTTTGCCTTTATTATGTTGAGTCATATCCCTTTAGTTTTTCCAAGGCTTTTATCATGAAAGGATGTTGGAATTTGTCAAAGAACTTTTCTGAATCTATTGAGAGATGATCACCTCATTTCTGTCCTCAGGTTTTTTTATGTTTTGAATACAGGAGTTGCTTTTTCTATGTTGCACCACACTACTGTGAAACATCTTAGTCACACCCATGATTTTCTTTATAAGCTCTTGAATTTGGTTTGCATGTATATGTTTGAAAATACTTGTGTCCATGTTCATAAAGGCAATTGATCATTGTTTTGCTTTGGTTTTGGTTTCTTCTTCTTCTTCTTCTTCTTCTTCTTCTTCTTCTTCTTCTTCTTCTTCTTCTTCTTCTCTCTCTCTCTCTCTCTCTCTCTCTCTCTCTCTCTCTCTCTCTCTCTCTCTCTCTCTCTCCCTCTCTTTCCTAAGCCAGTTTTGTTGACAGGGTTATTCTGGCTTCCTAAAATAAATTTAGCAGTATTCCTTCCATTCTCACCTCATGGAACAAACATAAAATTAGTATTATCTTTTCCTTAATGGTTTGGTGGTGAATTTGCTCAATCATTGGCTCTTCTTCTTAGGAGATTTTTATTACTGTTTCAAAGTCATTACTTGTTATGAATCTTTTTTTGTTGTTTTTATATTATTGATTGGATTGTGGAAAGTCCTGTATTTCTTCATATTGAATGAGCCTTAGAACCAATTACACAGCTGTTGATTGCCTTTAAGTTAGTCATTCCTGGACTTTACAGCAGGGTAGGGCTACTGATTACACTGTGTTTTCTTCCCAGTGGAGCATAGGTGACTCCCCTCTGAACGTTATCAGAAATAACGTGAAGTCCATAAGAACCTTTTACTCTCTGTGAATACCAGAGTTGCTGTCTTTGCTACTTTAGGAGGAATCTTCCTTAGTAGAAATGGGAAACATAAATCCAAATGATCATAACCTATCAAGCCCCCTAAAGTCATCCTCTGATGTTTACACACAAGCCATGGCAATCACAGGCCCTCTCCCATATACACAATAAATGCAAAAAAAAAAAAAAAAAGTAAAAGTCTACACACAAGCCATGATAATCCCAGGCCCTCTCCCATATACACAATAAATGCCAAAAAATAAAATAAAATAAAAGTTTGAGAAAGATGGTAAATAAATGGTCTAATGGTGTACTTCCAAGTCTTAGGTAAACAAGAATGAGTCAAAACCCTAAATAGTAGATGGGAAAAAAATAATAAAGATTAGGACATAAACTGATGAAATGGGTATGAAAAGAATAACATAGAGTAAGCCAAAGAAAATGTCACCACAGCTTATCTGGAACTTCATGCATTTTTAAGAGTATTTTCACTTAAGTATAAAATTTTGTGTGGACATATTTTTCTTTAATTCCTCAACAACTTGTTTTTATAACTTCCATTTATCTGTTGGGACCCATAGCCATGTTTTGTTTTGTTTTGTTTTGTTTTGTTTATTTAATTAATTTATTCAGATTACATCTAAGTTGTTATCCTCTCATTCCTCCCTCCCTCCCGCTTTCACCCTATTCCCCTCCCCTATGTCTGTGACCGAGGAGGACCTCCTTCCCTTCTATATGATCATAGGCTATCAAGTCTCATCTTGGCAGCCTGCTTATCCTTTCTCTGAATGCCAACAGACCTCTCCAACAAGGGGAAGTTGTCAAATATGGGGAACCAGAGTTTGTGTCAGAGTCAGTCCCCACTCTCCACTTAACTGTGGAGAATGTCCTTTCCATTGGCTAGATTTGAGTAGGGGTTCAATGTTCACTGCATGTATTGTCCTTGGGTGGTACAATAGTTTGAGCTGGACGTGTGGGCCCAGATCCGCCCATCATGATGTTCTTCTTGTAGGTTTCTAGGACCCTCTGGATCCTTCTATTTCTCCATTCTCCCATACTTCTCTAACCTAGAGTCCCACTAGGATGTTCTCATATTTATCCCAATCTCCTGGTAAGTGGTCTTTCATGGAACATACCTCTTAGGCTAGTGCCCAATTATAAGTGAGTATATACCATGTGAGTCTTTCTGCTTCTGGGTTAACTCACTCAGTATGATCGTTTCTAGTTCCATCCATTTGTCAACAAAATTCAGGATTTCCTTCTTTTTAATAGCTGAGTAGTATTCCATAGTGTAAATGTACCACAGTTTCTTTACCCATTCTTTGACTGAGGGACATTTAGGTTGTTTCTAGGTTCTGGTTATTATGAATAAGGCTGCTATGAACATGGTTGAACATATGTCCTTGTTGTGTGGTGGAGCATCTTCTGGATATAATACAAGGAGTGGAATAGCTGGGTCTTAAGGAAGCCCTCTTCCCAGTTTTCTGAGATAGCACAAGGTAGATTGCCAAAGTAGTTTGCATTCCCACCAGCAATGAAGGAGTGTTCCCCTTTCTTCACATCCTCACCAACATGTGCTGTCACTTGAGTTTTTTTTATCTTAGCCATTCTGATGGGTGTAAGATGGAATCTCAGAGTCATTTTTATTTGCATTTCTCTGATGATTAAAGACGCTGAGCATTTCTTTAAGTGTTTCTCAGCCATTCGATATTCCTCTGTTGAGAATGCTCTATTTAGTTCTGAGCCCCATTTCTTAATTGGATTATTTGATTTGTTGGTGTTTCATTTCTTGAGTTCTTTATATATTTTGGATATTAGACCTTTGTCAGATGTAGGCTTGGTGAAGATCTTTTCCTAGTCTGTGGACTGTTGCTTTGTTCTCTTGACAGTGTCTCCTGCCTTACAGAAGCTTCTCAGCCTCATGAGGTCCCATTTATTGATTGTTGCCCTTAAGGCCCAGGCTGTTGGTGTTCTGTTCAGAAAGGAGACATCCTGTGCCAATGTGTTCCAGGCTCTTCCCCACTTTTTCTTCTAACCGATTTAGTGTCTCAGGTTTTATCATAGCCATGGTTCTAACACTGATGTTTTAATATTGACCTTTGTGCAGCTAGTCACATTAAAAGGTGTGATTTCTTTATATTCATATTGCCTATGCTTCTTTAAACTTCACAACTGACTTGGTGTCTTTCATCAAAATTGCAAAGGTATTAGCTATTTTCTCCTTAAGCTATTTCCTTCAAACATTTTCTTCCTTTTCTTCTTGGCCATTCAATTAAGTGTGTGTTAGACTCACTGACTGGCTAACAAGTCTATGTTTACATTTTTCTCTTGTAAGTAATATCAACTTTAATATGCTTGGAAACCTATGGCAAATATTGGATTTATACAGTGTCTCTGTTTGATTCCTTCTTGAAACTTGCATGCCTCTTGATAAATTTTATAACCAGTAATTTACTAGAACCATCATTTTCTTTGGATTCTTGAATATCATTTTAGCAGTTGTTTCCTGCTGTATTGCAGTATTGTTTCCTTTTTCTGTGGACCGGCACTGATTTTTGGCAATGTGTCATAAGTTCCCTTTTCTTAAGATGCATTACAAGTTTTTAATGTGAACAGGACGTTTGGCATAATTAGGATTATGACTTCTGTTTATTGTCTCCAAAGAGAGTTAGTCATGCAGGTGGTCATAGGCTAATCATTAACTTCTGGAGTCCTGTGTATAGACTTTGACAAGGTAGATCTGCAATGTTACTAAAGGTGAGACTAAACTTCTCTATCATTAACATTTCTCAAATCCCAACCTCTGTCTCCCCTGCTATGGCTAGGACTTGAAATTTCAATCTAGTCTTTTCATCTGTTGCTTTCTATATTTCCTGCTGGTACCACAGGAGTCTCTCCAAAATGTGCTGGTAACCTTTGTCCCTCCGAACCCCACCAGGAAAGAGCCTGAGAATAAATGCTTGGTCCCTAGCCCGGGCACTGTTGGAAGGTAGTGGCACTTGAGGGGAGTGAAGACAAGATGAGAAAGGTGGTTGCAGCTATGCATGCCCTAGACTGTGATACTGGAATGTAGCTCTTCCTCTTCTCTCTTTTGTTCAGGGAACATCTTAGAAGAATAGGTGAAAAGAATGCAAGAGGTGGTGGACAAAGATGAGAGCAGTGAAATGCTGACTTCTGGAGAGGCCTTGGTTGCTATACCTATAAGGCATAGCAGCTGTGGTTACCCGCAGAAGACCTGTGCAACCTCAAGCCAGTCAAACCTCGCACACCAATCACCAACGATCTGCAGAGTACCACCCTCGGTAGAGTAGCTACTTACAGTGGGTGATTGTTGAAGAAGTAAGAGTCATTCTCTTTGGGGACTTGGCTGGTGGTAGGCCATGCATTTCCTTGGGAATGGCCCCACACCCCTGAACATATGCCAGCATTGACTGGACTTGGGGAATGAATATCAAAATATAAGGGACATGAAGTTGGGAGGAAGATAGGGTAGGGGTCACCAAAAGGAGTTTGGAAAGGGGTAATAGTGACAGATATGATTGGGCACCATGATCTTGGACTTCCTTGCTTCCCCACCTAGCAGTCATAAACTATTGCTATTTTTAATATATTCTGTCTAAGGTACTTTTTGTAAGTAGCAGTCAAGAGCAATAATAGATGCATAGGAATGGTGAAATGGCTCAGTAGTTAAAATGCATATATATACACACACACACACACGTGTGTGTGTGTGTGTGTGTGTGTGTGTGTGTGTGTGTGTGTGTATAAAATAGTTATGGTCGTATGAACATAAAAATTTAAGCAGAAATCATTGTTACAAATACAGGGTATCAGCTGTGCCTGACTGCAGACCATCATCACCACGTGGCTTGCTGACTGTTGACATCTTCTCACTAGGCGGAGGAGTTGGAGAGGATCTCTGGACTCTGCTGAGATTCCAATTACTCCTCCCAGGCATTGATATGTAGCCCTGTTTTAATTGCAAGCTGTTGGCTGGTCTCAGGGGGTTTTAGAGAAAATAGCTGAAGTTAACTGTAAAGGATTCCATCTCTGTTGTTATGGAGATATCATCATCAGTCCTGGGTAAGACTGTCCAATCTGACCTCCCTCACCCATGCTTTGTAAGTAAGCACCCCCCAAAAACATTTCTCCCTTGGATTGTATGAGGAGAGAATAGACAAGAATTCTTAAAACAAGCTATCTAGGATGTAGCAGTGGTAAAAGATGGTAAGGAATAAGGACCGTGTAGCTTGAGAGAATAAAGCAACGTGGCTACACTGGCAAGGGAACCAAGTTCTGCTTCAGAGTGACTCTTAAATGTGCACTATTGCCATAAGCTTTTCTTGGGTTGTAAATATAATAACAAATTCAACAAAAAAAATAAACATTAGAATAATTCATTTAAAAGACTCTGGTCTTTGAAAGTTAATTATATTTCCTTCTTACGCCATATCAGAGTAATAAATACTGTTTACTTATTACATACAATCGGAGGATAGGGTATGATTTTCCTTTACTTATTACATATTGAATAATTTTTCTGTCTATCCATCTAAATATATGTAATTATTATTCTTGCTTTTAAAGGATTTAACTTCATTCCATTTGGGTTCTATTTGTGCATTTATGAGATATATCCACACTTATATTTATATTTAATTCATAAAAGGCTTAGATAAGCTTTAAGTATTTATTTATGCATTTTTGCAATGATCCAAAAACATTTAATACTAATCAACAAATATTTTAAGAACTGTGAAATATTACAAATAGCATTTCCCAAAGCAAAATGATGAAAAAGAGGTTTTTCTTCAAGTCTAGCAGATAATTCATATCTGGATTAGAGGAGAATTTCAAATTCAGTTTTGACCCATGTCAGGTTCCCAATCTGTCAAACTTTTGTAATATAGAGGATTTTGTTTATACGTTATCAGTGGAACCAAAACCTAAGAGTTGGTTCCTGTCATTAAATACAGGCAAATAGTAACTTATCGGAGCCTTGTTTTAAACAGAGGCTAAATCAGATGGACTGATACTTAAAAATATATTCAGCAATGCGAATTCTTATAATAAATTCTAGTTTTAAAATGAGAAACTTTCTGCACCCAGAAGCATTGCAGGTGTGGCTGTTATGTCACATGTGTGTCAGTAGGTGGCAGAGAGGAGAGAGGCTCTGGCTACTTTCAGTGTTTTGAATGATTAGTAGCCTAACATTCCCTGAAAAAAAAAAAAGCCTGAGATGACCACCAGTCCAGTGCCAAGCAAGGCTGGAAAGGCTCCCAGGACAGGGACCAAGCCAGAGACTAGGAAAACTCTGCCTGGGACACATGCCTGAGATGATAACCAGACCTATGCCATGGGGCCCAGACAGAGAGCTAGCCTGAAATATCCATCAGTCCAGCACCACGAAGGCCTGGAGGAGCAAAGCACTCCCGAGATGACCCCTGTCAGGCACCATAGCACATGAGTGGGGCATAGCACACATGAGACCACTCCTGTGGGGCTTCCAGACACTCAAAGACTCAGAGCACTACTAAGAGGAGCAAGTAAGTGGTGCAGAAATGGAAGAGAAAGGGAAACAGATGGTTGTGGGTACAATGGAGAGAGGCAGAACTGAAGATTCAAGGATAGGGAGGAATAGCCTGATGTCAGTAGATAGCAATGCCAGCTAGGACCATGGTGGGGTCTTGTCCTGTGTTGTAGATGGTCCTATAGCAGCAGGGGTCTGTTACCACCAAAAGCCAGGCATATGTCCCTAGTCTGGGCTACCATCCAGGGACATGTTAATATCTGAAGTTAATATCTGAAGGGGACAGAAAAGATTTGCCCCACCCCTCATCTGGGAATCTTTGGAGAGCCAGTCCAGAGGGCTTGGTTGTAGGAGAGCTGGCCCTGGTACTTGTCTGCCATGTAGTGACATGGGTGAGGGAGAGGTGGCCCTTTCTCACCTCTAAGAGGCAGGAGAGTTGGCCTTGAGGGAGAGCTTCCCAGCCTCTCACCTGCTGCACCATTTAGGAGAATAGGTCCTGCACCTCACCTTGGCAGCACATTAGTGCTGGCCCTGGATCAGGGGTTTGGGATGAGCTGGCCCCAAGTGCATGAGCATGGGAAAGTTGGCCTCACAACTTGTCTGCTGAGTGGGTGTCAGCTTGGGCAAGGGAAAGACACTCTCCCTTACCTTTGCACCTTGCCGCCTACAGCAGGAGAGAGAGCTAGCCCTGGGGCCGTGAAAGGGGGAGAACTGGCCATGTCCCTCAACTGCCGCAGCACTTGGGAACACAGATCCTGCACCTCATCTGGGCAGCACAGTAGATCTGATGGTGGTTGCAGGAATTGCTGGTAATCCTGCCCAGAGGCCATGAGAGCAGGAGAGCCAAAGGGCTGACCAGCTCAGATACCTCCCAGGCTCAGATCAAGGGCTTTGAGTTGTCCACCTTAACATCTACCCAGTATATAAACTGCTGAAGTATATGAAGGTGCCAGTTTCAAAAACCCAAGACTTCCAAATAGCCTTGACATAGAGTGATAACAGGATATCCAAATATGGATATGTAATATTTTTATTCATTTATATCTTTATTTAGGACCTGGGGATGTACTCATGGTCTTATGCATGCTAAACAAGTGTTCTACCCTAAGCTGCATCCCAGCCCTTCATAGAATGCTTTATATTTAAAATATATTTCAACTAGGTGTTTTTTTGAAATGTCATTATTACTACATTCAACAGGAGATATAACGTTAGAAGATACAGTAATTTCAAGTGAATGTGCTCAGTGTTCGGCAGAAGGATGTATGTGAAACTAGAAATATTGCAGAGTTAGAAAATATTTGAAGCTGAATTTACACGATAAAGAATATCAGCCTGTGTTCATAAGTTGAAAATGAGTTCTACTTGTCAAACATCCTTCATTTAATAAGGAGTTAGATTGCACGTAAGCTCTACCTTTCATGACGAATCCTCCTATATTTCTGGGTAGAGAGGTACAAAAGAAAAGCAAAGACAAGAGAAGAGGGGGCCGGGGAAGAGGAAAAGGGTATCTTGAGGAATAAATGGCCTCGTGTATGAAGTTACTATGCACATAGGGTCTGTGTTTACATAAATGGTGCTGTAGTACATAGACTCAAGAAGCTGGTCTTATTAAATTAGTATATGAATATGCTTACTTGGCTATATGAAAGAGACTTTGTGCAAATAATTGGAATTTCTTTCTCTTTTCTTTTTCCTTTTCCCCAATCTTTGTTTTTTAAAGACAGGGTTTCCCTGTGTAGCCTTGGTTGTCCTGCACTTCTTTTGTAGACCAGGGTGCCCTCGAACTCACAGAGATTCACCTGCCTCTGCCTCCCTGAATTTTGGGATTACCGATTTGTGTCACCATGCCCCACTGGGATTTCTTCATTGATGGATGCTATTAGAGTTTCATAAATGGAGATCTAAAGGGGCCCTTGACAACTAGTTTAGATAGGGTGGCTATTGGAGGCACCAAACGATCTAGTGGGAAGAATATCCTGCTATGTCCCATCAAATGTGCACTGGTTCCTCCATTAACTTGGAAGATGTCTGTGTGAAGCCACACAGAGTGCTGGCACATAACTTCCACTGAACCACTAACAAGATAAAGGAATGAGGCAAAGTGAGGATGCCTATTCAAAATGGGGCATCTTGTTTAGGAACAAGTGTGATATCACATAAGCTACCAACCTATATATTGGGTCAAACAGGCTAAAACAAAAAATAGCAAGACATTAGGACAGCTTAAAAATTGTTCTTTGTAGTTAAAATTTGATTCACTGTCTTAATAATAAATACGGTTTAACTTACAACAAAATAATATTATAGTTTAGAAAGAACAGAATATGGGAGTTTAAGAACTGCTTTTCTACTTAGAAGAGTTATTATACAGTTATTATGTAGTATTGACCTAATTAATAATGCTGGTCCTTCTATTGAAAAAAAAACTTCTCATCAATTAAAGGGAAGATGACTACACCATGGCAGTTTCTTCTGTTGACACTCAAAGGTTGGAGCAGTTCTGGCACACTAGGTGTTAGTAAGTGGTAGTGGCTATGCAGTAACTGCAGCGAATGGTATATGAATGCTTCCCTGATGGGACTTCATGCAGCAGGACCCATGGAAACCCCTTTCCATTTGCCAGGGCCCCCTTTGGTGGCCCCTATCCCTATTACCGAGGCCTGTGTCTTACAAGCTCTCTTTACTTTCCCTGCGATGTTTATACTCACAGCGGTATTTGGTTTCACTTTGTCGGTCAGAGACAGGGCCGGGAACATACAGGCTGAAATCGCCAAGGATGTTTCTATGTTTCTCTGAAAGCTCTTTCAAGAGATAAAACCCTCCTCACCTCCCTCTACCTCTGTTAATTCTCCGATGTGACAATTAGTCCTTGGTTATTTTGGGACACATAATCATGTCCCTAGAGAAACAGCTGCAGTCACACTGAGTAAGCCACTAATAGTTATGAAGAGCAGTGGGTCTTGCGACATAACCATTCTGGGGAAGCTGCTTCTGATCAACTGTGGCTTGGAAAAATGGGGAACCTGTTTCTGATCAACAGAGGCTTTAAAAAATGGTTCTTGAGAAGATGGTATCAAGAATTGATGGGTACATGTCAGGAAAGATTACCTGGTACAGTGAGCACATCTCGGTCTGCAATTTAAAAATATGGCAAACACATGCCATTTGATGACTGGGAGAAAAACTAACTTTAAATTGTCATTTCAAAGACAGCAGGGCATGGGCTCTCATACCCACAAATGGTTAATCTGTCTCTCACCTTACGTAACTGTGTAAACACATTTACTACCAGCTGAGCATGTGCTCATGTCCACAGCACATGCCTGGCTAGATGTTTATTTTTGGCTTGCAGAAATTGAACTCTGTAGTGTTCTGTTGTGTGCTGACTAAATCCAGAAGAAGGGGGAAGAAGGAAGGGAAACTTTTGGGGACCATATGGAGCTTTGGTAATGCTGATGTTATGGTTGAATTAAAAACAAAAACAAACAGAAACAAACAAACAAAAACAAGAACAACAACAACAACAAAAGGGCCCCTGCCTGTTGGGTCCCCCTGGAGTACAGCCAGCATAGGGAGCTGTACTATGACCCCAATCTATATTGTCCCACCCACAGCTCTGCCTGCATCCCTGAGGAGGAATATCCAGGTTAGAACCCTACCGAACGACCCCCTGCCTCCTTGAGCTGCTGCGAACCACCTAGCAGCAGTGAGCTACAAGTTGTCCCTTGCGATGCACTGTCAGGCCCATGGGCTCTGCCTGCCTTCCAGAGGAGGCTTCCTGTTCCCAGGAACATCTAGGATAGAACGCCTAACCCGAAATCTCTTGCCTGCCAGGTCACCCTGAGGCACAAGCAACATCTCGGCAAGCTTTGCTCTGAACCCTAAGCTCCATTGTCCAGCCCATGGCTCTTCTTGCCTTCTCGAGGAAGCGTGTTTGCACCAGGAGCATCCAACCCACAACTCTACTGGAATCCTTGGTGGCCAGCAAGCACCAGGGAACTTAAGAACTCAAATCAACAAAAGCCAGGACAATATGACAGCATTAGAGACCAGCTATGCTACTACAGCAAGCCCTGGATATCCTAATGTAGCAGAAGCACAAAACTATGACCTTAAATCCAACTGTATAAAGATAATAGAGGCCTTTAAAAAGATAATAAATAAATCCATTAAAGAAGTACATAGCGTACAAGAGGCATACAGAATATCAGATAGATTAGAGCAGAAAAAGAATATCCTCCCACCACATAATAATAAAACAACTAAATATGCAGAACAAAGAAAGAATATTAAAAGCAGCAAGGGGAAAAGGCCAAGTAACATTTGAAGGCAGATCTATCAGAATTACACCCAACTTCTAAACAGAGATTCTAAAAGCCAGAGGACCTAAGTAGATATCTTGCAGACTTTAAGAGACCACAGATGTCAGACCAGACTACCATATCCAGCAAAACTATTAATCATCATAGATAAAGAAACAAGATATTCCATGACAAAACCAAGTTCAAACAGTACCTAGCCACAAATCCAGCCCTACAGAAGATACTAGAATGAAAACTCCGACCCAATAGCGAACTACACCAAGGACAGGAAATAAATAAGTCCACACAAGCAAAACCAAAAGAAGGGAAACACACATACAACCACAAAATCAAAATAATAGTAATTAATAATCATTGATCGTTAACATCTCCCAACATCGATGGACTCAATTCCCCCAATAAAAAGACAGAGGCTAACAGAATGGATGAATAAATAGGATCCACTATTCAGCTGCAAACATGAAACATACCTCCCCAACAAAGATAGACATTATCTCGGAGTAAAGGGCTGGAAAAAGGTTTTCCAAGCAAACACTTGCAAGAAGCAAGCTGGAGTGGCTATTCTAATATCTAATAAAGTAAACTTTCAACCAAAATTAATCAAAAGAGATGGGGAAGGACATTTCATGTCTATCAAAGGAAAAATCTGACAAGATGACATCTCAATTCTGAATATCTATGCCCCAAGTGGAAGGGCACCCACATATAAAAGAAACAATACTAAAACTTAAGTCATACATCAAACCCAATACATTAATAGTGGGAGACTTCAACAACCCCCTAAAAGAATATATCTTCTTCTCAGCACCTCATAGGACCTTTTCCAAAATAAACAGTATAATTAGTCATAAAGCAAGCCTTAACAGATACAAGAAAATTTAAATGACCCCTTGTATCTCATCACACCACCATGGATTAAAGCTGAAACTCAACAACAGAAACAACCTAAATTCATGGAAACTGGACAACTCTCCACTCAATAACCACTGAGTCAGGGAAGAACTAAAGACAGAATTAAAGAGTTTCTAGAATTCAATAAAAATGAAGGCACAGAGTGCCCAAACATATAGGAGACAATGAAAACAGTGCTAAGAAGAAAGTTCATAGCACTAAATGTCTTCATATGGAAATTGGAATGATCTCCTACTAGCATCTTAATAGCATATCTGAAAATTCTAGAACAAAAAGAAAATCTATCAATGTAATCCACTATATAGACAAACTGAAAGAAAAAAGACCACATGACAATCTCATTAGATGCTGATCTTTGACAAAATCCAACAACCTTTTATGGTAAAAGTGTTGGGAAGATCAAGGATACAAGGCTCGTACACACACACACACACACACACACACACACACACACACACACACACACAAAGGCAATATAAAGCAAGCCAATAGCCAGCATCAAATTAAATAGAGAGAAACTTCAAACAATTCCACTAAAATCAGGGACAAGAAAAGTCTGTCCACTCTCTTCATATCTATTCGATATAGTGCTCGAAGTTCTAGCTAGAGCAAAAGACAACTAATGAAGATCAAGGGGGATACAAATTGGAAAGGAAGAAGTCAAAGTATCACTATTCCCAGATGATATGATAGTATACAAAAGTAACCCCAAAAATCCTGCCAAGGAACTCCTACAGCTTTTACACACTTTCGGCCAAGTGGCTGGATACACAATGAACTCAAAAAACCAATAAATGATAATTGGGCTGGGAAATAAGTTGGGAAACAATAGCCACAAATGTATAAACTGTCTTGGTATAATGCTAACCAAGCAAGTGAAAGACATATATGACAAGAACTTCAAGTCTCTGAAAAAAGAAACAGAAGAAGATATCAAAAGATGAAAATATCTCTCATGCTCATGGATTGGTAGGATTAACATGGTGAAGATGGCCATCTTGGAAAAAAACAATCTATTGATTCAATGTAATTCCCATAAAAATTCACACACAATTCTTTACCGACTGTGAAAAAACAATACTCAAATTCATATAGGGAAAAATAATCAGGATAGCTAAACAATTCTGAACAATAAAATAATAGCTGAAGGTACCATGATGCCAGATTACAAGCTGAGCAAAAGTAATAAAAACCACATGGTACTGGCATAAAAACAGACAGGCTGATCAATGGAATCAAATTTAAGACCCAGAAGTAAACCCACACACCTATGGAAATTTGTTTTTTGATACAGAAGCCAAAACCATACAATGGAAAAAAATAGCATCTTCAACAAAATGGTGCTGATCTAACTGGATATCCGCATCCCTTTCTCCCTTCAAACTCCTTCCACCTCCCCTCAAGTTCATGACCTTCTGTGATTATTACTGTTACACGTATACACAAATATGTATACAACCTACTGAGGCATTTTAGAGTTGGTTTTATGTACATGTCTTTAGGGTCTACCACTTGGGATTGGATAAACTATTAGGAGGCTTATCCTTAGGGAAGACTATCTTCCTTCCACTGCAACCATTAATTGATCAGTTCTACCTTGTTTTCCCAATGTCTTGTGCCCCAACAGTATACCATCATCATCAATAGAATCTTACCTAATCTGCAAATCTTTATGTAATGGTGTGGCTTTGTGAAGTGTCCCCTATCATCATGCATCAGGTCTTGTTTAGGCAACCATGTTGTTGAGATGGACGCAGCATCTCTGTCATGTCTCCAACACTATCTAGAATCAGATGCCCTGGTCCTCTGCCTTTCATATTCATCCAGCTCCACTTTTATTTTTTTCTCTTGAGCTTTAGGTATAAGAGTTACATTATAAATATACCAACTGGGACTGGGTACCCCATGTTCACTTATTCTCTGCATTTTGATTAATTGTGGAGCTCTGTAGTAGTCCCTGTCTGATATTAAAAGAAACATCTTTGATGAGGAGTGAGAACTCTACATACCCATGGGTTTAATTATAAGTATTTACAGTGGAGGTAGAAATGATATTGGTTTAGGAAAATGGCAATGGAAGAGTCTATGACCCCTCCAGTCAAGGGTAGTTGGCTAAATTTACAGTGTCAGGCATGAATTCCCTTACATAGAGCAGGCTTTAAGTTGAATTAGTCAGCTGTAGGTTACCCAAGACAACAGTCCAACTATTAACTACATTATTGAAGATATCTTGCCTAGATGGATTTTTTTATGGTTATAGGGTTTTCATACGGGTAGGATGATACTTTTCTCTCTTGAAAGCTTGCATAGGTCCTTTTTATACTGAGAGCCAGGTGTCAAAAAGGAGATTCCCAAGTTAGTTCCAGCTTGATTTCTCCATGCCTTATGTTGCAAGTTGAGTGAAGAACAGATAAACAATCTTCAGCAATGGAATCTTACCTTTGAGTTCTGGAAGACAAGCAGAGTCAATGTCAGGAGCTTATATGGTTTGGGGAGTCTCTTGCATTCCCCATAACCAGTGACTTGAAGGGAAGTTTCCCATGCCCACACTGAGGTCTAGATAAGGTTTTAATGTATTTTTTATTTCTTAGGGGGAAATACTGTTTCTTACATATTTACATAAGGTTACTATCATATTAAGTGACACTATGGAAGTATTTCAGGTGGCAGAAGACAAAGGCAGAATAAAGACAGAAAATATAAATCAGAATTAATTAAAATTTTATGAACAATTAAGCTGAGGTAATTGGACAGACTGACAAAACCCAAAAGCAAAAGAAACTCCACTAAAGCAACATATTGTTGATAAAAATGTGAAGATGTCCTTGATTATTGAGTTTTAAGAAAATCTTGAGAATGAAATAAATAAACTCTTATGCTATATCTTTACAAATATTCCTGAGGATTTAAACACACTGTATAAAAGTAAACAACCAATCAAACCACTAAGACTTGTAAGAACCAGATCACAAACATGGTGAACATGGAATTGAGGTGAGTTATGCAAATAGACAGACACTGTGCTCTGAGAAGGAATAAAGCTCCTAGAATGCACTTGACCTTATGAAATATGGACAAAATCATCTTGTGGTGAAAACATGGTGACAATATTTTTAGGTCTCAAGGAGGGAGTTGGATTTATTATATTTAATGTTTCTTCCTTGTCTAAGCAAATGTCTATGCATACCAGGTCCAATCTCAGTTATGTAAGGGTGCCTATTACTGACATATTTCATCCTTGGTAATAGATGAAAGAACAGAAGAAGATCAGAATAATCCAAAGCAAATGCTAGAAGCAAGATATAAAATCTCACTGAAGGACAAGAAAGCAGACACAAAATTCCACGCAGGGTTTACATGAGAAAGAACAGTGCCAAAGACTTTTCTAGGAAAAGCTGACAAATGGTCTTTGAGGACTGTACTTTTGGTAGGGAAAAAGAGAAGAATTGCATACTCTCCTGGAAAATGCTTTCCAATATAGAAAACATACGTGATTTCTACTAAAATGTAGATGCAAATGCTAGAAACATTACTTTAATGAGAGTCTGTGGAAAATTGTCTGGAAAAGGATCTCTGGCATCTGCCTCTTGCAGACAGAGCCTGAGAAATGCTGAGGCTTCTTACACTGTGTTGTAAGTCGAAATAGGACCGGCACACTTACGAACCCACAAGAGACTGAGGCAGCATGCCAAAGGCCAGCATGTATCTGCACCAGATAGGATCCTAGAGTTGAAAGGAAAAGAGGACCTAGAAACTCTCTCCAGTTGACAGCCACTTGCAAAGGAAAATTTAGTTTTCTCCAAGGGATCCTCACTGTGGAAACAAACCACTCATAATGATAGGTGGCATGCCTAGGAGTAAATGGGCAACAGAAAAAACAAAAAACAAAACAAACAAACAAACAAAAAACCTCAACAGCACCATTGACAGTGCCTTGTCTTTTAATCTAATGCCGGGGCTTTTCCTTTCCTTTTATTTATTTTTTAAATTTTATCTTCTTTATTTTTTTATTTTACCCCATTGGTCCTTTGCATACATAGTATGGCTTCAGATTTTGTGGTTTTGCTTTTATGGGATTTGCTTTTATGTCAGACCAAGTGAGTCTCTGTTTCTATATGTTTCCTGTGCCTTTTCTTGGCCTTCTTTCCTTGTGTTTGTTTATTTTGTCCTATTACAATGTGTTTGCTTTTGTTTATATTATATTAATTACATTATATTATTATATTTTACTAATATTCCTTAGGTTCCTGTCCATTTTCTAATAAAAGTGGTGTCAATTTAGATTAGAGAGTGGGGTGTTCTGGGAAAGGTAGAAGAAGGCAAAGCCATAATCAGGACATATTGTAGGGGGGAAACACACTTTTAATTAAAGAAAGAGAAACAAAGGTCTATATTAGCTGTGATCCACTGTTCCTGCATGGAAAGTCGCTTTGGTTACACTCTGTTTTTGGAATATTACTTAGTTCCTGTGCCCCCACTGCAACAGAACTATGAAGTGTGAGGGGGTCATAAAGAAGGATGCTACAAATGCTTTAATTCAAACAATGCTACACTGAAAATAATTAGTCCAGAGAAATAAAAGTTTAGAAAGGAAGAAGGTGGGTCACTTGCCATGAGATACAGAAGAACTATGTAGAACCAACTTTGAAACTCTGTGTGTTACTGTTAGAAATAAGTACTAGAATTTCCAGAAAGAAAGCAAACCATTTCCTCTCAGTGTAGAACTTTCTAATATTGAGAAGTTTCAGTGGACTGCCTCCCACATAGCTCCACAGGGTTGCATTGCTACTAGTCAGCTTCCAACAGTTTACCATGATCATGGAAGCCAAGATGTTCCCTTTGTAGTTCAATAAATGATATATGATTCTTTAATCATGGGAAGAGCTTGTCTACAAATGATAACAACCATTACTTGGGGACAAAACGTTGAAAGTAAAATATAACAATCATGTTTTCTCACAGTTGAGAAAGTATATTTGTTCTCCTACTTTTTTGTTCTCCTCTTTCTTTCAATTTTAAATGAGCAATTTAATTTAGTACATTGCATTGTTTCAAAATGCCCTTTGGTGATCAGAAAACAAAAATGTAATGCTCTCAACATAAAAGCTGCCTCTTTAAGGAAAGAGAGAGCCCTGGAGCTGATGTTTATGATTTTTGTCTTGTGTCATCCAGGCAGAGATGAGAATAGAAAGCTGTTTCCGCCTAACTCTGTGTTGCAAGCTGAATGATGATCACTAGGGCAAGTCTTGAATTGCCCGATAGGTCAATCAGAAGGGAGAATTTTGTAACACAGATTTACATCTTTAAAAATGCTTTGTATTCTTTTGATTTTGATGTTTTCAACACTTGGGGGCAAGGGGCAGGTACTATAGTGTTGAGTCAGGCAAGATCAGATGTTACTAATGTTCACTTGGCCCTAGGTACGTATATAACCCCCTGCGACAGAAAATTGTCATCAGCAGTACTTGATGGTGGGTAGTTTTGACTGTTAGGAATTGGATGTATAAAAGGACTTAATATAACACAGAGTAATGAAAATAGTTTCTTTTGTTTCAGTGATGCTTGTTTCGAGCAATAGTAACTTTAGTTAAGAATAGATCCCTAAAATATCAAGTATAAATATGGTATAACACAAGAACGTAGGCTGTGTGGTTTGACGATTACCTAAATAATACCGTGGTTTGTTAAACAATATCATGATAGTGAAAAAAATCACTGGGAAAAAGTCAAGTAAGAACCCTCCATCTCATCCCCAGCTCTGTAAGCAGAAAGCCTGCTGTGGTTTTCCTTTTCTCTCTGATCCTGTCCTCAAGAGATCACAAAAATATTTTCCTCTAACCTTCTTTCCCCAAATATTTTCCATTAGCCCAGTCTCCAACACCAGAGGGAATTCACTGGGAACACACCATCTAAGCAGGCCAGGGAAACAGGTAAGCAAGCTGAAGACTTCCCAACTCCCTCTTTCCTATCCAAAACCAATGTCCCAATTTAATTTCTAGCACTACAACAGAACAGCACCTGCAGCCTTCATCACCCTGCCCACATCTCCTGTGGATCCCTGTGGATTTCTACATAGTAGACACTTTATCCCAGCCCCTTGCTCTAGCACCGTGCACAAAACTCAAGTCCAAATGGATCAAAGACTTCAAAATAAGGCAAGATAGACTGAATATGATAGAAGAGAAAGTAGGAAATAATTTTAAACTTATTGGCACAGGAAAAATCTTTCTGAACAGAACACCAGTAGTTCAGATGGTAAGATAAACAATAAATAAATGGGACCTCATGATACTGAAAATCTTCTCTAAGGCAAAAAATGCCAACATTCAGACAAAGCAGCAGCCTACAGAATGGGAAAAGGTTCTTATTAACACCACATCTGATAGAGGACTAACATCCAAATTATAGTTTTTAAAAACTCAAGAAAGTAAATATTAAAAAAAAAACAAATAATCAAAAAAGCAAAACAAACAAACAAAAACCAAAACAAATCATCCAATTTAAAATGGGATACAGATCTAAGCAGAGAATTCTCAATAAAAGGATCTCAAATGACTTGTTCAACAGCCTTAGCCTCATGGAAATACAAACCAAAACTATTTTTGAGATTCCATCTTACACCTGTCAGAATAACTAAGATCAATAGCACACATAACAACACTAACAACACATGCTGGAGAGGACGTGGAATAGAGGGACAGATACTCCTCCATTGTCGGTGGGAGTACAGCCACTGCGGAAATGAATATAGTGCTTTCTCAGAAGACTGAGATTCAATATACCTCATAAACTCGCAAAACTAACCTTAGGTATATACCCAAGGGGCACTTCATTCAACCACAAGGACACTTGCTCAACCATGCTCTATTCAGAATAAGCAGAAACTGAAAACAACCTAGATGTTCCTCAGTAGATGAATGGATATTTTTGCACAGTGGAGTATTACTTTGTACTTAAAAACTGACATCATGAAATTTGCAGACAAATGAACAGAACAAGAAAAAAATCATCTGGAGTGAGATAACCACTAAGATAATATGGTATGTATATGGACATTAGCCATTAAATAAATGATAACCAACTTACAAATCAGAAGACCCAAGAGGTTATGTATAGAGGAAGAGACTAGGGGGATATGTGAATCTCTCTGGGAGCAGGAATAGAAAGACCAGCTGAGGAGGGGGTGGTTAAGGGAATGTAGGGAAGACAGCTGGAACTGAGGGGCATTTGAAGAATGACATGGAATCCCAGTGTAGTGGAAACCTCCTAAGATATATGAATGTTAGTCCAGTGAGGTCTCCTAATCATGGAGGAGACAGAATCTCAACTTTCATTTCTTGCCACCAAATGAGGCTTCTAAGTAGCAGCACTGGGTTGCATCCAATTGAGTGTTTGGCCAAGGGAGTCTCATGGAAATTTCCAAACAAACCAAGCTGTTGATAAGACAATGGGTTGCTCTCCACAAACTGACAGAGGGGCCCACATTGCTGAGGAAAACACCCATCCAACTCATTGAACATGGAGAAATCAAACCATGATAGGCACATGCAGTGCAGATTCCTAAACAGAAGGTTCTGGAAAAGAAGTAAATGGCCACCTCTCTCCATCAGCAGTTCTGATGGGCCTGTCTCTCCTCAGTCAGTAGGTATCGGTATGCCAATGAGGCACTTTGCTCCATGGTTTTATGCCATGGGCAACTGGGGCAGAAGTGTGGTCCGTTAGACTTTGGAGTCTTGGAGGCAAGCATGAGGTACAGACAAGAAGAAACTTGAGGATGGAAAAGATCTTCCTCTCCTAGGGACAGCTACTTGTAACTTGCACACACGTAGGCTAAGGCATGAAGACTGGGAGTTAGAAGCCAGCCCGAGCTGCATAGGGAACAATCTGACCTGGTTTACTCCTTCTCACTTAACCAAGTTTTGCCAAAATATTGTGGCAACTGCCTTTGAGGAGTGTCAGCTGCCTCCCTTTTTTTTCCATCCTTTGTCTGCCCTGACATTTCAGTTCTCTCCATGTCCTCTTCTGAGAAAGTTCATTTCTTGTGTCTTATACTCATTTCTTTTTCTGTTTTCTTGCCTTTTAGCCAACATTCGGTGTTACCTTTTGACCCGGTTTGATTTCTGTTTTCTAAGGACCCTGACTAACCAAAAGTGACACAGGGACAAAAGGATTGATTTGGTTTATGCTTACAAACCACAGCCTCATCACTGAGAAAAGTCAGAGAAAGAACCCTGGCAAGAACCAGGAAGATGGAACTGTGGCACAACAGTGCTTACTGCCTCACTTACTGGCTCACGCTGAACTATCTTTCCTATACAGCTCAGCTCTACCCACTGAGGACAGAGCCACTCACAATGGCCTGGGCCCCTCAGCAGCAATTACTAATCAAAATAATCTCTAACAGACATGGCCATGGCTAACCTGATGGAGGCAGTTCTTCTAATGAAGTTTCTCTTCCCTGTTGACTCTAGGTTATATCAAGTTGACAATGAAAGTTGACTATGACATTATTTCCATCTAAAATAATCTCTCGCATCTACTTTTTTCTATATTTACAAATTTGTCTCTTTTTTCTTGTTCTCAACCAAAAATAACTCATTCTATCTCTCATGCATATTTTTTCAATAACATACAATGTGTCTTCTCTAATTTTCTATGGGTAAAATTTATCAGTGCCCTCTGTGTTTCTAAATTTGTTGGCATTTAGTTTTGATCATTTTTACTTCATGGTGTTGTGCTTTTCCTGGGAAGATGTGCATGGTTAGTTTAGAAAAGCAGTGGATTTAATAGGGTTACTAAGTGGAACACAGAGAACTTCCAGATGGCTAAACCTCAGAAGAAAAATCTCTTCCCACATGACCCAGACATCTTTAACTACTTACTTATCTTCAAGAAGGAGGGGCTTTGTGTATCTGATGAGCCTTTTGCCCCCTCATGAAGAGGAACTCTTGATAGCGTACCTCTTGTGAGTAATCACAGCTTCTCTGATTTTAAAGCAGCAATTGGCCACGTCATGCCCCAGAGAAGAGTGTTCACAGAAACTAGGCTTTTCATTCCTTCACATCACATCTTTCTGGTTGTCCTGCTTTTCGGTTTTTTACTGTTTCATGAGCTATCCTTTCCACACACTCCACAATGTCCATTTCTTCCTAGATTGCATTATTTGTTTCACTTTTGTTAAACAACATCTTTTAAAGTGTTACCTGTTGGGGCGACCTTTGCTTACATCGTTTGAAAGTGTGTCCCTGTATCTTCAGTTGTTAATTCTGTACTGGCAGAGAGCTAAGTGCTGGCAGGTTTCAGCATTGTCATTTCTTATTGACCTTCACCGGTTTTCTATATGTAAATGCTTGTTCTTCCTAACCAGTGCAAAAGATGGTGGTCAGATGGCCCTCACTGCCTAAAGACAGCTCCTAAGAGGTGTATCGGATCAGGCATTGCCTTGCTGCTGAATGGTTCATAATAAAGAGCTGACTGCACACCTGGGGAAGGGAATACAGGGGTGGGACTTCCATGCAGAGAATGGGTGGGATGGGAAGCCGCAGAAGACAACACAGGAAGGAGACAGGAAGGAAGCAGAAGAAGAGAGAGAAAGAAGCTGTAAGTGCATAGTGAGAGCCTACGTGGGGAGATGGGAGAGCAGAAACGTTAGGATCAGTTGAAATGGGCTAGGTGAGAAACTTCCCCAGCATAAGGCCAATGGCTTTAAAGTATACAGATCCTCTGTGTCTTATTTAAACCCCAAGCAGGTCCATTAAAGGCAATAGTTATCAGTGGTTATCCTGGGGTCTGGGGGTCGAGCAAATAATGAGGGCTGGGCCATCAGAGTCAAAAGTAAACCTGAAGCAACTTTCATTTGCTTCTAGCCCGCTAGGAACACAGGCAGGCTTGGGACCTGACACTGCTACCCCAGGGGCAAGCTCCACTGCTACCCGCAAGCTCCTTTGAAAGAAGAAAACCACAACCAGATGTCCAGGGGACGATTAAGAAAAACTGTAGTCCAAGGTGTGGCAGGCGTGGCAGCAGAATATCTGTTTAAGCTCGGCTCAGGCTTTGTGGGTTTTTCCTGTATCTAAAGTGACTCTAGGGCAAAGGGCATTCAGCTAAGGTTACATGTCTCTGGCCCTTCAGTTATTGATAAGTTCAAACTGCCAAATTAGTTTGAACACAGGCCACTGTCCTCAGCTACAGACATCAGTTCAAGCAGGCTACTGGACATTCCCATCTGAGGGCTACGTGGAAGCTACAATTCAAGAGGTTCAAAAGAAATTGATTTTTACCTCTGACATACTTTTATACATTCTGTCTGGATGGTCCCTACCACAATTTACGTCAAATAGATAACACGTTCAAAACTGTTTATACCTCACCAATTTATTTGTCACCAATTGCTTTCTGTAAATATATTTTATCTTCCAAGGGTTTCTAAAAATATTTTTCTCCTTCAACTCATCAGATAAAGTAGCTACACTCTCTTAATCCTATAACAGCCTTAACAATGTAACCAGATGCACTTGTGGTTATGTGAGGAGCCTGCTTAAATCCTCCAGTGCTTCACACACATGGTGATGTAAATGATCTTCTGTCACGTTTTCTCTCGTCAGTTTTTAACGCTGTTCATCAGAACCCAACCCAAGACAAACGCTCATGCATTGTGACGTTTGCTGCATGTCTCCTTTGGCTCATGCTCCCTCGCCCTTGTGGAAACCATACCACTTACAGAACCCATCTCTTCTCTTCCCCTGGATGGCGTCTACTTAAGATCTGGCTCACATTATTCAAGAAGCCTTTCCAGCTGTTTCTCACTGTTGCCTCCCTTCTCCACAGGAGGTTAAAACTATGCTGTTTTTTTAACAAGTTCCCTGTCAACATTCTCACTTAGCACAGCATTAGTTTTGCAGGTTTAGGCATTCGTTTTTCTAGATGATTTTGGGCTCAATTGGAGCAAAAGTTATAAATATTGGCACTCATATGACCTCAGTTGTTAGCATGGCAGTTGACAGTGGTTGTTTTCAACACAGGGATCATAAATGGATGTGTTCATCTTATCTTCTAATTAGAATTTTTGGTTCAGAGTACAAAGTACCAAAGGCACAGTGGCTCAGAACATAGTGTTTGTTCCAGATTTCTGACTTTCACCGTTTTAATTATATTGAAATCAAAGAACATTTAAAAACACATCCTGAAAACTAACAACACACTGAATACATATTTGTTAAATTAAGAGTTTCCATGTCAAAAAAAAAAAAAGAATTTCAATGTCAATTTCTGTTCCAACTATTTTCTCCATTACTATATTACAGAGTTAAAACTAAATTTTAAAAAATTTAATTAATGTTTATACATCCCTGTTCATTTACCCTGAAGAGCTTTTAATGAAATTACAATGTTCTAGCACATAGGAAAAACATAACAAATATTGTAACATCTGTTGGGAACTTAGCCGTGAGGGAGACATGGTTTAATCATAATAATTGCATTCTTATTTTTCATTTGATATTTGTTTATGTTCTCCTAAGCCTACACTAAGCTTTAGAAAATTAGCTTAAGTAATTGACTTCAATAAATAAGGATGTGCTAAGGTTTGTACTAGTAAAGAATAAAGTTGAAAGGTACTTGTGATTTTGCTACAACACATGATTGTCTAAAACATTTATAAAACATGAGTAACTTTAAAAATGTCTTTTTATGAAGTTTGTTTTATCTGAATCTTCCCATTAAATTAATGACATGTAATAAGGGAATATGGTTTTGACATGTTTGATAGCTCTGAAGACCTTTTCTCATGTTAAGCCTGGCAGTGCTTAGATCATGCTATATTGACTAAGAAAAGTGATATGACCTCTTCCCTACCTTCCTAGGTCGATAATTACACCATTTTACCTTTCCTTTCTTCCCTCCAAACCCTTCCATGTACTCTTTCTTGCTCTCATTCAAATTCATGGCCTCTTTTTTTTACCAATTATTATTACATGTATACATGTAATATATGATATATACTACAAACATTCATATATAAAGACATATGCATGTAATATAAGCCTGATATATACACACACACATATGGTATATACATATATATATATATAATATATATACACAAAGGGCTTAGTCTCTATAATGTCACTTGTGTGCCTATTTTTAGGGCTGACATTTGGTATTGGATAAACTTGGTATGTCCTTCCCTGGTGAAGACATTTTCTCCTTATCTCAGTGTCATGAGACTTTGGCTATGATAATAGAGGTGGCTGGTAGAATATCTTTTACTTTCGGCTTTATATACCCACAAAGATTTTTGTGTGAAGATCTGAGAACCTTGGAAGTCTTTGCTATACACTTTCTTGCCACATATACTCTTCTGGATATTTTACCATCTGTTCCAACTACGTATTTAAAAAAAAACAACTTTGTTGACATAAAATTTATATACTAAAACTCATATTTTCAAAGTAGTGGGTTTCTATGTCTGCAGAACATTGTACAACTGTTGGCAGTGAACATAAAACAAGCTCTGGACTCACAATAGCCTGGCTGTCTTCCCAGACAGTCCCTCGTTTTGTGTTCCTGAACTGCCTCCTCCTAGATTCCATTTCCATCTGTTTCCTGACTTTTCATGCCTTTTCTCATCAAGAACTTGATTTTGTGCTGGAAACTTGGCTCTGATTTCTTATATCTGCCTTACGATGGTCTCCTCAGCATGATGTCATAGAATTTTTCACCAGCTTTCTTCCTTTCGTGGCTCTCATGCCTTGTTTGTCCTTAACCATCTATCCATGAGCCTAGTGTAGCCTTCTCAGCAAAGGAGTGCTGCAAACATTCCCTTGCACTTTTTTTTCTTCTGACTTAATTTTAATACAACTATAGGAACCTGAATGGATGAAGAATCTTTCTTGAGAAGGAGGGAGAATTTTCTGTCTACCCTTAAGAAAATGGTAATTTCTATACTTTCCTCTTCTAATGCCTCAGTATTCAGCTCTTTGTTCATCCAATAGAAGGTAGTGGAGAGCAATTTTTACTAAATACTGAGGCATTAGAAGAGGAATTATGGATTATATAAATGTTACATTCATAGTGATTTTTTTTTTGGATTTGGAAAATTTGAAGTAGATTTACACCTGAAATTTTAATCAACCATAGATTAAAAATATTTTTTCTAATGTGAAAAATAAAAACTAAAAAACAACATCCTGAGGTAGGTGATGTTTGACAATACCAACTCTCTGGGTACAGATATCAGCATCTGAATAATGCAAGGACAATCTTTACACAGTGCATAAAAAGAGCATCCCAGCAATTTCTCCACCATCCTGTTCTTAAAGCACCTCATATAAACCACATCCACTGCCCACTTGGTAAAGATTTGCATCTCATTTTTCTTCTTATTTAATTTTATTTTTTTTCTTTTTACTATTTTTTATTTAAATGATTTTTTTCAGATTACATCTAAATTTTTATCCCCTCACTTGTATCTTCCCATTCCCCTCTCCCTCCCTCTTTCACCCTATTCCCCTCCCTTAGGCCTGTGACAGAATGAGACCTCCTCCCCCACCATATGATCCCAGCCTATCAGGTCTCATAATGGTAGCCTGCTTACCCTTCCTCTGAGTGCCACCAGGCCTCCCCCACCGAGGGAAGTAGTCAAATAGAGGGCACAGGGGCTCATGTCACAGTCAGTGTACGCTCTCCATGCAACTGTGGAGAGTGTGCTGTCCATTGGCTAGATCTGAATAGGAGTTCTAGGTTTACTGCATGCATTGTCCTTGCTTGCTACAGTAGTTTGGCCAGACCCGCCTGAGTCCAGATCCGCCAGCCTTGATGGTTCCTCTTGTAAGATTCTTGGACCTTCTGGGTCCTACTATTTCTCTATTCTCCCATACACCTCTCACCTGGAGTCCCAGTCGGAAGTCCCAGCATCTGTCCCAATACCCCGCTGAATGAAGGCTCACAGTGGACATCCCTCTTGTGCTAGTGTCTGATTATAAGTGAGTATATGCCACTTGTACCTTTCTGGGTCTGGGTTACCTCACTCAGGATGATCTTTTCTAGTTCCATCCATTTGCCTGTAAATTTCAAGATTTCCTTGGTTTTAATAGTTGTGTAGCATTCCATAGTGTAAATGTACCACACTTTCCTTATCTATTTTTGTTCTTAGATTCATGAGTCTGTGATAAAGTAATCTGGCAAAGCAACTTAGGAGAAAAATGGTTGATTTTAGCTCAGAATTTAAAGTACAGTGTACTATACAGAGGAACTGAGGCCGAAGGATGTGACCTAGGTAGTCTCGTCACACCCACAACCAGGAAGGAGAGCTGGGTGGATTCGTGTGTGCCTCTGATCGTCCCTTTTTTTCTTCTTTCATTTTATACAGTCCACGATCCCAATTCCAGGGACTGGCCTTGCCTGTGATGAAGCCAACTCCCCCTATATCAATTAACATTACCGAGGAGGTTCTCTACAGGTATGTTTAGAATTATATACCCCAGATGACCCTGTATCCTCTCAAGTTGATAATTAACACCAAGCATTACATCGTTAGATCTTTGTGATCTCTGCTTCCCATTTCCAAGGCATCCGTGACAATATCCTACACACTGTTGACATATCTCAATGATGATGGTACTTCCTAAACCTGATTTTGCTTCTCAGATACTCTGTTTCCCCAGAGTCAGAAAATACCTCTCGTTATTGTTCTAAGATGTTGGACAGTGCTCTTGACTCTCTTTCTGACTTACCTTTGCCCCATAGCCTCTGTACAGTTGCACAGGGGCCCCCAAGTGATACTAAATATCACTCCAACTCTAGAATCTTTTGGCTTCATCTTGATAATAAAACTAGAACCATATGGGCAAGAGGGGAAAATATGAGCTAAGACTGACCCCATTTCCAGACTTGTTTAATTCAGATCTATGGTGAAGCACGGTGGGACAGGCCATAGACAGTGATCACTTACAAAATAAGTAATAATTTGTCTTCCTAATTGATTATCTGTCTGCTCTTGTATCAGCAATGTTGCTTCATGTATTTGTTTTCAAAATTCGGTTTGCCTGTGCCTGGACCGTAACAAAAGCAGAAGAAATGAAGATCAGTGGTTTTAACTAAGACAGCTGTAAAAACACACTTCTGAAACTTTGAAGAAAATAAAGGTTTATATAATTATCCCAAGATAAATTCTCTGAGCCAAAAAAAAAAAAAAAAAAAAAAAAAAAAAAAAAAAAGAAAAGAAATTCTCTGTGCCGAGATATAAACTACTGACTATTGTGTGAATGGTTTATTGCATGGTAAAGCAGTCATGAAAGCAATATTTTCAAAGAAGCTACAGTTCCATGACACAATGGCAGAAGCATCATGCATTCCATCTCAGATAGAAAGCAAAGGGGTGCCTTTTAAATTATTGCAACAATAATAATTGCAAAGTGGAAAATTATTTCAAATTTCAGGAAAATGTTAAATAGTATTCTTGCATATGTACTTTACACACAAAAAATATCTGTATGCTATTACAAAAATCAGTCATGCTGAGTCAGTTTTGGGCAATGTTACAAGGAAGACAAAAAACCTAGAAGAGCTGAGTTAGGTGAAATTAAAATCTTTCTACATGCAAAGAAAGGCTCTAGAGGACTCCCTGGAAGTAAAAATGTAATAATGATTTGCAATATCTGAGTTGCTTCGTCAGAGGCAAGAGTCACTAATGTTCCTGAGTTAGGAGATTTAATATTCCTGGTCATGGACTGGTACAATGGAAGAAATGGCCTTGGGGGATATTGCAATAGAGATTTCTATAAAAAAAAAAAAAGAATCTTAAGCAGACATACCCTATTATAAAAGAAGAACTTGAAAACACTCATTACAAAAGAGAATCAGAGAATTTGCAAACTAATATTTTGGGTGGCTTATTTACACATCCACATGGTATGGGAGAGGGGCAAGCTGGAGGCATAGCATCCAAGGTCAGCTGAAGTTGCTAGCACCCTGCAGAAACAAGAGTAAAGCTCATGGAAACTACATCTCATGCTGACCTTCAGAAATCAGGACGCAAGATGACACTATCACCCCCGCCCCCCGATTCTGTCTGCAGATGATGAAACATCAAAGAATCACATCACACTGTGATATAGGATATTGCCTATAGAGCCAATGACCAACGATGTCATTAGAAATTTACAGCAAGCTGAGTGGCTTGGGTAAAATACCTAACTCCAACTTTCTCATCTCCAAAGTGAAAACTATCCAACTACCTTACAGGTTTGAAGACTTAAGTGTGTTACTGTGTGGGAAATTCTAACAAACACAACCATGCTTGGGACACAGGAGACTCTAAGGAAAAGCAGATGAAAGATTGACATTTTTATCATCAGGTATCTAGCAGTACAGGTATCACTCATGGCATCCTGCCTATTGTACAGTGAGGTTTCCAGTGCTACAAATGCACTTGGACACTTTTATCTGGTTTGTAATAAAATCCCAAGGCAAGCATGGAAATGATGTATTTCATTGCTATGTGACTTCACATGACTGTATTTTTTGAAAAGCAGTAGTTCTAAGAGCTCCGGTGAAATTAAACTAATTAAAATATGCCTCTTTAGAAATTACTATTAATTTTTGTTTTAAGCTGCTAGTAATTTTGGTATAAATTATTTGCTTTACAACTGTAGATTGATATTGCCTTATACATATTTTGATGCCCCAGAATCCAGAAAATACTGTATATGCATGTATGTGTATTGTAGAGTCTCTGTATATACCCAAATATATATATATATGCTTGAATAAAAATATACATATAAATATATATGTGCTTGAATATCATACAGTAGTTAAGAAGGTCATGACAACTGTGCTAGCTAGTTTTATGTCAACTTGACACAAGCTAGAGTCATTGGAGTAGAGGGACTCTTAATAGAGAAAATGCTTCCATAAGATTGGACTATGAACAAATATGTAGTACTTGTTTTGATTAATGATTGGGGTGGTGAGCAATGTGGTGAATTTCAGCTCACTTTGGATGGTGCCGTGCCTGGCCTGTTGATCCTAGGTACTGTAAAAAATCAGGGTGAGCAAACCATGAGGGGCAACACAGTAAGTAGCACTTCTCCGTGACCTTTGTATCAGTTTTCGTTTCCAAGCTCCAGTCTTGAATTCCTGCTCCAACTTTATTAGATGATGGATCACAAGCTGTAAGCAGGGAAAAACAAACAGAACTTTCTTCCCCTCTTTGCTTTTGGTCATGGTGTTTCATCACAGCAGTAGAAACTCTAACTATGACACCAGCACCATCACTTCCTACCTCTGCTTTACACACAAGTGAATACCAGCGACAAATCCATGCATGGCAACCAGAAAAGCAAGGTTAGGATGACAAGCTGCCTTACGAGGTTACTTTCAGAATCTTAGGACTCACCAGCTCTGTAAACCCCCACACTCTTCAACTTGCTCCTGTTCTGCATCCTTTCTTCCAGGAGTTTTCATGTTTCTTGCTTCCTTGTCAACTCTTTTCACTGGGATGTCAGGAAGGAAGCTGGGACTCACTTTATCTCCTGGTAAACTCCCAATTCATTACTTCTTTGTCCTTGAACAATAGAGTTGGTACCAATCCCCTGATGTACTTGTGACAACCAGAAGACATAGATAGACAAAGGTATTAGCCATAATTTATTTTACTGTAGTAGTTCTTGCTTCGTGCTATAACTGTATTTACATGCGTAACCATTCCTTAAGGGCAGCATGCTAGCCAACTACAGTGTCTTGCAAATATTGGAAATTTTGCTCATTCAATTATTCAGCCATTCAGCAAACATTTGCTGAACATCCTGCATATGTACTGTTCTTGGCTTAGGTATATATTAATACATGATCAAGATTTTTTACTTGACCTTTTCAGTTGAACCTGTCACAAGCGTATAAGAACTGGGCAAAGCTCACGATACTTAGTTTATTCCTTCTTTAGTATGCTGTATGGTTCATAGGAAGAAAATCACATTCTCAGGGAAGCTCAAAAGCGACAGGCTCGTAAGGAAGACAGGAACTCCAAAGGTCATGGCTTCTACCTTCCCTTCAGGGCTAGTGGGAAGTGAATGTCAAGGTGGTCAGCAGCTGCTCTGCTGATAACAGAGCCACCCCCCTCACCCTGCGCCTGACCTCCTTATGACTCTGACAGTATAGGGCACACTACCAAGGAATCTGACCCAGAAAGGCAAGAAAATGACTTTTTAATGCTCAAAAAGTATTAAGATGTATGTTTTGGTTTTCTAATCTCAAGCCCCTCATATGGAGATAGCATAAATATCATTCAGAAGAGGATAATTACATAAGTGAATAAATCATTGCCAATAAGAGTTAAGTGCCTTGGAATTCAGATAACTCCAAGCTTTGATGCATGATTCTCGGGATAGTACCCTTTCCTAATTTTTAAGTCGTGCATTCCAAGGAGCTCACTGCAAAAGTTAATTCCCAACTCTTGTCCAGTTTGAGAGTCACATGGAAAAGCAGAGAGGAAAGGAATCTTACATAACACAAGCTCTCAGTCTGGTGAGAACTAAATTGACCGTGTTCTCTCCAGGACACCCGAGGGCTTTTGAGTCTAAAACAGAGACTGCTGTATTTGCACAATCTCCTGTTACTTGGTCATGGGAGTAATTCTCCCCCTTCATGAGCTAGCCAGTCTACATTCCATACATCTTACCTACAGCGGGCTCTTTATTTATAATCAATGTTTGTTCACTAGTAGGTGAGAAATAAGTTTAATGGGTCGGAATGATGTGGTTGCTGAATTGCAAGGCCTTCCAACAGAAGTTTTAAGAAATCTAAGAAATATTTATGAGAATTTATTTTACTCATGAAGAAATAATTATCTGAAGTAGCTGAGATAACTATAAAATGATATTTCTCTCCCTGGGGGATAGTATGACCTTTATAAGTTTTCTGGTGTGTGTGTGTGTATGTGTGTGTGTGTGTGTGTGTGTGTGTGTGTGTGTGTGTGTGTGTGTGTGTGTACACATTCCTTGTGGACATGGACACAGGCTTATGTCCTACAAATAAGAAATTTGGATGACCTCAGATGTGCTGTATGTGTGGAACAAAGTATTGATATTTTACTTACTTGGGTAAGATATTATCTTCTACAATGAATGACCTTACAAGGCCTGAAGATTTTTTAAAGATTTTTTTTGAGCCCTTTTCTTTTTTTTTTTAATTTTTTATTAATTTATTCTTGTTACATCTCAATGGTTATCCCATCCCTTGTATCCTCCCATTCTTCCCTCCTTCCCATTTTCCCCTTATTCCCCTCCCCTATGACTGTTCCTGAGGGGAAGATTTTTAATGTGAGCTTTATCACCCTGAACATGAGACAGAATGGAAGGGTTTGTGATTGGAAGAGGACAGAGATAACAGAACCAAAGAGAAATTAATTTCTTACTAGAGCCACATAAGTAGCTAGAGAGACCCAAATGAAAAGGATGCCTTGGCAATTTGAGGCAAATGTCAAGAATGTAAGGATGGAAAAGCTGGGCCTAAGCTAAGAAAGCAAGGATTTTCATCTGATGCCTGGAGTGGCACAGGCAAACCTTTAAAAACAAAACAAAACAAACAAACAAACAAAAAACAAAAACAAAAGACAAGAACAAGCAAAAAAAAAAAAAACTTCTATTATTCCATGGCATCTAAGACTACACAAACTGGGCACTTGGACTGGGTTTCTGAATTGTTCATTTCTTATAGGTCTTATGCAATCTATGTTCATAGAAGTCTATTGAAAAAAAATCATTTTTTTCTGACAAAAGTGTTTTAGTGTTCAGAGAGCAAAAACTTGTAGTTCCATACCACTAAGGTCCCACAGTAAGATCATTGGAATGAATTATTATTAAATCCCTATTTGTATGCATGTCTATCCACTGTCTGTGAATCTGTAGGGTATATTTAGCATTCTTTTTACCACTGAGAAATTTAGATAAAAAAGTATATCTGTGAAAAATTTGAAAACTTGAGATTATTTTCAAAAGTTTATGCTGAAGGTGTAAAATTCTGTAAAATGTACAAGCATTTAAATAACCTTTTCAGAGACAAGGAGTGAAAATTTTAATTTTAAAAAGTGCTCAGTCAATCCTTATGATAAGAATGTTCTACTATTAGAAAGAAAGTTCTCATTAGCTCCTAGTTCTCAGTTGTATCAGAAATCACCATTAAAATCATATTCAAATCTGTCAATATAAAGATATCACAACTTTGAAAAGTGACTAACTTGTAAGAGTATTTTAAAGAGCAGCTGGTATTAGGGATCACAATCCTGACTTCAGCAATTCGTCCCTCAGATCTTATCCCCATAACCCTTGCCACATTCTCCTTTTCCTCTGTGATGGCTAATCCCAATGGCCAACACGGCTATGTTTGGAACTAACTAAACTCAAACAGGTGAGCACACCTGTGAGGGATTTTCTTGATGGGATCGTATGGGTGGGAAGACCAGCTCTACATCTGGATTGTTAGAGATCAGAAGACAATTGCTCCTGCCTCTCAGCAAGAATGGGAAATGCCAGCAGTTTCACAAAAATTCTGTAGCAAATGGCACAGTCTCTCTTCCTTCTCCATGTGGTTAGTCAGCAGTTGTTAATACATGTTGTCTTTTGTATTGAAGATAAGTGTGCTGTCTCTCTCTCTCTCTCTCTCTCTCTCTCTCTCTCTCTCTCTCTCTCTCTCTCTCTCACACACACACACACACACACACACACAGAGAGAGAGAGAGAGAGAGAGAGAGAGAGAGAGAGAGACAGAGAGAGACAGAGACAGGATTCTCAGCTGATATCAGTCCATGAAGGCAAAGGGAGCAGAAGCAATGAACTGGGGACTTGGATGGCCCATGAGCAGGAACGGAAATGACAGACTTCTGGGACCAGCTTCAGTGAGGCAGTTCAATTTTATTGGGTGAACAACCGGTTATATAGAACTTTTGAGATGGGGTAGGGATATCTAGGGTGGGTATAGACCATTGGCTTGAGGCTGGGAAGCCAACTGGTACTTATTGGGAGAAAGGGAATTGAAACTGTAACCTCCAAAGGACCACATGGCATTCCTCAGGTAGAGGGTATGGGTATCCTGGCTTCTCAGGCAGAGAAGAGGAAGCCTTGCTGGCAAAGGGAGTCTCCATTTTGCTCAGCGCTCAGGGCTTTCAGGTCACTGTGGACTGAAACCTTACCGGCAGGGTTTCCCAACAGTGCTAGGTAGTTTTGTTTTGTGTTTTGTTTTGTTTTTATCAAACTGGCACAAACTATAGTCATTAGGAAAGAACCTCAAGTGAGAAACTATCTCCATCAAATTTGTCTGTAAGGCATTTTCTTTATTGATGTGGGAGGGCTGGGCCCATTTGTGGGTGATGCTACAGCTAGCTGCCTGAGCAAAGAGCAAAGTATACGAAAATTAGCTGAATGTGGGTTCAAGGAGCAAGACAGTAAATAGCAGTCTTCTCCATGGTCTCTCCTTGCTTAAGTTTCTGCCTCCACTATTCTGACTTGAGTTCCTGCCTTGGTGTTCCTCAGCCGTGGGCTGTCATCTATAAGATGAAATAGCCCCTTTCCTTCTGAAGTTGCTTTCAGTCATGGTATTTATCACTGCAATAACAGGGAAGAAAAATAAAACAAAAACTGGTGCCTGGATTGTGGAGCATTGCTGTGAAAGAGTTGACCATGTTACTTTTGGAAAAATTTAGCAAGTGTTTGAAACTGTGAGCTGTTAAAACCATTGAGTGGCCAAAGATTAATGAGATGTTCTGTGGGATCTCAGAAGATGACCGTGTTGAGAAAAATAAAAAATGATAGAGGTCTGGCTTGTGAAGTGTCAGAGGAAAGCAACGACTATTAGGACAGTTTATGTGACATTTTGAATTAAGAATATATGATTTCTAGTCCTATAGGGTTGAAAAATCAGTATCAGTTGTGATTAACAAGAGATAAAATGAAGGAAGTAAATGTACAGTTGGTTTACTGGAACAATAGAGGCTGGTTAGTTAGGGCTGATGTTTGGCCCCATGTGGAATGGTTATGGAGGCCCTGAAGAAGCTACTGGTGAAAGTACAACCTCAGCTGTAGTGGAGATGAGAGTACTGAAGAAGTCAAGACTATGGGATGACCACCAAGGACAGTGGCATATGTGAAGTGGAGCTCCCAAGCATCCTGTGTGTGCTGAGGATGGCAGAGCTTGAGAGGTAAGCTCGACCTTTTGAGGACCAGAGGAAAATGAGTGAGTCCCAGACATTGGACACTGAGCTATTTATAATGTTAGTTTCAGTGTTGCTTTGATTTTATTGTAACTGTGTCTTGGTTCTTCCCTCTTAGAATGAGAATCATGTAGGTTATTTTTAATTTTGCACATTTGAGAGGCTTTTGACTTTTAAAGAGATCCTGTTTATTAAAGAATTTGAATTTTTGAAATGTTGAAGAATTTAGACTGTGGACTTTCCAAGTTATGTTTTATATTATTGTGTTAACATGCGATCTTGGGGGCAAATCAAAAAGGAAGTATTATTGTTTTAATAGCTACATATTTGTGTATCAAACTGACAAAATGCCAATTGTTCTTGCTAGTTGCTTGCCTCAAGGATCATTGAGAAAGAGTGGACCTCAACTAAGAAAGTGACTCAGTCCCCCTCAGTCACAGTCATAGGGGAGGGGAGTAAGGGGAAAATGGGAGGGAGGGAGGAATGGGAGGATACAAGGGAGGGGATAACCATTGAGATGTAATATGAATAAATTAATAAAATAAAATAAAATAAAAAAGAAAGTGACTCCATCAGATTTGTCTGTAGTCATGTTTGGGAGGGCACTTTCTTGACTCATGTTTGACATGGGAGGGCTCAGCCTACTGTGGATAGTACCTCTGGAAGGCTAGCCCTATAAGGCATGAGGAAGGTAATTGAATATGAGACTCACAAGAAAACCCCTAAGTAGCATTCCTCCATGGTTTCTGCTTCAGTTCTGGGATCCAGATTCCTACTTTCCCTGAGTTCCTAGCTTGGTTTCCTTCAGTGATGGACTCCCAGGCATAAGGTAAAATAAACCCCTTCCTCCCTTTTGCTCATGGTATTTTTTATAGAACTGGAAAGCACCTAAGACAGTGATATACACGGAGGAGCAGAGACTTAGTAGCTTACAAGCAGCATTTGCCAACCCGTTTTAGACAGTAACTATACTTGTCCACAGGGTGGGTACAAATCTCAGAGCTATCCTTAGCATGGGAATGACAATGGGTCAAATATATGAGTGGTTGAAGAAAACAGTAAACATTAACATTTAAATGTCGTGCTTTGAAAAGTTATTAACTGTTTATGATAAAGCATCCGTTACTTAATTTCCATATGTTGAACTCTGTACCTTTCTTCTCCACAGTCTATGGGACTGACAGATAGGATTTCATGTCTACTCTTTATACTAAGCTTAAAAACTAGAAGAAAGAAATTGGAGACAATGCTGAAAGTGTACGCTTGTTCTTTTCTAGCTAAATGAAAGACAAATGAGTTGTAGTCCCACATCTGCTTTCACTCAGGATGGTGTCATCATGCAATATTGTTCAGATGAATAGGTTTCCCTGGCAACAGACTTTCTTTTAAGAAAAACAACCTAATGAAAGGAGTGTTAAAACTGTCTTTGGGACACTAGGAAAGCAATATTTATTAAGTCTTTAATGTATAAAATATTGAGGGTGTTTTGTTTCTTTTATTTTGTAAAGCTTGTATAGAACTTACTAGGGAAAAATAAGACTCGATCTTGTTGATGTCGTTTGAGAGGTGAATTGACTGCATGTGTGCTTGAATAAACAAACACCCTTCTGGTTCTCAGATGTAGGTCATCACAAGACAATTTACTGTAGCCTGAAAATAACCAATGTGCAATCCTCTACCAGCAGCCCCCATCCATCAACACCAGATCAGAGCAAGTAATTCAAGATGTGGTCATTTCTGCCTTTGATTCCCTCAGAGGCCCCACCCCTGCCCTCTGTCTAAATATAGTCTGGGCTGGCTTCTGGTTGTATGACAGAATCATAAACCCCACTGAGGAACAATGCTTTCTTTGCATATATGAGAGCCTGGCTCTTCTATGGTTGACACCTAAAATACAGAACGTTGATTATCATTATTTTACATTGTTATAGTCTTTAATATAAAGTAATATGCTTATTTATTATAAACTGTGATTAAGCTTTTGGTAAATATAAATGTTGACACTCTGGAAGTGCACAGATTTCATAACCCTCTGATTTATGGTATGAATCCATGCTGTATCCTTTTAAATTCATATGCCATCGATGAGGAAAACAGAAACTTTAAGACTGGTTCAGTGCATTTAAAAGGGAGGTTTCTACCCAGCCACTAGAGAGTCTGCCTATGAATTGGATGCCAACATACTGACCTTCAGCTAACCTTTAATGACCTTTCTTTACTGTGAATGAGACAGTCATGGATCCTTTCTACAAGACAGCTTCAGTTTATGCTACATTTTTGACAGCATCAATCACAATTCCTGAGTAATAAATACTCTGATGACTAGACTTTCCTTTAGTTTAAGTCGTAAACACAGTTTTCATTTTCTCTGAGCACAGGAATACAATTTAAGGCTACTTGAATGTATGTCTTCAGGGTTGCAGATCTAATTAGCCTCAAAGAAATGTGATTTTACTTGTTCTCAATCAGGCTGATTTTATTCTTTTTGACGATGCTAATAGTCCTAATTAAGAAAATATGCTGTGTCTAAAAATGAAACTTCTGCCTTTGTAATATAGGCTAATATGTTGTTCTTTCCATACATATAAGCAATAAAGTCTATTCTGTGACGGTTACAAATAAATAAAAATGTTGGCAAAGTTAGATTTTACATTAACATACATATAGTATACCTTACTTAACCAAAACAATATATTCTGTCTACAAAAACTGAAAAACTCAGAGACGTATAAATAAAAACTGAACTACACTCATGATCTTGTCTTTTTCTAAGGAGCCATGCTTAATATACTGTAAATAACATTTTGTGTATATACAAATGTGTATAACAAAACCCTACTTTCATATAGTCGTCTCTGCTGTAATTGGAATGGTGAGTCCAAGGTGCGGGAGTAAGGTGTCTCTATCTCTCTGTGTCTCTGTCTCTGTGTGAGTGTGCCTGTGCATGAGTGTGTGTGCATGTATGTATAGCATGTTTATGTGAGTGTATGACAGGTCCATACGACACATGCTTGGGAAGTCAGATGACAACCCTGTATAGTAGAAATCCTTGCCTTCTTCCTTGTTTGAGACAGAATTTCTCATTTTTTCTGAAGTATACCAAGGCTAGCTTGCTCAGGGACTTTGGTAATTGTCTTGTTTGCCTGTCATCTACCCACAGGGGCTACCACATCTGGCTTTTACATGGGTTTATGAATCTGAACTCATGTCTGTCAATCCCTTTATACCATATGCCATCCTCCCAGCTTCATATAAAAGCTCCAATAAGGAACACACACACAGTAGACGGAAGGAAAAGCACAATTTATAAAATGTCATTCCTACAAGAAATCAGATATATTATGTCATTTATGAGAAGCTATTGCCTGGCTTTGCCTTCAGGGCCATTTGGGTGACGTTTTATTTTAATGGTTTAGTGAGCCACTCACTGTTTTGTTATGTGGTAAGCTTTATAACATCATTTGCTCTTCGTGAGCCAGGCTAATTGGAGACACTCAGCCCTAAGGCTCTGGAATTCTTCTATCCACCAGAACTGCTGCTTCTCATCCTCAGCCTTTCATGGGCCTTGTCATCTTCTACCTCATCACCTCATGCCCTGCTGCTCTCTGGAGCCCTTACCCTGCCTTTACATCACTGTCGCGGCTCTTGCATCCATCTGCCATCATCACAAGTGCCACACTTCTACCACTCCATTACTGCTGTAGTTCTCTCTTCTGCTCCCATAACTCTCCTAATGCACAAAGAGAATCAAGAAAGACCCACTCAACAGAAACCTTTTATTGTGCAGAATGGTACAACTCTCATGAAAAGGATAGTGGGGTCTCAGTGGCTTTGCAAAGAGCAGACAGGCCTACTTACAAATCCACAAAGAGGGTGTTGGGTACATGTTTTCTTCCATCACATCAGATTTTCCCTATAATAAAGGGCTATTTGTATATCAGCCATGGCACAGGTCTTCACACAAATGAGAACTTCTTGTATTGATTTCAGATGTCTCTCCTCTAAATGAAGGACCATATTTGCACAAACCATAAGCCGCCTCAAACGGCTATGTCCCCCTTTGAGAGGGGGGAGACATGACTTCAGAATCATATACCACTCACATTAAAGGGATTTAATTCTTCCTTTTACAAAACGCGTTTTAGTTTTAATTTAGAAGTATGTGACATGTTTACTTATTTCTGCAAGTGAAACAAAGTTCACTTCACGTCCCATCAAAGATTGTGATGGCAAAACATCTGGTATAAGGTACTTTCGCAGTAGTAGCTGACACAGTGTCTTCAGAAGGCAGCATTGTGCTATGGCAACAAGCAGCTATGATTTTCATGTAGCTTCCCCTAGGCAGTCACGAAGCCTTCAACACAGCTGGGGCTGGCATGATGATATTCTAGCAAACTACTTGCTTTATGATTCCTTGCCCAGGGTAGATGGGACACTAGGGCAGTCTGACAGCTGTACAGTAGTGAGTCAGATAGCCTTGCCCTCCACCCAACATCTTTGCTTACTTAAAGAAAAAGGGCCGGGCTGGAGAGATGGCTCAGAGGTTAAGAGCACTGTCTATTCTTCCAAAGGTCCTGAGTTCAATTCCCAGCAACCACATGGTGGCTCACAACCATCTACAATGAGATCTGGTGCCCTCTTCTGGCAGGCAGATGCACATGCCAGCAGAATATGTATAAATAATAAATAAATAAATATTTAAAAAAAAGAAAAGAAAAGAAAAAAGAAAAAGGGCTGGGCATAGTGGTGTACACCTTTAATCTCAGCACTTGGGAGGCAGAGGCAGGCAGATTTCTGTGAGTTCCAGGCCAGCCTGGTCTGCAAAGTGAGTCCAGGACAGTCAAGGCTACATAGAGAAACCCTGACTTGAAAAAGAAAGAAAGAACGAAAGAAAGAAAGAAAGAAAGAAAGAAAGAAAGAAAGAAAGAAAGAGAAAGAAAGAAAAAGGAGTGCTTAATAAAGACTTACTCTAGTTGAGGGATTTCCCTGATCAGGTCAACCTGGGGGCATGTCTGTGGGAGCCTGTCTTGATTGTTAATTTATGCTAGCTACTTTTTAATGTCAATTTGATACAATCTATCCTCATTTTGGAAAAATTAACCTCAACTTAGAAAATTCCCCCACCAGACTGGCCTGTGGGCAAACCTGTGGCTTGCTTGATTATTGATGTGGGAGGGCCCAGCTCTCAGTAGATGGTGACACCTGTGGACTTGCGGACCTGCTTCCTGTCTTAAATCAGTGTGGTCAAGCCTGGGGAGCAATGCAGTAAGCAGCATTCTTCTGCACCCTCAGCAACAGTTTCTACCTTCAAGCTCTTGCCTTGAGTCCCTCCCCTGACATCCCCTGGATGCTGGACTACGAAGAGAAAGATGCAACAAACCCTTTCCCCTCTGAGCTGCTTCTTGTCATGTTGTTTTTTCACAACAGTAGAAGACCCTGACTAATATATTAACTGATGAGGAATGGCACGGGCCACTGCAGGCAGCACCATTCTCTGGGTAGGCAGTCCTGGTCAGTATAAGAAAGCTAGCTATGTGTGAGCCCATGAGTGAGCCAGCAGACAGCATTCCTGCATGGCCTCTGCTTTAGATTTTCCTTGAATTCTGAGATTTGGTGAGGCTTGAGCTCATAGGGTACTATTGGATGCTGTCACAATTGCTGCAAATATATATCTGAGTTGACTATATGTACTTATGAGTTGAGTAATATATACCTGTTTATATATTTATCCCTCCTCATGTTCCTTTCTCTATGCCACACTCCTATCAAACACAATTGAGTTGTTCGTGACTCATAGTTCCCTTTAAGCTTTTATACCACTGCTTCCTATCATCTCTCTCTCCAACTGCCCCCACCCACTGCTACCTGCATGTTTCCTGATCCCTGTTGAGTATCCAAATGAAACATCTGAAGCATCAAAACAAACACCCACACATTAACATTTGGATGAGAGAAAACATATATTGTTTGTCCCTCTTGGCCTGGGTCACCTTACTAGGAACAATAGTTTTCAGATCCATCCATTTACCTGAAGTTTTTGTTTTATTTCATTCTTCTCTAGTCTCTCATATATTACGTCCCAACCATACTTTCTCTTCCCTCCACCCTACTCTGCCTCCTCCATTTTCCTTTAAAAGGGGGGGGGGGAGGTGGGGAGGGGTGGGAAAGGGCAGGATTCCAAAGGACATCAACTGAATGTGGCATAACAAATTACAATGAGACTGGGCACAAACCCTCATATCAAGGCTGGACAAAAAAAACCCAGTAGGAGGAAAAAGATCTCAAACACAGGTGTGAATCAGAGAGCCCTCACCCCAATCCCACTGTTAGGAGTCCCACATGAACACCAAGCTTCACCACCATAACACAGATGCAGAGGACCTAGCTCAGACACATACAGGGCCTGTGGTTGTTGCTTCAGTCTCTGTAATGCCTTATGAACCTTGCATAGTTGTATCCCAGCTACTCTCCCTCCTACAACCCTTCCTCTCCCTCTAATGCAGTATTGCCTGGATCTACCTAGTGTTTGGCTGTGGCTTTGTCTATCTATTCCCATCAGTTGTTGGATGATTGATGCCTGACTGATGACAGTTGGGCTAGGCACCGATCTATGAATACAGCAGAATATCATTAGAAACTTTTTCTTTTCTTTCCTTTTCTTTTCCTTTCTTTATTTCTTTCCTTTCTTTATTTTTCTTTTTCCTTCCTTCCTTCCTTCCTTCCTTCCTTTCTTTATTTTCTTTTTGCCAATTGTATTTGGTGTTATCCTTTGTCTCTGGGCCTCTTCATGGCAATCCAGGCAGTGCCAAGCTAGGGCTCCCTCTATTGTCATGGGCCTCAAGTTGGACCAGTCATTGGTTGGCCATCCTTGCAAATACTACTCCATCATTACCCCAGCACATCTAGCAGACAGGAGAGATTATAGGTCGACGGTTCTGTCCTGGGTTGGTTTCCAAGTCCACTGGGCACCTTGACACAGGCGACAACTTCCTGAGCAGAACACAGATAGTGCAGGCACTAAAAACAACAATAAATAAATGGCACCTATCGAAACCGAAAAGCTTCTGTAAGGCAAAGAACATCATCAGTAGGGCAAAACAACAGCCTATAGAATAAGAAAGGATTTTAATCGACTCTGCATCTAATAGAGGGCTAAGATTCAGACTATAAAATATTATATATAATATATATAATATATATAATATATAATATAATCAGGTTTGAGGGGTCTAACCTCATTAATCAGTTACTGATCAATCAGTCCATAGCTTAGGGACTATTAGGAGGTGAGGACTTTGAATGTTTGGGTTATGACAGTCTTCATTGGGATAAACCCTAGGTTTTTTTTTCATACTAGAAGTGAGCATTGGTTTGCAGTTCAGCTGAAGATGGATTAGCCCCATATTATTTAATCTTGGTGCTTCTGGGGCAAAATGTCTGGCTGAAGCATTAAGTGGGTAAGGCTGCTCCAGCTGAAGGTAAAACAGAACAAAACGGGGCAAAGAAGGGGATTAGGACATCTTACAGCAGTCAAGTGTGGAGAAGACCAAGGCAGGGAGATTCTGGGCCAAGGCCAACCTGTGTCTTTGGGAGACCCTATCTTAAAAGAGGGGAGGAGGGAGCACAGGGGCAGAGGAAACTGACACGCAAAATTAAGATTAGCCATTAACAGTGGAAGTTTAAGAGTGAAGGAAAGAAGACAAGATTGCAGAGTCTTTTTCTGTATTGCCACTCCCCTTAGGTCAACTTCCAAGTACGTCCCTAGGCCCTTACGTATCTGTCACGGGTTCAGATTCTGCCTCAGTTGAGTGGGCAGAGGTATCCAGTGCATCTTCATGCCAACAGTTGTTTGAACAAAAGTGCAATCTTTTTATATTGCTCCATGTTTCCTTCTCTGGCCATTTGACTTCCTGTCCTCTAATGATGACCAAACCTCTACGGTATTCACTTTCTGTGTTGCTCTTTGTGGGTTTTAGCCAATAACCAGATCATATGATTTGGGGACTTGGTGGTTAGTTTTAGTACTTCAGATGTCCTTCAGTCTCTATGTACTGGACAGAGCTCTATCCTGTTCAGTTCCTCCCTCTAAAGTACCCTTTCTTTCTTTATTCTGTCATTGTTTTTGTGCCACCCAGAAGTCAATGTGTCTGTAAGACATCCCTATCTATTATGTCAATGTCGTACTTATCAAATGAAGAAAAGGCACAGAAAAATCTTCCTGTAGGCATTGTCCAACAACTACATTTGTAGTCAGCTGCATAGGTGATTTTTGTCAACTACTATTGGAGAGATTTGTGCGGATAGCTATTCACTTTCTCTCACAGTAAGACATTAATTTAACAAGTTACTTACTCTCCTTTTAGCTAGAACATTAACCAAATCACACTGGGCAAATAAAACCTAGAAGCAGAATCTAATTGGAACATTGCTTAAGGTAAGGAAGCATTCCTGCATCTGTCCAGGGCTTCATTAAGCTTTAGATCAGACAGCTTCATGAGAACCACCTGAAGTCCTCACAGCTGTGACTGAAATTCAGACTTACCAAAGAGAACCCTGGAATTTTGCTCCTCTGATTTCAATAAGTAAGGTAATAAGATTTACACTGAATTTCAGGGATCCAAGAATATAAAAGCCAGCCAAACCCTTATTCGGATGCTTAAGTAACCTAGCAGGGGAAGAGAAACACAATTAAACCAATAGAAGTGCTTCCAGGGAAATAAGGACTATTAAGGAAATTTGCATAAGAGGCAGTGGAAACAGGGTGAGAGAGCAATGCATTCTACCGAGATGGGGGCATTAAGAGTCTTCCGTGTCACCTCAGCCCTCAGACATGGTACTTTAAAGATGATGTTCATGTGGGCCAAATCATCTAGTAAATAAACAGCAGGAAGTCACATTGATTTCTGAGATTTGCTCAAGCTGAAGAAGAGGCCATCTAGACAGCTACAAAGGGACCTGGAACTCCAGGAGGTAGCACCATTGGAAGGAAGCATTTCAGCATCAAATGAACACACTAGAACTATTCCACCTGGGAGAGAGAACAGTGAAATCAGAGAGGGAAAGTTGCTTCACCAATAATGTTCAAAAAGAGCCTAGGAACAAGCTTGCTTGTTGATTAGAATAGACTGCGCCATAGGGAGACTATTCAGAGAAACTGTATATATTTTCTAAAAGCAAGAATACTTAAATCATCTTTAGCTCAGTGCAAACTAAAAATGGAGTATTTTCAGTTAAAATGTCACTACTTTTCAGGGTGGTAACAGTAGCCCTAATCCAGCCACTAGGTTCTTTAAACAAGTGAAAGTTCAGGAAATCAGTATCAACTTCCGTTTGGTGATCTTGCCTTATGCATTGTAGCAGCTAAAAGCTTTCTCATTTGGTCTAGAATAAGAAACTACAAGCTTTAAGATATAGCAAGTGAATGACGGGCAGATCTGGGCCCAGGGTTCCTGCTCAAACTATGGCACCGTCCAAGGAAAATACGTGCAGTAAGCATCAAACCCCTACCCAGATCCAGCCAATGGACAGGGCATTCCCCAAAGTTAAGTGGAGAGTTGGGACTGAATTTCACAGGAACTCTGGTGCCCCATATTTGACCATGTCCCCTTGAAGGGGAGGCCCGGTGGCACTCAGAGGAAGCATATCAGGCTACGAAGAAGAGATTTGATACTTAGGATCATATACAGGGGGAGGAGGTCCCCCTCAGTCACAGTCATAGGGGAGGGGAGTAAGGGGAAAGGGGGAGGGAGAGAGGGAGGAATGGGAAGATACAAGGGATGGGATAAAAATTGAGATGTAATATGAATGAAGTAATAAAAAAAAAAGAAGATATGGCAAGTGAGCACCGGGCACACACATGGTGCACAGAGAGACAAGGGGGAAAAAAGATGAAACAATGATTCTTTGTTTAGATAGAAACCTATATGACACACACATAGGAAAGGAAGCAAAATAGAAAGGAAACATTAAAACACTTAAGCAAAAGAATACCACGAATATTAGCACACTACGAACCTTAACTCAAAACATAAACTTTAAAGAGGATGGGAATAGCCAGGTTCCATGGCACATACTTTAAATCCCAGCACTCTGGGAGGCAGAAGCAGGTGGATCTCTATGAGTTTGAGGCCAGCTTGGTCTACAGAGCAAGGCCAAGATAGCCAAGGCTACACCACACACACACACACACACACACACACACACACACACACACACACACACACAGAGTGTGAGGGAATAAGGTATTTTGTTAGGGGACAGTCTTGTGCACTGTGTATTCAGGTGATGATTTATGTGCACAGAGATCTGGTTGCAGTCTGTATATGGGCATTGTCATTACTGTTGAAAGATCTCTTGTCTCAATGTTATGTAAAAAAAAAAAAATGGAATTCCAAGATGGCAGCACCTATCACACACTGTATCTGACCTACTGCACATAGACCAGGGACCAGATTGGGAGCCACAGACTGCAAAAACTGAAAAAAACTAGGTGAGTGGGGTCCTGCACAGTGCAGACCACTTGTGGGCTTGGCCCCTGGTCAAACAACAGCCCACAGAGGACCTAAACCCACTGTCCAGGCTTTGGAATAGAACCCACTTGTAGACTGCAGGCGGACTCTATAGCCAGGCGCAGTCTGTGTGACGGTGGAACACCTGAACTCCTGACCTGGGGAAGTCTCAGGGAAACAAGTGAATCTGTCCTCAGACACCCCCATCCGTTCCACCCCAATCCACTAGGAGCCCCAGAGGTGGCAGCGAAGCCCACAGTGTCCAGAAACAGCATGTGCAGTCTGGGCGGGTCCAGGCAGAGCCAGGCAGCTGGCCCCAGGGGACCTACCCTGTAAAATTGGGCTGATAGAACCCAGCTAGGACAGATCCCGTGGCCTGACAGGGACTACCATGTTTGTGGGAAAAGCTGGACTGCCCTGAAGGGTGTAGAAGGGGGTCTGAATTGTGGCCACAACTTAGTGGGACTGAACCGCCAAAGGTGTGCAATCTAGACTAGTCTGCTGTCTACACTGATCCAGCCAGGAACCTGACTGTGGGCCATAGCAGTCTGGCCCTGGACAACTGGGCAGATAAAGCCACAGTCCCCATGGCCCTGCAGGTACTCCCATGCTCCTGGGAGAAGCTGGACTGCCCTGAGGGGTATGGAAGGGGGTCTGAATTGCGGCCACAACTCAGTGGGACTGAACTGCCAAAGACGCAGAACCTAGACTGGTCTGGGAAGGAATCTGACTGCAAACCACAGCAGTCTCGGCCTGGACAATTGGGCAGTTAAAACCTGGCCCCTGGCCTGGCCAGTCTCCATGGTCTGTTGGGGTCTCCCATACACTTGGGAGAGGCTGGACTACCCTAAGGGGTCAGGACAGAAAATGAAGCAGTGTCTGCCAACACAGCTGGTCTGAATCCCCTCACTAGAGTGAACAGCCTACCTCTGCTGACCCAGTCAGGAGCTTAAGGTGTAGAACAAAGTCTCCTGGAGCAGTAACTTTCACATAACAAACATGTTAAAAAGTAAATCAGGAAGACACTCATTCACAACAGCTTAAAAACACTTAGGAGCAATCACAACCAATCAAGGACAAGGTCTCTACAATGAAAAATCTAAAACACTGAGGAATGATGTGAAGACAGTAGAATGGGGATATTCTGCTTACAGATTGGCAGAGCTAAGTGAGAGCAAACATCAGCATAACTAAAGTGGTCTGCAGATGGAGCAGACTCTCCATAAAAACTTCACTGACATTCTTTCCTGAACTAGGCAATTCTTTTTTTTTTTATTAATTTATTCTTGTTACATCTCAATGGTTATCCCATCCCTTGTATCCTCCCATTCTTCCCTCCCTCCCATTTTCCCCTTATTCCCCTCCCCTATGACTGTTCCTGAGGAGGATTACCTCCCCCTGTATATGCTCATAGGGTATCAAGTCTCTTCTTGGTAACCTGCTATCCTTCCTCTGAGTGCCACCAGGTCTCCCCCTCCAGGGGACATGGTCAAATATGAGGGACCAGAGTTCGTGTGAAAGTCATACCCCACTCTCCACTCTACTGTGGAGAATGTTCTGACCACTGGCTAGATCTGGGTAGGGTTTAAAGTTTACCGCCTGTATTGTCCTTGGCTGGTGCCTTAGTTTGAGCGGGACCCTGGGCCCAAATCTGCCTATCATAATGTTCTACTTGTAGATTTCTAGGACCCTCTGGATCCTTCTACTTTGCCATTCTCCCATGCTTCTCTCACCTAGAGTCCCAATAGGTTGTCCTCCCCTCTGTCCCAGTTTCTTGTGGCTTTCATGGGACATGCCCCTTGGGCTAATATACAGATATAAGTGAGTATATACCATTTGAGTCTTTCTGCTTCTGGGTTGAACTAGACAATTCTTGGTTTTACTTCCTGAGCTATTGGCATCATTTTCAGAAACTCCTTGCTTGTGCTTATAGCTTCAAATGTTTCCCCTACTTTTTTTTCTAACACTTGCAGTTTCACAGCTTGTATAATGATCTTTGATCTCTTTTCAAATCAACATTTGTGGAAGGTGAGAAATAGAGATCTATCTCCATTCTTATATGTGCTTTTTCAAAAGCTGTCTTTTTTTCCAATGCGTGTGTGTGTGTGTGTGTGTGTGTGTGTGTGTGTGTGTGTGTGTGTGTGTGTGTGTATTATGTCTTTGTCAACAGGCAGATGGCTGTAGCTATGGCCTTACTTCTAGGCCCTGTTTTACTACATTTGTCTGAATTCAGGCCAATAATATGCACAACGCTGGGCAGAATCTAAACTAATACAAATCAACTCCTAAACTATGATAAACAAACTGTTCTAAACTGATATATATATATAATATATATACCCCCAAGCATTTGCACTAAGATGCTTCTCCAGCCATTTCTCCCTTCGTTTTCTTCCCCAGTCAACCTTCTCTCTCTCTCTCTCTCTCTCTCTCTCTCTCTCTCTCTCTCTCTCTCTCTCTCTCTCTCTCTCTCTCAACTGCCAAACTTGCTCTTACTCCCCCCAGAAAGCCCCACCTTTCACTTCCTGTCCTTCTGCACAGCTGATTGGCTAAACAGCGCTTTATTGATGTTTGACACATCCACTCAGCATTCCTTCACAATTTCCTTTTTTATTCTAATAATAAAATTTCCTATTTTCAGTGCTAGTTTAGCAGGCTTAATAAAGAGTCTTTTAGTAGTTTTTGTTTTGTTTAAGTGAGCATTTATATTAATATTTTTAAAATGGCCACAAATAGGATATAGCCATAGCAAATGAGAGTCACCAATTATGGGGACAATTTGCACCACTATGTATTTGGAAACCACATGAAAATTGGATACCCTAGAGGTCAGTCTGAAGAGGCTTGGTCTTCTGTCCAGCTTACCTACCATTCAGTCTCTCAAAGTTCCTATTAGGATGTATCTCAGATGGACAGGTCTACTCAGCTACATAATAAACAATCTATTCGACCTTTGAAGGAAATTAGTTTTATATATACTTGTGCATCAGTGTGAAAGCTGTTGACTATGGTGGCCTGGACTCGAGAGGCATGCAGAACACAACAAGAGAATCAGAATGAGACATGAGGTCATGTTCTCAATGACATACTGATTGCTAAAAGCCTCCTCTGTTTTTTTCATTGAACCATAACTAGAAGTCATTTAAAATATTACATCATCACCTAGAGGATGTATCATTGCTGTTGTGGTTTCTTTTATGGCATTTATGTGAGTTAATGTTATAGAAAAGTTCCCCTCTAAGGCAGAAGTGGAAGAAAGAAAATACAGTATTGATTAAAACAACATATTTTGAGACTGAATTTAGACAAAAGAACATGTGAAGACTTTGTTAGCTGGATCTGCTCAGGACTGGGTAAAGGACCAATATTGCACATGACATCTGTGCAGGCCTCAGCTGTAGACGGAACAAAAGTCTCAGACAGTAAATTAGATCTTCGAGATGCTAAGTCAGTTCTTCAAGGACTTAATTACAAGCTTGGCTTGTGAGAGTTTTCCAGATTCCATTTCCTACATAACAATGGGTTTGTCATTTATATAGCAAAGAGGACATAGCTGCAGCTGACCATGGCTGAGTATGTTGTATGGACTGGCCATTCCAAAGTACTTGCCTGGCTTAGTGTTGGGAAGGATACCTGCTTGGGAACACAGATCACTTGACAGAATTTAGGTTTTTGTTCCAAGGTTTGAGTATATGAGGTACTTAATATAATCCTCTGGGACACAAGGATCAATAAATAACAAAGTCCATACTTTCCCTTAAAGATATGATTGCTTCAGTGACTTCATCCAAACCACCCATGTGGCATGATTATGTCTTTAAGTCTTCCTTTTATTGATGTACTCAGATTTTCCAAAATTAAAAACCAAAATGGCAAACATTGGCTCCATGAAAACCACAAACGATGTAAAGTTGGAGCATCATTTCCCTGGATAGGCACCTACCTGTCACTTTTGTCTACAGAGGATCCAATAAACCTTTAATCTGTTGTTTTACAAAATAACTTGTACAACTTCAGGCAAGAAAAACTCCCTCACAGCACAAAACTCATTAGTGTTTTGATTACCTTCCCTCTGCCTTGAATATTTGCTACCACTGTGCAACTGGTTCTTATTAAAAAACTCAATATGCCATGGGTTATACTCTTTTTAATTACAGCTTGTTAAGAAGAAAAATCATCAGAAAGTCTCAGAAAATGTCGTCCATATGAACATATGCCAATACATGGAAGTAAGGGAAAGTTTTCTGTTCGTGTGTGTGTGTGTGTGTGTGTGTGTGTGTGTGTGTGTTGTTGTTGTTGTTGTTGTTGTTGTTGTTGTATGTGATGTATGTACATGTTATTGTGTTATGTGTGGGTATATGTACGTGCAGATGTGGTGCATGTGTGTATTAGCATGCATGTGAGGGCCAACAGTCAACATAGGTTTTATTTCCTCAATCACTATTTAAAAGAAAAAAAGAAAGCATGGTCTCTACTTGAAATGAAAACCAATCAATTCATCTAGGCAAGCTGGCCAATGAACTCCAGAAAACAGGCTGCCTTCACATGCCCCTGTGTATCTCTACTCCCTCAGAGTTACAGGCGTGAGCAAGCCTATCTGGAGATTTATTTGGGTTCTAGGAATCTGAACTTAGGTCCTTGTTCTTGGAAAGCAGGTGCTTTACCTATTGTCATATATTCAGCACTAATTGAAAATATGTGCACAATATATATTTTTATCTATTAGAGTATTTCTTTATGTGTGTGTTTTTCCAGGGAGAATAGGTTAGAAATCAGGCATGGATGCAGATGGCCAAGGTTTCCTGCTAGAATGATCATTTATCACGCATAGATACCATATGGGTTAATTTAAAGGGTTGGAAACCTAAAAGGTCCAGTATTTGTTAGTAAGTTATTTTTAAAAGCATTTCAGATGTTACTTGTATAAAAGTGTTACATGGGTATATGTTACATAATACTTGGATGTCTTATGTTTAATTTCCAAAATGAATATTAATAACTTTGCATCTGTGTCAGGTTATATATGTGGATGTGGATGCATGCATGTATGCACACACAACAAATGCTAAAGCAAACAGGAATTGGCGGGAGTTGCTTGAAAATTCAGATTTGGCATCACGGATGGAGCATGAGCCCAGGAGCTCAGCCCATGTCAATCCTTTGGGAAGACTCATTTTTTTTTCTGTTGTTGTGATCTGGTAATTTGTGTCACCTGAGAGTCCTTTTTCTCTGAAATCTACATATGGCTGAAACGTCTGGAAAATAGAAAATACAGTCTTCTAATAGAAAAAAGTAACTATTGCTTTTTCTAGTCACTGGAAAATACTCTTCCATTACAGATGGTCTTTGGGTTTCTGGTTTAGTGTCTCATGCCAGGTACCAGGTTCTCCTTCCGTGGTGCAAACACTCAGGAGTTGGGGCAGAGAAGATCAGGACTTTAAGGTCAATCCTGACTGCATAGTTTAGGGCCAGTCTGCACTTCATGAGACCATCTCTAACAAAGAAAAAATGTTTTGTTTTGTTTACTCTAAATAGCCCTTTAAATGACCTAGACAGAAAACCACTCTTCAGAAAGATTATGCAATTTAGAGGCTTTAGGAATAGCATAAAGCCTGTCTAAAATATAAGTAGGCCCTATGCTGCCTCTGGCTGTTTTTCACTCTCATGTAATTTACAAAGGTCCCTTTGTCCATTGCACCTCTCATCCTGAACAGTGCCTTGTATCATTCTGAAATAAATCCTGTCTGACCCTTACACTATGGTCTGTGTGTCTCATCTGAAGTCATTCAGTGGAAATAACAGAACCAGGGAGCCAAGGATAGTCCTGAGAATGGTTCTAGAATACAAATTATAAAATATGTGCCTTGGGTGCATGCCACAGTTCATCAGGTAAAAGCGGTTTTGTTCTATATGCCTGACAACCAAAATTGGATCCCTCCAAAACCCCATGGAAAGAGAGAATTGCCCTCTACACGTGCACCACAGCATGTGTGTATCCACCTCTTCCTGCCTTGAAATACACACACACACACACACACACACACACACACACACACACACACACACACATTTAAAAAGAGAAAGTGTGCCTTTATGTTGAAAGGAAAAGACAGAAGAGCTGGTTCATTCCTGAATTTTGATCCTACATCAAAGTATTGACAGATAAATAAAATTATAATTTATTTCCAATAATAAAAATTTAAAGATGTTTTATTGACATTTAACTTAAGCAACTGCTAAATTCATGTTCTTATGTAAATGGGACTAGCTATTTTGAGAACTTATATTTTTAGTATGCATCAGTTCACCTTGCCAATATGTAAGACAGGAGATTTCAGTGCATATGCCACACATCTACCTTTAAGTAACAAAGGGAACTTCAAATCACTGTGATGTATTGACGACATCACAGAGACATTCTCAGCTGAGATGGAGCACACTGGTTCCTACCAAACTTTGCTGAGCAGTAGAGAATAAAAGTGAAAGTGTATTGCATAGCAGGGTAGTTAAAAACCTATGGAATTGTTATGTGTGGCTGGAAAATTCTGCAAAAAGAGCTCCTACCATCTTAACAACTGCCAAGGAGGCGGGCTGGGGACATAGCTCAACCGGTCCTGTGCTTGCCTACATGCAAATGGCCCCAAAATCAATTTCTACCACTGCGTAAAGCTGGGCGTGGTAGCCCATGCCTAGGATCCTGGAAGTTAGGAAGAGAGAGGTAAAGGTGAATCAGAAGTGTAAGGTCATCTTTCACTACATAGAGCGTTCAAAGTTAGTCTGGGCTACATGGATCCAGTTTTCCTAGGAGAACAGGAAACCCCTTTGTACACACTTTGGTTTCTGTTTTTGAAGTAGAAGGCCCATGGCCAACATGTTTTAATCCATTCTCCACAACATCCCAGATTGCTGTCTCTATCCAGGCCGGCCTCCGTAATGTGGCCTGTAAGATGCTGCATCTATTCCAACCCTCGCCATCTTTATCTGTGGTGATGGTAAGCTAGCCTTCAAGCTACAGTGCCAACTCCTGATAGAAGTTCTGCCTTCCCACTTCTTTGGGATGGCAACTTGTCTGTTTTACAGCCATCCCCTGTACACTGTAGATCCTGGTTATTCACGTAGTGGTATGTGAATGTTTTCTTCGAGATGAGGTTTCTCTGTGTAGCCTTGGCTATCCTGGACTTGTCTTGTAGACCAGGCTGGCCTTGAACTCACAATGATCTGCCTGCCTCTGCTTCCGTGAGTGCTGATATTACAGGCATACACCACCTTGCCTGGCGTGAATGTTTTCAATAGGCCTTTGTGGTGATTTGAAAGAGGCTGACCTTCATAAGCTCATATATTGAATGTTGTTGTTGTTGTTGTTGCTGTTGTTTTTTCATTTTATGTTTTAGTTTATTTTTTCATTTTTTATTTAATTGATTTATTCAGATTACATTTCAATTGTTATCCCTTCACTTGTATCCTCCTGTTCCTTCCTTCCTCCATCTTTCATCCTATTCCCCTCCCCTAGGACTGTGCTAGAAGGGGACTTCCTCCCCCACCATATGGTCACAGCCTATCAGGTCTCATCCTGGTAGCCTGCTTATCCTTTCTCTGAGTGTCACCAGGCCTCCCCACCAAAAGGAAGTGGTCAAATAGGGGGCACCAGAGTTCATGTCAGAGTCAGAATGGTTTTTCATAGTTTGAACTGTTTAAGAAGTATTGGGAGGCATGGCCTTGTTGGAGGAGGCATGTCACCAATGGTTTTAAGGTTTTAAAAGCCCAAGCCAAGCCTAGTCTCACTCTCTCTCTGTCTCCTGCTTGTGGATCAGAACGGAAGGTCTCCACTCCCGCCCCAGCACTGTGCCTTCCTGCCACCGTGCTCTTCACCATAACGGTCATGGCCTCACCTTGTGCAACTGTAAGCAAGCCCTCAATTAAATGCTTTCTTTTATAAGTTGCCTTGGTCAACATTTCTCTTCACAGCAATAGAGCAGTAACTAAGGCAGACCCTGACTCCTCTCCCAGTATATTCTGCATGCACGCCTGCCCACATGTGCAATACAATGATTTTTCTGGTTCTGACAGCAGGATAACGCCACCATGTTAACAGAGCACAAGCTGAACACACTGCCATTAGCAGGCAAGCAGTTGATCTCCAGTGGAGGTAAGTTCATGAGATGTCATCACGGGGAACTTTCTACTATACACACATGGAAGGCAGGAAGCAGATGCACTTAACTGTGTGCCTGGGGGTGGTCAGTCAGAGCTCTGTGGTTGGCTGACTAAGGATCAGAATCCTAGTCCCACCTCCATCTTTTAAACCAAGCATCCTCTTCAATCCTAGTGTTGTCCATTGACTCTCCACCTGTTCTGGATTTTATTCTCCCCACCCCCCTTCCAAGGCCTTCATAGCTTTAGGTGCTGAGAGTAAGGAAGGAAAATCCCAGTAGCTGTTCTCTCTCCCTTGAAAGGAGAATCAGTGTCTGCCCTGGATCCAGAATGAATCTGATGCAAATGCAAAACCTAAGCCATTTTCCTATCTTTTGAAATTACTGGTCTTCACAATGAAGCCTCTTTCTCACTTTCTACTATGGTTTTTGTAGGCTTTGAACTTTTTCAAACTGACTGTATTTGGTATTCTTTAGTGCTTATACCTCCCTTCCAACCCACCTACCCTGGACAGGAGAGAAAAGAGGGTAGTGGGAACAGGAGAAGTAGACCTTTTTTGATTCCGTTCCTTGAAGTGATTACACTCTTTATAGTCAGGATTTCAGCAGACCCATTAAATAGCAAACCAGCAAGTCGGCAAAGGTGACTGCAGCTGCAGCAGCCAGAATCCAGAGCAGTAGCAAGAATCCAGAATCTTGAAGCATTCTCTGGAGCATCTCGTAGTGGAGCAATGATCAGCCAAATGATAGGAAATGAAGCCAAGACCAAAAAGCCAAAATCTATTGTTTTGGGGGCATACACACATACACACACACACACACACACACACACACACACACACACACACACACACACACACATCCTCCCAGAGTACATGCTATGAATTTATCAGTTGGCAAAGACCATGCCCCCACAAGAGGCAGTTCCTCTTCTAGTGGACAAACATCATATTCTCTCATAAGTCTGTTTCCAATGGACAAACCGTGCACACTCTCACACAAGTCTGTTTCACATCCCACACTTGAGATAAAAAAAAAACATGTGTACATCCACTATGGGTTTCAGTTGTGGAAACTGCTCATATTCCAGGGCATGCGTTAGAGTCTCACAGTTCTTACATAGACTTTGAAGTTGATACCATTATTAATTGAAATTTTCACTACTGGCAATTAAGTAAATTGAGGCCCAAGAATCACCACAGAAGTTGGAGGATACAGGGTCAGATACAGGGTCATTCCTCAGTGAGGTGTTTTTTGATGGCAGGACCTGGACTGGAACAGGAAAGTTTCAGACTCTTATGATCATTTTCCCAAAGAAAAAGTGAATATCCACTTTTAAAAGCATCTATAAGCTGGTGACTAGGAAGTAAACTGAAAAGCTGGAAAAGCCAATCACACAACAGTGGAGTTATGCATATCCTAGTTTAATTCAAGGAGAGACTAGTGATTTCAGTGGAAGAAACCACCACCATGTTTCCTTTAGTGTTCATTCAGTGTTCCAGCTTCACATTTTCTGAGGACACAGTCATCTATTCATGGAAATAATCGTAGTAATTTTGGTCTCTGGCCTTTTCCACTTTCATAAAACATGAAATCCTAGATAAGAAGAAAAACGATAAAGTCAACTTTCAGCAATAAAAGTTAGGTTACTTTTCAAATTAATAAAATTCAGGAAACTCAGGAGTGGGATGCAGTAGAGTTTTAAGTTTAAAGCCACATTGGTCTACACAGTGAGACCCTTTCTCAAATCAAAGCAAAGCAAAGACAAACAGGACACCAAAGAATAACCAAAGTATAAACCAAGCCAAAATAAAAAGAATAACAAAGAGGAGTAGAGTATATATACTACAAATGTGCAAATGAGATACTATACATTCATATGAATCAAAGTTTTCATAAAAATTAAAATGAATTAAGCTGGCACATAAGCCAGAGGAAAAAAAATACAGCATAGCACACCTCACATACGGGATGTAAAAATGTTGAGCCCATCATTCTAATGAAAGGGACCCTGAGGTTGGAGGTTGGGTTGGGTAAATCAGAGTTGCATCACAGGCTCTGAAGGCTTATGAATGAAGGATAAACCCTAGCACTTCACTCATGACCCCATGACTGTATATTCCAAAGCTGCCAAAAGAGCAGATTTTAAATGTCCACATTACAAAATAAAAACAATCCTTGAGGTAGTGGATATTCAGGTAGTTTGGTTTGATCGTTTCATAACACACACTTGCATCAAGATACTCTGTGAAGCCCCACGAATGTATACACAAAACATGTGTCAATTGAAGTAAATAGAACTGTTGCAATACTGAAGTTTTAATTATGCTCAAATTTGTGAGCATAGCCTGCTAAAATCCTAGTAATTTTTATGGTTATTGGCATGACTATGTTTGGCTAACCTATGATTTCATTTCTGATGTATCTATGACTTTGCTTCCATTACTGAAAAGCTAATATTAAGGGGGGAAACCTCACCTGAGTGTGGGAGCACACACCTGCAATTCTAGCACTTGGGAGATTTGGGCAGCAGGATTGCCATGACGCTGAGGTCAGTTTGGACTTTAGAGGGATACTAGCTCTCAAGGGAAATAAATGAAATAAAAGCAAATATGAAATATTTAGTGTCTTAGTTAGGATTCATATTACTGTGATAATACATCTTGAGTAGGGGAAGGGTTTATTTCACCTTACAGGTTCACATCATAGTCATCACTGAAAAATCAGTACAAGAACTGAAACACATGAGGGACCTGTAGACAGGAGCTGATACATAGGCTATCAAATAATGCTGCTTACTGGCTTGCTTGTCATGTCTTAGTCTGCCCTGTTACAGGGCTGCAGACCACCAGTCCAGAGGTGGCATTACCCCAATGATCTGAGTCCTCCTGCATCATTCATCAATCAAGAAAATGGACTACAGGCTTGACCAGAGCCCAATCAGGTGGGGACGTTTCCTCTTCCAAAATGACTCTAGCCTATGTAATTAGGCAAGAGTTTCTACTATACAAGTAATGTTGGGAACCACAGATATTTCCCTGTAACCTTCAACCTTGACGCTATGGGAGATTTTTCTGGTTGCTCACCAAACTTCTGGTTCTGAGCTTGGAACTTAGTGTGGGCCCTGAAAAATCTCAGGCCACCGCTTTAATCCCAAATACTTCCTGTAACATGCTAGTTAGGTCTAGAGACTTGATTATGTATACTGCACTTCACCCTATTAGATCATTTAACCTTGTATGTCAAGATACAAATCTTTAGGTTTCAGCAAGTTTTATTACATATAAGTATTGATTTTCTGAGGTCTCAACTTAACTTTTTGCTTTGTAAAGTCAGAGCCTCTCATAGATGAGTTTCTTATCTTTGCCTTTGAAACTGCCTGCATTCTTTGGATAGAAACTACGCCTCTTGTGAGTCTAAAGTTTAAGAAGCACCTGAGATAACCTCGGAGTTGGAGCTAAGTGTCACCTCCTCTACAGAACTTGGGAAGTAAGAACATAATCTTCCTTTGTTTAGTTTCTTTTCTCTAACTTTTTTCCTTTGAGAACTTCATATGTACAGACAGAGAAATATAATTATGTTCACACCCCGTCTACCTTAATAAGATGGTGATCTTTACATGTACAGTTTTCTAAGTTATTTCCAGATAGTTCTGGAGACTCCATGGGAAATAAGAATCACAAGGAACAGACTTACTATGAGGAAACTGGCACCAAGCATCACAGCCTTTATCTTTACATCAAGGTCTAAGGGGAATTGGATGCCAAAATTGTCTATATCTGTCAGTATCTCCTTCAGAAAACCAGACCATTGCTTGGAAATCCTGCCAACCACTGTTTTTTCATCAAGAGATTTGATCTGAATTGGAAACAAAATCAATGAACAAAGGGAAAGGCATAAAAGGTTCTAGAAAACTAATCGTAAAACTTTTTTCATTGTTTGAATAACATGAAACAAATATTTTATTCAAATTGTGCTGTCATGTGACTTAATACTGGAAGGGTTGCTGTATAAAATGTGAAAATTTCACTATGTTTCCCTAGTGTCCTCACTTGTTTCCTAAAAGTAAATTGTATGCCAGCTTAAGTGTTGTTAGTGTTTCTGAAAATAGATATAACACTGTGCATGTCTGGAGGCCTTCTCATGTATTAGATCTCATTTTACACAAACCAATATATAAAGTCTTCATAGTACATATTAAATACACACACACACACACACACACACTTGCTTAGAACATTATACATACATGCTTTGTAAGATCTCTTGTATTGTCTCTGCAGCCCTTGTATTCTCTTAGAACTGCTCATGTCTGTGACTAGATTTTTAGTTCAATGGAGGCAAGGCTTTCTGTATGTGTAACTGGATTCCAACAGAGGAACAGAAAGCTGCATGGTTGACAAGGGCAGTAGGCAATGTGACAAAGTGAACCTGGAGCCAAGGAATCTATGAGAATAGAGATAGAGTTCTAAGGGCTTATTAGGACGGGCTAGCCCTCATCAGCTCTAGAATGCTTTGCCCTTGCTGTGAAAATACAGACCTAATGTTTAATGAGATCTTCTGATCTTTGAAGAGAATCAGCGAGTTGAGTGACAAAAATTCCCTCAGCTTCCAAAAAGCCCTCCAAAAGTAATGCAAAGAAACATGTTTCCCAATGAACTAATTCAATATAAGGATAACAAGGAGGTCCCAGTGAAGCATGATTGGACACTAGGCACTATATCTGCACTAACTCTTTCTTTTAAAATAAAGAAAAATTAATTTTTATTCTATGCATATAGAATATTCTGGTTACATGTAGATCTGTGCACCATGTGATCCAGTGCCTGAGGAGCACTGTGCCCTTAAACTATAAGCCGTTTCTCCTTTAAATTGCTTCTCATAGCTATTGGTTACACCAATGAGGAGAGTAGACAATACAGAAGTTGTGGATATTTTTTTAAGATGGCTGCACCTTTTTCTCCTGTAATAGGATAAACACTGACCTTTCGCTGGACCACAAAATACTTCTCTGACCACCTTATTTCTCTTTTTGAAATATCCATACAAAATATCTTCCTTTAATACAATGGTAGCTTCTTGCAAAATATGTCCTATTTAATAAGGAAAGAAAAATCCAGTACAGACGATCTCTGCTACCTCAAAATCAACGTTTCCTCCGCAGCTGCACGTGACACATGGACCAATAATTCTGAGAACAGCCTGCTTCTTCTCATTCTGAACTGTGAACTTTGGCTGACATGGGTGCCAGGTCTGAGTAATATAACCTATTGGCACACCAGGAGGAGCTTGGACTTCTATCTACAAACAGAAGAACATTGGGAAATACGTTTACCCTCAATACTGTCTATTTGTGGCTTCATTTACCAAGAATGGCAGACAGTGCTCCAATCTACAACACCCCTTAATTAGACCAATGCTGTTTCTTTTTTCTTAATTCATGGAGGAGGCAACTGCACCAAAGAAAGGTGGGTTAACTGGCACCAGACTCTTCAGCTAGTACATGGAAGGGATGAATTGAACTCTTAAAAAGCTTGGATGCTTCATTAATATCCTCATTTATAAATACCGTCTAAATTATTTACAACCTTTCTTTTCTTAAGCTTGTTTATAAACAGTAGCTTTATCTACATGGACAAAACGCTGGTCACTGGAGCATTCCCAACGGTTAGTTCTGAGATTGTATGAGAGGATTTCAAGCACTGTGCTCATGCCCCTGCTATCTGCTTATTAGGAGGCTCATGCAGGATCATTTCTGATGACCAGGCTTCATGACCAAGTTATATGGCTGCTCAGTTGTAGTAATGTTCCTCATCAAATACATTCTCCTCAGATATTGCTACATTCAATTTCTAGAACAATATTCCAGGACATCCTCAGACATGTAGCTCCATTACTTTGAGTCACACCTGTCATGATCATGTCTGACAAGAGATGTGGCCAAATGCCTTCCTGTGAACACCTGGAACTGTCATTTGAGCTGTTACTCAGCTACAAAGGGGAGATTACTCAAGAACGCAAGCTTAGTTATGCATGTTCCTTCCTATACAGCTCAAGGAAGACCAAAGTATTGCTCATGGATCGTTTTTTTAAATGTCAACAGCATGGCAAAAATTCTTTGTTTGTCTGTTTGTTTCAGAACAAGGCTTCTCTGTGTGTATCCTTGGCTGTCCTAGACTTTGCTTTTTAGACCAGGCTGGCTCTCAATTTCACAGAGATCCACCTGCCTCTGCCTCCCTGAGTGCTGAGATTGCCCAGAAGCAAAAAATCTTCATAAACTATCTTGCCAGTTGGGTGGGTAAGTATTCACAGACCTTTTGGAGGCAGCAGGGAAAGAGACAAGAGTCACATCTTAGTGGTCGCTTCAGAGCAATGACTTCATGACCTGAGTTATCAAAGATACTCATGGAGAAAGGCCTGGAGTCCCCACAACAAAGGCGCGTGAGAAAACTAGACTCTTCCACTGCATAGTAAACCTTCTGCCCAAGTTTGTCATTGATTTTGTATTTGTTAGCAGTTTCGATACCTAAAATGGCTAAAAAACAAAAACAAAAAACAAAGGATGAAACCATAATCAACCATGCGTTAAAGTTCTCAAGTTATCCTAAGATGGTATAATATATAGATCGATAGTCCAGGTTTAGATGATTTTCCAAGAAGTTCAAGGGATGGCAAAGAGAAGATATACACATATTCCATTCTTAGTGAAGAAAAGACAAAAGAAAAAGAAGGGAAGCTAGCAAACTAAGACAAAATTGAGTGCTTCTGGGAGACATGGAAAACAAAGCACTTATTGTTGGTACCTTTATGGTCCAATTCATGAAGGAGACTGCTATGTGGGATGGAGACAGTGGTGAAAGATGTGTGGATAAAGGTTCACTTCTGTAGCATGTGTTATAGAGAGGCTAAAGGATGTATGATGTTTAAAAATTACTATAGTAAACCAGTTGGGTTAAGATTTTGTTTTATAAAGCATAGTTTCTTTTGCACTATATTGGAGCGATAGGGAGATGTACTCGCCATGCACGCATGTTACATGGGAGAGATTGAAAATGGAAGGTGAATAACAACATTGTACTGAGCACAGGGTACCCTTGAGGAGTGGAGGTAGGTCCTGGACAGGGAATGAGTGTGAGAAAGTGCATGGCAGCTCAGCTCGAATTTCAACTGTCATATCGCGGTGCTGTGCCATTATATCACAATGCAACAGGCATCACTAATGACTTCCTCCTTAGTGGTGTTTCTTCTATGATAAAAACAGAAAGGAGTCAAAGGCAGATAACCAGATGTCGTCTTACCAAAAGCTAGTGATGGGAACTAGCTTCTCGCATTTAGAGGCAGAATCAATTAATAGTCAAGTTTGTTCATGGAAAAATGTCCTTCAGAAGTCTTAGTACTGTGGACTCATTTTTGAGTCTTTGATGAGACTTGAAGTACCCTTGGAAGCAGTTTTTTTTAATTAATTTATTTATTATAATTTATTCACATTACATCCCATTGTTATCCCCTTGCTCTTCAAGTTCCTACCCCCTCTTCATCTTCTGCCTTATTTCCCTCCCCTAGATCTCTGCCAGAAAGGGACTTCCTCCCCCACCATATGACAACAGCCTATCAGGTCTCATCAGGGTAACTTGCATCCCCTTCCTCTGTGTGTCCACAGGGCCACCAGTCTCTTAAAAATTGACACACACCACAAATACTTTGCCAAAAAATTTTAACTATTTTGATAATTAATTACTTAAATTTAGAGAGCATCTATAATTCAAATAGCAGTTCAGTTATGTAGCTTATTCTATACTTGTTTATCTGTAAAGTGAGACCAACAAAGCATACACGGCCTCTAATTTCCTTCCAGTTCTTTGGAAAACTAAAACTCAGAAAATGAAAGAATCTATATGAAGGATATAGTTCAGTGGTAATATAATTAGTTAGTATACACAAGACTGGAGATTTGAGTTCTAGGCATGTAACACACACACACACACACACACACACACACACACACACACACACACACACACTATATGGTTCTATCTGTAGCATCTATTTACTTTCCAATAAGAGTAAGGTAAAAATGGTCATCATAAACTCATGTGGTGAAAAATCAGTAAAAAAAAAATCCACAAAAATCAGGGACTAGACAAGGCTGCCCACTCTCTATATATCTCTTCAATATAGTTCTGGAAGTTCTAGCTACAGCAATAAGACAACAAAAGGAGATAAAGGGGATCCAAATAGGAAAGGAGGAAGTCAAATTATCCCTAATCACAGATGATATGATAGTATACATAAGTGACCCCCAAAATTCCACCAGAGAACTCCTACAGCTGATAAACACCTTCAGCAAATCGGCTGGATACAAAATTAACTAAAAGAAAGTCAGTAGCCTTCCTATATACAAATGACAATCATGCTGAGAAAGAAATGAGGGAAACTACACCCTTCACGACAGCCACAAAGAAACATAAAGTATCTAGGAGTAACTATAACCAAGCAAGTGAAAGACTTGTTTGAAAATAACTTCAAATCTCTGAAGAATGAGATTAACGAAGACATCAGAAGATGGAAAGATCTCCCTTGTTTGTGGATTGGGAAAATTAACATAGTAAAAATGGCCATCTTACCAAAAGCAATTTACAGATTTAATGCAATCACTATCAAAATACTTACACAATTTTTTAAAGACATTGAAAGATCAATTTTCAATTTCATAAGCAAAAACAAAACAAAACAAAACAAAAAACCAGAATAGCTAAAATGATCCTGTATGATAAAAGATGCTCCAGAGGAATCTCCATACCTGATCTCAAGCTGTACTATAGAGCAACAGTAATTAAAACAGCACGGTACTGGCATAACAATAGGCTGGTTGATCAATAGAATCGAATCAAAGACCAGAAATAAATCCATACACCTATGGACACTTGATCTTTGACAAAGAAGCCAAATCTGTTCAATGGAAAAGGATAGCATCTTCAACAATTGGTCCTGGTCTAACTGGATGTCTACATGTAGAAAAATGCAATTAGACCCATATTTGTCACTATGCACAAAACTCAAGTTCAAGTGGATTAAAGACCTCCACAGAAAATAAGAGACACTAAATCTGCTAGAAGAAAAAGTGGGGAAGAGTCTGGAACTCATTGGCACAGGAGACAACTTCCTGAGCAGAACACCAACAGCCCAGGCTCTAAGGTCAACAATTAATAAATGGGACCTCATGAGGCTGAGAAGCTTCTATAAGGCAGAAGACACTGTCAACAGAACAAGGCAACAGCCTACAGACTGGGAAAAGATCTTCTGGCAAAGGTCTACATCTGACAAAGGTCTAATATCCAAAATATATAAAGAGCTCAAGAAATTGAACACCACCAAATCAAATAACCCAATTAAGAAATGGGGCTCAGAATTAAACAGATAATTCTCAACAGAGGAATATTGAATGGCTGAGAAACACTTAAAGAAATGCTCAATGTCCTTAGTCATCAGAGAAATGCAAATCAAAATGACTCTGAGATTGCATCTTACATCCATCAGAATGGCTAAGATCAAAAACTCAAGTTAAAGCATATGCTGGCGAGGATGTGGAGAAAGGGGAACATTCTTCATTGCTGGTGAGAGTGTAAACTTATACAACCACTTTGGAAATCAAGCTGGTGCTTTCTCAGAAAACTAGGAATAGGGCTACCTCAAAACCCAGCTTTTCTACCCCTTGGGATATACCCAAAAGATGCTCCACCACACAACAAGGACATTTGCTCAACCATGTTCATATCAGCCTTATTTGTAACAGCCAGAATCTGGAAACAACCTAGATGTCCCTCAGTCAAAGAATGGATAAAGAAACTGTGGTACATTACAGTATGGAATACTACTCAGCTATTAAAAACAAGGATATCCTGAAATTTGCAGGCAAACAGATGAAACTAGAAATGATCATCCTGAGTGAGTTATCCCAGATTCAGAAAGATACACATGGTATATACTTACTTATAATTGGACACTAGCCCAACAAGGATGTGCCCTGAAAGTCTTCACTTACCAGGAGTTTGGGATAGGTGCTGGGACTTCCTATTGGGACTCCAGGTAAGAGAGGTAAAGGAGAATGGGGAAATAGAAGGATCCATAAGGTCCTAGAACCTTACAAGAAGACCATCAAGGCTGGTGGATCTGGACCCGGAGTGGGAGGTTCTGCTCAATCTATTGTACCAACCAAGGACAATGCATGCAGTAAACCTAAAACGCCTATTCAGATCTAGCCTATGGACAGCACATTCTCCATAGTTGTGTGGAGAGCAGGGACTGACTCTGACATGAACTCTGGTGCCCCCTATTTGACTCCTTCCTCTTGGTGGGGAGGCCTGGTGGCACTCAGAGGAAGGGTAAGCAGTATACTAGGATGAGACCTGGTAGGCTGTGATCATATGCTGGGTGAGGAGGTCTCCTTCTGTCCCAGTCCTAGGGGAGGGGAATAGGGTGGAAGAGGGAGAAAGGGGGGAACGGGAAGATATAAGTGAAGGGATAACAATTTAGATGTAATCTGAATAAATTATTTAAATAAAATTTAAAAAAACATAATCCAAAGATACTACAATATCAGATTATGTACATTAAAGGCAATTAAATGAAATAAATAAAATTACATATTTTACTAAGTCAAGAAGTGTGCCTGCCACACAATGTATATTCTAATCTCTTCTGAGGGAAAAGATTTCCAAACAGGTAACTATGAATTTAAAAGATGGCCTCTAGATTTCAGTTCATTTTTATAACTCTCTGATGGATAGGCGGTGCAAGTTCATACCTCTTCCTGCTGTATCTTTCCCCCAGCAGTTGTCACAGTGTTCCTCAGTAGCTTCCTCAGTTCCTTTATACACCTGCACACACTGGACCTGAGGAGACATCTGTGGGCACCTGGCCTATACTCTTACTCAGTAACTCCAATACAACAGGGCCCTGTGCTGACGTGAGAAGTGCAGAGGACCCCTATAAAACCTAGATTCCATGGTCAGGGCACTAACAATGATTTTACAGAGCATCTCCATGCCATTTCCAAAGGACCAATGACTGTGGGACCTGAGCCATTTCCTGAAGTTCTCTGCATGTCTCACATTGATCACAACTTAGCAGAAAGCAGCTAAGAAATCCAGTATGGCGATAAAACATGCAGTGATTTGTAGCGATGAGGACTAAGGAAAGTTTTGGGTGTTCTCTTTCAGAGTAGTGTCTATCAAAAGGGCAGCTGGCCAATATTTGCCAACAGATATATTTTCAGAAATGAAAATATCCTGATAAAGTCATGTGCTTAAAGGCTATGAGGGAATACATTATATTCACTCAAGCTTGCCACCCTGCCTCACCAAGAATGCTGTATTTGTAGTGTTGAGCATGCCTTTCTAGAAATATGAAAGGAATAAATACATACCTTCCACAAACTCAAATTGCTGATGAATCACAATATGATCTATCTGTCACAGTGAAAAGAAAATCAAGAAGTTCAGATGATTCACTCAACCAAATTTGGATTTACATATTTATTATTTAATATTATTTATAAGCATTTGCCAAGCATTTTTCAGCATCAAATTCTCAAAATTGTTTATTTATGAATACCCCCATATTTAACAGCTTTTCCACTAATATACATATCTACTGAATGTATTCACTATTAATGTGGGGGAACTAGGTCAGTTTGGCTTAATTTGAATTATCTATAAAAATTAGAAAGCAAAGATCTTTCTAGATGATTTTTATAAAATCTGAAAGCAAACATAAAATTATGCTTATTATATTTATAAAAAAACAAGTACCAACTTAACAGTGCTATGTTAAACTACATGCAGTACTACAAAACCCAGAATTTTCTTTCTCTTACTGCTGGCATTGAAACATTGTATTTGTCTACTAAAAGCAGTGTGTATAAAAATATAATTTTACTAATTACAAGTAAATAGTAGATAATGCCTCACACAGAACATAAATTCATTTTCAGTACTGCTACTGAATCTGACCTCTAAGATTGACTAAATGTTTATTTAAAACATCAAGGCATATATTCAGTATTGTGACTAAGGAGCACAGGATACAGAATCAGGGTATGAGCTTTAAGAAGGAAGTCTGCCTTCCTGGGCTTATAACTCTGAGCCACTAAGGCAACTTTTATGGACCATAGTTTCCTCTTGAGTAAATGGTTACAGTTATAGTTCTTATACATCATAGAGGATCTGTAAAGCACAGCTAACCCCGATAACATTATTTTGTATAAACATTCCCCCCTCTCCTCATATCCATGCCAGATTGCCTTTTTGTCAATTGCCTTTTTGATAATGGCTCAGGGTGAAACAGAACATCAAAAATATTTTAATCTACATTTCATATCTCAGGACAGGGAACACTTTTAAAGGTGCTTAGGAGCCATGGGAATTTCTTCTTTTTGAGAACTCTGTTCAAATCTATAGCCTCATTTCTTGTTGGGTGTTTTGTTTTCTTAATATTTAGTTTTTTGGATTCTTTCTATACTCCACACACTAATCATTTGTCATATGTGTAGGTAGCAAAATTTTTCTTCTGTTCCCTAGGTTTCCTCTCCACTCATTTAACAGTTTGTGTTAAGAAAGTGTATTTTCATGAGAGACCATTGCTTGATTGTCAGTCCTATTTTCCATACTCCTGGCATCCTATTTATAAAGTCCTCACCATGCCTATGTGTGGAAGTGTACTCATTACTTTTCCCTCTAATACTTTCAGAGCATCAGGTCTTAGGATCCCTGATTTATACTCTTAGTGGGATTATACATTAATGCAGACACAATGAAAATCGATCTGAAAGTTTTGCAGAAGATTGAGAATAAAACTTCCATATGTCCCGGCTATGTCACTTATGGACATATACTCAAAGAACTCTATATGTTACTGCAGAGATGTCTGTACACATATGGTCATTGCTGCTCTATTCAAAATAGCTAAGAGATAGAATAAACCTAGATGTTCACCACCTGATGACTGGATAATGAAAATGTAGTACATACAGGCAGTGGAATTTTATCCATCTGTAGAGAAAATTGAAATGATAAAATTTGAAGGTGAATTGATAGAACTGGAAGATATTATAGTCAGTGAAATAAGCTCTAGAAAAATCAAACACCATATGCTCCCTCCCACATCCAGACAGATTTGAATACTTAGATGTGTCAATTTAAGTTGCAATGTCTGTATAAAACCCAATGGAAGAAGAGACATATAAGGGCTGTGAAAGCTGAAGAGGCCTTATAGCAACTGGAGAAGATAGCATACATGTGATATTAAGACTGAGGCAATACTGGGAATTGCAAGTTTGAGACAGGGTGAGTGACTGGGGAGATCGGGAAGAACACAGAGAGGGTTAACAAAGACTAAGGGTCCACGAAGAACGCACACCAAAACTTACCACTCTATAAGCTTCATGATTTTCAAATGTCAGAATGAACGCACCATGCATGAGTGGATAATGTTTATCTCTGAAGTCATGGGTTATTAGACTAAAATCCAAGTGTCCAGAGTGGAACATCTCCCTAGGAACTACTGACAAATAAGGTCCCAGAGGCTCTGGCCATTGGCATTGATTGCCCACCGGAAGTAGATGATGAGTCTCTTCCTGGAGCTCCTATACGCCATGGCAGGACTCACACTTCAACTGAACTGGAAGCTTCCTTCACATGCTGCTAGATTTCAAAAGTTTAGGACCTTCAGACCTTGTATAGTTTATAATACCAACTTGTCAGCAAGATGCCCTACCGCTGAAATAGTAGCACAACTCTTATGCAGGAAACAACTGATTTCTTTATAGGATTTGAGGTCTGACACCTTGAGCTGTGGACCTGGTCAAAGCCACATGGCTGGGAAAGTCAAAGGCACTGAGCATGGACCTAGTCATTCACTAAATGGAGATATCAGCAAACTGCCTCCAAAATATTTATATTTATAGACAGACTCCATGTTGCCCTCAGTCTGGATCAAAGACACATACTTCTCTTTGCAGTGAATGTTGAATTAAGGCAGAGATCCATCACTGGCCAAGGTGCTGAGAACAAATAGTTGTTGAGTGCTTAGTCTTAACTGGAACACCCATATCCCTGTATCATCCACCCCATGGCTTAGAACATCACAGAAGATGGGGCAGAAAGAATGAGCCAGACGATGAGAAGAGGCCAATGAAGTACTGCTTTACAAGGATGAACTCAGAGAAGCTGTGTTTCCCTGCACAGGGTCCACACAAGATTGAGCTTGTAACCATTTAGTCATAGATAATAAAGAGGTTCACAGGGCTCAACATCCCCTAACCCGAAGATTGCTGTTGATCTTAGGCTGCTGGGGTGAAATCTTTAGTGATTTAGCTGCTAGGAACTTACCTATACACCTGTGGATAAGGCAATACAAGTGCCCAAAGAGAGCTCTATTTAAATTATATGGGTTTCCTTTTTAAATTTATTATAATGTTTTCCGACCACATCCCAATTGTTATCCCTCTGCTCTTCCTATTCCCACCTTCTCTCACTCTTCCTCCCTATTCCCTTCCCCTATAACTCTGACAGAAGAGGACCTCCTCCTCTCACTATATGACCACAGCCAATCAGGTCTCATATCCTGCTTCCCCTTCCTCTGTGTACCCACCAGGCCTCCCCACCAAGGGAAAATAATCAATTCGGGGGCACCAGAGTTTGTGTCAGAGGCAGTCCCCACTCCCCCCTCCCCCAACACCATGGACAAAATGACAGCCTACAGACTGGAAAAAGATCTTCACCAACCCTATATCTAACAAAGGGCTAATATCCAAAATATATAAAGAACTCAAGAAATTAAATGCCGCCAAGCCACATTAAATGAGGGTACAGAGATAAACACAGAAATCTCAACAGAGGACCATCAAATGGCTGAGAAACACCTAAAGAAATGTTCAACTTCCTTAGTTATCTAGGCAAACAGTCAAACAATACACATATATGTATACACGCAAAGACAAGAAAATGGGATGAGGCCTTGGTCAGAAATACTTGTGGGGATAGAAGCAAGAGAAGTAGGTGGATTAATGTGCCTACAATGCTATTTTAGACATGTATGAACTTGTTAAATAATAAATTAATGAATTTTTTAAATATTGTGATTATAACAAAGCCTAGAAACGTGTTCTAAATATATACTAGTGTTTGACCATTGTCATAAGTCACTTCCAAGGTAGTAGAAAATATAGTTTCCTAAGGAATTTAAACTTTGCTTCACAAATAAAACAAATCCATAAAAATGAGAGGGATTCAGTAAGAAGAATACATAGTCATGTTTTGTAATAATCTCAACACTTGGGACCCTGAGGTAGATAGTGAGTAAGTCCAGGACAGCCTGTGGCACCAAAGGCACCCTTTGTCAAAATAAGATTTTACTGTCTCTACCTTTTATGAATAAATAGTGATTACCTCCACATAAGTAAAATGGAAGTATGGTCTTATTTATAAACTTTTTATTCATCTGAACTCACCGAGAGTAAATATTCCAATCCAGGTGGCACATCAGAGTAGGTGATGCTGGAATCCATGGGGCCTACAGCAGGTCCACCTGGCTGGCTAGATTCTGGTTGGCTTTGGATAACAAAGAAGGCTGAGCCTGCATCTGCATAGAAGGATAATGGGACTGGGTAGCCAGCCCGAGGCCCTGAGGAATCAGGATGTCCCGAAGTTCCTGAAACAGGAGTAAGCCAAATAATTTGTTACTGCACAGAAAAATGAAATGACTAGTCATTTTAGAATTACTCTGTCTCTAAGGTGACGTCTCAACTCTTGTACCTATGAATTTTAAAATGTGAGTGCTATTTTTTTATCCTAATGAAGCATCTGTAATTTCATATCTACCTGTTTTGAGGGTACCGGGTTGTGAAGAGAGGAGGCAGATAACCTTTCCTTTAGCTCTGTATCAATTTTCCCCACATTGAAACATTTCCATCTGGAGGGAAAAGGGCAACTCATAAGCCTCAGGAAAAAAACAAATCTAACTTATCAGAAAAAGCTAAACTGTACAACAGTCACACAACCCCAAGATTATAGGAGCAGTTATAAACTGCTGTGGAGACCAGACTCTCCTGCCATTTGAGCTGTCTCCAAATTATGCTGAGAGCTGTAGGGACATACTTTTTGTGAGTTATAAACCAACCAGAATGTGCTAAGCTATTTCATGCTGCAGCTGGCTAAGAGACAGCCATACTATTGTGTGTAACCTGTTCCCCATAGTCCTCTAAAATCCCCAAATTAGACTTTTGTGAAGCTGATATTTTGGTATGTTAACGGTGCCCAGTCTTGAGTAAGAAGACATCTGTTCAGAATTCCCTGAAAAAAAAATTAGCACAGAACCTTTACCATTCAAATATGACATGTATATAATATGTGAGATGAAATCACGAATGACTAGAGTTATTTATATGAAGGTTTTGGCATGTGTTCATGGAAAAAGGTGTTAATGAGAAAACCAAAGCAAAGGATGTGAACTATTATTTCTAGGACCAAAGTATCCTGCCAAAAAGAATATGGTAACTTAAAATCCTGAACAATAATGTCTCCTCTAGGTATAGAACAGGAGACCGTCTTCTACTATATGGACATCTGTCAAGGTCTGGAGGGATTTGCATATTTTCTACAGCTTATGAGAAGGGTGGAATTGGAGTCTGATGGTTGGAAGCCAGGAATGCCACCACAACCCCCAAGTACCCAGAATTGTTCACTTGAAAATAAAGAATTCTCTACTTCAAATATTATATAGTTCTATGTATATAGAACTTTATACAACATAGTTCCATATATACATGTATATATAAGTTTATATATTCACATTTATTTATACATATTAATATATAAAATAAATTTACATGCATGTATTATAGTTATAAAATATAATATATGGTATTTATATGCATATAATAATATATATTATATACTATATATGCATATATAGTTATATGTACACATGTGTATATAGAGAACTCTAATACATTATACTATATACAATATATACAATATACTATATATACAATACATTATATTATATATACATTTATATACAACGATAATTATTATAGTTCTATATACAGTATATGTATATACTATATATGTATATACTTCTAAATGTGAAACAATAAGTATAGCTGCAATGAAGTTTCACAAACTTATTTGTATAGTTCATAGAAGAGTTCATAATATAATAGCACTGACAGCTACTATTTGGAATAAGCAGTGAGCCTAAGTAGAACACAGATGAAGTAAATCCACATGTCATTAAAAGCAGGGCTTAGAAAACAGAAAATACATAGATGACTCATTCACATAGTTTTTATAGTCAATTCCTTCTAAATAAGCAAACATTTATAGATGATCTATAATGTGACTGTATCTGTTGTACAATGAGGAGAAAGAATTATCAAGAAGATAATTTGCACTTAAGCAGTTTACAATTAACTTCCAGGAGAAAGAAAATGTTTCTAAAATCCAGTTTTCACAACAAGGCATCTATTTTAGATAAATATAGCTTAAATGAAGATATAATTGCTGGGAAGAGAGAAGCTTTGTGAGCTGCTGTAGGGAGAAACAGTGGAGAAGGAACTGGATAGAAAGTGAAAACCCTGATTTGGGAGGTGAACTTGGCATACTTGCCGAGAGACATATCCAAAGAAAAATAGGAAGCTCTGTTAGCAACACAGCAGTCACACTTAACCTTCAGAAGCCCTCTGTAAGGGGTTTTCACTTTATCTAGCTTTACTTACCAGACAAGAAGGGAATCTGGGCAGAAGGGTGAGCTCAGGACAGCATTTATATCTTAGTAATGCTGAGCATTCAAATGCCCACTGTAAAGAAAGAAATTGAAATGATACTTTTTAAGAAGTGTAACATATATACACAAGAAGGAGCAAGTTTACAACAGATTGGATACTATAGGGAAGAAAGGAAGGCCAAACAAAGAAAAACACTGTACTAAACTATACTTGAAATGGTTCTGGAGAAGACCTGACATCAGGGCTAGAACTGCACAGTCCAGTCTGGGCTTGACTTTCCATCTAGTCTCGCCTTGGGGCTTGATCATCAGCCACATGATGCTTATCAGAAGGACTTAAGAAGCTTTTTGGCCAGCCCGTGATGGTGACACGGTTTTCTAAGAACCTTTGGAGAGTAGATCCAATGGGGCAGACACTCAGGAAGGAACGCCATGAACTAAGACAAACTGGCAGACGACTAACTACATCCTTCACAATCCACACATTGAACGGAAGCTGTTGGCCAAGTTCCTCAGCACTGGTATTGTAGTGAGAATTCTGGAAGTCTGGTTTCTTAAAAAACACAGAAATATTATACAAATATGTTTTATTTTAATCCAGGTGTGGAGATATGGCACTGCTTCAGACAGCCTGCAGTAGCTGACTGTGATTTGCCTCATGCTCTGGCAGAGGTATGGTTTTGCCAAAAACAGATAGTTTTTGCAATTGTAAGACATTTGGAATTCTGAGAAATTTTCAGAGTGTATATAAATTTTAGAGACCCAATAGGCAGGGTAGATAGTTGTTGGTTGCTCTGGGGGTGGGAGTAGGGGTGGGGTGGGGAGTGGTTGTTGCAGTTTGTTAGTAGTCGTGCTCAAAGAAGAAACAAAAGGAAAGAAATTAAATTAGGAGAATGCATCTCTATTTCTCTCCCTGCCCCCAATCTTTATCTATCCAGTGATAGGGGGTGATACCAGGGGAATAAAGGGTAGGAAAAAGAAGAACCCATAAAATAACAAAGACCAGGTACAGGTATTGGTCTCCTGGAATGGTCTAGGGACAGAAAGAATGGAACTTCAAGGCATAGGACTGATTATATCTGGGATTTGAGAATCTTGTCTGCTCATTTGAAACAGCCAGTTTTGGAAGGTCTTTCATGGCTACATCTCCAGATCCATCTAATAAAACCGCCTGCCTCAAATATTCAATGTTTGCCTGTTCTGTGCTGAGGAACCACATCCTTTTGCATAAAAATCCCCAGAAGAAAACTGAATGGATTCAAAATAGTGCTCATATATTCATGCTTGCTTGCTTCCTTCCAAACTGGAGCCATGAGGGCATCTCTTACACACTGTCCGATTCAATTCTAGCTGAAGATGTATTCTTGGCCCCCCACAGTGGACCACAGATTCTTGCACTGACCCACTTTGAAGAAAGAATTCACATAAGATTTCACTTCAGAGATACTGGTCTCTTATTCATCACAGTTGATTATTTTAGCCCCAGATAAGCTATTTCAATTGTCTCAGTAAAGCCAAGGATTCAGTTTAATGGTGCTGGTCACTCGTTAATCACAGTCAGTTAGATACTAGCTTACCAGAAACCACAGATTCTTATTTCAGATGGTTACTTGGAGAGCTCTCATGGTCTTTGATGGACTCAATTTTACCCCTGACACTTCACAATCCAGGCCTTAATCATCAGCAGTGATCTCAGCATTGTCTCCCAATTTCCAACAATAGCTCATCAAGTTCTGAACTCTTGGTGGCTTTTCCAGCCCAAAACTCCAAAGTTCTCCGTTTCCTCCCATAAAACATTCCAAGGCATAAAAGCATGGTCAGGTTCATCACATCAATATGATATACTTTAGTAACAGTTTCCATTGTAGTTTACCTCCTGCTGCCTCAAGAAACAACGCGATCAAGAAAAGCTTGTGGAAGAAAAGGGTTTTTTGTTTTGTTTTGTTTTGTTTTGTTTTTGTGCTACACAGCCTGACCACTGATCATCATTGACGGAAGTTAGGGCAAGAACTCTGTAGAGGCAGGAAACACGGAGGGAAACTGCTTACTGGTTTGTTTAATGTGGCCTTTTCTGCTACCTTTCTTAAACATTCCAGGCATACTTGCACAGGTGTGGTATCTCCCATAAAGGTTTGGGTCCTCTCTCATCTATCAGTAATCAATCAATCAATCAATCAATGCTGCACACACATGTTCACAGGCAAATCTAATAGAGACCACTCGTTAATTAGGGTTCTATTTTCACGTGATTCTAGTTTGTGTCAAAATGTTAAGACTAACCTTATCTGTTTTTTTTTTTTTAATTAAGAATACTTACGAGGAGATAATATGACTTCACAGCTGACAATCAGTATATCCATGGTGGTTAATTTTATGTGCCTACTTAAAATTAGCCATAACATGCTCAAGCTATACTTCAGTCTGGATGTGACTAGAAAGTATTTTGAATGGAGATTAGCATTTGATTCTGTGGACTGAATAACTAGGTTTCCCCACCTCATGAGGATAATAGGCTTTTTCTACTCTTTTGAGAGTGTAAAGAGCGGAGAAGAGAAATCTCTGCTACTTTTCTTGAGTTAGAACACTAGTGTTCTGCTCATGATGCTCCTGGCTTTCGAGTCTTTAGACCCAAACTGGACTCTGTTCCATTGCTTCCCCTGATTCTCAGAATGAATTACACTTTTGATTTCTACCTTAGAATTGACTTTCACTCTCGGCCTTTGTGTAAAAACAATTTATAACTCTATACATCATCTTAAAATTATGTTTACTTATTTTTAGTGTAGAGTGTGTGTCCATGCATGCATGTGTGATTGGGTATACCCACGTATGTGTGCATGTGCATGTGTGAACATGTGCACGTACAAAGAGGCATATGTGTATTTCAGAGGTCAGCTTTTCCTAATCAGTTCTCTCCCTTTAGCATGTGTGCCCTAGGGACCAAACCTAGGTCATCAGGCTTGGCGCCATGCAACCTAAATGCTGAACAATCTCAGCAGCCCAAGCTCATATCTCTAGCTACATACTTCCTGTCCCCTTTTTCTCAAGAGGACTCTAACTAATGTACTGGACCTATCCCAAGACATAGCATCACACGGTTGGAGAAATTATTGGACAGTGTTGTAGTTGAATTGATTAAACATAACCAAATACTTAAAATGCCAAAAAGACACAGAAAAAAAAGAAAAAGATTTATGCTTTAGTAAAAATTAAAGAGTGTGAGCAAAGCCATGTCAGCAAGTTCAGGCTATATAATTTGCCATAAGAATCATAATTACAGCGAGCCACAGTTTGCATGCCTGTTATCCCCAGCACCCGGGAGGGAGAGGGAGGCAGATTGCTGTGAGTTCGAGGCCAGCCTGGTCTACAAAACAAGCCCAGGACAGCCAAGGCTACACAGAGAAAACCCACATACCTGTGATCCCAGCACCTGTGAAGCTGAGGCTAAAGGAGGCAGAGTTTCAGGTTAACAAAGTATTGCCTTAAAATAATAAAACAAAAGTGATGCTATAATTAAAATATAAATTGGCCCTGTGTACCTTCTCTCTGTAGCTGCTGTCAACCTGGTCACTAATTCCTTTCTAATCTGGACTACCCACTCATTTTGAACAGTGTATTCCTGCTATTTTGCAAACAAAACATAAATTGAATATAAATCCTTTTTTTAATGTAAATCTTTACCCAGTAAAGATAGCATAGTCTAAAAAAAAAAAGAAGAAGAAGAAAAAGAAAAACCAAACCAAACAAAAAATTATTATTACTGTAAGACATACACAGAATTTCATACCACAATTTGATTAATATATGCTCTTTTCTGACAGTTAAGTGAGGTTCTAGAGAGAAAATCATTTCACCTTATGTACATTCACTGACATCTTTGTCAAAATCATTCCATCAGAAATCACAAGTCCCTTTGATTGCTGGGCCGTTTAATCACAGTGTTCCTTTAACACAGGTGAGGAGTTGGGAAAACCACCTGTTCAGCGGGAAGGATTTTGAAACACAGGACAAATTATGGGAACTTGAATATGAGAAGGAGTTATTAACATAGATTCTGGTTGACACCCATTTCCAGCTGAAACACTAAATTTTGAATACAGTTAACAAACACTTATGGCTCCCAGCCCAGTTACCAACACTGAATGTTACAATTGTCTAACAATATCACCAGAGATCTCCTTTATACAACGTCATAAGTAAAAGGAACTTAGGGAGAAAGTGGTGTTTTGGCTTAGACTTCCAGAGAGATACAGTCCATAATGGAAGGAGGAACAGGTGCAAGAGGCCAATCTGGCCATGAGGGAGCCAGGTGATGACACTTCATCAGCAGAGGAAGGAGAGAGAGAGAGAGAGAGAGAGAGAGAGAGAGAGAGAGAGAGAGAGAGAGAGAGAGAGAGAGAGACGGAGACGGAGAGACAGACAGAGACACAGAGACAGGAGAGAGACAGAGAGAGACAGACAGACAGAGACAGAGACACAGAGAGATAGAGACAGAGAGACAAAGAGACAGAGAGAGACAGAGAAAGAGAGACAGAGAGACAGACAGACAGACAGAGAAAGAGAGAGGTGTCAAAAGGCCACCCAGTGATGTACTTCCTCTAGCAAAGTTCTGCCTCCCAAAAGTTCCAGAACCTTTCCAAACAGTCCTACCTGCTGGGTACCAAGTGCTCAAACATATGAGCCTATGAAAAGCATTTCACATTCAAACCATAACACAAGGCCAACATTTACACACACACAACATATAACTATCTATGCATGCATTATGCGTGTACATACACAAGTTCTATAGGACTGTGTCAAGTGACAGGAAAAACTCTAAAAGCCAAAGCACTTCAGTTAACTAGCAAAATTGTATTTTCATATTACAAATTTTATTTTTACAAATGCTTAGAAAAATAGTTCTAATTCTTAGAGTAAAATTTATGGGTACGGAAGGGAAATGTGAAATTTAAGACTTTCAGACTTAACCATAAAAGATAGTCCTGGCACATGAGCTGCTGAAGCTTCTGAGTACAAGGCTTGCCTCCAACACAAATAATATGTCAAATACCCTAAAGAAAGATATTAATAAACTTTGTCTCTAACAAAAAAATATATTGAATATCTTAAGAAAGACATAAATAAACCCACTGCAGGAAACCCACTGCAGGGTTAAATTGAGAGGTTATTTTTCCAGTGACTGTGAGTGCATGAGTCATCTTCATTCATTTGGTTAGAGGGTCATTTGGTATGAAAGTCTGAATAAAATAGGGAGAGGTATTATTAGGAGGTATGGCCTTGTTGGAGTAGGTGTGGCTTTGTTGGGGGGAAGTGTGTCACTAGGGGTTGGGCTTAGAGGTCCCAGATACTTCAGGCATGTTCAGAGTGGCCTTCACTTCCTGCTGCCTATGGATGCAGATGTAAAACTCTCACCTACCTCTCCAGCACCATGTCTATCCATGTGCCACTGGGCTTCCCACCATGACAATAGTGAAATACACCTCTGAACTATAAGCCAGCCCCACTCAAATTCTTTTATATGTGTGCAAATTCTCACTACAGTCATGGTGTCTCTTCACAGCAAAAGATACCCAAAGACATTTGATATCTAATAACTTTCTTGTTCTCACAGCCTCTGCTCACTCCTACATCAGTGAGAGAGGGAGCAAGCACTCAGACTAGGGAGAGAGCCCAATAGGTTAGAGAGGCCTATTAGGTGACCCCCAACAGCAAGCAGCTGAGAGAGTCACAGGCTCTGAAGAGCTGCTGTTTGTCTATTGTCTTTGGTTTCCTTGTTAGTTTTGTAAAACATTTAGCCAGTTAGATTATAATCTATTGTTTACTCAGTGTTTTGTAAAAATACTATATAAAGCTGTCTGTAACTGGCTCTTACCTTATTTGTGTTGTTCTCTTGAAGCTAAAATATAGATGTGTTTGTTTGGTTTTGCAAGCAGACTGCATTACAAGCTACACCTCATTTTTGGTCCACCCCACCACAGCACTTTCGACTTGCATTTTACAGTTGAGTGTGCTGTGTCCTCCAGGGCTTGGTTGTCTACAAGGTTTTCCTTTTACTCTGCCCTTGAACTTGGATCCTAGATTCCTGTGATTTTTTTTTCTTTGAGCTGGGGACCAAACCCAATCTAAGGGTGACTATTCAGTGAGAAGGCCTGTAAAACAACTTAAAGTCCTCCACTTAGCTGCCTTCTGCTTATTTCCAGTATCCTTAAAAAGTTTCTGGTTGTCCGGTCCTGGGTATTTAGTTCTATTAAGTTAGAGAGCAGGATGCTGTGCACCTATCTCATCTCTGCTGGGTCTAAAACCTTTCCTGTGTTTTTTGAAGTTCCTATTCCATTTGTACAACACTGCCTAAATACATCCTTAACTAAGAACTATGCACAAAAAAAAATGTATCCTATAAGGATCAATTACAATTCACACAGATTAGAAATACTTGACAGTTGGAAATTATACTTCATGACCTAGATTTAGGATGAATATTATACATACAGAGGTAAGAGATTCAGTGAACCTACAGAATTGTTTTTTAAAATATTTATACTTAGGGCAGGAAAGATAGCTTCTTTAGAAGACCTGAGTGCAATTTATAGCATCTGTGTAAGGCAGCTTTCAAGTGTATCTGACTGTAGATTGAAGGGATACAACATCCTCTTTTGGTTTCTGCAGGCACCCTCACATACATTCATGTGCACATTTACACACACACACACACACACACACACACACACACACACACACACACACGGGGGGGGGAAGAGAGAGAGAGAGAGAGAGAGAGAGAGAGAGAGAGAGAGAGAGAGAGAGAGAGAGAGAATATGATGGTAGTTCAAATGCTATGGAATTCACAATTCTTATAAATGTAAATATGATTCCTGACCACCAGATGGCTCAGTGTAAACTAAATTATATTCTTCCATTTTGTACTGGTTTGTTCTTGTTCTACCACTCACTTTCTTTTACTGTGATCTCATCTTTTTAGCATTGATAACAAGTACACATATATTAGAATTAAGGTAGAGTGTTTAGTGTATTTGCTGAAATATCAGAAATACTTGGTGACTGTCATTACTGGCATAATTATTAAAGGAAAAATGTGCTTTGGGTTTTGTTCTTTTCTTATTTCCTTACTACATTTTTTTACCCCTGCATGTTTTGAAATAAGATACTTGCTCTAAATTTAATCAGATTTTTTTTTTTTACTATGGAGAAACTCAATTACATAGCATCTTAAGGAGTGTGCTTATAGCTTTAGAAAAATGCACAATGGTTATACATTATCTGGAAAATTTTCTCAGTATTAATTTTAACAGCAGTATCTACCATTTTTCTTTTGGGTAAAAATATAATAGTTAGATTTTGAAATGCTTATATAGTTCCATTTGTAATCCAAACAATTTGTACATGGAACTTTCTTGGGCTTCTCTATGAATAGGCTTCTGTATAGCCGCTGCCTGTGCTTTCTGATTTTCCGTCATCAGGAACTCATTAACTTCTCCCACAGTAAAGGACAGATGAGAGCACTCACCCCTTTCTTCTATTTACTAATCTATTTTTGTATTGTACCTTGTCATCTGGTTTAGAATTCAGTGGCTGTAAAATGAGCTAACTTTAGTCAAGTCTGAAAAATCAAGTTTAAAAGGGACATTTTTCAAATTGTCCGTTTTCGGCTAAATGAACTCCTTAAGAATTTTGAGTCCAAATTTACACAAATCCTAACAGGTGAAATCATGTAGGGTAAATAAATATATATCATATTTATATATACATATATAACATAATATATAAGTAAACATATAACTATTATTTTAAAAACTAGGATGGAAAATTTTTAAGGTCCTGACACAATGTCACGGGACAAGATAAGATACCACTGAGTTCATTTCTGTTGGTCATCTACTGCTGGGCACGCAGCCTATCGTTAGAGTTGTTTGTTTCCACAGTGAGATTCCCTCGGAGGAAACTAGATTTTCATTTTGCAAGTGGCTTTCAATTGGGCACGGTGGCTTCTGGGTATGGATAGGGCATGGGTCCACTGCGAATGTCTCTTCTTTTATCTTGGTGACTCTTCTCCAAGGTTTGCCACTTCTGTTTGTTTTAACAAGAACCTAATTTTTAAATTCCTATTTTATTTTTAGTGCCTACTTCTCATGTTTCTGCTTTTATGTCATTTCTTCCTTGTTACTAATTTTGGATTTGATTTATTCGTTGTTATCCCAGTCCTTGGGATGCATTTGGTACGTTCTTTATCTGGAATCTTCCTATTTTTGATACAGGATGTTACTACTGCCACACTGGCTCAGTAGGAACTTGCTGTATCCTGTGAGTTGTGAAATGTATTTTAATTTATTTTCAGAAGGTTGAAACATTAAATTATGATTTAAAAAAATTTTTTGAGACAAGGTTTCTCTGTGTGTAGCCTTGACTGTCCTGGACTCGCTCTGTAGACCAGGCTGGCTTTGACTCATAGCAATCCACTTGCCTCTGCCCCCCAGAGTGCTGGGATTACAAGTGTGCACCACCACACCTGGGTTTGATGTGATGTTTTTTGTTTTTGTTTTTGTGTTTTGGTTTGGTTTGATTTTTTTGATGACCAATTATAGTTTCAAAGATATGATTCTCAATCCCTATGTGTTCGTGTAATTTCAATTTTTTTTAAATTTTTACCTTTAAGCATTGTGATCAGAAAATATCTTGCTTTTGTAAGGAAATTTGTTAAATGTCTTAAGGCCTATTAATGACCTAATATATGCTCATAACTGGGGAAAGTTACATATGATAAGAATAGCCTCAAGATAGTCAACTGATGGCTATAATAAATGACTATCTTATCCATTTACAGTACAGTTTAACAATTTCTTTGCTGAAATGTTCTGATCTATATATTGACCAAATCATTGGAGCATACGTGTCCCTTTAGGTATAAACATGTTATTTTATAAAGGCAAGCACTTCCATATTAGATGGACATAGATTTGTGTCATTATATCATCCTGTTAGACTAATCCACTGAACATATTTAGTGATCTTTGTTTTCTCTTGAAGTTTGACCTTTTTAAGTCTACCTAGAAGCCAAACATAAATGTCACTATTTCTAGTACCTTTGGGTCACTTTCTTAGGATATTATTTCCCACGCTTGCATATCCTGTATATGCTTTTCCTGACTTAGTGTGTGGTTTTTATTGTATTGTTTGTTTTTTATTGTAATCTGCTAATCTAGTCTGAATCTTTTTACTTCACAGTTTAATCTGTTTACATTTAATGTATTATTTATATGTGAAAACTTATGTTTCTAGTAATCTTCTTCTGATTATGGAAATACTCTCTCCCCTTCTTTTCTTAGTATCATATGTGGCTGGATGGTTGTGTTGATAGCATTTGATCCTTTGTATTTATATCTCTTTGTATTTGTATTTGTAATTTATAGCTGTAGTTGTAGTTGTAACTGTATTTATATCTCCTATCTCCTGGTGGGATTTTTAAAGTGTTTTTGGAAGGTTCTTTAATTTTCTTTTGCTTCTGGATATAGGACTCTCTCAAGGATTTCTAAGTTTACTTTGCTGATCACAGATTCTCAGTTTTTGCTTTGAAAGGTCTTTATTTAGCAATTATTGTTTAAGGATAGTCTTGCCTAGTATAATATTCTTAGCATGCAGTTACTTTCTTTCCAGGTTTATAATACATCTTTAAATTTCCAAACCCTTTCTGGTCTTTCTGGGTCAACTTAATGGGGATATCCTTCTGTGTGACAATTTCTTTTTATTCTGTTTGATAACTCTTTATCTATCATATGGTGTGACAAATATCTTTTCCATTCATCTTTTTGTGGTGCTCTGGGCTCTGAGCTAAAAATATCCATGGCTTTCTCACCAAATAAAAATGGTTCTGTTACTTTATTGAATAGGTTTTAGGCATCTTTGTCTTTAAATCTTTTCTTTTAGCATTTCAAAAGTGAGATATTTCATTTCATGACGTGCCAAGGGCTTTGCAGGATTTCTTAAATTCTTGTCTTTTCTTCTTTAATCTTTCTTCTTCCTCTTTCTTTTGGTCTCAGTATTAGTTACTTTCATATTGCTGTGATAAGATATGGCTAAATGTAACTTACAGAAGAAAGAGTTGCTTTGGGCTTACAGATCCAGAGGGAAGAGCCCACAATCAGCACAGTGGGAAGCACAGCAGCAGGTGTGCAAGGTAGGCTGGAGGAGCAAGCTGAGAGTCCACATCTTAAACCACAAATAGTCAAATGTGGCAAACAAGCCACTGGAGAAAATGTCCTCATTTCTACCACAAACAGAATTCTGCCTAAAAAAGGGCAAGCTTGGATGCAAGCAGAATCAATAGCCAAACTCTGCCAAGACAGGGTAAGCAAGTACTCAATAGTTTCTGCCTCACAACTATATCTGTCAGATATATTGGGCCAGAAGGCTGATGAAGACACTCCAACATAATAGAGAGTTTTGGGTGACTATTCAGGTAGAAAACTGTCTCTGTCACCTTCTCATTTGGAAAGCTACTAACCTGCACTCCCGGCATACTCAGGTAATCAAGTTTATTCCTTCTCAAGCCTCTGATGGAGTTGAAGACCAGGTAGCTTAGTTTTACAATGAAGCTTAGTTGTTTCATGGTTAAGATGTTTTTAGGTCTAGATAGACGTTTTAAGTTGATAATGACAAGATGTGATGGAGATTGATTTACACTCAGAATTTTAGATGCACCAAGATAGGAAAGATGTTTTCTTCAAGGCTGACAAATACAAATAGCCAAAACACTAAGAATGTAACATTTATATAACTCCTGATTGTGCAATGGTCTTTCTTGCTATAGGTGGTTTATTGTATATATGTGTAATAATATAAATGTATATGTAAAAAATAAAAAAATGTTTAATTATTTTTTAAAAATTAAACCACAAGCAGAAAGAGTGAATTGGGAATGCCATACAGCTTTTTAAACCTCAAACTTTGGATGCATTGACACATTTCTAAACTTCTTAATCCTATCTAAACAGCATCTTCAACAGAGGATCAAGTGTCCCAACAGTTGAGCCTGTGGGGAACATTCTCAATGAAAGCACTGCAATCTGCCTAGGCTATTGTAAAGAATCTGCCTTTAAGTTTAGTTATTCCTTCTTCAGCTTAGTAAGACCTGTTTATTGCCAGCATTTTGTTCTTTGTCATAATTTCTATCTCTGCTCAATTTCTCATCCACTCCAGCATGCACTGCCTTCCTAATTTTATTTTTTTGTCCACCTACATCCTCTTTAATAATCAGATTGACTATTTTCTTACAATAATTCTGTAAGAAGGAACCAAAATGAAACCATTTTGAATAAAACTTCCATTTTGAATAGGGACCAAATAAAGTTTAAGTTACCAAGACCTCCCAGGGTAACAGACACCCTGCTTGGCAGAGAGAGAGGGTGGGTGTATGGCTAACTGACATCCTGGTTGCAAGCAAGATATGCATGCTAAGCAAGTCGCTCCATCCCAGTTGAATAAGCCAACCAATGAAAAAAGGATTAAGTGGATCACAAGGACTTGTTCCAAGGAAGTCCTCTTCCCCTAAACCCTGATTGGTGGAAAAATGTAACTGAAATTTGGCCCAGATGTTTGTTGTTTTCAGGCTTAAAAGCCCTGAAACTTCTGGCTATGGGTTGGAGGTGGGGGTTGCAATTGAGCTCCTGTGTCTGTTCTGTTGCCCTGATCAATCATCTGCATTGACCTGCAGTTTGAGCTGTGTTGGATCTAAGTGGACCCCATGACAGCTCTTTGAAATACTTTATCAGACGGTTTACCTATGCTGCTCGGTAATCACTGTATGATTTTGGAATCACTGTATCCACTTGCTTTTCCACACTTCCAAAGTCCTGTATTGGGACTTGTATATGTGGTGGTAGATTGATTATCCCCACGATTTTATGGAATGGGATTCTTAGTAACAATTCTCTGTGAAAACGTGCCTTGGCGTATCAGCTGTTATATACTGCTGGCATGGCATCCATTTGTGTAGCTCCGAAACTGTGACAACTGCAGTGCAGTTAGACAGATTTACTGTCTCTATGGACCATGCAACACAGCAGACATCAGCAACTCAGGCAACTGTGGTGTGGACAAAGGATGATGTGTGGCTACTCCTTTGTGGCTACTCCTGTGCTAGGATTGGTTAGATAAGATGGGTAGGTGGGTCAGTATCTGCACAGATGATGTTGCTATAACTTGCTTTTATTCCTGGTTCTACAGAGGAGGTCTTTAACTTCTCTGCCCATGTTTCTGGCAAATGTTTTTTGCTTCTGTCTTCTCTGCTGTCTATGCTGTCATAGATTACTACAGATAACCAGGTTGCAGGGTCTCACTGGTTGATTTTCAGTGTTCTTACATGGCTGCTCATGTCAAAATACATCATACACATGTCTTTAGGGAGTTTTGTGTGAGGAAGGAATTAAATTTGGGCATCCGTTTAGCCTTAAATATCCACGACGTTATCAGTCATAGTTTCTTTGTGGAACTCCTGAATATATTTTTTGATAGTTATCCTGTAGCATTCTTTAGGAGTACTGGCAATTTTTAAGTAGGTAACTGATGTTCAGCTTTCAAAATATATTATTTTATATGAATCATAGTTCAGAGTATATTGAAAATAGTATTGTATTATAAATAATTATTTGGTCCTTCTTAAAAGTAAAGCAGTGATCTTGAATCATGACAACCTTGTGTCTCCTCTCAAATGCGCCTTTTTAGTTCTTTATTCTTTATTTCTTATTCTGTTTGTTGTTTATAACATTAAAAGCTTGATATTAATTTAAATAGTATTATCTTTTGAATATGCTTTTTTACTTTATTCTTAAGTTTTAAAGGGGTGATTCTGACCCCATTCATATGATTTTTATTCTGATCTAGGGTTGATTTCTTAAAAACTTTTATATAGACAAGAGGTATGAAATTAGTAGATAAGAACCTTCTGAAATAAAAAAATGTCTGCTTGTTTTAATTATGAGTGGAAAATCCCTACTATTTCCAAATACAGGATCTTCAGTTTTTTTGTCTTGTAATAAATTTTAACTTTAGCAGGAACCATTGTGTACTGAGAAAATAAGAAGTAAACAGTGGAATTTTCCTTTTCAACACAGAGTTCTTTGGCTTAATTTTAAACCATTTCTGTCTCTCTCTTTTTTTAAATTAAACATTTTTTCATTTCTCTCTTATACTTTCCTTCTCTATTCCTCATAATGACTTTAGTTAAAAGATATTTAAAATTATTACCTAATTCACTTTTTCTAATATTATTTCAGATTCGAATATTTACCTTGGAAAAATAAACTATAACTATTTCTTGAAAATATCGTTTGCCAAATAATACATTGTTTCTGATGAAAGAATTCAAATACCTAGGACTTTATTTTGAGTTTTGCTTTAAAACAACCTTATTGGAAACTGGGAAAGGGATGATAAAATACTACCGTGGCTTCCCTCATCCTTGGTGTGACATAATGGAAGAGCGTTTGGCTCTACATCCCCTCATCCATACATCATCCTTGCCATTAAAGCATATAAACCTACCAAGGCTACACAGAGAAACCCTGTCTCAAAAAAAAAAAAAAAAAAGAAAGAAAGAAAGAAAAATCATGTAAACCTTGGTCCTAAAGATCTCAAGCTCCATGCTCTAGAAATTCTTGTCCACCTGTTAGTTTCTTGGTCTCTCTACTGCCCTGGCAACAACAATGTTATTGTCTATATATAGCTAAGATCATTTAAACTCCAATAAAAATGCAATTACCATGCAAACAAATGTACCTGGTGTTTACAGCCACTTCTAATTAACTCTGGATAGAACTGAACTTGGAGTCCTCAGGTGCTTTCATACTATTAGCTGCATCTGAATTGCTTGAGCTCTATCTTGTCTCTTTACATTTTACTTTCACGACTTTATGCTCACAATTTCCTTCCAACTCAATTATTTCCTAAAGCTCCAACTCCACCAGATGAGATTAAAAAATGAAACAAATATAAAGGCAACAAAATTAAAATACTTTGCAGTTTTCTCCACATATGTACTTTAATTTCCTCCCCATGGCGTGCTTCATCCTTTTAAGCTTGTCGCGAATGCCTGAGAGCTTCCTCCATACTCTCCCTGTTATTCTGTGTGCCATGTGTATCTGTCCTAGGACACTGGTGCAGGTTCTGGTTGTTTTTTGTCAACCTGACACAAACATAGATATATCAAGGGAGGTGGAATCTTAATTGAGAAATGTCTCCATCCAGCTTGCCATCAGGTAAGTCTGTGGGGAGTTTTCTTGGTTAATGATTGGTGTGGGAGGGCCCAGCCCACAGTGACTTGTGCCACTCCTGGGCAAGTAGGGTTTATAAGAAAGCAAACTGACCAAGCCAGGAAGTAGCATTTCTCTGTGGCTTCTGCTGCATGTATTGCTCTGACATTCCTTAGTGATGGAGAGCTGTAAGACACCTAAGTGATGCCCAAGAAAACATGAACATAAGATTTAATGAAATAACAAATACAATACAGGATTTAAAAAAGAAACTCAAGGGACTGGAGAGATGGCTCAGTAGTTAACAGCACTGTCTGCTCTTCCATAGGTCCTGAGTTTTTTTTTAATGTTTCTTTTCTAACATATACACTTATATTATTACATATGAGTAAAGTAAACTACATACAGTAGGAAGAACAAGACAATCAGGGATTATATAAATGTTACATTCATAGTGATTTGGCTATTTGTGTTTGGCAAACTTGAAGTAAACATCTTTCCTATCTTGTGGGTCTAAATTTCTGAATGGATATTAGTATCTATCATATCTCATCTCTATTAACTTGAAACATCTTGATATAAAAACATCTTAACACCTAACCTACTAAGCCAACTGAAAGACTAAATTATCTGTCCTTCAAACCAATCAGTGACTTGAGAAGGGATAAAACATAAATACCTGAGTGAACCCGGAGTGCGTACATAGAAATAAATAAATATTTGTTAAACCTCAGTAAAAATATATAAATACTGAAGCAAACTAAGCTGAAATGAAGATGAAATTTAAAAAAATTAACTCGATAACAGAATTAGAAAGCTCATGGTAAAGCCTTACAAGTAGAATGGATCAAGTAAAGGTACAATATAAAATTCAAAGACAAACTGGGAGGTGGTGGCAAATGTCTTTATTTCCAGGACTTGAGAAGCAGAGGCAGGCAAATCTCTGAGTTAGAGGCCAGCCTGATCTACAGAGTGAGTTGCAGGACAACCAGAGCTACACAGAGAAACCCTGTCTTGAAAAAACAAAAAGCAATCAAACAAAAAATTTAAAAACAAATTACAGGAATTAGAAGAAGCAAAAAAAAAATAATTGTTTTAAGTCACAGGAAAGGGGGCTGGAGAGATGGTTCAGTGGTTAAGAGCACCAGCTGCTCTTCCAAAGTTCTTGAGTTCCATTCCCAGCGACCACATGGTGGCTCACAACCATCTATAATGTGATCTGATGTCCTCTTCTGGACTGCCAAGTATACATGCTCATTCATACACTAAAAAAATAAATCCATTAAAAAAAAGAAAGAAAGAAAGAAAGAAAGGCCTGATTTTAAAAAAAGTCACAGGAAAGTAACATTCAGGAGTTGTGTGACATCAGGTTAATAAAAAATGCAATTATTCAAATTATAGACAGAGATAATGGAGAAGAGTTCCAAGTTAATAAACAGACCATATTGTCAACAATATTGTAGAAGAAAATTTCCTCAAACAAAGAAAAGTCATGCCCATTCTGCTATCAGATGCACACAGAACACCAAGTAGACAAGATCATAAAAGAAACTCCGCGTGATGTCTCATAATTAAAGTACTAAACAGCACAAATAAAAATTTGAAAGTTGCAAGAGGAAAGAAAAAAACCCATGAATTACATACAAATGAAAGGCCTTGAGAATAGTAGCAAATTTCTCAACAGAAATTTTGAAAGCCAAAAGAGCCTAGAGTGATGACTCCAAGTTCTGAAAGGTCAAGGATAATAAGCCTAGATTACTATCCCCAGCAAAACTATCTACCATCATTGAAGAAAAAGAAAAGTTTTTCATGATACCATAGACTAAAAGAATGTTTGTTCACAAACCTAACCCCACAAAAAATATTAGAAGCAGTACTTCTAACTGATGACAAGAATAAGCATAGCAAAGAGACCATAGGGAAAAATATAAAGTGAGGCTGGAGAGATGATCAAAAGGCTAAGAATACTGGTTGCTCTTCGGTAGGTCTTGAGTTCAATTCCTAGCACCCACATGGTAGCTCATAACTGTCTATAACTGTAGTGCCATGAGATCCACTGCCCTCTTCTAGTGTCCATGAATTCAAAGCCTTGATATGCATGAAACACATAAATAAATACATCTTTTAAGAAAAAAAAGCAAAGCTATAATTATTGAAACTTAAACGTGATGAACACGAACAGCAAAATAAAACAAATCAATAAAACAACTATCATCAAAACTCACTTTCCAATAATAACTAAGGCAATGACTTCAACTCTACAATAAAAAGGCACAGGATGGCTGAAGGTGCTAAGAAACAAAAGCCATCTTTCTGTTACATACAAGAAACTCATCTTAAGTTTCAAGGCAGGATCCACCTTAAAGTAAAAGGGCAAAAAAATGTATACAGAGAAAATGGGCCATGTAGCAATCAGGATTACTATCCTAATATGTAACAAAGTAAACTAGACTAAAACTAATCAGAAGAGAGTGGCACAGCTTTATCCACTGGAAAAGGCCAGAGTCATGAAACTAGAACAGCTGCTTGACACTGTTCCAGCAAAGCTGAAGAGATTGCTACAATCACTGCCCTTCTTTCTCTCACTTTGGCCTTTGGTGTCAAAGTGTTGCATTATTGAGGGCTTTCTGCAGTATTATTCATTTTATGTCTTTTCCTGACAAAACTATGTCTGAGTCTTCTTAGAAAAATCCTAAAATTAACTTTATCTGGCAACTAAATGGCAGTCTTCCTTATGCCTTGGAGAACATTAAGCACAGATAAGCACATAGCTAAATGAGGCCATCACTCCGGGAATCTTCTTGGGGTATCTGCCCCTGAGCAAACCCAAACAATATAATTGGTGCAGGGTAAGCAGGGACAATTGAAAAAAAAAACTCTGACTGGACAGGAGAACAAGTTACAGATTTAAGGGCTCTTTTTACAATATACTTAATGTCCTCCACAAATGCAGTTTAAAGATTGGGAGTCATACAGGGTACAGCGCTAGAGGAGCAGAAATCAGTAAATACGACAGGGTGACTAAAACAAATCTTTCCTACTCTATAGTGTAGACGATGAAACTTGCAGAAAAAAGGAATTAGGCTTTAGTATTTGCTATTCATAAAAAGACCAGTTCAGATACTTTATGTTTGTCTGGAGTGCTTTCAAGCTGCAAACACTGCCAGCCTAAAAGCAGGCTGTCACATAACAAATGTGTTTGCTTTAGAGGAGACATTTTTTAGATTCTTTAAATTGGAGTTATAGGGCTGGTAATAAAAATAAATCTGTCTTGTTTGTATTTTCTTGCTGTAACTGAACTTATCACTCTGGACATATTATAAAAAAGCATATCTTCTGTATTTCTTTTTTTTTTCTTTTTTTTATTAATTTATTCTTGTTACATCTCAATGGTTATCCCATCCCTTGTATCCTCCCATTCTTCCCTCCCTCCCATTTTCCCCTTATTCCCCTCCCCTATGACTGTTCCTGAGGGGGATTACCTCCCCCTCTATATGATCATAGGGTATCAAGTCTCTTCTCGGTAACCTGCTGTCCTTCCTCTGAGTGCCACCAGATCTCCCTCTCCAGGGGACATGGTCAAATGTGAGGCACCAGAGTATGTGAGAAAGTCATCTCCCACTCTCCACTCAGTTGTGGAGACTGTTCTGACCATTGGCTAGATCTGGGTAGGGGTTTGTATAATCATTAGTGTGTTTTTGTTCTGTGACACTTGTATAAATAAAGAAGCGTCGGATCGCAAGTCAGAATGCAAGATTCCCCTGACCATCGCCTGACTGGCTTTTTCCTCCCCTCACTGACTACTTATCTCCTGTGATGGCCACCCTGTCAGCAAAGAGTAACTGCAGCCAGAAGACCCCTCCCTGAGACATAATAAAAGACACCGCATCACAATTAAGGGAACAACCAACCAAGAAGACATTACAAATATAAACACATATGAACCAAACTCTGATGCATAGCATTTCTTTTAAAAATTACTAATGGAAATAAAGACATATATTAACAGCCACCCAATAATAGCTGATGAGGGTAATACCCCATTAACTTAAGTAGACAGGTCATCTGAACAAAAACTAAGAGAAACATTAAAATTAAAATTAAATGATGTCATGTATCAAATAGGCTTGACATACCTACAGAACATTTCACCTAAACACCAAAAATGTGTTTTGTATACAGCATTTTGTGGAAAGTTTCTCTAAAATAAATCACATTCTGGGACACAAAAGAATGTTTAACAAATTCAGAAAGATTGAACTAACTCTATGTATACTATCTGGCAATAATTAAATAAACTTTAAACAAACAACAAATAAATACCTAGTAAGCACAAAAATTATGGCGATTAAATAGTTTATTAGAAAATGATGAATAGGTAAAAGATAAAATCAATCAAAACATCTTCAAAATTTAGAATTAAATGAAAATGAAGACACAACACAACAAAACCTCCAGAGCACACTAACGGTAGTCATACTGGGGAAATTCATAGCTCTAGGAGCTTACATTAAAAAAAAAAAAGGTACACATATAAATAACTTGAGATACAACTCAAGATTTTGGAAAGACATAAAAAAAAGGAAATCTAATCCCAGCTGATGGACAGAAACACTAAAATCAGAGCAGGAAATAATGAAATAGAAAGAAACTAGTATATAGAATCAATGAATCAAGAGCTGGTTCTTCGAGAAGTAAAGCAATATTCAAAGACCTTTGGCCTAACCAACCAAAAAGAAAGTGATGATCAAATTGACAGAATCAAAAATGAATAGGAACCATTACAATAGACACGAAAGAAAATCAGAATGTTATAAGGGAATAAAACATATGTATACATCTCTAGGTATTATATGGAATTTCAGGTAAATATAAAGTAACATGATTCCTTACAGCTATCTGAAGTGTCTGTAGTGCCAACATACACTCTTTCCTTCCTCTGCTTCTATACCGAACTCCTATTTGTCTCAATGAAAACCCCGGCCCACTCTCCCCATTTCTCCCTTCATTATCACCTCTTTGCTTGTATGCTCATCATGAGTGCTTCCCACAATGAATCTCTTTTATTTTTCTTTATTCTGTGGTGTTTTTGGGCTATGTAATCACACCTGCAGATCTGAAGACAGGAACCACAAAGGAGAGCGCACATGTGGCCTTTGCTTTTATGGGTCCGGTTTACCTCACTCAGTATATTTTCTAATTATATCCATCTACCTGAAAATTTTTACACATTGAAACCTTTTGGAATTGGGCCTCTGGTTTAGTTTCTGGTTATATGATCACATACCTGCAAAGTGTCTTATCTCTGAAAAGATTCACTGTTGGTTCAAGGTGAGAATTTTCAGCTCGTTTTTAGGCCAGTCATCACCCTAGTTTTAAAGATTAAAACATGACCCTCAAAAATACCTTTTCACTTAGATTTATCAGTGGAACAGCTATGAAATGAATCCACATACCCTGAATAATAATAATAATAATAATAATAATAATAATAATAACAATAATAATAATAATAAGCAGAATAAGAAGGAGAAGAAGAAGGAGGAGGAGGAGGGGGAGGAGGAGGAGGAGGAAGAGGAGGAGGAGGAGGAGAAGAAGAAGAAGGAGAAGAAGAAGAAGAAGAAGAAGAAGAAGAAGAAGAAGAAGAAGAAGAAGAAGGGAAAGGCGGGACCATTTGATTTAGATCTTGATGTGAGGGCGAATACTGTGGGAAGACGAAGACGGTAGAGAAGTGTAAGGCCTTTCTTTAGGGCTGTGTAAGTTTCATACGTACTATTGTTTGTATGTCAGAAGTGAAATGAGTTTGGGAGCATTTCTTATAATCTAGCTAGAACATTTTTTCCTAGAAAGAAACATAAAATCCTGGTTTCTAATTAAGAGACTAAAATTCCAAAGCAGAAGCTTAAGAACTCAGAATCTCAGGCAATGCATCCAAAAAATGTTGAAAAATTTCGCCAATAGCACACCAACATTAATAAAGCATCAAGAAAAAGCAAGCATGAATCCTCCTGTCTGAAGACTGACTTCTTGGCTCAGTGGCCTAAATATCTGACTGCCAAGTAGCAGAAGATGAAATCCATAAAGTGATGGATTTATGAAGAAATGATTACGTTCTAAGGAAGGAACCCTCATGGATGGTATTAGGGGTTTTATAAAATAGATCTCTGAGAGATCTTTGCCCTTAAGCCACACAGGGCTCCAGAAGAAGTCAGAGACTATAGGGTGCAGGTCTCATCAGACATCAGATCTCAGCCTCCAGGCTGTGAGAAGTATTTTTCTGAAGGAGAGATAAACCTGTTTTTTAGGATTCCAAGTGTGGGATTGGAACGGTCTCGTGAGAGAACAGGTGAGGCTAATCCACTAGAAGCCTGACCACCTTGTGTGGGAGCTTGATTATTGCCAGCTGAAAAGATCCCGTGAACAGACGCTGGGAGGAGACATATAAATGAGCCCAGTACTAGAGGCAGGGCTTTTTGGAGACTCTGGATAGTTTTGGCTGTTCATTGCTGCACTTCCAGATGCTCCTAAAGAGAACCACTTTGGGGCTCCGGGCTCCTGCTGAGGTTCTGGGCTCTGGTTACCCCAGGTTCTAGCAGAAGAAATCCTGCAGATGGCGCCAGGAGAATCGCTCCTCAGAACTGATATCCTTATGGTTTTGTTATGGTGTCCATTAATCCTCATTTCCTATTATTTTGGTTAGTACGTGACGTGTGCTCGGTCATTAAGTTGTTAATAAAATATATTGGTTAAGAAAATTGAGCCTACAATTTTCTACTCTTATGGGTTCATTAAGATATGGTGTTCTTATACTGGCCCAATAACCCAATATATGTGGTATGAGTTATACAGGCTACGATGAATGAGATCATAGGCATAAATGTAGTTATAGTCAATTATGACTGTCAAAATCCCAAAGGACAACAATCTCTCAAAGATACATATGAAATGGCTACCTTAGCGGTCAGTGAGAGAAGAAGCCCAGGCCTTCTGGCTCACACTCAGTCTTTTCAAGTTGCTATTAGGAAGAGTCCAGCATGGGCAGGTCTGAGCAGCCACAACAATTAACATTCTATTCAGAACCCCGAAGAGAACCAGTTCTATGGATACATGGAGTCACGTGGGGATGTACACTTGATCCTTTTTCATGATCTTTGAATGATTTACTTTCAAATAATTGAGCAACTTTTTGTCGTATCTCCATGAAGTATGTGATTGCTATATACATTACTGTTTTTGTAGAATATACACTATGGAAATAAAATATTTATGGCCCGTCACATGATTAAAGGGCATGCGTTTGTTCTTTCATTTATGCATTCATATATGAGGGGGTATTATTGAAAACTATTCTCAATCACATGTGAAAAAGACAAAGATGTAACTCAATGTAAATAACACATGACATTACAGAAAGCAGAGGCTGACTTATGGAAATGGTGTTAAACATTCACATCTTAAAAAAAGGAAAAATAAAAAAATTAAAACACTTAAAAAGAAAATCCATTAAAACAAGTACCATTTTTATCATCATAAATGTTAAAAAAAAAATTAGGGGAAGAATTAAGGAATTTAAAAAAAGGAAAAATATTCAATTGTAAGAAAGATGGAATAACCTTGAGATATAAGGATTGGAGCATCTCAAGGAACAGTTCTGAGACAATTGATGAGGTACTCTCCTTATAGTGCTCTTTGCCAACCTCGCTTACAGACAATGTGATGCTCTTGAGCTTGTCACTCCCTCTGGATCAGGAAAAGGGGTCCAAATACCTATGTAGTGAAAAGAGCATAGAGGGTAACATCCATATCGCCCATAAGAAGAGTGCAGTGTCTGTGGGATATTTCATGTGGGTGGGGCAGAGTCTCAGCACCCCATAGCATGCACAATCATGAGAAACGAAAGCAAGTGGCATTATCAGAGAGAAAGAAGACAGGCCAGGGCAAGCTGTCATTGTGTAAGATGGGCTCAGCCTGTCCCAAAGGATTCATGTCCTCAGCTATCTTGACTTCACCTTAGAGAAGGCTTGATACATATGTCATATGCAATTAGCAGTCTTGTGAAACTGCTAACCAGACTAATATATTGAACCCTTTTTCTATGAGCATGAATGTAGCAAAATTAATATTGTAGAGCTGTGCCCTCTTGGTTTTCAGTAACATGGGCTGTATGTTGCTAGTAACTGACAGAAATCAACAATTAAAATATGAATGCATTGTTACTCCAAAATTTTGATGTTTGCTTCCACACTTAGACCTTCGCCTTTAATTTTCTCTCATGAAAGTAAATAAAAAATGATACATTTTCTACTTTTACAGAATCATGAAGTTACATAAAATTTTTTAAAGACTAGAATTATTCAGATGGAATTGGTTACAATAAGCTTTAACATGGCCTATCCTAGTAATGTGAACCCTCACTTTTATCATTTATGAAGAAAGCTCCATTCTATTTATGAAATTTTATGATAGGAGAGTAGAGCACCGTGTAACCATAGGAGAGGAGAGTACTGTGTGCCCATAGGAGAGTAGAGCACTGACTTTTTAAACAAAGAATATGGTAGATTAGGTGTATTCGTTCACAACTGAACAGATCATTATTCTTCTAAAGATTTAATCTATGAAGTAACATACTGCCTGTGTAATAAGAGAAATGTTTGTGAGAATATTATCTTACAGCAGCAGCAGTAGTAGTAAGTAGTAGTAGTAGTAGTAGTTCTTTTGGAGTTCATACAATATTTTTAGGTCATATAATCTTCTCTAGCAAGTATGCATAGACTAGAGAAAAACACATCACATCATGCTACCTAAATATGCTTGGTTGTGTGGTCTTCCACAAAAGTGTGATTGACTTACCATGGGATACACTCTTTCCCCTCACTCTAGATGCTAATGGTTGTCAGTAGCTCCATGGCTATGAGGTAGAATTGTGTACCTTCCTTTTTTCTGCATGACAGGACTTGGTCTGGCTTGCACTTATACTGGCTCTGTGCATATTGTCACTACTGCTGGGAACTCTTGTGTGAAGCTGCCCGCATTTGTTTCCTTGTCATCAGCCACACCTCTTGGCTCTTCACTTTTTCCACCTCTCTTCCACTTTGCCTTTAAAATACTTACGTCTCTGTGTCAATAATATTTATTGATATTCAAAGTTACAGCTTAACCAACTTTATATTCTACTTAAAAGAAGACTGCTCTCAAGAAGAAACCTCCAAATAATCTTCCCAAATACACAAATCAACTATCTGGAAGGGTGAAATATTTGCTTGTTTATTGATTTCATGTTTTTTATTTACCAGAAAGCACTACTGAAAGAATGAGGTTAGGAAGGTAGGCATCTATGTGAGTCTAGGAGGAATTTCTCAATGAATGAACAGTAGCTATGTGCAGATTTGTAGAAGAAAAGACTAACACCTAGTTTTACCAAAAGTAAAACTCCACATACACAAAATAAATCATGGAAATTTAGATGGATTGAGACGTGAATGTGAACCGTGCTGTTTGTTATGGTTTGAATATTAAGTGTCCCCCCAAAAGAATCAAGTGCTGAAGGATTTTTCTCCAGATGTTGAATCTCTTCACTGAAATGTAATTAAATTATGGGGGCTCTGAATTCATTGATGGATTCATAGTTTGATGGCATTACAAAGAGAAGGTGAGACGTTGGCAGGGTTGAAAGAACTGAGTTATTGGTGTAGTCCTACAAAGAGTGAGAAATCCCTGGCTCCTCCCTGCTTTCTGATGACTGTGAAGCAAGCACCTTTCTCCTATGTGCATCTGCTAGGATGCTCTGTTGACATGTGCTCAGAAACATTGGAACCAGACAAACTTATGTGGGAAGTGCTACAATTACAAGCCAAAATAAATCTGTCTTCAATTGAGCTATTTCTCTTAGGTCTTTAATGAAGGAATGAAAAATCTAACATAGTACTGCAGCTCCTTTAATAAACATTACCTTTTAACCACATAGTAATTTTATATATTTGTGAAATTAAATTTACATAATTTACATGTATTCAGAAAAAAAATGAGTCTGTTGTGGACGCTTTCAAACTTCTTCGGTGAAAACCATGAGATTACACTGCTCACATAAAAGCTCCGAAGTCTTGTCTCCAGATTAGCTGCATAACTATCACAGTATGAATGTTAGAGAAAATGGTGATGTTTTGAGAGTAAGCCGTGGAGACACATAGTCCTTCAGGGTGGGAGACTTACAGAAAGAGACAGTACAGCCATAGAGAGGATGGTAGGGGATTTGAAGGACTCAGTCCTGCAAGACAAAGCAGGATTTCTAATCTCATAGGTTTCAGAGGTGAAGGAAGGTTCCCTTCCACCTGGTTAATAGCCTCCAGCAGCCTATGTTTGCCGTCAGGTGGGACTTTAGGATCACAGCAGGGGCTGCCTGTTAGCTTCCTGGAGCAGCCCTTTGTAGGGGAGAGCACTATTTCAGGGTATTGTGCAAGTGTCTAGTGATCTGTGTGCTGGTGAACCAAGCATGTCTTATCTGCTAAGACTCCTTTCACTCCCTTCAACCTCCCAGGCCCCGTACTGTTCTCAGCAATGGAGAGCTTGGACCTCATACCTTGGCAGGTAGGTAGGGATGATAATCTATTCAGTCTAGAGGGGAGGGGGCCTGCTGTAGTCTCAGCAGCACCAGCATAGACTGCCCATTGCTCCTCCCTTCCCGATCAGGAGTATGATCTTCCTGCAGCACTGGGCACTTAACTCAACTGGCTGTCCCTATGGTAGCCAAGTCATGAGCCCTAATTAGCAGGTCCAGGGCACCAGTGGAAATGAGTCCCAGCTCAAGGTCTTAAAGGATGCATGGCACAAATAGTCAGTTTGCCTCCATTATTTTGTTGGCCTTATGTTTACTTTGGGTCTGGATCCTACCCACATGGGGACTTTCTCTATCGGTAATTATTTTCCCCAATAGGCCAATGTGTACACTGGCATGAGTAGAAGTGATCAAGAAGTGAACAAGAGTTGGCACGAGTTGCTTTAGAATCCAGGTCCTGGGGCAGACGCTGTCAATATGAGTCGCCGCTGGAGCAGGAGCCAGTGAGTTCAGTTCACGCCGTTTCTTGGTAAGATTTTTTTTCTTGTTTGTGTTTTTAAGCGCTCTGGTTATCTATTCTATTAAACACTCTGCTTCCTGCCCACCCAAAGCACAGTTAGCTCAGAATAGAAACAGGGCGAGGAATAAAGGTTATTTAGGGTACTCTCATTGCAGGCCAATTTACAGATGTCCTCAGGAAATAAATGCCAGCCATCTTAGTCTGGTGTGAGGGCTGGCACTGTAGAGAACACTGGGATTTGCAATGCCTGTAATGCCAAACACCAGTGAGCAGTGAGCAGTCAAGGAACTGAAACCTAAGCTGTACTTTAGTTGTAGAGCCAGCCATCTGGGAAGACAGATTAATACTTCTCAAATTCTGTCTTCCTTCTCTTTTCCCCTGGTAGCACATTTTAGAAGGAACTGGAACATAGACAGCCAAACATTGAAAGTTCACTGTTGTCCACGGTCAGGTGGTCAGGCCTTGTCTTTGAGATCCATGGTGTGGCCTGCTGCTGCCTTTCTTCTGCTGTACTCTCTCCCTCGGGATGATTTCTCTGATCGTGGCATTCACACATACGCCCAAGGCTACTGAGCCTCACATCACTACCAAGACATCATGCAGGTTAAAGGTTAACTCAGAACAAACAAGGCATTATCAGTTGTGTAACTACTCTGAGCTGTTTACAGATCATATGTGATTAATACAACATGAAGTACAAAGTAGACTATCCCTGAGAATATTAGTTGTAATATACATGTAATATGGAATTAGTTTAACTAACATTAGTGAACTGCATTTAATTAAGCCTTATTTTAATTTACTTGTGTATAAAACTAATAACCTACATTAATACTACAAGTGTTAGTCCCACGTCAATGCCATTTGTAACACATAACACTTTAGGTTAACTAAGATCTGTAAAATAAATGTCCTTACAAATCATATAAAGTTGCAATTTATAAAGTCCATAAAGCACGTATATGACACTATCCCAACTTCATCTATACATTACTTTATTTAAAGAATGGAGCAGGTAATTTATTATACTAATAAAATGGATGACTAAAGTTTTATGCCATCTTCTATAGCTATATTTTTTTACTGGCAATATGTAATTAAAGTTGAAATATTTCCCAGCAACTAATTATCAAACATGTACACACACACCATAACAAGACAGAACTTTATCTCACAAATATGCCACTGTTGTTCTCTGGCCCTGCCAGATAGAAAAAATTCAGTATCTTAATGATATAAACTCCCCATGGGTAAAATCACATTTTCATTAGAACAGAAACAGAATTAAGCATTAGCTTTCCACATCTTAGCTTCCAATTTGGGTAAATTTTTAAACTAGTTTTTGGCACAAACAGGGGCATTTAAAGTCATCTAAACAAGGAAATAAGTTGAAGATTAACTTGAACATGTGACAAGAAACAAAGCAAAGAATGTTTCCTTGTGCTTAGCTCGCTTTCCCCATGTTAAATACTGCAGAGTAATGGTCCTGCCCCGGGTTAAGATGGTTAACATAGTCAAGAAAATCCCCTACTGGCATGCTAAAGGGCCCATATCCCAGGTGATTCTAAATTGACAGTAACAATCACAGCTCTACCCCTTGTCAACTTAAAAATTTAAACAGATCACATTTAACCCATAACCTACAACCTCTTAGCTCCAAAATTTCATATTCCTACACAGAAAGGCATTTATAGTCTCAACACGTGGCAACTCTGAACTTTCTAAACTTTGAGCTCCCATAAAACCAAAAGCAAGTTACAAACTTTCAGCCTACAATGGCACGGTAAGCATTTCTGTTCCAAAATGAAAGAACTAGGAACAGAAGCTAGGAACAGTCACACCAAGCAAACCCAAAATCCAGCAGAACAAATTACTTACTCCAAACATTTTAGGCCAGGCACCTGGAGCTTATCGTATCATAAACTGGACTCCAAAGAGGCTGGACAGCCTAATGATCTAGTCAACTGCCCTCCACGTGTCTAGCCTGGAGTGGCTTGATTCTATGCCTGCAGCTCTCCTTTGTAAACAATCCATTTTTCTGGAACCTTCAATATCCTGGGTTTTCCACTGGTAACTTTTTGTTTGTTTGTTTGTTTTTCAAGACAGGATTTCTCTGTGTAGCCTTGGCTGTCCTGAACTCACTTTGTAGACGAGGCTGGCCTCGAACTCTGCCTCCCGAATGCTGCCATGCCAGGCTCCACTTGTAACTTAAGTTTGACAGTTTCAGCCTCATGAAATAGTCTATCAAGCCCTCCTTCCAGATACTCTGACCCTGTTCCACACTGATTAGCCTGAGCTAACCTTTTATCTTTTATCTTGCATGCCTTCTAAACTACCAGCAAGTGGATGATGACACTGCCAAGTTTTGCTACAAGTTGACATATAACCTGCCTTCTCCTTTCCCAGATCCTCAACCCTAGCTTCTGGTGTTGGTATTAGGCTGCTTGTTTGTTTGTTTGTTTGTTTGTTTGCTTGCTTGTTCTTCGAGACAGAGTTTCTCTGTGTAGCGTTGACTGACTTTCTCACTTTTGTAGACCAGGCTGGCCTTGAACTCACAGCGTTCCGGCTGCCTCTGCCTCCCAAGTGCTGGGATTAGAAAGCAGTGGTTTAAGAGAAGTGGAGGCCCCCATTCCTCAAGCTACATTCTCTGTTCAGGCTCTCGGGTTTTCTAAGTTTTCATTCTTACAAGCTAGAGGCTTGAAAGGGCAGGATCTTGCCCTTGGGTCACCTTTACTCTTGTCCCAGTGTAGAGAAGGGTCTTTATCTTTAATGATGTTGAGGTCTTCAGCAGCTGTAAATGCTTTGTTATGTGTTCTCTTCTGTTCCCAGCTCTAAGCCTGCTACATACCTTTCCTCATCAACCTTCCTGTTTGTTAAGTCTTTTTACTGAACCTGTTGCTTCCTCTCACTGAGGATCAGAATGGTTGTGGTGAGCAATACTATGTCACAGTCTCAATAACATTCCGGTTTGAAATACAAATTAGACTACTGCTGTTGGAATTCCGGTTAACTCAGGTTCTCTGGACATGGTAAAAGTAAAGCCAGGCTCTTGGTCAGAGTATCACATGAATGCCTTGGCCCTGTTCTTACATATCCATAGCCTTCTATGAATCCAGGCCTCAACAGTCCTAATTTTTTCACTGTTTTTTGATCTTTCAAACTACAAAGTAAGCTCTGCTGTCACCATTTTAGAGTTTTTCTAGCCCAAAGTTCCAAACTTGTCCACAGTCTTCCCACAACCCAGTTCCAAAGACTTAGGAAGCACAAGATAAATATTATTAGACCAACAGCTCCAATCTTGGTATAAACTTTGTATTCATTTATTTTTACCCCTGTTGTGGGAATAAAACTCCCTGATGTCACAGTTAGTTCTCATTGCAAACTTGACATAAACCTGGAATCACCTGGGAACCTCACTTGAGAAACAGCCAACATCAGATTGTTCCTTGGCCCATATCACCACTAGGTTCTCTTGATTAATAATTGAAAGTAAATGCTAATGCCAAACATTACACTAATAGTAAAGTAATAGTGTCTTTTAAAATAGATTTATTTATTTATTAATTATGTATACTGTGTTCCGCCTGCATGTATGCCCAAACATCATAAGAGGGCACCAGATCTCATTGATCTGGTGCTATTTCAGAAAACTGGGAATAGGGCTTCCTCAAGACCCAGCTATTCCACTCCTTGGAAAATACCCAGAAGAAGCTCCAGCACACAACAGGGGCATATGCTCAACCATGTTCATAGTGGCCTTATTCATAATAGCCAGATCATAGAAACATCCTAAGTGTCCCTCAGTAGAAGAATGAATAAAGAAACTGTAGTACATTAACACTGTGGAATACTACTCAGTTATTAAAAACAAGGAATTCTCTAAATTTGTGGACAAATGGATTAAACTAGAAATGATCATAACGAGTGAGTTAACCCAGAAGCAGAAAGACTCAAATGGTATATACTCACTTATATCTGGACACTAGCCCAAGGGGTATGTCCCATGAAAGTCTTCACTTATCAGGAAATGGGACAGAGGGGAGGACATCCTATTGGGACTTTAGGTAAGAGAAGCATGGGAGAATGGGGAAATAGAAGGATCCAGAGGGTCCTAGAAACCTACAAGAAGAACATTATAATGGCAGATCTGGGCCCAGGGGTCTTGCTCAAACTATAGCACCAGCCAAGGGCTACATGTGCAGTAAACATCGAACCCTGACCCAGATCTAGCCAATGGACAGGACATTTTCGACAGTTGAGTGGAGAGTGGGGACTCACTTTCACATGAACTCTGGTGCCGCATATTTGACCATGTCCCCTTGATGAGGAGGCCTGGTGGCTCTCAGAGAAATGATAGCAAGCTACCAAGAAGAGACTTGATACCCTATAAGCATATACAGGGGGAGGAGGTCCGCCTCAGTCACAGTCATAGGGGAGGGGAAGGGAACAGGGGGAAAGCAAGAGGGAGGGAGGAATGGGAGGATACAAGGGATGGGAAAACTATTAAGATATAATATGAATGAATTAATAAAAATGTTGTTTTTTTAAAAAAGACATAAAAAGAACACATTAGTTTATCTTATTAGCATTTTATTGAGTAGTATTTCCCAGTCAACAAAATAGTTAATTTTTAAAATGTTCTCAAAATATATATTTTTAGACATTACCATGTCTTTATAAGAAATAAGCTTAACTAGATTTGATAGAATTAAGTATAAGTTTATAATAAAAATACAATACTAACAAGGTATATATTGAACAGAAGATGGAAGATAAATAACAGATTATGGCTCAACTTACTTTTCTATAAATTTTTAATTCTAAACATAATTTTCTTGTTTTTTATTTTCAATTCAGCAAAGGTTTTAGAAGTGGATAACCATATATATCCATGTCTATTCCTATTATGTAGAACATAAACTAACATTTGGAAAGCAAAATTGTACATACTGTGTGCCTCATGTATTACAGCTTAATCCTGAAACATTTCAATGAAGGAACATGAAAGTATTGGGTTGCCCATTCAGACAGTCTATTCATCTAGACTTCAGGTCTCATCTGTCTTCTTTTCTTAGTTCCCACTGCACTTCTGATTTTTGTTCCTACTCACAGCCTTCAAAGAACATGTAATCCTACATAGAAACAAAAACATAGAAATACTTTTAAGGAGACAAAGAATGATCTATTCTTAGATACAGAAAGTGAAGGGCACATGATGCCCAATGACATAGTGTTATCCAAGATGAACAGAATGGAATGAGTAAACATTGGAAAGTCTATAAATAAGCTTGACCTTCCCCCTTCTGACTACAAGAGCAATTAGATCCTATAACTCCATTTTTTCTCCATGTCTGTATAGGTTTAATTAATCCCTTCATAATCTCTTTAAATATTTTTTTCGTATTTCCCTCAAAAGCTTTCCATCCTTCTTTTTTAAGTTTAAAGTTTTTCTTTCATCAATGATTCAGTATCTACGTATGGTTATTTTGCCTACATATGTGTCTGCATGCAGTGCCCACGGAGGCCAGAAGACAGTGTCGGATCCCCTGGAAGTGGCTTTATAGATAGTTGTTAAGTTACCCCATGGGTGCTGCAAGTCAAACCCAGGCCCTCTGGAAGAGCAGCCAGTGGTCCTCACCTCCTTAGCTTTTTCTACTTTCAAACATATCCAGTAAGAGAGGGTCAACTTCAGACCCGAGGCTGATGCAGCCTTCTCATTCAGAACGAAGCACAGATCAAGCTTCCTGGCTTAGGGTCAGCAACTCTCTCTTCTTACCCTGCCTACTGTTTCCCATTTAATTTTCTTCTATAACTATCAAATCCTCTGGGATTTATTTCTTTCCCATTTCTATGTTCTTTTATTCCACCAACAGCAATAACTCAGCTTGTTTGCTGACGACCTGCGTACCAATGCTGCTGTTACTTCTCTCTCAATCCATCTCTCCCAGCTTGTATTCACAATTATTTTATTCTACCTAGCTTTGAACCAAGCAATATCCGGTTGTAAATGACCTCCTCTGTATTTACAGACAGGTTTCTGGTGTTTAAAAGGTTTTGGAAAAAAAAAAAGAGAACATTTTCTTTGAATTGACACACACACAAAAATGCATTTGTGCTTCATGTGTGCATATTATATGAAGTTTAAACCAGGTTAAACATATTTACCACCTCACTGATTATTGATTGTGAAAACTTCGAAAGTCCCTTCCCATGGTTTTTGAAGTGGATGAGCTGCATAGCTTCTGCGTTGCCGTAACAACCGGGACTTCATTTTCCCCATCTAGAAAGTTTCTTCCAGAGAAGACACGTGCCGCTTCCCCTTTGCAAACCTGTTGTCATCAGTGTGAACTCTGCACATTCTGTTCTTTCCCGAAATACAGGATATTTCACATGCCCTGACTCTGACTTAAAACATTTCCCCAATATTAAAGTTAACTTTACTTTTTAAGTGTAAGGAACACTTACTCACAACTCTCTGTCTTTCTGTCTGTCTGCATATCTATCTATCTCCTCTCCATCTCCCCCCCCCTCCCTCCATAAACTGTTGGTTTTACTTAACCTTTTTGCAAAATAAAATTTTTAAAAAAAGAAAGAAAGAAAAGAAAAGCATAACTCAAAGAATAGCAGTGCATAAAGTCTCAGCACCTGTTGCTTTGGTTTCAATAATGATTAATTTGAGTAATCCGTGTCTACCTGTTACTTCACCATACAACCCTGTTCTTCTCTCCACATTATTTAAAGTTTAAAAAAAAAGCTTTTATTAAACCAGTTCATATTGAAGGATCATAGAAATGGCTAATTGTTTTAACTAAAACATCATAATACATCCTTCATACAATCAAATAGCCAGTGATTGTAGATATTTTCTTGAACATCTCATAACTTTTTTTGTATTCACTATTTTTTTATTCATTCTGCCTGCATGTATGCCTGAACACCGAAAGCCGGTACCAGACTGCATTATAGTTGGCTAGGAGCGACCATGTGGCTGCTGGGACTTGAATTCAGGACCTTTGGAAACACAGCCTCCGAGCTATCTCTCCATTGCCCTATATTCACTTTTCTTTTTTCTATTAAAATTTTTTACATATACATTTATATTATTATACATATATACAACAAACTACCTACAGCAAGAAGAACCATGAGACAATCAGGAATTACATAAATGTTACATTCTTAGTGTTCTGGCTATCTGTATTTGGCAGCCTTGAATCAAAAATGACTTTTAATATAGTTTTCTGTGATTTGATGTCAAACATGTCCCACAATCAGTATTATGGTGGCATCCTGTAGAGGCTCCTGTTTTATTTTTATCTTTATTTTACTTTATATTTATTTGTTGAAAAAATACAGACTTTAGGATTGCACAAGCTTTTTTTTTTCCAGATTGCATTCCCAAATTGATGTTTAAGATATCTCATTTCAGACCTTGAACTAGCTGAGAACTATACACAGATTAAAAGCTTGGACTTTAGTAGCTTTGGGTGCAATCTGGTCAGGGAGAGTGTGAAGTCTCCTAGGCCCTTCTACTGTGTAGCTAAGGCTGAGGACTACTCCTTTCTTCTAGCAATGCTTAACATGCCCTGCATACTGGAATCTGCTAGCATACTATGTAAATACTGACCAGGAATTTCTAATTTATTCGAACTGCTCAGATACCTAGGCATATAAATGTTTGAATTAACTTCTCTCTAGAATCCATAAATACTCTACAAGTGGGAAATTAGAGTCATGCCTGGATGTTTAAATTTACTTCAATTTATAGCTGTACATTAGATAAATTTAATGACTGAACATCTATATTTCCATCAGACTTTTTGCACTTAAATATGGATTCACCACTTGCCTCCAATGTCTAATTTTATGTTTTATTTTATGAACAAACAACAACAACAAAAACTTGAGAAGACAAGAAACTGGAAAATAAAATCCATGTTTTGTCTTGTGACAAGGCATAGACTCCTCAGATACAAAGTAGTCATCAGTACCTGAATTGCAATTAACAAGCTAAAAACCTTTAATTTAATAATGTCACCTTGAGATACTCAATTTGCCTAATCATTATGCAACAATTGTAACAAAAGTTAGCAGGAACAGACTTACTATAAGGAAACAAGCTCCAAGTGTCACAGCTTTCATCCTCACATCAAGATCTATGGGGAACTGGATCCCAAAGTTATCTGAATCCGTGAAAGCCTCTTTCACACAACCAGACCACTGCTTGGTGATCTTGCCAATTCTAGACGCTTCATCAAGAGACTTGATCTACAATTGAAAATAAAATCACGAGGATTTATAGAATGTGTATGGCAAAACTACTTTCAAAGTGGGTAAAATCAGACGAATATTTTATGAAAATTATGACCAAATGTTTTTCTTATTAAATGATTATTATTAAGTCTATAGGCTGTGGGGAAGTTGATATCATCTATCAACTCCTGTTAGCTTTTAGAAGTTTAGCTATCACAGGCTGACAGGTTTAAATGTGGCAGAGGCTCACTGTCACCTACGGAGTGGGGTGGTGAGGGTGAGGGGCATGAGATAAAAATGCATAGCAAGACCTAAGACCAGCTAGTGAGTAGAAGGGGCCAACAAGAAGCTCCATGGGAGCCTGCCAAGATGGAGTAGGAGTTGGGAAAGCGTGGGTATAAAGAATACAAGAAGAACAACATGAAGTCAGACTTCCCATCTGAAAATGTCCTGATTTGCCAGCTCTGTGAGAGAAAAGCCCTGGGCCCCATTACACAGTGGAACAGATTGGGCCCAAGCTAAATGCTACTCTGCAGAGGGCACATGGATGCTCACTGAAGTAAGAGCACATAGGCTTGTGTGAAATGAGATGTGTGCTTTCCAAACCTGCAAAAGGCACCAGAGGTGGGAACAGCCTCCGTTAAAACCCTTATCCCAGACAGGATCCACCAAGTAAACATGGGACATTAGAGGTATTCATACTTTGAAGATGGTGCCTTAAATGTGCTGAAGTCTACCTCCAACATGCACGAAAAGTCACAGGTTATTGCTCATAGAATAACACCTGAGTTCCACACACAGGGTGGGCCTAATACATTTCCTATTTGTTAAGAATTAGGTTTTAACATGTCTCTAATTTAATGATAGCTTGTGGCACAGGACTAGAGCATTCACTATGACTGTCTTGACCTGCATGTGAACAGACGGCTTGGCTATTCTTAGCTCTTAGGTATAAAGTGAATATACTGTGTTAACAGAAGAGCTTCCCCCTCAGTGTGTGTGTGTGTGTGTGTGTGTGTGTGTGTGTGTGTGTGTGTGTGTGTCCGCACGCATGTGCACGCATAAGCAAGCATTCACACTTGTGTATGGGTGGACATGGTTATGTACGACAGGATGGTTATGGAGGCCAGAGGTCATCATCAGGAGTCTTCTATCATTCTCCATCCTATTATTTGAGATCAGGTCTGTCCTATCTGAGCCTGGCTGTTTCCTATTGAACTAGACTGGCTGGCCAGCAAGCCCAAAGTAGCCTCATTCTCTCACACCCCCACATTGGGCATATTTCACACTAGGTTTTTTCCCCTAGGGGCGCTGAGATATAATTTCAGGCCCTTGTATTTGCACAGCCAAATCACTAGCAAAACCTACAGAATCTTTAAATCCTGGACATTTTTTTTTTGTTTTTCTTTCTTATTTATTTGTTTATTTGAATTGACCTCAGTTTGCATGACACTAGAACACTCTACTCTTTAATAGGGTACTAACCTTTGCTCTGAATAATTGAACAATCATTAATCAGATGAGCACACATCAACTCACACTATTTAAGTATTGCATTAGTAACATTCCATAGGAATATACTTTTTTTCATGTCAGGAAAACACATCCTGTGGACATGGATATTTCTTACCTCAAAGTCAATATCTGTACAGCAGGTGCATGCAACACATGGACCAACAATCTTTAGGACACTCTCCTTTTTTTCATTTTGAATGGTAAGCTTCGGCAGACATGGGTGCCAGGTCTGAGTCACATAACCAAGTGGCACACCAGGAGGAGCTTGGATTTCTATCTACAAAAGCAAGAGTGCTTGTTGACGATAACCATAGCCACACCATCCAGGGTTAATGCATGCTAGAAAACTCATGTTGACCTTCTTCCCAAGCAATCATGGGAACTTCACACTGACCTCCTGGAGGCAGCAGGGGAAGCAACAGCTACTGCATCTCAGGGGTCTCTCTAGAGTCATGACTTCTCGGCCCAGATAATCCAGAATCCTCATGGTGAAGGGTCTAGCTGCTTCGCAGCAGTTTCTAGTGCAGCAGTCAGTGTCTTCCACAGCAATGTAAACCATCTGCCCGAGGCTGTTCTTGATTTCAAATTTATTATTTGTCTCAAAGCCAGTTAAGACTGAAAAGATACAGGGGAAATCAGATTCACCACTGTCTGAGGAATAGTGACGCTCTCCTAAGGTAGCAGTGGGTTGGTGTGCACGAGGCTGCAGGAAGCAGGAGGGGAGGGGAGACCAGCAGCGCTGAGATGATCTGGACTGAGGGAATGGCAGTGGGAAAGGAGGAAGACTATTCAGGTAAGAAGGAAGGAAGTCCACATGGGAGACCTCCAAAGAGGGCAAGCTGCATCTCCACCCCCATGGAGTCTGTCACGAGGGGCTGCAGGATCTGAGGTGGTGCAGAGCTGGGTGGGAAGGGAGGGCTGGGTGTGAAGATAACTGTGCAGTCATCTTCGAGTGATTCTTACGTTTATAGTCTGTGGATGCTTTAGTCAACACACACACATACATATATATGATACACAAAATCAATAGTTTGAGGAATATATACATATGTGTACACACACACATACACACACACACACACAGAGGCCCCTTTCCACACCATTTGCACAAAAGCAATACAAGGGATTCACAACAGGTGAATCACAACAGGACATTGGGCAAGGAAATCCCTTTTAGCTTAGAAATAGGTCTTTCAAAGTAGGAAGTGGGCTTTAGACAAGGGTTGCAATGCTTAACGATGAGAACTTGAATTCAGATCCCGTCTATGGCCGAGAGCCTTCTACATGGCCTTTCCGGGCACATCAGGGGCTAATAGAATGGTGCTACATGTGGACACCGAGAGATCTTCAAACCATGGCCTTTGACATATTAATACTCATTTTGTGAGCCTTTTTTTTTTCTCAGAGCCAAGACAGAATAAATATCGTTCTTTGTCTATAACCTTCTGAGACTTGGGTCTGAGGTTGTTAGAGGTCTGCCAAAATCATGAGTGATTATTTAAAATCTGCACAAGCCCAAACACCCTATGCCATCCACACGCAAGGACTATTGGTCCTCTGGAAATGTCCTTTATTGTCACAAACTCACTGAAGTGCTTTTTCAGGGGCTGACATAGTCCCTGAGCTCTGCATTCAGGGGACAGACACCTTTCTCTCAATATTCAACTGTCACTCAGGCAGCTGATTTTGAGTAGCACTTAATATCCAACCTGTTGCCATTTCAGTGTCTTAACCTCAGAAATCTTGAGTTGCTCATCAATATTTGGTTTATAATCATTAACCCTAATTCTTCTTACTTATCTAATGAAAACAAACTAATTGCATGCTTATACCTTCTGTTATTGAGAGCTTGTCTGTGTATGCCTGGGCCTGTGTTTAAGTGCGTATTCACATGACTACAGGAATGCTGCCTTTATGAGCATATGTAAAGGTCACAGACTGACACTGGATCCCCGTGTTTGTGGGTTTCTACCTTCTTGTTTTTTAAATTGATTTAAACTGAAGCCCACCCTTCTGGCTCTTCTGGCAGGCCATTGAGTTCTTAGCATCTTCCATGTTCTCTGATAGATATTAGGGATCACCAAGCAGGTCCTCATGCTTTCACATCAGGCATTTTCCCATCCCCAGTCATAGGTTCAGATCATAGAAAGCCTGATTCATTTTTATTTCCTTTATGCTATTTATAATCTCATAAATTACATGTTAAGTTCTGAGGAAGAAGAATAAGGAACTTTGCAATAAATGTAAACATACTCCATATTAATACTAATAGACTTGAAAATTACCTTGTCTGTTTGAATAAATATGTCACAAAAAGAGAAATGGGTTACATTACATAAAATATAACATCTGCTACTTATATTGCAAAACATAAATATCATATATGATAAACATTTTTAAAACCTGAAAACAAATTACAAAAAAAATAGTGGGTTCCATTTCAAAGAAATTAGTTGAGAAAATTAAGAAAAGGAAGAGTTCTGAGAACACTGAATGGTTTATAGTATAAAATGTACGTAAGTGATATATGGGTTCTTGTTTTGTTTGTTTGTTTTTTAATCCATGACTTTGTAACATTCATGCGCTAATTTCTACCAGTGGAAAATAATTTAGCCAACTAGCGAAGATGGATTAACAGATATTTCTAGACTCCAGCCAAGAGGTCAAGGGTTCATACACCTTTCCTGGTTGCTTTCTCCTGGTGGCGTAACTAGTGGCTTCCTAAGTTTCCACCTGGCAACACTGGACCCACTCAGAACATGAATGTTCTGTGAGGAGCAGCCTCTTCAACACCGTACGGCCTTGCGCCTCGGTGGGAATCCACAGCCCACAGTGGGAAGATTCTGTAGGCCTCCGCTATACTGTTAGCAATTTGCCATGGGAGCTGAACCACTCATTGCCTGAAGTTCTGGCAAGGCTCAAGCAGGCCACACCCTGGCAGTGAGTAGCTACGAGGTAGAAGTCACCGGGAAGGGCCGGGTTAGCTCAGTGCACAGAGGAAGGGCGCACAAACGCTGTTTCCTTTCTAATGTGGTGACATCTCATGGGAACGCACGTCCAACACAGGAAGTTTTGACTCCTAGTTCTCAGAAGTGGACAGGAGATAATGTCTACAATTTCTCTGCTATAAAGGGAGGCATCTGTGACCCCCTGGCTGAACCTTCCACAGAAGAATGTTGTAGCAGAAACCAGACAGGCCTCCATCTTAATGAGCTGCTTCTGTTTCTACAAGTACCATCATCACAACAGATACACACCTTCCAGAAGTTCAACTTGCTGATGAATCAGAATCTGATCAAGCTGTTATAGAAAAATAGAGAATGTATACAAGCAATCAGTGATCAATCCTTAATATTACCAGCATTTCATATGTCGCATTACTTTTCGTAGACCATTAAATTTTATATTTTAATGGTGAGCATTTATTTAAAGACATATTTCTCTTTATGTGTATGAATGTTTTCCCTACATGTATGTAAGTATGTCAATTGTGTGCAATCCTTGCAGAGGCTAAACATGGCAGACAGACTCAGCAGAAACGGAGTTGAAGATGGTTGTTAAGTGGCCATATGTGTGTGCTGGGAATAAAATCTGGCTTCTCTGCAAGACCAGGCTCTGCTCTTAATTCCTAAGCCATTTCTCCAGACCCAGCACCGGTTTCTTTAAATTGTTCATTTCAAAAATGAGACGGAAAAAAAAATGATCTTTTCTCTTCTATTTGAATATTCCACTAAGCACCGTTAGTGCTGCCCCTGTGTGCACAGGTGTGGGGCTGTCCTCAGAGCATGGAAAGCCCATCAGTGACCACACCCTCAGCAGATACCAAATGGGACGAGGACTCAGGAGCCCCTCTGGCTTCAGTGGAGGAATTTTTGCCGAGATTCAGCTTCTTCGGGCCTTCGAGGGTAACCACAACTACTATGAGTTCAGTAGTCACGCCACACCCAGAAGCAAGCATTGCATAGCAACCCTCCTTAGTCTCCTACTTTTACGTTCTATTCTGCCACCTCCTTTTGTGCAACTGACCCTGAGCCTTGGTTTGTGTGTGTGTGTGTGTGTGTGTGTCAATGGATAATGATGTCCTCTTTCGGGATGAACATTCACAATGACTGTCAGCTGTTTGAGTGCCCATGGGACATGTCAGTGCTATATGTACCTGACAAACTGGGGATGGCTTGGATGTCACACGCTTCTCTTGGGTGCACCTCACAGCCCTCTTTTACCTCACTGAATTTTCACACCAACTTATTAGTAAGCTTCATGTTGCTAAAATTCATTACCACTGAACTATATCGGTCAGCAATACCCAGTTTTCTTCCCTCACTGGAGGCATTTATAATATTGGATTTTCTAAAGAATAAAAGCAGATTTCTATAAAACTGCATGCATGAAAAAATTACTGTTAGGTATCACGTAATGATAAAGAACTAATACATTTTATTTAGACTGTTTTTCCTCAAATTCCAAGGCTATAGGTCAGTCTTGGAAAAAAAAAAGTGTCTGTGCTCAGTACCAAAGCCCACATTTAAAAAGTAAATCACAATGATTATTCCTTGGTTTCTGAGCCTGAACAAAGCGGTTAACATCTTTTAACACTAGATTCCACTTCTGAAAAAAATGGTAATAATTATCTCGCCCCCTCACCACAGAAGTCTATAGGGATCATACTAGCGACAATGACTTGAATAATGTGTAATTAATCCTGGGTGTTGGCTGTTATCATAGGCTGAATTCACAGGAACTAAAAACAGAATTATCTCACACATTGATATTTTACTTAAAAAGCAAACTTCATGCAGGGAATTATGACTAATCAGGAGACACAGAGACAATGCTGTGCTTTAGTAAATTAATTGTTTTTCAAGTAAACTAGAAATAGAAAGACAGTTGCTTTTTTCTTTCTTTTTTTTTTTTTTGTCATCTGTGATTTCTGATTATATAGACTTACCTGATTTAAGTATTCTAGCCCAGGTGGGCAGTTCAGAAGAGGTGGTGGTGGTGGCATCCATTCAGTATTTACAAGGACTATAACCTGATTATTTTGATTAGAATGCCATGTTGTATTATAACCTTCATAGCCAGCTGTTGTTGAGACTGTGTAGGCAGGCTGGGGCCCTGGGTAACCAGACTGGGGACCATGGTGGTCAGTCTGGGCTGTAGGGCGTCCAGTATGTTCTGGAGGTCCTGAAATATATAGGAGCAAGGATAATCATTTGCAACTTGATACAGAAAAAGTCTCAGCAATTCATGCAGAATTATCCCCGACATCGACCCAGCAGCCTCTCTGCTCACAAGTTCTGAGTCTATGATGTTCACATCTTCTCAATGCAGTGGTCTGTGGTTTATCCCTGCTTCTAATTAGAATGGATGAAGAATAAACACCCATGTTTATTGTAAACTATTCACAATTGTTAAGCTGGGGAATCAGCCTAGATACCTACCAACAGAGAAATGAAGAAAATTTTATACACACACACACACACACATATATAGACACATATGTAGATATGAATTCAGATACAGGTATGATGGATAATGGATATAGATGTTGAATATAGATATAGACAAAGATATAAATTATGGATATAAATAATGAAGGTTTATTCAGCCATAAAGAAGCATGAAATCATTTGTAGGAAGATGTATGAAACTAGACATTACCATACAATGAGATATAAGCTAGATGCACAAAGGCAAATACCTCTATTTTCTCTCTTTGGTAGAATCTAAATTTAAGAAACATATATATGTGTGTGTATCTGGGTGTGTGGTCCTTAACATATATACAAATCCTGTCACTATTGCTACACTGAAGTGCTTCTAAGATGCTTATTTAAGTGTTGAATTTGCGTGCTCCATTGTACTAGGTTCTATTGCTATAGCTGAGTGCAGTGGACAATCATGAGAAGCTTCTGTCACACATGTCACACATGCTCACACACATGTTCACATGCTCACATACATGCTCACGTGCTCACAGGTAGAAGCTTATTAACTTCTTCCTCTACTCTGCCTCTCAGCTACATAAATTTATTTTGCCTCTTATAGATTTTACTCTCTTTTTTTTTAATCAAAATGTTTTCCAAAGAACATACGGTGCTAAATTATGAAATTTAATTATCCAACATCCAATAGAATTTTTCCATTTTTCATGAACAGAAATTCCTTCTGTGGAGTGTGCAGTAAAACTTTCAGCAAAATGATGGGTTTTGTTGTGATGGTTTCTCACATGTACATAAAATGAATATGTATAAACAAAACATAAACAAATCTCTAAGCAATGTGTCAATCCAAGTAACTAACTGGAACATACCAGAATGAACTGGACTGTCTTTACAAAGCATTCCAAGGCTTTGTTTTAAAAAAAAAAAAAAAGTAGCAAGCTAATGGTTGCAAGTGGAAAGACGCTGTGTTTTCAGAGACGGGTCCCAGGTCTTGAGGTTCAATAGTAACCCTGGCTTCTACCCTGTCAGGTGAGAATACAGCCCTTCTCTCCAGTGTTAGTAAATAAATATTGTTCTAAATCTCCCTAAATATCTTCAAGAAGAGGCAGGCAAAATAACAATTTTCAGGTCTACACGCGTAGGAGACCCTACTTGGTGGCATTCTACGATGACCATAGACTTCTTTAATGTGAAAAGCTGGATCGGGGCCTTCACTTCTGGTCTTCGGTCTTACATTCATTGCTTCTCCCTGTCACCAAGGAGTCCCTCTGGATCGTGGTGATTTTCTCTCTGATTGCTAGACTTTAGAAGATTTTCTTTCTATCAGAGCTCTGAAATGGACTGTGATGTGCTGTCTCTCTTAATGGCTTCTAACCTTTGTACCACACACACTCTCTTTCACACCGTGAGATTGACCTACTTGCTCCCAACTCATCTGTCACCACCCTCTGTGTACTACCCTTTACCTTCCCGTTGGTTCGGACTAGCACTCAGCATATCCGAGACTACTTTTGCATCCTATATGGACATGTTTTTTTTTTTCTAGATTCCACACACCAAAATAATTTTAAAAATTAGAGATATGACTTTGGGAGTCTTACCCTCCCCCTCGTTCTAGCTGTTGTTTGGTTATTTGTTGATATATTTGTCTTTTGAGATGGTTCAACCATACCAGCATAGCTGGCTGGTCTTTAACTTACTATGTAAGTTAAACAGGCACCATACACTCAAAGATATGCCTGTCTCTGCCTCCCAAGCGCTAGGACTAATGGTGTACACTACCATACTTATCCTGGTTTGTATCTCTAAATACAGAATTGTCAAATCTCATCCATCATCTACAAATGACATGATTTCACTTTTCTTTATGACTGAAAAAAACATGTGTGTGTGTGTGTGTGTGTGTGTGTGTGTGTGTGTGTTTCATTCATCTGTTGATAATTATCTAAGCTGACTCCTTACTATTCAAAAAGTACAGTAAGAACCATGAGTAAATGTCTGTGGTATGTTGACTTAGATCCTGTTAGCATGAATCCTGTGATACTCATATTTTTCAATTTTGGAGGGATCTCCAGTGCTAATTTTGTTGTAGACCGCATTAATTTATCATCCTCTTTTCTTAAAATGAACCATTCAGAATGGGTCAACATGGAATTTGATGTAGTTTTAATTTTTATTTCCCTAATGAATAAGGGCTACTAAGTTCAAATAAGTGAAATAAATATAGTTTTAAAGATAAAACTTTTAAGTGCTTAATAATGATATAGTACTGCTTTTTAGTATAACAAACATTAACACTTGCAATTTATAACTTCTATAGCAAATAAGCTTTACAGAGGTTAAATACATGGCAGGTGCTATTGAAGATGTGAGAGACTTAAAGACAACTTCTAGTCCACTTAACCACAGAAAAGATTTCATACTGATGTGACAGGAAGTTATGGGAGAGTTGACAGTACATGAGGCAGTTACTTTACACAGATTATACTTCTGCAGACAGGGGAATGGAAATACTTTATGAGATAGTCTGGTAAGAAATGTTCCATACGGAAAGAGAATGTCAAAACCATAACTGACGGTGAATTTGGGCTGACTGTTAAAGAGGGGGGCATCTTTTGCTAGGTGACATCTAGGTGACAACTGGGAGTGGCTGAGTAAGACAACAGGAAGCCATTCACCTGGCTCCTTCCTAAGGAGCCCTCGTGTTATTCCAGCATACAACAACAGCAGAGGTTGGGGAGGCTAAGGAGCGTGACACAATCATCTCCACTGAAAATGGAGAAAGCCAGGTAGCAGGCACAGCTGTTTGACACAGTTCCAGCCGAGCTGAGCTGACTGCTGCAACCACGGTCATTCTGTCTCCCACTTTTGGATTCTGGTCTCAGAGTGTTGCCTTCTTGGGGACCTTTTATATTATGATTCATTTTATGTCTTTTCCCAAGAAAATTATGTCTTAGTCCTTTTTAGGAAAAATGTAATTCTTCCTTATGCCCTGGAGATCGCTAAGCACAGATAAGCACATAGCTAGATGAGGCCACTACTCCAGAAATCTTCTTGGGGTATCTGCTCCTAAATAAACTCAAAACAGTATAATTAGTGCTTGGTAAATAGAGACAATTAACAAACTCTGAATGGCCAGGAGACTAGCTCACAGAATCAAGGCCTCTTTTTACAAAATGTAATTTAAAGATAGAGGTCATACAGGGTACATCCGTGGAGGAATAAAACTCAGTAAACTTTTCTTACTTATAATGTAGGTATAGTACAAGGACTTAGGTATTAATATTTGCTATTCCTTAAAAGGCCGGTTCAGAGTGCTTTCAAAGTGCAAATACTGCCAACTTAAAAGCAGGCTGACATATAACAAATGCGTTTGCTGTGGAGGAGACATTCTTTAGATTCTTTGGAGTTGTCCAGCTGAGAAGAAAAATAAAATCTGTCCTGTTTGCATTTTTTAATTGTGACTGAACTTGTAACCCTGGACATGACAAAAAAAAAAAAAAAAAAACAGACACATAATCCGGATAATCACTAGTCTGTCTTTGTTCTGTGAAACCTGTAGAAATAACGAAGCACCTGGTTGCTAGTCAAGAGCTGAGCGACTCCCCTGACCACCTCTCCTGACTCACTCCTCTTCTCCCCTCACAGACTCCTCTCTAGGGCAGAAGGAAGACCCAATGTAGAAGGGTAGATCACGTGACACAAGGCAGCTATGGAGCAAAAACTGCATAGATCGAAGCCTCATCCAAGTCTCTGTACCTGACCTTCCAGTGTGTAAGGGGACAACAGTCATGCAGCAGTCCCTAAATGCCTATAGGATAAACACTCTAGAGAAGCCATTTGGACAGGACGTGCAATGTACAGGATGTCTGTAGGACCTGCGCATATCTCTCACATACAGGAAATTACTGCTGCCTTGCTGAACATTCTAATTCTATGAAACATCATAAAAACAATTACCACATCTCATTGCATGGGGAATAATGACACGGGGACTCTGTACATACACATGCAATACCAATACTGTTCTTTTCCTCAAAATAGTTTTGATTTTGTTGTTGTGGTGGTGGTTTGTATCAGCAGACATTGGCACAAAGCACTGTTTCTTAGATCCTAAGAGAATCCTTAGATTAGTCTCAACCTAACTTAGAACAATGCCTGTAGCACAGAAACCTTTGCATTTTGGGTCATTATCATTTTCAAACATTATTATCTGAAGATGATGCTATATGTAGTCTTGGACTATAGAAACCAAACCAAGCTGCTTTTTCTAATAAGCTCCAAGCCTGATACTAACTGAATTTCACATGTTATGCCTAGTTTAAATTAGCTATAAGGTTAATTAAGCTGTTCCATAGGTGCCTGGGTTGAATTATGGATGTGCTAGGAATTCTCCAACTTCTTTATCTATAGGAATTCAGAACAGACTTTGTCAACCTAGGCCCCACATTAAACCCACCTGGCTATTACCAGTCATTGTTTAGAGGTGTGATTTAATTTCCCTGGGAAGATTCTCTGCATTAGTATTTTTAAGTGAAAATTAATGACAGCCATGGTTGAGAATGTCTGCCTTAGAGCTCTGGAGCCTAGCCAGCTCATAGTCCTTTAATTGGAAACATCTGGATAAGATCTGAGACCCACAGGGAATTTTCTAAGACAATTACACAGGCCATTCGACTCCCACGCAAATCTGTTTACTCAAAAGAAAACAAATGCACGTACCCTTCTGCCCACTGGAACACCTTTCATATTAATCTCCAGGGTGATCTCTGAGGATCTAAGTAGACTGCTATGGGTAAACCTGGGTACACCATCGACATCGGCATTTACAAAGCTCCAGTGATACTGACAATGGCATTTGCCTAGGTCTCTGAAATCGTTGTACTGTTTGGAAAGGTAAATGAAATCCTAGTATGCATGATATGTGACTAATGCCCCTTTCTTACCACACGTATAAAGGAACAAAGCCTTCATATGCATTACAAAATGAAAATGAGGGTTACTATGAGGGAGTGACACTTCTTTTGTATGCAGCCTACAGTCTTAAGTTTTCCTTATTTTTCACTGGGTACCATTAATTCTAAAAACCTCATGGCTCAAAAACACCCACAGTTATATCTTCAAAATACCATCACATGAAGCGATCTTTAGCAGAGGTGAAGAGCCAATAAAACATTTTCCTTTTACTTACTACCTGTATCAAGATTTAATGTATTTTCAAAAAAAAAAAAACCAAAAAAAAAAAAAGATTTAATTTATTTTCAATCTTATAGTTCATGAGTAAATATAAACCCATGGATTCCTTTAGCTCTTCATACTGTTTGCTGTCCTTTACGAATAAAAATTACTTCTTCGGAAAAAAATGTAGTCTAAAGCAAAACAAAACCTAGGCCACTAACATTTATTTCCTCAATGTAATTTTCAGCCAATAGACAGAATTACTAAAACAAAGACATGGTCACCACTTCTTCCTTTCTCTTGGGAGCATCAACCGATTTAGAGTTAGTTTTCCTTATTCAACAAGGAAGTTACCTTGGAACGTTGCTGGCGGATACTGAGGGGCATACCGTGATGGCAAGTGTGTTCCTGCATAAGGAGCCTCCATTCGGATGTCTGCAATGCAGGGAGAGGTACACGCATATCAGTTTAAAAGAGATGTACTTCAGCACGCAACGTCAACACAACACAGTGAGTTGTAATCACTGCCTTGAGAATTAATTTTCGGGTCTTTTATGCTTTAACTGTTAAAAGAACTTGTTGCTTGTTCAAGGACTGGAGTTCTGCTACCAATACCCACACTGGGCAGTTCACAACTGCCTGTAAGTCCAGATCCTATGAGTCTGACACTCTCTCTTGGGCTCTGGTGGTTACCTGATCACACGTGTAAATATACATACCCATGCAGTCACACACACACATGTGCACATGAATAAGAAAACAAAGTAAATACTTCAGTATTGCCATTTGTATGCTTACTCTGGGCCTGCGCTACTGATCTGTACGAAGTTTCTAAATTATAACTGACTGATTTCTAAAAACTGTATCAGTCAATTATAATCAAATCACATATTAGAATGTTATCTTCTATATATTATGGCTTGAATTATCTTAATATATGCAGAAATGTTTTGCCCTATTGCTTCTTCAGTCATTGTCTTTTCTAGTGGGCCATTTACCCATCTCAAGTTGTCAATAAATATGAAGCGAGCACCTTCCGGTGGTACTCTCGGTTACATTCTGGGTAACGATGGCTCTGTCACTATGGAAACTATGATCTAGAAGGCATTATGTTTAGTTATTGAATGTGGCCTTAACATAGAAGAAAATAGGGGCTAGAGAGATGGCTCAGCAGTTAAGAGCACTGCCTGTTCTTCTAGAGGATCCTGGTTCAATTCCCAGCACCTACATGGCAGCTCACAACTGTCTGTCAATCCAGTTCTAGAGGACCTGACACCCTCACACAGCCATACATATAGACAAAACACCCAAAACAACAACAACAACAACAAAAAAAAAAAAACATAGAAGAAAACATTCTGGCTTTTTAGCTGGCATTTTCTGCATGTAACACTTTCTGAACGTGTAATGACCACACCAGTCTCTTATTTATGTACGTTTATGAGACAGGCTAAATTGAAGCCACTCTTCTTACTGTTTCATAACAACTCAAAGGTACAGGGTTCATGACAATCATCAATTCAGGAAACAAACAAACAAACAAAAAATCCCTTGTCCAAGTTCCTGTAAGATGCCCTAAGTTATCAGATCTCGGAGATCTCTGATTAAAACCATTCTCTCTTACTTCTTTGCTGTAGATGAGTGGCCGTGATGCTTAGTTCTCCTCCCTCTCTTTTCTTTTTTTTTTTTTTCTTTTCTTTTTTTTTCTTTTCTTTTCTTTTCTTTCTTTCTTTTTTTTTTTTTTTTTAAGACAGGGATTCTCTGTGTTGCCTTGGCTGTCCTGGACTAACTTTGTAGACCAGGCTGGCCTTGAACTCACAGCGATCCATCTGCCTCTGCCTCTGCCTCCAGAGTGCTAGGATTAAAGGCATGTGCTACCACCACCTGGCCCTAGTTCTCCTCTCTTAAAGCCCTGCCCATACCCTGGGTCTCAGAGCATTTCTAAAGGGACCACAGTCCAGCTCTGATGTAAAAGATCTATGCTAACCTGGCATGACACACTTTGGTGTCCTGTACCATCACTTTTTGAATAATATAAATTGCATACATATAACCAGGACCAGATAGAGTCAGTAAGTCAGAAGCTCATTGTCTGTGGGTTAGGGTAGCAAAAAAATTATTCTAATTCCAGGAATTCCAAGAGGAATTCATATGAAGAGAAATTAAGATAATGGACAGATGTTCAAATATTCTAAAACAGTAATTACAGGTAATTTTCTGTATTAGTAACATACAAGTAATAGGATTATCACTTTATCTTGAAGTTACCACATTCCCTTTACATGCGTATATTCCTATTTGTGCATTATATGCATAATTATTCTCATTTATATAGAATTTCTATTTAGGCATATAAGCACATACATACATACACACACACGCTCTCTCACACTATGTGTGTGTGAAACAAAAGAAATGTGCCCATAGCCAAATAGATCTTTCTCAGCTAAAATGAGCCATCCGTAAGCTTTTAACATACAAAGTAACTTAAGTCTACACAAATTTACGTGGAATTTTACATGCAGTAAGTCAATGCTGAAGTCATTCTTGGGGAAAATGAGAGGTCTTTTGCCTGGTGAAAGACACATCGTTTTATTGCTATTTCAACAACGACTCATTCCCCCAAATGAAGATCATTTCAGAAAAAGCATTTTTCCTCCTTAGATGAGAGCCTGAAAACTCTAACAAGGCGAAATCTTTTGCTAAATACTTGAGAAGATACATGTTTTACTTAAGAGTTTCCTGAGAGAAAAAGGACAGGGTTATGATTGGTGCTCACACAGAAAGGTGTGCACCTGAGGACGTGTTAGAATAAACTTAATTTTTACAGTTATAATTTTTTAATTCATATGATTACAATAAGCCCTGTATATATAAAATGTCACAGAAGCCAAAGACTGCCCCATACAATACATATACAATTTGTTTACCAACAAGCCTAATAGCTAGCTTTCCCAAAGGCTTTAAGGGAGAAATCCATGGCTATTTTCGGATATTTTTGCATACACCTTCTCTGCTGTTGAAGCACTGAGAAAGGCACTGGATTCTGTGTCATAAAAAAACACAAAACAAGTCAGGCGGTGATGGCACATGCCTTTAATCCCAGCACTCAAGATGCCCACGGTGAGACCAGCCTGGTCTACAGAGTGAATTCCAGGACAGTCAGGGCTACAGTGAGAAAGCCTGTCTTGAAAAACCAACCAAACAAATAAACCAACAAAACAAAACCAAAGTCAAAAAAATAAAACCATAAAACAAAGAATAAAGGATAAAACATTGTAGCAGAGAACAGGCAAACAGATTTACCTTCATGGTGAGAATACCAAAACAGCGTCGATTGTTTGCCCATGGTTTAGACAGTAAGAGAATAGAAGACCTTCTGTTAACACATCACACCCTGCCTAACAGGCATTAACAAGAATGTCCTGGAACTACACAGACCCATGGGCTACTGTTCTGTAGCTATCTGAAACAGCTTCATCTAGTCAGTTAATCCTCTGGCTTTGACTCTCTTCCCATTCTGTACTTTTCAGAAAAAACTAGAAATTGGTGGCTGGCCTTTGATGGTTGACAAGTTTCTGAAAGGCTTTTCGAGGAGAGTTCAGTGAAGCGGAGGTAGAAATGGGTAGGGTCCCCTACAAACGTGACGTATGTAAACCTGTCTGTAAAGTTTTAATCTTCCCTAATTTTTTTTTCATAACACAGCTTCCTTTATTGATAATGCTTGGCCAATTAAGGTTCTGCAAACGTCAACAAATTTTAACAGCACTTTTCAAGATTATTGCCCATTACTCCCACCTTACCTCTAAGTCAGAAAAGCACCAAAATATACCTAAAGGTAAATCAGTAGCTTCTATGAGGAAAGGTCTAGGCAAGTTTTCCTTATTTTGTATTAAAAAGTCTTAATTATATGTTTTATTTTCAGTCAGTTGACAGCTGAATTAGGATTACGATTTTTGGATTATAGATGCATATTTATGAGATGGAAATAGTTCTCTTCTAGTTAAAAAAAAACTTAGGTTTTAGCTATGTTAAACTGAGAAGCCTAGTGCAAGTCAGAAACTTAGAAAACGCTGGAAGGTGGGAATCTGTAAACACATGCTATGTGTGTGTCAGGTGGATTTTAAGCAGTTGGAGGTCTAGCCCTTATTAGCATCAAATGAGAATTTTCCAAGGTGAGAATTGCTCACCCTGCACAGAACAGACTCTAAAATATGTGCATTTTTTCACATTCCTCTTTCCTTTTTCCCATATTGTCACATTACAGATAAGATAGGGAGAAGGAGTACCTACTGCAGAATAAAGCTGAAGTGTCTTCAGTGTACTGTAAGCTTTATAAATGCAACAGTAATACAGCACAAGCATTAAAGATGGCATGCTGGGAGTTGTAGTTCAAATAGTTAGGCACTTTTGTAAGTGTACCTGTATACTTTGCCAATTAATGTGCCAATTAAAATGAACAACTCTCTGCGACTGATGAACAAAGCCAGCTGCTCAGTCAATGCTTTCGTTCTATGCTATTCTATTATTTTTTCTGTGCTATTATAATGGTCTTTTGGCTGTCTCAATCCTAGTCAATTTATTCTCAGGCACAACACTCAAGTTTTGAAAAGAGCTGGGCATATCTCCTGGCTTAATTACTTGGTTAATATTTTACATATCATGATTGTGAAATAGCTCTTATAGAAGAAAAGAATTATGAAGAGACTTTAGAAAGAGAAGAATTCTTGATGATGAATTCCTGAAGTTTCTGGTACTGTTATACTATGTTCCTATGTGAATCGTCATTGCACCAGAGCAGAATTTGGGGCAAAATCTGATGCTCACATACATCCATGGAAGATGTTTGGGGGAAACTGAGGCTTCATTCTGTGAAAAATAATAAGGCCTGGTTATTTGATAATTACTGCACTCTCCCAGCATGGAGAGGAAGAATGTTGTAAGAACTGTTTATAATTTATGCTTTAGTAAGAACCTTTTAACCTGTTCCCAAGAATTCAGAAAGTTCTCTTATAGCTTTCAAGAAATATTTTTGGACAATCATAAAATTATTATGGCAATCATATAAGTAAAGAATAGGTCTGAGCTACTTAATGAGGAAATCACCAAGTCATTCAATACACAAGCTAACCGAGTGTACATGATAAGGGCCCGAAATTTGTAGCCTGTGTTACAGGTTAACTTGCAGTATTCTTCCATCCCTATTATTCTAAGTCTCAAGCATCCTACTAATAAGCGAGAGGAGACATTATGCTGAGGGAAAGAGGAGTAGAGAGACTGAGGTAAAAATAACGAAAATAAGTTGCAAATCAAATAATAATTTTCACACATTTCTGGCAATGTTCATCTATACATTCTGTGCATTTGAAAGGCTAGCATCTAAAAAGACACACTTCAGCTGTTGAACTGTGATTTGGGTGACTGTTCTATGGAGCTAGCATAGTTGTATTTGCACACATGTGGGCAAGAAGACACCAGTGAGCTCTTGGAGACACAGTGCAAGCCAGAAGTGCTCTAATGGAGAAATCTGGCTATATACAATATATTATTTGAAACTGTAAGACTTCTTATCAAAATCTAGGCTTAAGGGGGAAAATAAAGCAAACATGCTCAGAAGCAATTAGGGACAGGATCTTAGAGAATTTTATTTATAAACTTTGAAATAGATTACGTATCAACTAGGACAAATTGGGCCTATTAAGCGCCACAAAACCCATTAAAAAAAAAAGTCAACAAAAGAGACAAGAGAAACAAGAACCGACATGGTCATTTTCATTTAAGTGGTTTACTATTCCTGCCAAGCCATTCTGAACAAGCCTGTGCTCCCTCTCTGTTGTGTATTGTTTTTTTTTCCCTCCACAAAAATGAAACAAACGTAAAAGTAGGTATTTAATACCATCTAGCCCAGTTATCACCTGGATTAGGGTGATTAATGGTTCATATCCTGTGCACGTAAGGATTTTACAGCAGAAAACCAAGCAACAAACAAAACAAACTAAATTTAAAGAAATTTTTAGCAACTGCCATTAATGTATCTTTCTTGTGAAGGACAGAAAAGCCTTTCATTTTAACCTACTCTCCCAGCCATGTCGTTTTTCCCTAAGGTAGGAAATCTTTTAAACAGTTAATTAAAAACAAAAGTCAGAAAATAAAAATAAAAACGGTTAGGTTTATTTATGTAACATCCAGGCGTTCAAACTGGGTGCTACTTAATATTAGTGGTAGAGAACGGGCACGCACACACATATTCCTACAAACATTTCCTATTCAAGTATTTAAAGGTTTGACATCATACAAGTCAACTGAAACTCAGTCCTTTTTTTTTCTACTCTAACAACTTACACTAGCTGATGTAAAATTAATTTAACCCTTTAAGCCTTGTACTAGTTGCACATTTTCTAAGACTAGCTGAAGGAACACACAGGAAGAAAACTGGCTCAGGGTCCACAGATAAGAAAACAGAAGAGAGGGTCACACTCAGGCAGCCTGAGTGGGTAGCTAGGAAGCAAACCCACTCTGCCTTCCACCTGCTGTGTCTTTTCTGTGCAACTGGTGTCCTACAATGCCATGCGCAGTTTGGGCTCGTATTAATATTGTACCTTCCATAGCTGGCAGGCTTTGTGATTTGTTCCTCTAAAACCTCTCCATGCTGACCACAATATATATAATGTAATCTATATGCATACATAAATACACACACACACACACACACACACACACACACACATATACAGGTTTAATAAAACAGGGGGCAAGAAAGACAGAAGCAAGCAGATTCTCAGAGAGAATGACCCTCCTGAGAAGGAACGGGTGTTTAAATAGATTAAGAACAATTACTTGGTCTTAACTCATGTGCTCTGTCCTTGACAGTGGCCCTTGGAGATGAGGAGTCGGGACCATTAGAAGTTAATCTCAAACATTTGTAAGAGACCACACAAGCACCTGATAATTAGGGTGGGGGTTGTTTCTGGCCTTTTTTTTTTTTTTCTCTATAGTTAACATTTTTTTTTTTTTACAAATGTAGGCAGTTTGTGCCTCCTGCAGGACAAGGCTGCTGACTTTCACTGAGTTCCCCCACCCACCCAATAAGGCAGGAAATCCTGTTCACAACCTAAAGAGCAGCCTGAAATGGAAAGACAAAGGACACATCTAAAGGCACGATATTGAATGGAAGGAATAATTTTCTCCTCGCTAAAAGATGCATGAAAATAACCCTCAACTCCTGTCTGCAGACAAACCTGACTGAGTTACATTTTTACCTAGCCAGCCGGAGACCTGCGCCCGTGCCCACCTCCACTTCCCAGGAGCCTATGCCACCTTTCCCAACTTCCAGCTCACCTCTTCGCCCTCAGATTCCTCTTCCCAGGGTTTCTGTAAGTCCTGAGTCCCACGAGGGCGCCAGATCCTCCAGAGACAGGCAAGGCAGCTGGCTCACCGTTCTTAAGCAGCTCCACGTGAGCGGAGTTCCAGGAACCCTGGCACCTGCAGTAACTCTGCTCTCAGCTAAGCGAAAGGAGGAAGTTCGTGTGGGAAAACCCCTTGAAGTTACTGTGGAGCCTTCGACAGGGGCTTAGGTTTTGTTTCCAGAGTTTTGCGTTGTGCATATAAAAAGACTTCCTTTGGCTACCGGAAAGGTGCGCCCCTGCCCTCTAGTTGAAACGGAACCAAGCTACAAGTTGAAGTCTGGGACCCTGAGCGTCTCACCGGCTTCTAGCAGAGCCTCTAGGGTAGAAATTATGTGAGCTGTGCACACTTCTGGATCCCCAAGGGAACTCTTACTGGAATTTCCTTTACTCTGACCTCTACTGCAGTCTTCAGACGCTGAGATTGATTTAAAAACAAGACTTAGGAATGATGTTTAGATTTACTTTTTGTTTGTTTGTTTTGTTTGGGGTTAGGAGAGTATGAATTATTTCCAGTAGTACAGCAGGAGCCAGCATGACCAGCCAATATTATTTTTCTTTATGGGTGTTTTGGAGGGTTGTTTTTTTTGGGTTTTGGTCTTGTTTCGTTTTGTTTTGTCATAAATATAAGACAGGAATTGTTATATTCTGGTGAGTAGTCCTTTCTGAGATGGAGTCTCCTCATGATCTGTTACAGGTCTGGGATCCCTCAAAGATTCACCATGACCATGAAGAAATTTTAATAAGAAAAGGCTTTATTAATACCAGCCTCAGATACTCATGGTGCCAGAGAGGCAAAGCGAGAGCACACCACAGGTGCAGCATTAAGTCGTACCAGGCCATACCCACAAGATTGCATGTATTTTGTTTACTCTTAGGCGGAGTGTAACTTTAACATCTGTCTTGCAGTTGTCCCTTAATTGAGCAGAGTAAGCAAGTTTGACTACAAAAGCAGAAGTAGCAATTAGTGTTACTGTTGGGTCTCAAACCCTGGGCAAAGGGTTGACTGGTGTCCATTAGCACATCAAAGGTAATTCTGGCTTCCAGGTGCTCCCAGCATCCCTCAGTCCCTACCTGTTACAGGGTACAGCTGCCATACCCTGGCACCTGCCCTAAACTTCTCAAGCCCAGAAATGGGTTGCTCTTCCTATCCAATCCTGCTTTGGTTACCTGCCCCGCACCCCCATTTTTTTCTTTTGGTCTTTCTATTCCCTCTTGGCCAGTCTCTTGTCCCAGACCAACCTTCTTGGTTGGCAGCTCCTCTCCTCCCTACCCCCCCCCCACCTCCCCCCATCCACCCACCACCTTTCCTCTCCTCACATGAGCCCAGCTCAGTCTGTCCACGTTCACTCTGGACTCTCCCACTCATGACTCTCTCTGGCTGTGCTTTTTGAACTCTCAAGAACAGTTAAGTCCAAACTTTAAATGTAAACTGTTAATCATCAGTGACCTTATGTCCTAAGTTAATCTTTCTGGTACACAAAGTAATTGTGTGCTGTTTGCCCTCTCTCGATTCGCTGAGCCCCATAAAATGAGTACACAATTCTTTAAATTTTTTAACAGTGAAAAATTCTTAGTTAAGGATTCTCTAATAGGCAGACAGAAAAGGGACCAGGGCTGTGGCTACCAAACAAAAGTGGCAAACTTCCAAATGGCTAGCTTCTTTCTCACCACTGATCAGAGACAAAAACAAACAAATGCACCAAACTGGCAGCCTAAAACAAGGGCCTGGTGGCCCGTCCTTAGGCCCCCTGCTGATGGACTTGATTAACAAGTTCTTGAGGCCAGACTAGGACATGTTTACACAGCAGTTGTGGCCCAATCAGCCATCCTGTCTTTCTTCAAACTGACAAACACTAAATTAGGGGAGGAAGACTCCAGAAGAAAAGGAAAATAGCCCTTAAGGATTTTCAGCTTCCAGAACTCCATCTCCCCCGCCTCTACCCTCTCCCCACTGCTTTTTGTAGGGTCTTTTCTCTGCATGTCTCCTCTGCCCCAGTGTTTTCCTCACCCCCAATAAAAGCCTTTCTTCAAATGTGATTCTGGCTGTTGTGTTTGAGAGAACTCCTTTTCTGCCTGTCAAGCTTGAGATTTTTTTTTTCCCCGACTTTCAATTCTTTAACTGGAATAGAAAATGAACCTCATCAAGGCTCACAGATCACCCTAGTCTGTGATATAGATGTTCTGCCTAAAGAATAAGTATGCTCTTAACTAAATTGGTGTTGAGAGGGCCGACCGGACACTGCTAAAGGGCCCATGACTGGTGATACAGCCTCCACAACCCTGGCCCGCCTGCACAGGCACTGGCCAATCCCACTTAGAGAGACTGACCTGCACAGGCACTGGCCAATCCCAGTTAGAGTGACTGACATAGCCACAGGATTCCCCTAGAAGCCTTTAAAAGAGCCTGCAGGCTCCTCAGGGTCGTCACCAATTTGTATGGATGGTTGACCCCCTGCATGCAGGCTGTTTCTATAGAATAAATGCTCTTTGTTTTTACATAGGATTTGTGTCTGGAGTCTTCCTTCAGTGATTTTCAGACCCTTCCAGTGTATGTTTTTGTTTGTTTGTTTGTTTGTTTAGCTAGTTTATTGAGTTCGTATACTTCTACCTCCCTTCCAACACTTAATCTATGCTAATCCCTTCTCATCTTACCAAAACTAGGTAGGAGAGAAAGAAAGCTGGAAGGGAGGGGAAACAAAAACCTCTATAGACTATTTCCTACTGATTAGGGCCAGCTGGTTCCTGGGAGCAAGTCCAGTCTTCTTGTCAAGATTATCTCCAATTTCTCATCAAACCAAAAACAACAGCAACCAGTAACAACAGGAGGATGAGCAGCCTTCTCTTTGGAGCACCTCTCACCCTCTCGGGGCTCTTGCATTTATACCTTCTCAAGAGTCCCCAGATTTCCAAACTATCTGCAGCTGGCAAAAAAATCATGCCCAAGGAAAACCATAATCACCTATTGGGAAGCAGCCACTTATCCCACACCTGGGATTTAAAAAAAAAAAAAAATTACATAACTGGGTTTTTTTTTTAACAAACCAAAACTCTCCCGCTACATATCATTTTATTTAAAAACGAAAGCATAGCCAAGGATGTAGCTGAATTGGGGGAGTGCCTTGCTCTTCCAAAGGCCCTGGGTTCCACCTGAGCCTCTCCAGATTTGGGGAAACCTGTAAGCAAGGGCACCGTGAAAGCGCAAAACTAAATCACTCTGTAGAGAGAAAGGTTTACTGGGGAACTGCCAGATCTGTCTCTGGGGAGTGGGAAGAACAAAATGGCAGGATGAGCCTTACCAGTGTTGAGGAAATAGGTGACAACTTCATAAGACTTGTGAGCCAGAAGGGCCTGGGAGTTAAAGCAGGGCACTGGGGCAAAGCAGCCCAGACAACCTAGGATCTGGATGGGGACTTTGATCCTTTGCAGGTTTGTTTGGGTTAACCAGGAACTAGATGACAAATGAGCGAGGGAGGGAGGGAAGGGAAGTAATCACTTTCCCTGTCAAGTAAAATGCATGACCTCACAAGGAATGCTGCCTTTAAGTTTTTATGTATCCACTAGCATGCCTATATTGGGTGTTCTGGATTACACAGGACAAAGGAAGTGATGCTGTAGGATGAATTTCAGCTTCTTGCGCAGCAGGGGTATCAGCCTCTCAAGGTCTGGACCCTCAACCCTTTTTTTTTGCAGAGCCTCTTTATTGTTACCCAAAAGGCACCTTAAGGATGGAGGAGTTGTCCATTCTCAGCCATACAAGACTTCCTAGTTTGCCCAGCATGTCTCAAAACTAAGTTATGCAAAGGCTGTGAGAATGAAAACAATCCCATAAAATCTCTGATAAAAATAATCACCACGGGCAAAAGGGCTGACTGATTAAAGTATTAGACTAGAGGAGCTAAATATTTCATGAGAAAATAGTTTCAACATTGTACCACTATAATATTTTTAGGTCTTGTTTTTCGAGACAGGGTTTCTCGGTGTGTACCCTTGGATGTCCTAGGCTCACTTTGTAGACCAGGCTGGCCTCGAACTCACAGAAAGCTGCCTGCCTCTGCCTCCCGAGTGCTGGGATGAAAGGCGTGCGCCATCACACTAGGCCCAAATTTTTGAGTCTTTAAAATGAATCTTCCTTTAGCAGAAAACTGTGGCTTGCTTTATCTAATGGAAGCCACTTACAAGGTGTCATTACAAGTCTTGTCAGGTGGGGTGGGGTGTTACATGCCTTTAATCCAAGCACTCAGAGGGTAGAAGCAGGAGGATCTCTGTGAGTTCTTGCTATACGGAAGAAGGTCTTAGGGCTTGGAGTGATTCTAAGGTATGATTCTTTATAGTGTGAGAGCTTAATCTATATAGCAAGTGCCAAGCTAGCTAGGGCTACAGAGTAAAACCCTGTTTCAAAAAGAATGCAAACACATACACATGTACACACACTTTATGTATGTTTCATACATATATATGAATACAAGATTTAAGTCAAAGCAATTTTTGCTTAGATAAGTTCATTTCTACATGTAAAAATTGATGTATTTTTTTTCACAGATTCACAGTACATATATATGTGTGTACATGTGCAGGTGTGTGTGTGTCTGCGTCTCAAGACTAAGTTATGTAAAGGCTTTGAGAATCTTTCAAAAGAACAACGCCATAAAAATCTCAGATAACAATCACTGACAAAAAGCCTGACTGATTATTCTAAAATATTAGAATACAGAAGGTAAACATTTCATAAGAAAATAGTTGTATATATGTATATAAAATATACACATAAAACATATGGTATTATTGTATTATATGTCAAATTATAATACATTATTATATTATAAGTATATTATTGGCATAAAAAGTAGAAGTAGATTTATATAACTATGCTGGTTTTCTAAGGAGAGAAAGAAAATACATTTACTGGTGCTGGAGAGATGGCTCAGCAGTTTTAAGAGCACTGTCTGTTCTTCTAGAGGTCCTGAGTTCAATTCCCAGCAACCACATGGTGGCTCACAAGCATCTACACTGAGATCTGATGCCCTCTTCTGGTGTGGAGGCCTACATGCAGGCAGAACATTCATATACATAAAATAAATATATAAAATCTTTTTTAAAAAAATGAAAATACACTTACTATCCCTTACTAATGACTCTATTGACTATTGACCATATTACCCTAAAGGAAAAAAAGTAGAAACAGTTTTTAAAGGTCTTAAGTAGGTAGTATTTGTAAAATGATATCAGGTCTTTGGTGTAAATTACAATTACATTTAATATGCAGTTCTATATTAAATTCCAGTAATTATATTTTTAGGAAAAAGGAAAATGAATAAAAGATCATAAGTCAAAGCATTTTTTCTTAGACAAGCTCATTTCTACATGTAAAAAAATGATTTTTTCACAAATTCACAGTACATACTTTAAGAATATAAAAAAATACATCACAGAATTATAGAAAATAAACTATAATTAGAAAGCACAATTAGACAACAAGACCTATAGGCACCACAGGTTAATCGATATAAAGTTGTTTCAGGGAAGAAAACAAAGCATTCTGAGTTCCTCTTAGTCCCGTTAGTTCCATGAAATGTCCATACATCCGTATGTAGTCACTGAATCTCAGGAAACCGCTACCATACTCCTGATCTTTGTTCCTCATTCGCAGTTCTTTCAAAAAACATGAAATCCTGAAAGAAAAAGAAAGAAAGAAAGAAGAAAAGAAAAGCATTTTCAACAACAAAACAGAGATACAAAGGGAAGTAATAAAAACTAAGCGCCATAACAATGTCAAACTATTAGCTCCATAAGCTCTGCCTCCCCCTTCCCAGCTTAACAGTCATCAATTAAACACTCTCCCTATTGCCTCTGGACCAGTCTGCTTAAGCCATAAATTCTCTGGATGCACCACTTGTGCGTACCCGCTTTGAAATCTTTCCATCTTGCCTCCTGAATGTTTGCTAGTCCTCTCTAGTAATCTAATGTTTCTAGTGACAGGAGTTCCAGATTCTGCTTTTGACTTGGGCTGATGGAGCCTTCTCAGTCAGAATGAGTTTCAGGTGAAGTTCTATGGCCCTGGAGCACCAGTTCTCTTCCGCACGGGCTCACTGTTTCTCCAGACGGGTTTGCCCTAAGGAGAGTCCAACTAGGAATTTCCTCTTTGATTTCTATCAAATTTTATAGACTTTATTTCTTTGATCTCTTATTTCCTTTCCCCCTTCTACGCCATTTGCTATTCATTTGGCTTGAACAATCACAGTGCTACTTCTTTTCAACCCAATCGTCATACAATAGGTTTTGGTTCCCAACAGTTCTGCCTAATGTTTTTGTTTGATTGATTTTTCAAGACAGGGTTTCTCTGGGTAGTCTTGGCTGTCCTGGACTCAATTTGTAGACCAGGCTGGCCTGGAACTCACAGCGATCCACCTGCCTCTGCCCTCCTGAGTGCTGGGATTATACTCATGTGCCATCACACCTGCGTAATGTTTTTGTTTGTTTGATTAATTTTTCAAGACAGGGTCTCTCTGTGTAACAGCCCTGGCTGTCCTGAACGCATTTTGTAGACCTGGCTGGCCTCGAACTCACAGAGATCCTCCAGCCTCTGCCTCCCAAGTGCTGGGATTAAAGATTTATACCACCTCGCCCCAGCGTTAATTAAATTCACAAAGACCTACTGCTCTCTGCCCTAAAAAGCTGCCTACTTTCCCAAAGCACCAACTTTGTGTTGTACAATCACTCCAAGCCCTAAGACCTTCTTTGGCTTAAGGGTGGATACAGTCTCCTTAATTAACTATTAGACTGTGTTCACAGTGTCATGTTAAATAGAATTTCAGACCAAATTGGGCTGTGACTACTGGCATAAAAACCTGGTTATTTCGTGAGGCCTTTTGGAACACACAGTTTGGTGAATGATTTCAGAATGACACTAAAAAGCCACTGATAAAGAACGTTAGCAGGAACAGACTTACTATGAGGAAACAGGCTCCAAGCATCACAGCTTTCATCTTCACATCAAGATCAAGAGGGAACTGGATGCCAAAGTTATCCGCATCCGTGAAGGCCTCTCTCACAAAACCTGACCACTGCTTGGAAATTTTGCCAACTACAGATTGTTCATCCAGAGATTTGAGCTGGGGAGCAAAGACAAAATAAAATAAAGTCATAAACATTCCAAAAACTAAACAGCAAACATACTTTCAAAATTGCAATTCAATGAAACAAATATTTACATTAAGTTATATAAAGTGATAAGTACCAACAGATTTAAGTGGGTCCCTACAACTGTGTATTATGTACTGGCAAAACTAACTTTCTCTGGTTCTTGATAGGACAAACAATATAAATTCTACACTCAGTGCAAAGCTAATTTAATAGAAAAAAACATTTAATGTTTCACTGATACACTTCTAGAACCATTGGGAAGATAAGATAATAAATGCAACCACTATTCAAATTCTGTTTCAAGGTGCTTAGCTTTGGGCTGGAGAGATGGCTCAGCGGTTAAGAGCACTGATTGCTCTTCCATAAGTCATGAGTTCAACTCCCAGCAACCACAGGGTAGCTCACAACCATCTATGATGTGATCTGATGCCCTCTTCTGGCCTGCAGGTATACATGCAGGCAGAGCACTCTATATATAATAAATAAATAAATCCTTTTTAAAAATGCTTAGCTTTCTTGTAGGCTGGCAGTTTAAATGTGGCAGAGGCTCATTGTCACCTGTAGAACAGTAGGCAGTGTAGGCTCATGAAATGCAAAAGCTCAGAAAGACCTAAAGACCAGCTAGTGAGTAGAAGAACCCAAGAAGAAGCTACAAGGGAGGCTGCTAAGGCAACGATGGGGTACGACTCAATAACTAGTAGCGTATAAAGAAAACAAGAAAAAAGGCATATAAAGTCAGATTTCCAAAGTGAAAAGATTCCGATTTGGGGGCTCTGTGAGGGGAAAGCCCTGGGCCCCATTACACAGTGGAACAGATTGGGTCCAAGCTAAAGGCTACTCCGTAGAGGGCACATGGACACTCACTGAGGTAAGAACATATAGGCTTATGCCAAATGAGGAGATGTGTGTCTTTTCCAAACCTGCAAATGGCAGAAAGTTGGGAACATCTCCCTTGAAAGCTCTTGCCCCAGATGGGATCTACCAAGTAAACATGGTGCATTAGAGGTATCTGTCCTTTGAGGATGGCGCCTTAAATGTGCTGAAGCCTACCTCCAGCATGAATGAAAAGTCACAGGTTTTTGCTCATAGAAAAGTACTTACACTCCACACACAGGGTGAGCCTAGTACACTTTCTATTTCCTTATAATTAGGCCTTCACATGTGTCTGATTTGATGATAGCATGTGGCAGAGGACTTGAGCATCCACCATGGCTAACTGGCTTGTCCTAGATATGAGCAGATAGGAGGTCATGTGTGGTCCAAGATAGAGCCTGCTACATGAGCTTCCATCAGTGCACAGAAACTCAGCTGACCTAACGTCATGATGCGAACACAGTGCTGTCGGAAGTCATGGACCCATAGTTCTGTGAAATATGGCATCGTGATAAGCTGGTCTAAAGTTAAATTCCTCTTTTTAATGTCTTAGTGTTTTCTGCGCAATAGCTGTCATGTAAGCATTTATAGTCAGTCATAAAAGGTCACATGAACCAAGACTGATAGAGATGCAAAAAGTACTGAACGACGTGCCAAGTGGTTTACCCTACATACATTTGTATTGTAGTGTTTATTTTGTAAATCAGGAAAATTAAAATGCTTCTTTTTTAAAGACATTGGTAAAACAGCTGCTAATACTCTATGATGAAAGTATGGGAAAGGTTGCCTCCCTAACAAGCTCTTATTCTTCATTAATCAATCTTTCCTTTGATGAACTGAGTTGAACAGTGGCAGGTGGTGAGATGACGTGAGATAAAGGCTGCACAGGTCATGCGGCTGCTTTAGACTATAGAAGGCTGCTTGATTTCTGCGGTGAGAGAGCATACGAGCAGGCTTCATGACTGACACTTGGGATACTTCATGTAGGACTGTGTGAGGGTATGTAGGAAGATAACTCACATACAGGCAGGACGGAGTAGGACAGCCTTAGGTTAGTTCACACTACAGGAATGGGATGTAATTTACATACTTATACAGTATTATTTCTGGAACCTTCTATTTCATATGTTCAAGCAACTGTTTACTATGGGTAATGGAGCCTGTGAAAAATAAAAGCTTTGAAAAGATGAGATTTAAAGTAATCACATTGAAACCGTCATTAATAAGGTATGATAATCTGTGTTTGGGTCCCCAGCATCTATGGAAAAAGATAAGTACATGCTTGTGTTCCACCTCTTCCAGGGAAAGTATACATGCTCCCCAGTATAGCTGGAGCTTGTAATGCAGAACAAAGGGGGGAAAAAGGGCGCAGGAAACCCACTTCAGTGGCTTGGTAACACTTCTATTTGAAATGTGCAATACAAAGTATAAACCTATAGAAATTAGTGTGTTTGTGTGTGTATAGTGTCTGTGTAGGCTTTTAGGTATGTGTATATCAGGAGGCATTTGTGTGGAAGCCAAGTCATCAGACTAGCAACTTACTATTCTCCACCTTATTTTTGAGACAAGGTTTTGAAAAGATAGAAAAGATGTTTTTCAACCCTGGCCACTCGGTACCTTCTGAGATGGCCTCAGGACTGTTCTAAAACCACACCCTCGTACCTGTCCCGAGCACCTGACAGCACGTGATGTCCCGAGCTGAGCTCTTGCCCCCTCAAGGGTAAAATAACTAGTAACCAATCATTTTAAAGGTCAATTAAGCAATCATGCTTGTACTAAGTTCTGCTTCTGTATGAGTATAAAAGACCCAAGCTTTGCTTATTCGGGTTCCCCAGCTCAATAGAGCTTGGTAGACCCCATTGCGATGGATCAATAAAGCATCCCTTGTGGATTGCATCAGACTGGACTCATGTCTCATTGGGCTCTGGGAAGTAGGACCTAGCCCCCAGGTTTTACAGCTTCTCACTTGCTGATGCAGTAAGACTGCAAGCAGAAATCTCCCCAGTACTGGGACATAGCTAGCCGTTTGCCTCTATGCCATGCCTTTTAACATAGCTGCGGGGAATCCAAATACAGAGTATTAAACCTGGAAGCAAGCACTTTGTCAACAGAGCTATTTCCTCAGCCAAACATACAAAGATTGTAAGTCCTATTTTTTTGTGTGTTCTTTCCTTCTTTCTTCCCCCACACTATAGAACTCTGCTTTTTAGGTACGCTGACCTTTAATCAGAGTATTGTATTTTTCAGACTATAAGATGCACCTGACCATAAGGTCCACCCAGCTTTTAGAGCAGTAAAACAGTAAAAACATCAATCAGACCATAAGGCATACCCTAATTTCTCCCCCACTTCTGGGGGAAAAGTGTGTCTCATAGTCTGAAAGACACGGTAATCATTAATCATTAATCAGATGAGCACACATCAGTTCACACTATTTAGGTAATGCAACAATAACACCCTATGGGAATACATTATTTTCATGTCAGGAAAACACATAATAATACTTCTTACCTCAAAGTCAATATCGGAACAGCAACTGCACACAACACATGGACCAACAACTTTTAGGATATCCTGCCTCTTCTCGTTTTGGAGAGTGAACTTCGGCAGACATGGGTGCCAGGTCTGAGTCACATAGCCGACAGGCACACCAGGAGGAGCTTGGATTTCTATCTACAAAAGCAAGAGTGCATGTTGACTATAACCGACACCATCCATGCTAGAAAACTCATGTTGACCTTCTTCCCAAGGGGCCACAGGAACTTCACACTGACCTCCTGGAGGCAGCAGGGGAAGCAACAGCTACTGCATCTCAGGGGTCTCTCCAGAATCATGACTTCTCGGCCCATATTATCCAGAATCTTCATGGTAAAAGGTCTCGCTGCTCCACAGCAGTTTCTAGTGCAGCAGTCAGTGTCTTCCACAGCAAAGTAAACTCTCTGCCCGAGGCTGTTCTTGATTTCATATTTGTTATTTGTCTCAAAGCCAGTTAAAACTGAAAAGATACAGGGGAAGTCACATTCACTGTTTTGTGAGGAATAGTGATGCTCTCCTAAGGTAGCAGTGGGTTGGTGTGCACGAGGCTGCAGGAAGCAGGAGGGGAGGGGAGACCAGCAGTGCTGAGATGATCTGGACTTACGAAATGGCAGTGGGAAAGGAGGAAGACTATACAGGTAAGAGGGAAGGAAGTCCACATGGGAGACCTCAAAAGAGAGCAAGCTGCACCTCCACCCCCATGGAGTCTGTCACGAGGGGCTGTGGTGTCTGTGGTGGTGCAGAGCTGGGTGGGAAGGGAAGGCTGTGTGTGAGGATAACTGTGCAGTCATCGATATACGCACGATCTTCAACCACTTGAGCAAAAGCAAAGAGAGCGTCTGTTCTAAAAGCACAGATGTAAAAAGGACAGCGAAAATGGAGGTGAATCAGATCAGGGCTTTGGGGCCAGGAAACCCATGTTTAGCTCAGAAATGGATAACTCAAATCAAAAGGGAGGTTTTTAGACAAGAGCTTCTTGGCAGCTGCAACTTCAAATCACAGCCTACAAAGGGCTATGACATCCTGGGCCAGAAGCACCGTGCTAATTCCTCTCCCCCAGAGAGTTTCAGGTGATGGGCTTTGCTCTATTGACTCTCACTTTGGGATGTTCTCTTTTTTGTTCAGCCAGAAAGCTCAGAATAAATACCCTTTCTCTTCCATAGGCTTCTGATTCTAGGATCACGGCTCATCAGAAGGCTGTCCAAAATCATGAGTACTTATTTAAATTGTGCAGAAGCTCAGTGTAACCTGTGTCATCTACATGCGAGGAGTTTTGATCATCTGGAGATGTTCTTTGTTGGGGTGAATGCAGTGAGGGTACCTCTGGCGGGGCTGAAATGGTCTCTGAGGTCAGCGTTCATGAGAACTCCCTTTCTTTCAACACTTGGCTGTCACTCAACTGCTTTTTAGAGGGTAGTTATTACCTAATCTATTGCTGTTTTAGTATCTTAACCTCTATTGCTGTTTTAGTATCTTAACCTCAGAAATCTTGACCTTACCAATGAAAATTATAAATATGTTACAATCTCTAATTTTCCTTGTGGTTACCAAAAACAGAAATGAAAACTCAAACCACCAAAACAAATTTATGTTTTTATCTTTCTTGCGTACTTAGATTTGAATACAGAAAACTCAGTAAGGAGTGATGTACACCCAAAATGTAAAACCTGAGTAATTTCATTTATCTTTCTGTTACACATAACACAAAAAAATTAAATTAAAAAATCCACTTTGTAAAAATAAGAACTAAAAAAAAAAAAGAATTAAACATTGAAAAACAGTGTACTTTAGAATTACTTACATTTCATGATTTATATATACAGTATCTTAAAGCTTATAAATGTAAGAATTATATTAAAGGGTTGCAGCATTAGGAAAGTTGAAACCCACTGCAAGAGAGGCATCGGTGACCTCCCAGCTGAACCTCCAACAGGAGAGTGCTATAGCAGAGACCAGACAGGCCTGCATCTTAATAAGCTGCTTCTATTTCTACAAGTACCATCATCACAACAGATACACACCTTCCAGAAGTTCAACTTGTTGATGAATCAGAATCTGATCAATCTGTTAAAGAAAAAGGGAGAATGTGCTTGCAATTAATTTCCTATGTTTCATATTTGCATTGTTTTTCATTTAAAAGATAACATTTTTAAAATTTGTAAAACATTTGTGGAAATTATTTACTACAAGAAAACATTTTGGTCAAATGAAATTGATTTATAACAAATTTCTGTATGTATAAAACAATGTATTTTCCCAGAGAAAAGTTTCTCAAGGAATATTCATAACACTTTAATTTATTATAGTTTTTGTGCTACAAGACTGAAAAATATCATGTGTGACTGATATCATCATTTGCAAGTACAGACACATTTTTCCAGGTATGTAAAAAATCCTCATTTCATAAATATCTATTTTGAAGTTATTTAATGATCAAATAATTGCTAACACTTTCCCTACCCTACACTTTTGAGTACCCTGTGGAAAATGAAGTTGACACAAAGTGTCCCCAGAGATGCTCAACTGACTGAGAACTGGATGGTCATCACAGGCTGTCTGTTTATGTGTTTATGAATGGAACATATCTGTTGCTCCTAATTCACCTAAGTTCCTTCACCAAATAACTGCTAAAAGTCAGACCACTGTAGCCCATTATCATGTAGTGCACGCAGCATATTCTTGGCCTTTTTTCTTTATTTGTAGGATTTTAAAAACTGCATCATTCAAAGGACACAAGCAACACCATAAATACGAGCTTCCTTGGTACTAAAAATATACATCATGAATTGGGGTCAACATGAAAAAATACTGAGTTTGATACCAAAGCCCAGATTAGAAGGCCAGGGGCACTATCATGAAAAAGGTCTGCAGTTTCTTGTACAGTATGATAAACATAATTATAACACATGTATATCAGAGATTTTTCTATAATGATTAAATGATACATGAAAGGATTAGGAAAATGAATTGAAAACAGTACTTAATAATTATTATCTAGGTAAATTTTAAATTACAGAATATACAATTACTTTGCACAGTAATATTTTTCTTAAAAAGTGAATCTGACTAAGAAGGATTAGAAGTATGTGCCAGAGCCGGGCGTGGTGGCGCACGCCTTTAATCCCAGCACTCGGGAGGCAGAGGCAGGCGGATCGCTGTGAGTTCGAGGCCAGCCTGGTCTACAAAGTGAGTCCAGGACAGCCAAGGCTACACAGAGAGACCCTGTCTCGAAAAACAAAAACAAAAAAACAAAAGAAGTATGTGCCAGTAGAAAATGGTTTCTTTTTTTTTTATTTTACTTTTTTTTTCTCCTTTATTAATTTATTCTTGTTACATCTCAATGGTTATTCCATCCCTTGTATCCTCCCATTCTTCCCTCCCTCCCATTTTCCCCTTATTCCCCTCCCCTATGACTGTTCCTGAGGGGGATTACCTCCCCCTGTATATGTTCATAGGGTATCAAGTCTCTTCTTGGTAACCTGCTGTCCTTCCTCTGAGACAGAGGGGAGGACATTCTAGTGGGACTCTAGATGAGAGAATCATGGGAGAATGGCAAAGTAGAAGGATCCAGAGGGTCCTAGAAGCCTACAAGTAGAACATTATGATAGGCAGATTTGGGCTCAGGGGTCCCGCTCAAACCAAGGCACCAGCCAAGGACAATACAGGCGGGAAACCTTAAACCCCTACCCAGATCTAGCCAATGGACAGAACACTCTCCACAGTAGAGTGGAGAGTGGGATATTACTTTCTCACATACTCTGGTGCCTCACCTTTGACCATGTCCCCTGGAGGGGGAGACCTGGTGGCACTCAGAGGAAGAAAATGGTTTCTTAAGAGTTTTGTTTTGTTTTGTTTTGTTTTATGTTGTTGTTGTTGTTTTCTTTTGTTTTTTCGCGACAGGGTTTCTCTGTGTAGTCTTGGCTGTCCTGGGCTTGCTTTTTAGGCCAGGCTGGCCTTGAACTCACAGCTATCTGCCTGCCTCTGCTTCTCTCCCAAGTGCAAGGATTAAAAGCGTGCACCACCAAGCCTGCCAGAAAATGTTATTGTATTTCATACTTGAAGCACATATTCATTTTTGTTGTTGTTTTGTTTTGTCTTGATGAGTAGTTCACACATTTACACTTGCCTGAGTTAAGTATTCCAGCCCAGGTGGACAGTTCATTGGAGGAGGCGGTGTTGGCATCCATGGGGTCCCTCCAGGCCCACCTTGATGATTATATGCTGGCTGATTTTGGACAGGAAAACCACTTGGGCCAGCACCTGCATAACCTCCTGGTGGGGCTGGGTAGCCAGCTTGTGGTCTTTGATATGGATCTTGGGGACCTGGATAGGGACCCTGGGGCCCTTGGTAGCCAAGCTGGGGTGTGGGATAGCCAGTCTGTTCTCGAGGTCCTGAAATAAAGGCAAGTGAAATAAATCATAATTGTGTAGAAAAATCAGTTATCTACAGAGTTCTCATCTCAGAAATCCTATAGATACAAGGAGCTATGTGATGCTGCAACTTTTTATCTGTCAGAAATTGTGCTGTAATAATTGATAAAGGGAAAGAAACCAAGCTCTGTCCTATAGCCACAACATAAACCATAAAGCATTTGTAGACGGAATACCCAAAATGAAGGCTCTAAGCAAGGGTTTGAAGGACCCAAAGCACCCCAAAGGGAGAACATAATCCTAGAATTTCAGAAAGCAGCATATCCTACACATACAGACCAGAAAACAGAAGAGTTCTCTCTCTATCTCCCTGAGGGAGAACTGGGAAGATATGGACCATTGTTTACCTGCTTGAGTTGAGGAGAAGGATGATCCAAGATCCCCGGGGTGGAATCCAAGTGTGTTAGTAAACACTACCCAGAAAGGACAATAGGTTCCAGGAAAAAAAAATTGTTTGACCTAAATAGTATCATGCCACTGCGTAGAATATCCTAGTATATAATGAAATACATAAGTAATATAATACTAGTATATAATTAGAGACAAATCATTTTTTCTAGTACATTCCAGATACTTGTTTGCCAAGCGTTTTAATCCACTGTATTCCTCTGCAATTCTGCCCACTGGAAAAAATAACATCCCATCTCCATTTTCTTAAGGTTACAAATTTGAATCTCACAATTTAGCACCATATAAGCTCTAGAGAATACAGTCGAGTAACCAAGGAATGTAAAAATTATGAGTCAAGTTTCTTTTATCATTATCATTTTATGTGTATGGGTTGTTTTGGGGGGGGGTTGGGGGGGTTTTTTGTTTGTTGTTTTTTTTTGTTTTGTCTTGGTCTTTTTGGCCTGTATATCAGTATGTACACCATAAGCATGCATGCATGGTTCCTGTGGCATTCAAAAGAGGACACCAGATACCCTGAGGTTGGACTTACAGACCATTGTGAGCCAATATGCGGACACTTGAAATCAAACCCAGGTCCTCCACAAGAGCAACAAGTGGTCTTAACCACTAAGCCAACTCTCCAGCCCCACGGAGAAAAGGAGGGAATTGACACATCTGTGTTTCATACTCTCTATGAAGGAAAGATTACACTGAGCCTCCTAAGCCTATCTACAGAGGAGTCACTACGTAGAAACAGAATATACACATTCAATTTAGTGATGCTGAGCTATGCGCATCCACGGTTTCACGTTGAGACACGCAGAGTTTACTACTTAGAATCCACAATCAATAAAAAGCTTCTGACAAGTTCATGCCTCGTTCAAAACAGGGCTTAGAAAAATTACTATACCTCCCAACGCTCTTCAATTGCCTTCATAAGTTCTGTCATAGCAAAGGGTGATTAAGGATAAATATATGGCAGGCTCATGTGGAGAATTCAGGGGTACAAGAAGGAAAACTGATTCAAGAGACTTAACAGTCAGCTTTTGGCACACTAAAAGTATGCATTTGTGCACCCACACTAAAGGGAAAATCTACGAGCAAGATGGCTGCAAAGTAGGTGGTTACTTAATATAGATTACCTCATGCTGACACCTACGTCATGAGAAAGGCCTGATGAGAGGTGTTTTGGGTGGAATCAAAGAGAATGTCCAACCCCTCACCATGAGAGAAGAGGGAGACACGCGTACCTCTTCTAAGTTAACTATGAGAAGGCTGAACCACTCTCTAACTCTCTGCCTTACGTTTTACAGCTCACTGGATATTCACCCAACACCAGCTCTTTAGGACCTCAGAAGCTTTCAAGGCTTTGTCTTCATAGTGAAAACACCTGGTAAATGCCCCCCACCCCCCACCCCCCACCCCCGCAAGTTCCCAGGTCTGCTGATGTCCTTGTCCTGATACATTGAAGTTACTCTTAAGTAAAGTCAGAGCTGACATCTACAAGTTAAGAGTCTTGGCCGTATTCTGTAATTATGAACATCTGAGTTAAGATCTACAACCCACAGAGCAGTTTCTGTGACAATCTCTTAGCTCAGCGAAGAGAACCGAATGCATACACCCTTCCACCCAATCAGAACATTTTGATACTAATCCCCAGGCTGCTTTTTGAAGATGTGAATAGATTGCCACTGGAAAATCTGAGTAAGCCATCTACCTGGGCACTTGCAAAGGTCAGATAATGCTGACAATTACATCTGTTAATATGATTGGTTCAAAATAAGACATGAAATTTGTGTCCCTTGTATATAACAATATGATCCATCTACTTTTCTGAGCCATGAAAAGTAAGAATCAAAATAATTACAGCATAAAGTTTGTTTTGGGTTTTTTTCCCTTTCTTAGTAGTGGGTATTGAACCTATGTTCTCACACATGGAAGGCTAGCATCCTACAAATTTGCTTCATCCAAGCCTTATCTGTGTTTTTTATGCTGAGTTAGGCTTTCACTAAATGTTTGGCCAGCCTTGAACTTTCCACCTTCTTGCTTCAGCTTGCCATGCTCCTGGGATTACAGACCCGCATCTCTAGGCTTGGCTAAGAAAAAAAGCTGTCTATCATTGTACGTGCTGCTCAGTGGAACCAAGACCCCTACGTAGGTAGCTTCCAGCATTAAGCAGTCTTTTCATTTGTCTGCTGCTTCACAATTAATTCCCAGTCCTACATGAAAAACACCCATGGAAAACTTTCCTAAAATTCTCAAGACATGATCACTCTTTTCATAATAGATAAACAATTGGTAAAATCCACTCTTAATTGTGGGTTTTTAAGCGAAACACAGTCGCTCAATATAAATATACTCCAGATTTTACAGCTCTCCTTTGTAACTCTTCCTGTCCTCTATTAAAAAAACAATACTCCTGCCAAGCGTGGTGGCACAAGCCTTTAATTCCAGCATTTGGGAGGCAGAGGCAGGTGGGTCACTGTGAGTTTGAGGCCAGCCTGGTCTACAAAGGCTCCAAGACAGCCAAGGCTATACAGAGAAACCCTGTCTCGAAAAACAAAACAAAACAAGAACAAACAAATGAACAAACAAAAAAACTCCGATGGAAAACACATGGAACAACCAAAGAAAAACAAAAAGAAAATTAAAAATAGTGAAATTGCTGAAATTCTTTTAACGCAATTTCATGAAAAAGGATTACTAAAGTAAAGACACATGTGCCTCTGCTCCTTCTTTCTCTCCCTTTCAAACATCAATTGATGTGTTATTTTTCCTTCTTCAACAAGTATTTTACCTGGGAATGCTGCTGGTGGATACTGAGGAGGATACCCAGGTGGCACATGTGTTCCTGGGTAAGGGGCCTCAGGATGCATGCCTGTAGTTCAGAGAGAGGTACATACATGTCAGCTTAAATGTGATATGCACCAGGCAGAAGACGACACAGTTCCAAGATAATGTGAGATGCTGAAAGGAGGCAGGCAAAGTAGGCTCAACTCATAAGTTCTGCCTGGAAAGCCGCTAACGTGAAAGACTTGTTTTAAACGTACTATAAATACTGATTCACACGGTTGAAAGAATTGCATGTGTTTTATGTTTTTGAAATTTAGCATAAGTAGCTTAGAAAAAAAATCATAGACTTATCAGATAACTATCACCCTCGGGTATTTTATTTTACTTTTATGTATGCATATAGCTAAGTATATATTTTACATAAACTTACTCATATACACATTTTATTTCTCTTTAGGCACAAATGTACCTATACACACATAACTATATGGATATAATGAGCAACAAAGTGATTGCGCCATAGTGGTCAAATTAATTTCTCTAAGCTCAATAAACTGCTACTATGTAAAATCACTCAAGTCTACACAAATTTATTTTTCGACGGCTTTAATTTTGTTTTATGAAAACTTAAGTCGATACTAAAGTCATTAAGAAAACTACATTGTCTGGCCTGAAGGTTGTCAAATATACTTATCAAAACTTGATTATGTTGAGATGTGTGTGTTTTTTTATCATCTCAACAAAGATGAAAACGAAAGGAAAAACTTCAGGAAAATTATATGACCAGTAATACTTTCCAAGAAATGTAATGCTCCTCAGAACCTAAAATTTAATACGGCAAATCTTTTACTACAGAATTGATAAATGTTTTATTTAGAACTTTCCTGAGAGGGAATGGAGATTAAGAACAATGTGATTGAATTATTAAATCATAAAGGATGTGTACATTATAAAACACATCAAAGTACACATCTGAACATTTTTCAGGATGAGCCGATATCAGCTGGGCATGATGGCACATGCCTTTAATCCCAGCATTTGGGAAGCAGAGGCAGGCGAATCTCTGAGTTCGAGGCCAGCCTGGTCTACAAAGAGAGGTCCAGGGCAGCCAGGGCTACTAAGTTATTCTTTAATTAGCATGGCTAGAATAATCATTATGCATAAAAATTGTGCCAGATAGAATGCCCAGGGAAGTTCTTTGGCTAAGATACATTATGCTGTGCAGAGCACACACATCTGCAGACCTGACATATATCTTCTCTGCGGCTTGCTTTATTAATTAAATGGTGCCGTGGATATGTGTGTCTATCTTCTCCACACTGGAATACTGAGGACAATAGCATGACAGGGAAGGAAAAAAAAAAAAGGCAATTTCAAGAACTGAACGAAACATTACAATCAAGTAATGCTTCAAAGACAATATTAGAAAGACGAAAAGTAATTATTTGTCATAAATTACTTACCTTGCTTATCCATGGCTTAAACCGTTCTGAAAAAAAAAAGAACACCTGGTGTTAGTTGATTATCTACAAGTTTCTAGGACAGATGTCACTGTTCCAAAGAGTTCACGAACTATGCAGGCACAGGCCAGGCTCATCCTCCTGATTCATCTTGTCTAGGCTGACCTACTCAGACCTCTCTGGCACACTCCTTTTACTGGCTGTCTTTTTACTAAGTCCCTGTGCTGTGCAAGTCTGAATGAGGAAGCATTCAATCAATGTGACTGCATAAGTAACTAATTAAATCCAGTGTTCTCAAGAAACAAACATACTTGGTACTGTTCCCAGTACTTGGATCTCATCTTAGCTGTTTCCACTCTATCAAGGCACCACGTTAAGAAATGTAAATGATGATCTGGGCGTGGTGGCGCATGCCTTTAATCCCAGCACTCTGGAGGCAGAGGCAGGCGGATCGCTGTGAGTTCGAGGCCAGCCTGGTCTACAGAGCGAGTCCAGGACAGCCAAGGCTACACAGAGAAACCCTGTCTCAAAAATCAAAAAAAAAAAAGAAATGTAAATGGCAACTCACTCCATGCCTACTGATTAAAACTGAAGTATATTAAGCAAAAATTCCGTTAAATAAAGCTTGAAAGTCACAGTAGACTAAAAGGTTTGTCTTTTAGTATGTATGTATGTGTATAGTTCACACATACAGGGTGCCATGATTATTCTTCTTAACATTAAATTTTTATTATGAAAGGTTATGTATCAAAAAAATATTTTTATAAAATATGCCAGGAAAACCTTAACAGATGCAGCAAACTGAAAGACAAATGGAGTAGAAATGGGTCATATTCATTATTCTGTGTACTACATGTCCTTCAAGTTTTTATCTGCACCTTTCATATTTTTAAGAATTATTTATGTTTAAAGATGTGTTTATTATTTATACAGTTTTCTACCTGCATTGGGCCAGCAGGCCAGAAGATGGCACCAGTTCTCAATATAGATGATTATGGGCCAGGTGGTTTCTGGGAATTGAACTCAAGACCTTTGGAAGAACAGCCAGTGCTCTTCTCCTCTGAGCCAGTATGTGGTTGGGTGGTTTTACTTGCATGTTTTTATGTATGTACACTGTGTGTGTGCTGCCTGAGGAGGCCAGTAGAGGGCTCTGGATTCTCTGGAGCTGGAGTGACCAATGGTGGTAAGGCATCATGCTGGTACCTAGACTTTGGTCCTCTGCAAGATCAGCAAGTACTCTTAACCACTGAGCCATCTCTCAGGCCCATGTCTCCTCTTTCTAATCCACTCTTTAATACACCTAGCTTACAAAAGTCTATGGCCCCAACTAAACAAAAATTTTAAGGGATTGCAGCTTTCAGCTATTTTCATCTTGCAACTAGTCAGACAACCTTTTTATATTTCTCACAATTTTACAAACAAAGCCTTGAACTAGAAAAAAAAATCTTTTCATAGTTACCGAATTTCAAATATAAAATAAGAGCAGATTCCTCTCCTTAACTCATTCAATGTTCAAGACAAACCGTCTAGCTCAACATCTCAAGCTTTGAACAATTTTAATTAAATCATTTTTTTTTCCTTTTCACTGTGTGGTGTACATGCAAACATACAATACTCGCACGTAAACATCCATGTACACATGCATGCATACCGCACATGGTGAAAAGAACGTGTACATGGATCTTTGCACGTATATAGAATGTACATAGAAGGTTGTACTATGGAGGGTTGACGCTGATCCTGGTATCTTCCTCAATTACATTTCACATTATTTATTGAGGCAGGTCTTTCAGTGAACCCAGAGCTTGCCAACTCCTGCTAGTCTTTCTAGTCGGCTTGTCTATGGGAGCTTTGTTTAAAAATATTTCTTCTTAGAATGTGGTTGTTTAAGCCTACGAATTTCTCTGAAGCGAGAAATGAAGGCTATCCTAGAGCGAGGGGAATTCCTGAGTCGTGTCAGCTGGACCTTAAGATGTGGTGGAGTAAGGTTCCGGCTACATAACGTAACCAACTTTGGAGACACTGGGTTCATTTTTCTCAGAGCCAAAGAACTTTTCCTCCTTGCACAGAAATTCCCCCCAAACAGTGCTCATTTGTCTGTCTTTGATGTTCTATTACTCTACTCCACAATGTTGAGGCTTCATATATGTTTGTGAGGAGAGGAACCCTTTAGCGAAACGGCTACAGAAGACCGTTGAGGGCCTCATTCACCTGGAGTGTGTGAACATCTCCAGCCTTAAAACGGTATGTGTGGGGGTCTAGAGTAAAAGATTAGGTCGCCACTAAGCCTGTACATGCGCCACTTAAAATTAGAGCCCCGTGTGCGAAACAAATGAAGGCATTTAGCAAGTGGCTGCCTACCCAGGCTGCTCTCCAGCTGTACAAATGACCCTTTTTTCTTTCTCAAGCTTAATGGAACTTTGTCAGCACACAAGTCACCCAGCTTTGAAAACAGCTTGGAATGTGTTCCTAGTTGAAGCCTGTGGTGACTATTAAATAAATGTTTTCTTCTCTTGTTTTTATTAAAGTTTCAGGAGGTTTTTGTGAAAAAAAAGGAAATCATATTTAGGCTGTGCCCAAAGGGGGGAAAGTATGTAATAAACTTACATGTAAACTGCTTTTAAACGCAGTTGCCCAGAACAAATGAGGAACTTAAAGAAATACCCTGATTTGTCTGGTGTGGTGGTTCACACCTGTGTTCGAGGAGGCCGAGCCAGGAAGATCTCTGTGAGTTCGAGGTCAGCCTAGTCTACAAAGTGAGTCCAGGACAGTCAGGGTATAACAAAGAAATCTTGTCTCAAAAAAAAAAAAAACCGCACAAAACAAAACAACAACAACAAAACCTGATTCTCTGTAACTAGATTACGTGACACATTTATGGGAAATTGAGACACTGTATACATATTAATGGAAATATATATACGTACAATTACGTATAATGTTTTTGTCATTATAATCACAAATCCCTATTTCTTTTCTAGTTTTTCTTTTAAGTAACAATTTTAATTAAAACATTTTTTTCTTTCAACTGTGTATGAGGTATGCATGTATTTGTATGTGTGTGTGTGTGCGCACGCGTGTGTATGTTTGCATGTGTGTAGACATGGTCTGTAGTTTAAAGAGACAAAGTAGACATCTGGTATCTTCCTCAATTGCACTTCATTTTCTTTACTGAGGCAGGGTCTTTTAGAAAACCTGAAGCTGGCCAATTATAGCTCATTTATCTAGTCTATTGACTATGGGAGGAGCCATGGTCTCTGCTTCCTGCACACCGGCATTGTAAGTAGTGGCCACACCTGTTTGGCTTCTAAGTAGAATCTGGTGATTCCAACCTGCAATTTTCATGCTTGCAAAATGTGTACTTTATCTCCTGAGCCATCTCCTCAGTTCTTGTCTGAGTCTTTTCTTCTTTTCTTTGTTTGTTTCTTTTTTGTTTGTTTTTCTTTTTGTTTTGTTTGTTTGTTGTTTTCTTTTTTGTTTGTTTTTCTTTTTGTTTTGTTTGTTTGTTGTTTGTTTGAGACAGGGTTTCTCTGTGTGGCCCTGGCTGTCCTGGATTCATTCCCTTTGTAAACCAGATTGGCCTGGAACACCCAGATACAGATCTGCCTATCTCTGCCTCCCAGAGTGCTGGGACTAAAGGCATGCACCACCACACCCAGCTGGGTTTTTACATAACTGTGAAACATTCCCACCTGGGACAGGGAAAAACCATGAGGGATCACAATCATGTCTTCACAATTCAGTCATAGTCCTGTGAACACCTCTCTCTTGAGACTTTAAAATTTCTAGTGTGTTTAAAAGCATTTTAGAATATTATAGAATTACTTGTGCCTATAAAATAAGGACAAATTAGATTGAGACTATTTAACTAGAATTTACTTGTTAATGCATGAAAACAAATGCCTCTCCAAATGTCAATATGCATCCTGACACAATGCAGCAACACCCTACCACTTTAAAACCACCATTAGAATTTTGAAGTGCTGAGCAATTGAAAGAGACTCTGTGGTGGGCAAAGAATAAAAAATTGCAGTGTGCCAAGAGGTAAGGCAAAACTGTGACAGTAAGTCACATACCAAATAAGTTTTAGGTACTTTTGGTTGTGTTTTAGACACAAATCAAATAATTTTTACATATGTTTTGGTTAAATTTTTAGGTAGGCTTTCTGCTTTGGAAAGGTTTGGAAAATATTTAAAAGGAAACACATTCAATTTGTCAAATTTGCTGATAGTCAAACTGAGGCAGAGGCAGATAAGTATGAAAAGACATTTCCACAGATGGGTGCTTCAGGCACTGGTGAGCATTTGGGGAAACTACATTTTTGACTGTAAACTTGTACAAGAAGTGCATGCTTACAAATGCAATGACCCTCGTGACAGAAAGATTCCTCCTCAACATCCACATCATTATTTTAGTTTCACAAAAAGGAAACAAGCTTAAACTTTAATTGAAACATGGGTAAACTTCCAAACTTTGAATGAAAATAGATTATACATCAACTAGAACCCACTGAATGAAAAAAAAAAACATATGTGTGTGTGTGTATATACATATATACCGAGTATTCTCGGTATATGGCCGAGTGTTCTACAAAAAATAAGAAGTAAACTTAAAGAAGCAAAAATACATCTCAAAGCCTAGTTACTCTTACTGGGTTCCTATAAGATTTCAAAATGCCCTTCGAGGAAGCCGAGTGCTCTTTTCTTAATTTGAGAAGGTTTTTTTTTCTTACTTATAAATGAAGCTCCTGAAAGCACAGAACCAAAGCTGTTGTTTGATGCCATCAAGTTCACTAACTAACTTGGTGATTTAAGATGGTTCGTTTTTCACATCTTCATATTCTTGTCTCTGGTTCACTGATGGGGGAAAAAGGCTTCCAACTTTTGTTAGCAAGTATTTTAAAAACTATCTCTGTTATGTAAGACAGCAAAGCCCAGGATTCCAGTTTATTCTTTTGGTCGATAGCTTAATAGCTAGGTACTTTTTTTCCCCAAAAAAAAATTAATTTGAAAAATTAAAATAAAAAAAACCAAACACTTGTTAACACATATTAACTAGAGAGTTGGTTATACTGAGCCCTATTTATTTTTTGTTTGCTTATTTTGTTTTGTTTTGTTTTCTGAGACAGGGTTTCTCTGTATAGCCTTTACTGTCCTAGACTCACTTTGTAGACCAGGCTGGCCTCAAACTCACAACGATCAGTCTGTCTCTGCCTCTGGAGCACTAGGATTAAAGGCAGGGGCTACTACTGCCTGGCGAGACCTAGTTATTTAATGCTGTCTACAATAGTGTGTTGTGTACATACAGGCAGGCATATATACTTATATAAATATTTCCTGAAGAAATATCTACTTTGTGAACATCGTATGGTTTCAAAGGGGTATTCATGGACAGTATAGAGTCTATACTATACTTGTGTGTGTGTGTGTGTGTGTATATAGTCTATACAAAACAAAAAAATCTATATTTCTATACCATACACCATATAAAGCTCTATAGAAACACTTCATCAGTAAGCCTAGAGACCCAGGAGTAATTATGTAGAACATTGAAAGTGCTGTGAGTAAAAAATGATGGCAATATTAGAAAGGTTTATAGGGACACAAGTACATACACAGCAGTGTCCATGGTGCCATCAAGAGAGGTAAAAGTCACACTCAAAAGAAAAATATCTATCATGAGTCAGGCCACAGAGCTCTGAGCGTGTGCGTGTGCCGTGAGCACTACAGAAAGGCAGATTCACACAGGTACAGGTCCCGAAGCTGGAATCTCACTTCATTCAGGGCACCAACAATCTATGAGTTACACACAGCAGAGAAGGAGGGGTCCTCAGAGGTCTTAAGGAGAGAAGCACAGGACACACTCACACAGGCAGCGTCTCCACCTTCTAGTAAACTCCCCAGGAGTCTGATGCTGCTCTGTCCAGATGCAGAGAGTCAGTCTAGTTCAACACCGCTCTGTTTCTTTATTTTTCAAATATTATTCAAAGTGGCACAATTGTTATAAGAAGCCGGGTGAAAAGCTCTGTTGTTAGGAAAATTCAAGAAGTAAACTCCCCCAACCCGCCTAATGCTTTTCATTAAGTTTCATGTGCACTTAGCATTTAGCTCCGATTGCTAAACTGGAAGAAAGTATAATTGTTTGTCTTGGAACAGAGAGGTGGCCATAGCCAACTTCCAGGAATAAGATTGCACAAATCAAGCCACACAGGAACCAGGGGGGGCGGGAGATACGGATGTGGAGACTTTGCCAAGTAGTTAATATAATAAAAGAAGCTGGTTTTCACTTTGTTCTTCTGTTCTTTTTCACAGTTTCTTAGGCTAACCATATATATGTGTGTGAGCTTAGGCACACCCCATGCCTAACACGCACTTCAGACTCTCAAAACAGGCAGTGTAAACACTGTGAGATGTTGTCATCAGGATAGTAGGAACACTGCCCAAACGTGAGACCTTAGATGCCAACCAAGGACCAACCACACCCTTCACATGATGATAAACTTTCCCCATACGTCTGCATTTAAAAAGAAAAACTCAGAAAGTAGATAATGCTTAATGCTACAAAAATTAAATGTCAGTGTCAGAACCTGAGCCTCGGGAGACAGGAAAGTTTGAAAACACATTTCCTTAGCTTACCCATATGTATGTGTGAGGCGAGGCACATCCCTAGAATGTTTAAATTGGACTGACCGAAGTGCTTAGGTACCTCCCTTATGGAGAAAGTGGTTTGTAAGCCTTGTGGCCTTTCAGCAATTTTAGCCCTGATAACTCAAGTTGACTAATACCAGTCCTAGGGCAGAGACTGAGAGAACACTGCCAGAGAGGAAATGAGGAAAGGCAACGCTAACCACTCCTCCTACCTGCCCCACCAGCACAGCCAAGGCCAAAGCAGCACCAACAATATCTCTCCACTGCAGGAGGCCAGATCCTCAGGGTAATAGTCACATGTTGATTTTTACTCTACTCATATTAAAAACTGTCAACCCGACCCTTCTCTCATGCACACAATAGATAAGAAAAATAAGTAGCTGTTCCATTCAAAGAATGGGCCGAGCATTGTGAGAAGCAATTTCCATGTGATCTTTCTTACAAGGATTCTTAAGAGAGCTGCATCACCTCTATTTTAGAGAGAAGAGATGCAGAGACTGAAGTTAAATATTGACCCTGAGGCAAACAGTGACTACAGGGCAGAGATGAAGACCCCCACATCCCACTGTGGTTCCAGAGGCAGCATTCTTCGCAGCTGACATCACAGAGATAACTCCATGACAGAGAGATTTGCCCTTACTTGGTTCTTTATGCAATCGATATTAACTGACACAAAATCTACTTCACTCCGTTTGTTGTTGTTGTTGTTGTTGTTTTTTTAATTTTGTTTGTTTTGTTTTTCTTGAGACAGAGTTTCTCTGCGTAGTCCTGGCTCTCCTGGAACTTGCTCTGTAGACCAGGCTGGGTTTAAACTCACGGATCTGACTCTTCCTCCCATGGGATTGGATTTTTAAAAGTGGTCTAAGTCTTTTAAGTCTTGGACTAGTTTAACAGTTTCGGGGGAAAGGTGTACAATGAAAAACCAAGGTCAGAGTCCAAGGCTAAGGTGTAACAGAAGCCTAAGTCCACAGCTAGTGGGCTTGCCCACTCTGACCTTTACTCCCTCTATTTTCCCTACTCTCATATTCTAGAATGCTAACGATAGCTGGGGTTCTAGCCCAAATCCCAAGGAACACAAGTCCTTTTAAACGCTTCCTCTTTGTATTTTCCTTTCACTTTCCTGAAATGGGAATCTAACTTGGGCTCTGCGCGTTTGACAAGAGTGCTACCACTAAGCTACAAGTGAGCCCAGCCTCTGCCCTGGTTCCAGGCTGTGAAACAGTGTGTTAAACTGAAAAAGATTCTGTGAGAATTTACAAGGAAGTGACACCAGTATGAATCGCTGAGCAGCACCGGGACAGCAGGGCTTCTGGCTGAGCTTATCTCTCCACTTCCGGGGTCACTAGCCCAAGTCCTTTGGCCACTTCTCCCAGTCTCCACCCATAACCTCTGTCACCTGAGCAAATCACCCCCAACCCTTGCTTATGCCCCCCTGCTCGCCGACCCCTACACCTCCACCACCCTTACCAACATCCATACCCACACCCCCACATACCCACCCCCACCCCGGCGCCCCATCACTGTACCCTGATCCGGTGCGCGCACAGACACTGGGCTCTGTCCTGAGCGGCATAGAATTGAGGGGACTCACCTGAGGCTCCTTTTGCTTAACCGCCGCGGGAAGCTGAAGTCCGGAGTGAAGACAACCCGACTCGCCGTGAGTCCCAATCCCTTGCTGGTGGCGCAGCTGTAGAGCAGCTTTCCCTAAAGCCTCAAAGAGGGACTCTGAGTGACAGGACCTCAGCCTGAGCTCCAGAATCCTTCAGCTGCCCCCTGAGGCCAACCCAGGCAGTCCACCTTCCCAGCCCCGCCTACTAGCAGTTCTCGGACTGGGCGCAAAAAAAGGAAGTGGGATTTTAATGACATGGGAAGGGAAGGGCTGTTCATCACCTGGGGAGTGGCCTCTTCTAGGAACATTCTTTACATTGCCAGATCTCAACCCCTCCACTTACTGGAGTCCTGTGGAGGAAATCAGACTTCCTCAAAATTACTTCACTGGTTTGCAAACTTTCCTAAGTGGCAAAATCGGTTACCACATCTGTTCCATCCACCCCGTTTGCAGTCTCAAATCTGTTGAAAGCTTTCTCTTGCGGCATTTTTCTTGCCTTTTTGAAACTCTAATGGCTTTTGATTTTAGCAGGCTTATTAAAGTCTGTAGAAAAAGTACCACCGTAACCTAGAAAACGTCCGGCTTTGCTTTGAACTGTGACTGACTCACCAGCAAATCAGCACCTGATACTGCGAAGAATCAACCCAGCTAAAACTACATTTGAAGGTCATGCCTACAAAGTGTCTGGTTTAGGCACGCCTTTAATCTCAGCACTCAGGAGGCAGAGGCTGTGAGTTTGAGGCCAGCCTGGTCTACACAAGGCTACACAGAGAAGCTTGACTCGAAAAACAAATAAACAAACAAAAAAGTGTCTGATTTAGTATGGCTGGTGGGGACATTTCTAAGAAATGTCCCTATGACACGGAAGGTATGTTTTTTTTTCCCCCTGCTTGACATTTTATGAATCATTTGGTAGTCTTTGGAGGAGCTATGCTTATGAAAGGAGGGTAGAATTTTGCCTAGTGAGCTCATTCTCCTTTCCCTCTTTTTGGTGCAGTTTTTGTTGTTGTTGTTGTTTTGTTTTGTTTTGTTTTGTCATTTTGAGACCCTTTTCTCTGTGTAGCCTTGGCTGTCCTGGACTCGCTTTGTACACCAGGCTGGCCTTGAACTCAGAGAGATCCACCTGCCTCTGCCTCCTGAGCACTGGGATTACATGTGTGTGCAACCAGGCCCCACTGGTGCATTTCTAAATATACTGAACTAAAAGAAAGTCTGGAGATCCTCTCAGGAAAGGCTAATGACTTATGTACGTGTATGTATTTCTGGCCACACACGAACACATGTGCGCATAGAATGTATTGTTCTTCCACAGAAAGCAATGATGCGTGACATTTCCATGCTACTGTTAGCCATAGGAAGGCAAGTCTTGAGAGAAGTGAAGCTTACACATGAAAAGAGCCTGAGAACACGGCACTCCAGTACTCTGGAGACTGACCCTGCCCTAACACAGTTCAGGGTGATTTGTGGCTTCAATTGGCTTGCTGTTAGAAACTCAGGATATTTATCACCTGATTTCATCCTGAGGCTGAGCAAAGGTCCTTACTACTGTCTCCTTCTTCCTAAAAGGGTTCATGTTGTTTGACTTGTACAGTCTAGTTATATAGTATAGTATAGACTATTTGTGGGTCCTTCAAAAAAAACTTAAGCAGTTGAGATTTACATATAGGTAAAAGCTTGTAGAGCTGAAAAACATTAGTTCATTTGGTCTAAGAGTCTTCTTGCTGGCTTTACCTCTGTTCTGTTTCCTAGGCTAACTACTGTTGCCAGGCGCTCCAAGACTGTCTTGGCCACAGGGGAATAGGTGAGACAGGGCTTCTTGGGAGGCAGCTGCAGGCTAGTGACTTTGTGTTTGTTTCCCCTCCTGATGTCTTCTACCTCAGATACACCTAAGTTTTCTTCTTAGAAAAACCTAGCCATAGCAAAGGATTTAAATGTTGCATCACTAGCACTACTTCCTTATTAATAACAGGAGTTCCAAGTCATTTGGGGTAATGTTTGGGATACACCATCTTCCAAACTTTAATTGCATAATGAAGATAATAGTACAATATAATATTAAACAAGTAACAACTGAATGGACATGTTTCTGTTGGGTGGTGGTGGTGGTGGTGGTGGTGGTGGTGTGTGTGTGTGTGTCGGGTGTGTGTGGGTTCAGCTTCCTACTCCTAGGAATTCTAAGCCCTAGGGTCTGTAATCTTTATTATGCATCTTTCCAGGTTGTTTGAGGCTTCAACATATAGTCTGTACACAAAGGGAGAGAAAGGACTTGGCCACATACCGAGGTTTGGGAGACCATGCAATGAATTGATAGTACATATCACTTTTACTCACTTCATGTAGTCTGCGTTAGGTTAAAGGGTAACATAAATTGCAAGGAAAGCTTGGAAATGCAGGATGGAGTCTTCCTAGAAAGAGAAAGAAGAGAATTTCCTATTGAGGAAAAACAAAAACAAAACTATCATCTGGGAATTTGCAGTAAATTTTAAACAAAAACTCCTTCTAAAGAAATGAGCAACCAACTATGTAAACATATGTATTTATAAATCTTAAGTTTTTTTTACTAACAGAACTATTTCCTGATGTTTGTAATAAAAGAAAAAATTAATTCCAGATCAGCCAGATATTTAGTCCAATGTTTCTTTTTTCAGGTCCTATTGTGAAATGGAAATTTGACATTTTAAAATAATGATGCATGGAAGTACATCAAGATTATCTAGATACTTCTTACAACAAAATAATATAGATTAGACCAAGAGGTTATTCATGAAGAAAAAAGAGGAATGGTAGCTTTCTGTACTAGAGCTCAACTAGGTGTGAAGAGAAAAGTAGGAAGTAGCCATGAGCAGAAGGCAGAGCTAGTGCAAAGAGAGGCAGTGGTGTGTGTGTGGAGAACACAGATATGCATACATTCAGCGGAAGACATGGATGGAGTCAACAGAGATTCCTCAGTTTGCCGCAGAGACCAAACCTTCTGTTCCCCCCTCTAATGGGATACGAGTGCTACTGAGCAGTGGTTGTTTGCCCTATAAATATATTTCTTTGTTTCCAGATGTGATTGAAATAGTACCATTAATCATCTAAGAAACGAAAACGAATACTTCTAAGCCAGCAACCTAAAAATTAGATGTGCCTTCATGGTCCCATTGCCCTTCCATTATCTTACTGCAGATGGTAAGATGTGAGAGAGACCTCATGTCACAGAAAAGGAGAAGGATCTCTCCATTCTGAAATACCTGCTCGAATTCTCTTCTATTCAGTGCCAAATTCTGCTCTTCCATCAGAAACAGCCCATCTTGGTACCCATGGATGGGGGAAAATATGTTATAAGCTACTAGTATTATCAAAACTCACCTGGAGAGGTTGAAAAAAAGTTATTGGATGAAAGGGTTTGTAAGGAGTCATTCCATTTTATTGTGGAAGGTGGCAGAAGGTGTGATATAACAATGTGAAGGACAAGAGAGACACTACTAGGTCTTGATTACAAAGACTACTTTAGGTGAAGAGTGATTTGTAGGACTAGAGAAACCAGCAGGTTGCTTTGTTGACATTTGAAAGCCAAAACAGTATGATGCTAAATTGAGATACTGAGATGATGTTTAGTAAAATTTGAAAAAAAAAAAAAAAAAAAGAGGAAGAGGGCAAATGTGAATAAAATCAAAGCACATTATGTGCATGTATGAAAATGTACAAGGAAAATTCATCTTGTAAGATTAACATACGATGATAAAGAGGAATAAGCGTTTCATTGTAATTAAATAACTTGTGATCAGAAAAGGAGAATTGTCATAGGGATGTTCCTGCCTTGACCAATGGGCCATGCTCCAATTCAGAAGACTTTGCAAAGGAGATTTGGGGGGAGCTAGATTGACTTAATTTGTATTCTTGTAAGATGTCAAAGTGAGGACAACTTTGTCATCAAGATACTCATGGCTACCTTTTTGGAACAAGGACCCAGCACTTGTCACAGAAATTGAAGAGAATAATCTGCACTCTAAGATGTGAGAGAGAGGCACAGAGTCAGGCATGGTGGTGGCCATGCCTTTAATCCCAGCACTTGGGAGGCAGGGACAGTCTTCTGATTTCAAGGCCAGCCTGTTCAGTACACACACACACACACACACACACACACACACACACACTCAGAGAGAGAGACAGAGAAAGAAAGAGAGAGACAGAGAGACAGACAGACAGACAGACAGAGAGAGACAGAGACAGAGACAGAGAAGAGAGACTGTCTCAAAAAAACAAAAAGGAAAGAGAAAGAAGACAATGATGAAGACGAGGAAGAGGAGGAGGAGGAAGAGGAGGAGGAGTTGGTGGAGGGGAGAAGAAAAGGTTTATTCATGGTCTTTAAGCATGAGCGTGTGTTGTTGGAGAATGGTCGGCTTGCTACCCAAATGAGCAGACTTGTGCACCCCAAAGTGTTTGTAACCTTGCCTAAAACCTTGTTCCTGTTCAACCAATAAAAAGCCAACACACCTGGGCAGGGAAAAATGCGATAGGCATGGCTAAACTTCCTGGGCTTTGGGGGAGAGACCAAAAGAGAGGAGGAAAGGCAAGAGGGGAAGAGGGGAAGGAAGAATGCATCCTGGATTAGGTGGAGCAGAAGCATATGGCCACATGGATGGAGGGTTCAGCGCAGATGAAGAGCATTATCAAGTACTTGGGATTATGGATGGGACAGAAATTCAATAGAAATTATTAGAAGCAAATGGCCATGGGAATTGGGACAGGATATGGGATACCTGCGCCAGTATGGGAGGTAGTTTAGGGGATTACTATCTGCCCCGCCCCAGGTGAACTAACTCTATTTTAAAGTATAACCACTGTGTGTGTTTTATTGATTCATAGTGGATTAGAAAATACTGCCATAATAATAATTAAAGCCTAATAATAAACATTTATTAAGCCGTACTTCTTTTTCTTTTTTTTTCTTTTTCTTTTTCTTGTTTTTGTTTTTGTTTTTCGAGACAGGGTTTCTCTGTGTAGCCTTGTCTGTCCTGGACTCACTTTGTAGACCAGGTGGGCCTTGACCTCACAGCGATCCTCCTGCCTCTGCCTCCCGAGTGCTGGGATTAAAGGCGTGCGCCACCACGCCCACCCGGTTTAGGCGGTTCTTCTAACTTAACCACAACACTGTGTTAGAAGAATTCAGCATTGGCCATAGACATTGAGCACGTCTAACAGACTAATCCATATTCTAAATTGTGGCAGCAGGACATCCTGTGCAGGTACCGGAGCATGGGACACACTCCTGTTTAAAGACCATGATCCTTTACTTCTTCCCATAAGAGGGAAGGTGTGAACCAAGACTTGTTCGCAAAGTAGAAAAGCTTGCTGTTATGAGACTCTCCCTGAGAACGTGATCCACCATAATGATGTCTACTTTGTAAACTTGAGGGAAACAAAAGGAATGTGGCCAAGCCTAACCCCCTATGGTCATAGTGCCTAGTTACTACAGCTCCACCTAGGAATAATAAAAGAGGCCCACCCATAGCTCAGTGTTGACCACAATGTCTAGTTTATTTTGCCCTCTACCTCTCCAGTTGCATAGGAGGAAAAGGAACAATTAGAAATCACTGTGTAATCTTAGGCCATGACCAAACCCCTGTGACTAGGTATCACAGTGTGAAGAATGTAGAACCTCACCTTGTTTCTACCCCAGGGGCTCAGTGCTTCTTTGTCTCTTTCTCTTTCTTTCTTTTTTTTTCTTCCTTCAGGCAGACCATTGCTTCTAGTCATCAAATGTGATTGGAGTGGCGCGTTGCTTCATTGGGACACAAGGGCTACATTTTTGTGCCAGCAGGAGCCTGTTGTGTTTCATCACACACCACCTGAGCTTAACTGCTTTAGGCTTCTACTTTGCACCTGTCCTTTGCTATTCACTCAACATGCAAATCAGTGAAATTGAACACAATAAGGCCCAGAGTTTCCTACTTTTTTTTTAAAAAGAGAAAAATGGCCAAGTGCCTACCTGAAGTATAATTATTATTAGGTTTGGAGGAAAGAAAGAAATTCAAAGAAGGAACAAGATGGTTTTTAAAACAGTTTTCCTCAACATTCTGTTCATGATTTAATAACTGCCAGAGATTTCAAATGTGAAAAAGCTGACATCTTCCTGGAATGGTGAGATGGAGTCTGTGTCTCATTTGTTTATAGAATAAAAGGGGGGGGGGGAAGTGAATCATAGATAATGACTTCAGAAAATGTAAATACTGTTGTTGTCAACCAAGTTTACTTAAAAGCAATGATAAGCATTTTTCAGGCCATTAACCAGAGTTACATAGCAAAACTTCTCAAAGGAGGAGCATTTCAATATGTACATAGAACTAAACATTTTAAAATACTAATTGTTAATCTATGTTTCTCGTGTGTATGTGTGTGTGTGTGTGTATGTGTGTGTGTGTGTGTGTGAGAGAGAGAGAGAGAGAGAGAGAGAGAGAGAGAGAGAGAGAGAGAGAGGGAGAGGGAGGGAGTTTACGTGCACTAAATGGATTCCATAGTACTGGAATTACAAATGGTTGTAAACTACCTGCTGTGGGTGCTGGGAGTCAAGCCTGGGTCATCTACAAGTGTAGTACTTGCTCCTAATCTCTTATCCATCTCTTAAGCCCAAGCTTTAGACATCTTGTTAAAGTCCTATAGCTAATTTGGGGTCTTCCAGCTGAAGAATATAATATTTAGATGTATACTGTTTGTGTCAGGGTTCCCCAGAAAAACCTACTCACTAGGATATAGGTGTGCATTTCTACAGGGAAGATCCAATATATGTGCTTTTCACCTGTGCTTATGGAGACTGAGACATTTCATGCTTTGCTCGTTGTAGTCTGGAGGCCCCAGGAAAACCCGTGTGTTGATTCCAATCCAAGGCATATGCCTGGAGAATACACTGAGCCAACAGCATGGGCCCCCAATTGGAGTTCAAAAGCCTCAGAACCTAGAGGGGAAAATAGAAGGAACAGTTAACCAGGACCGTGACTTTGTCTTCCCCTGTGTGTGTGTTATGTGCAGGCTAACATTCATTTGTGCCCCAATTCAGTAAGGAAGATCTTTCAATCTTGTCCTGGGTACAATTCTACCTCTATACTTAAACTGATATAGGCTAAACTGAGATGCCCTGAGTGCAGTCTAATTCTTCAAATTTATTGGACTCGGAGCTGAGCAGCCCAGTTTCTCAGCTCCTCCAGTGTCCTTGGCTTGAACACACTAGAATTTAGCTAGGGAAACCTCCTCCATCCTAGAAATTCCAAGCAAAGAAATTCAAGGAGCATAAGGGCAAACTTTAGGAAGGTTAAAAACCCCGTATCTCCCAGGTATAATAAACATCACCAGGATTCAGAAGTAGTCAAACCACAGAGAAACCTAGAAGAAATGTGGTCTGGTTTCCAATCGGAAGAAATTACATCAAATTAGAATATAGTGGAGAGTATCTGCTTTTGTCTCTGAAAATGTAAATTACTGAGCAGAAAAGGATGCTTGAGTGTCTAGTCCTGTTCATATCCTTAGTATAGCTAGCAAAGATAAGCCATGTCCTCCTGAGGAAGGCTTCAGTTCAATTCTTTTTTTTCTTTTTTTAACTAGAGAAAAAAAAAATTCACTGAAGACTTGCTTTTTACTTGTTAGAGGAGACTATTGTCACCTCAATAAAATATAAAAGTAATATACTTTAGTACTTTCACATATCAGTCAATCCATAACTTATCCCTCTGTAAGACAGAAAAATTGTGTGCTTAAGATTATTTTAAAATATAGGATTCATATTCACAATTTAATATTACCCAATCCTATGTTATGTTGAATAATGTGTGAGCTTTCTGTGTCTTTAATACTAAAAACTAAAATTTAGACATTTTCTATTGAATTAAAATTGTCTTTGAAAATATTTAGGATATTATTTGAATATTGAAAAAAATCTCTCTTGCATGCATTCTTTTGCAGTATTTGTGAAAGTTAGGCAGGTAATGTGAGGACCAGACATTGCTTAAAGGATATAGTTAGAGTCATGTAGCCTCCAGGAGCACCCGCCAATTAGAGTCAGTAGCCTTGGCTAGGATTCCCCTAGAAGCCTTTAAAAGAGCCTCAGAGCTCCACCTTGGGGGCAACGCCATTTTGTTTGGTTGGCTAACCCCTGAAGGAAGGCTGTTTCAGCAGAATAAATGCTCTTTGTTTTTTACAAGCCATTTGAGTCTGGGGTCTTCCTTCAACGACTTTCAGACCCTTACATCCTTGCTTCTAGCAAGCTACATCCATAGCCCAGATATTGTTTTTGTTTGTTTGTTTGGTTTCATTTTTAGTGAAAAGTGTTTAAAATATTATAAATTGATGCTACTTTATTAAATAAAAGTCAGTATAGTTGTATATACTTCTGAAATTTCTAAAGGTTTACTAGAGCTAGGCCAACTTGAGTCCATTAGTTTTAATAGTTTAATCTGAAAGCTTGTTAGGCATGTTTTATGGACATTACTCAGCATCTGTCTACTTCAGAGCCTTGATAACATCAGATCCTCGGCAGATGTTCCTGTTAGCATACAGGCAGCCTGCTAGCCTGTCCCTGGGTGCCTTCAACCTCTGACTTCATCACCTGACTCCACTGTCAGGTGCACACCAGATGTGGGCCTGATAAAAAGGACCCTCCAGCCTTTAACTCTCTCTCTCTCCTGTCTTCTCTTCTCTTCTCTTCTCTTCTCTTCTCTTCTCTTCTCTTCTCTTCTCTTCTCTTCTCTTCTCTTCTCTCTCTCTCCCCACAATGAATCTCCTTTCATACCAGATCTGTTGCATGGTATCTTTGTTTGTTTGCTTGCTTGTTTGCTTGTTATTCAAGACAGGGTTTCTCTGTGTAGCCTGGACTTGCTTTGTAGACCAGGCTGGCCTCGAACTCAAAGAGATCCACTTGCCTCTGCCTCCTGAGCGCTGGGATTAAAGGCGTGTGCTACCACCACCCGGCTTGGTGGTATCTTATTCATCACTTCCTCCCCCACTTTTTTGTTTGTTTGTTTGTTTTGTTTTGTTTTTCGAGACAATGTTTCTCTGTTACACAGAGCCAGGGCTTCCCTGGACTCTCTCTGTAGACCAGGCTGGCCTTGAACTCACAGAGATGCAGTGTGCATCCCCACCTCCTTGCTCCACTCGACTTTTTAATTTGACCATTTTAAATTTGGTTCAAACATCCAGTGAGTTAAATGTAAACACCTAAAGCATTAAATGAGAATATTTTCTCAATAACAATGGTAACCCAGATGCTACGGATTAGTGATAGAGCAAATTTAGGAACTTTTTTATTTTGCCACATTGCTGTGTGGACAGAGAGACTCAAGAGCTTATTGCTGGGAAACAAGGCAGGGGTGAAAATATGCAATCAAAATGTATTTGTACTACTTTAAAATATGTATACTTTCCAAACAGATTTTAGGGTCCTTGGTTGTGTACTTTTCCTACATTGTTAGCTCTTAATGTGTTTGTTAGATTTCCTATGCAGTATTTATGAGAAATTCCTTGCTCTAAAAGCTGGTGTGGAGCAATATAATTCTAGGCGTTTTGGGTTATATTTTATCCTAATTTTAGGGCTGATGTACATTTTGCACAGAGTTGGAAATGTGACCCCAGCTAAAGGAGTTGAAGCTTGTTTACCGTCTCAGGGGCCAGTGCTCTTAAGACGATAATATCTTGCTTCCAGCTCTGCTAACACAAACGCATTCAGTTCTGGAGAATTACCTCCATCAGTTTGAGTTTCCACAGGCTTGTCTTGACAAAAAAAAAAAAAAACACACTTCCTGCCTCAAATAAAATGAGATAGTTTATTCTGGAGACAAATAAATAAATGAATAAAATAAAAATAACCAGGGCCCTGGGATACAGATTAAGTTTCCCCAAATGGCTCAGTCCACTCTGAATGCGCTTACAGGAGATTTTCCTAGGAACAGAACAAAGTGAAGAAGAAGTGCCCACCAAATGCATTGATAGAAGCCCACAGCTTAGCGGGTTACAGAAGAGGTTTAGATGATATTGTAAGCTTTTGTGTAAGTAAAAGCTAGTGGTCTGCTCAGAATACAGTGTAAGGCTTTGAGAGTCAGAGACTGTCAGGCCAGATGAGGGGGCAGGCGGTGGGTGACTAAGACTCCCCCTGCCCCTTTCTCTCTCGCTCTCTCTCTTACTTTTAAAATGAAACATTTTTATTTATCTATTTAGAATTGTGTCCATGCAGATCATGTATCTTGGTCATATTCACTTCGAACTCCTCCGAGATCTACTCCACACCCCCACCCAACTTCATGTCCTTTTTATTGAAAATAACTTTCTAATACAATATATTCTTACTACAATTCTCCCTCCCTCTAGTTCTCCCAGTTCCTCCCCACATCCCCTCCCATCAGGATCCATTCCCTTTCTGTCTCTCATTAGAAAAAAACAGGCTTGCAAGACATAATAACTAAACGTAACAAAATAAAATATACTAAGATAAAACAAAAGTCATCACATCATATTTGGGCAAGGCAAACTAACAGGAGGAAAACAACCCTGAGAAAAGGCACAAGAATCAGAGAGACCCAAGCCGGGCGTGGTGGCGCACGCCTTTAATCCCAGCACTCGGGAGGCAGAGGCAGGTGGATCGCTGTGAGTTCAAGGCCAGCCTGGTCTACAAAGTGAGTCCAGGACAGTGGAGGCTACACAGAGAAACCCTATCTCGAAACTTCCCTCCCCCCCACAAAAAAAAATCAAAGACCCAGTCTTGCACACATACTCAGAATTCTGCTCCATAAAACTAGTAAACTGAAAGCTGTATGATCAGTCTATGACCCTTGCTTAGTTGATTCAGAGGGCCTTTCTCTTCTGGTGTTCTCCATCCCCTCTGGCTCTGGTTTTTGTTTTTGTTTTTTTAGACAGGGTTTCTTTGTGTGTAGCCTTGGCTGACCTGGACTCACTTTGTAGGCCAGACTGGCCTCGAACTCACAGAGGTCCACCTACCTCTGCCTCCCAAGTGCTGGGATTACAGGTATGTGCCACTGTGCCTGGCTTCTCTGGCTCTTATATTCTTTCTCCCTCAACATTTCACCTCTTCATAACCTCAATATTCTCTTCTGTCTTGTAGAATCTTTAAAATAAATGTAGCTTCCCTGCCCCCCTCCCCCTCCCCCTCCCCCCCCTCCTCTCTTTCTACACCCACTCCCATGCCTTTCTTTCTGGAAGCTCAGTTTACACTTGGCTAGTAGGCTAATTCTATAACAAAATATACATCAAATCCATATCTCATAATGCTAGACTGGGAAACAAAATTTGTCATTAGATAAATGTAGCCTCAGCTCACCTACTTTAGCTTTTCCTTGGCCTCATGGAGGATACCACCCTAATAAGGCAACGGACAGCGGAGGCATAATGTTCTGCCTTGCACCACTGAGGCTGGATGTCACTGTCAAGGCTTTGCCACCTACTCTTAAACAGATTGTTGTTGCTAATGTAAGAGTATGGCCTAAAAATGTTTATTACTTATTGCCTTTTAAATGATCACAGTTGTATTATCTAACCCATTTTCACAGTCCGTAAAGACACAGATGCCTGGGATATTTTAGAAGAGCCTCATTTCACTTGGGCGGGGCCGATATTACCCCCTGAGCTACCTTCCAATACCTCCCATTCTCTATCCCACGCCGTAGGCTTTAATAATTTCTATCTAGACTGTTTCCCACACATATCCCAAATTACTTGCTTATTTGTTCATCTGAGCCTTTTCTTTCCATTTGGAACTTCAGAGTTCCTCCTCTTGACCTATGAGTCCCTTTCCTATCCCATGGAGATCTTCATTCTTCCTACTCTACTACCTGTCTGGCCCTCCCAAGATCCTTCTCTCCCCAAGCCTGAGAACCTTCATCAGTTCTCTCTTCCTCCGGCCCTGCCCAGATGTCAACTTTTTATTGGCTAAACAGGGAAGGCAAGCTTACACAACCATATTTGGGGTACATGTCTGCTAGTAAAAGACAACGAGCAGACTTGGGGAGCAACACGGTTAAAAGTCAAACACAAAGAACCAGACCATGCTGTTATAATGGAGCAAGTTCTGATTTTAGATCTACATCAGGACCAGTGCTCATATTCACATGTAAGTCCAGGTTCAATCTTATGCGTTCAGAGCTCACCGTTTAGTACCAAATACAATGCATATTGGCATTAGCTAAACTCTAAACTCTAGGAAGATGATATTGTGTCCAAACACTGCTACTGTGCCTTAATGTCTTCCTTGGCAATCTCCTTTCTTAAGTATAAATATCAGGGTCACAAAAATATTTGATTCGACATCTTGCTTAATGTATTTCTTGACATAGACTGAGTACTCAATATCAGTGTGACATGTCATAAATATTATTGCACTATGGTAAGAAAATATTGTTTGATTTACTGTTCCTTATACTTCTTTTTGCTTTGGTTTTTTTGTTTGTTTGTTTGTTTTTTAAGGTGTTTTGAGAAAGGTTTCTCTATGTATCCTTGGCTGTCCTGGACTCACTTTGTAGACCAGGCTGGCCTTGAACTCATAGCGATCCGCCTGCCTCGGCCTCCCGAGTGCTGGGATTAAAGGTGTGCGCCACTACACCTGGCCCTCCTTATACTTTCTTACCCTTTTTAATTTCTCACTTAATTTATGTTTTGGAATACAATCTTCAATTTTAAAGGGATGATTGTTTGTATGTATGGAGGGAAAGCTCAGATACATGGACAGCCTAGGAGAGATTAGCCACTGGGGAATACTAACAGTGTTCTAAGTGGCTACCTTTCTTCTCTGTAACTGGAACAACATCACCTGGAATCAGCACCTTCTGCATGTTAGGTGAGTTTTCTACCACTGAGATATACCCCAGCATACAGCCTGAGTTCTTCATGACTAAAGAGCTCTTAGAATTGGAAAATGTACATGCATTTCTGTCACTCTGGAAATCCAATACTTGAAAAAAGTCTGTGTGGAGGAGTCTAATTGTCATTTCATGGTTAAAGCGGTTCAGTTTAGGTACTATCTTTGTGTTGTGTTGTGAATATAGTAAACGTATTAAATCTAGCCAGTGTAGAAGACAAGGGTGGATGTTTTCCCCTCTCTTTGCTTCACTAATTTCTTTACTTATATTGTAATTTATTGTTACTATGATTTAGAAATCATTTGCTAGGAGATAAGTTAACTTTAAGCCAGGTTTCTGTTTGCTTATGTTTATTTTGCTGTTGTTTGTTATTTCTATAAGATGTTAGAACTAGAATGACCTCAAACTCCCTACACAGCCAAAGATAACTTTAAGTTTCTCTATTCCTTCTGCCTCTGCTTCCCAGCACTGTGATTTGCAGGCCTGGACTTCTTTTTGCATCACTGAGGATTAAATTCAAGACCTCATGCGTATCATGCAATCAGTCATTCTACCAAATGGGCTACATGCCTAGTCCACATGCTTCCTTCTTTTAAATGGAATCCATAAAATTTACAAATCGCTCCTTTGTGTTCTCTATACATAACCAACTACGTTCGTAAGCCCTAGGACTTGTATCTACACTGAATCGTAAAAGCAGACTTACTTCCTGCTGTTCATAATGACTCAGTAAATTTAACCTTAATGCTCTCTAGTGAGTCATTCAGATCAGTGTGTGTGTGTGTGTGTGTGTGTGTGTGTGTGTGTGTGTGTAGTTGTGTAGGCGTGTGGGTGTGGTTTTTTTTTTTTTTTATGTACTTTCACTTGTAAAGATAAAGAGAACACCGGCATATGTGTTCTGAGGAAGTGAAGATTGACTTTCACTAACCAAACACTGATTATAGCTTTCTGTTGTATCAAGAACTGTGCTGTGCATGGGTGGATACAGGTTGTTAAAGGCTCTGTGAATGCCCTGTCCTGGCAACTCAAGGTGGGCAGAGACTCTCGAGCAGGGCCCAGGCTAGTAGCAAGGACTGACAACTCTTTAAATGTTTTGCTCTATGATGATTTCACATTCACACACACACACACACACACACACACACACACACACACACACACTCCCATACTCAACACTTACTAACTTTTAAAAACTTCAGGAAAATTGTCTTTTTGTTTATTTTCTTTTAATACCAGAGCTTTATATTTAGGAGTATGAAATTGTTTATATATAGTTGTTTAAACGGAGTTTAAATGTTCATAACTGTCACGCTTTTGACAGTGATATACTCTATGAAAATCAAACAGCTAAGGCACATATAAACCTTGTATTGCTAAGTTAAAAGCAAAGAAACCATTTTAATATGTCTTTAATTTCCCTTGAAAAAATAAAATAACTACCCTTCCCATAAAACTTGTATAGATTCTCTGCAAGTTTCATATCATGCACCCATCACAATCTCTTCAGAGTCCTTTCCATGTCTAGTCCTGCCCCTACCCACCTCCCCACAAAAAAAAAAAAAAAAAAAGAAGAAGAAGAAGAAGAAGAAGAAGAAGAAAGAGAAAAGAAGAAAAAGAAGAACAAGAACAAGAACAAAAAGAAGAAGAGGAGGAGGAGGGGGAGGAGATGGAGGAGAAGGAGAAGAAGAAAAGAAAAAAGATAAGAAGAAGAAGAAGAAGAAGAAGAAGAAGAAGAAGAAGAAGAAGAAGAAGAAGAAGAAGAAGAAGAAAAACCCCAAAATTAACAAGTCTTCTTTGTGTTGTCTATATATTCACTGGAGCAAGGTCAAGCTCTCAGTGGCCTGCCCCTTAATCATACTGAGTCTTTCCTGTTCTGCACCTCCATTAGAAGCCATCAGTTGTGGAGAGCTACTCTTCAGCATCACACTTTTTAATAGTTCCCTTTGGTCACTTCCTGTCTAGATTTTTTATTTTTTATTTTTGTAGGGGGGATGAGGGGGTAGGTGTCGTTACAGAAACCCGTGTTTCTCCCTCTTAACTGTACATCTGCAGTCATTGATGTCGCAACAAAATTATCCACCTAGCTGAGAAGGTAAAATTCTCAATTGTTATGACTATGACTCCCACCGAACGTCAATGTCTAGAGCCAGCTGGGATAGTGCATGTATTATCCCAGCCCCGGGAGGCAGAGGCAGACAGATATCTCTGAGCTCAAGGTCAGCCTAGTCTACAAAGCAAGTCCAGGACATCCAAGGCTACACAGAGAAACCCTGTCTCAAAACACACACACACACACACACACACACACACACACACACACACACACACACACACAGACACACACACACATACACACACAGAGAAACACACAGACACACACACATACACACACACACACACACACACACACACACACACAGAATCAATGGCCAATATACATTTACTTAGATTACTTGAAGCATTTCATGATTTCTTGAAAAAGGAGACCAATTTTTTTTTTTTACATTTAAAATTTTTATTTTAAGGCGTTATCATCCTATAAATGTAAAAATTGGTCTAAACTTTTAGGCTGTTGTTTTATGGCTGGTGTTTCCCAAGTTTTTCTTTTTTAAAATATATTTTATTGATTTATTCATATTACATCTCAATTGTTATCCCATCCCTTGTGTCCGCCCATTCCACCCTCCCTCCCAATTTCCCCTTACTCCCCTCCCCTATGACTGTGACTGAGGGGGACCTCGTCCTCCTGTATGTGCTCATAGGGTATCAAGTCTCTTCTCAGTAGCCTGCTATCCTTCCTCTGAGTGCCAGCAGGCCTCCCCATCCAGGGGATGTGGTCAAATATGGGGCACCAGAGTTCATATGAAAGTCAGACCCCACTCTCCACTCAGCTGTGGAGAATGTCTTGTCCATTGGCTAGATCTGGGTCGGGAGTCAATGTTTACTGCACTTATTGTCCTTGGCTGGTGCCATAGTTTGAGCAGGACCCCTGGGTCCAGATCTGCCCATCATAATGTTCTTCTTGTAGGTTTCTAGAACCTTCTGGATCCTTCTATTTCCCCATTCTCCCATGCTTCTCTCACCTAGAGTTCCAATAGGATGCCTTCCCTCTCTGTCCCACTTTCCTGGTAAGTGAAGAGTGTCATGGGATATGCCCCTTGGGCTAGTGCCCAGATATAAGTGAGTATATACCATTTGACTCTTTCTACTTCTGGGTTAACTCACTCATTATGATCATTTCTAGTTTAATCCATTTGTCCACAAAATTTTGAGAATTCCTTGTTTTTAATAGCTGAGTAGTATTCCATAGTGTAATGTACCACAGTTTCTTTATCCATTCTTCTACTGAGGGACACTTAGGCTGTTTCCAGGTTCTGGCTATTATGAATAAGGCTGCTATGATCATGGTTTAGCATATGCCCCTGTTGTGTGCTGGAGCATCTTCTGGGCAAAGCTTTTGCATATATACATATATCTTTTTAACAACTGTGTTTTTTCCATATTTATTTTGTACAGTACTTAATTTGTACACTTTAGGAGGTATCTGGCTATTTCTTTCTTCATTCACGTATGGTCTAATTATTAGAATGCTATATAAAGTAATTATTCTTTGTTGGTTTAAGGTGACAACACAACACAAATATGAAACCTCTATATGTCTATGAGTTGTATAATTCACCTCATATTAGCCTTATTCCTCGAGCCCAGTATGTCAATACAATACTTCTGTATTTGGATTATTTGGCCTTACTGTACTCACTCTGTAGTTCTATTTTATTTTTTTATCTAGAGGAATTATTTTCATGTTTAACTACGTATATATGTTTATGTCTATGGGGATATATGCATATGAGTATAGTTGCCAAAATAGTTTGTGTCAGGTTCCCTGGGGCTGGAGTTACAGCTGGTTGTAAGCTGCCTGATAGGGGTGTTAAATATTGAACCTGGGTCTTCTGCAAGAACGTTATGTGTTCTACACTCATAAGCCTTCTTTCTACTCCTCACTCTTCTTTTAACAGCTATATCTATCCCAAGCATTCATCAAGATAAGTATTCTGATTAGAATATAAAGTTCCAAAATACTGCACACTGTCTACACATAGCCATACCTTTTTAAATGACTCTTCATATTTTTACATTTTTCAAGCTTACCACTTGTACATTTTTTTTAAAAGACTATATTATTTTTTCATTTTAGTCTTTATGCTAATTTTTGAATGGGATCTTTTGCCACTGAACTTTCAAATTGTTAAAAAAAAATACAGTTTCTCTTGATAAGGAATCATTAACACCTTCGCTCAGCTATGGACTCCCCCGTGAACTATACTAACAACCAGCCGGCAAGAGATGCTCATCAGTTCAGTGGTGGCAGGAGTGTTACAGGAGTAAGCAATCACTTGTTGATTAAGTTTAAAGCCTGTTCCACAAAACAGAACTCATGCTTGGTGCTGTTAACTAGGCTAAGAACCCATGGCTGGCTAGGCTATTGTCCCCAAAGGAGTACCTAGTACTATTACTTTGTTAAACGGACATAGATTAACTCCTCCCTGAGTATTTATCTTGCCAGCTATAGATGCTGAGTGCGCATCTCAACCCACATCAGAGAAGCTTCGTTTTGAAGTAGATGATTACTTTGCAGAGATTCATAGCTAGTCAAAACGAAGAAAGGATGAAACTGAGTTGCTCAATCTTTTTTTTTTCTTTTTTTTTTTTTTTTTGGTTTTTCGAGACAGAGTCTCTCTGTGTAGCCTTGGCTGTCCTGGACTCACTTTTGTAGACCAGGCTGGCCTCGAACTCACAGCGATCCGCCTGCCTCTGCCTCCCAAGTGCTGGGATTAAAGGCGTGCGCCACCACGCCCGGCTGAGTTGCTCAATCTAAATGGAACATTTGTATCTTACCCCCCCCCCCCCCCCCGTTTCCTAAGGCCTCAAAGATCATCAGAGAAGATGGGACAGAAAGATTGGAGAGGCAAGAAACAGTGGAGAGCAGCTGTTGACGTGTTTCCTGGGTGCGGTAGGACCATAGCAACATGAACCCACAGTGGCTTTGATTGCAAACACAAGACCTATACAAGATCAAGCCAGGCAACATTCTAGCGTGGGTGGGGGAGGGGACACAGTCACACCTCTAGCTGAGGAGCCATTGGGGGTTGATGGCTAATGAAGGAGAGTTGATTTTCTTCAGGGTTGCAGTCCCTAGTTATCTGCTCATGTTCCACTGGATGGATCTACACCCATAGACACTGACAGTACTAAGTGGATTCAGCGGGGTGGAATTAAGTGTACATAAAACTGGGAAAAGAAAGTAGCGGAGGGGTATGGGGCATGGATTTGACCAAAACACACTATTTTCATAAATAAGATTCTCAAATTGGGTCTTAGAGTTTCTATTGCTACCATGAAACACCACGACCAAAAAAGCAAGTTGGGAAAGAAAGAGTTTATTTGATTTACACTTCCAGACAAGTGTGGGGAGTCAGGACAGGAGCAGGGCTGGAACCTGGAGGCAGGGATGGATACAGAGGCCATGAAGCATTAATGCTTACTGGCTTGCTTCACATGGGTTGCTCAGTCTGCTTTCTTACAGAACCCAGGACCACCACCACTCCAGGGCTGACATTACCCACAATGCCCCTTCCCTCACTGATCACCAATTGAGAAATGCCTTACAGCTGGATCTCACGGAGGCATTTCTCCATGTGAGGCTCCTTCCTCTCTGATGACTCTAGGTGACGGCAGTTGACACAAAGCCAGCCAGTACAAACAGTAAGATAGATAAATTTGTTTATTTATGCATTTATTTATTTATTTATAAGTTTTTCTGTTTTTTTTTTTGTTGTTGTTGTTTTGTTGTTGGGTTTTTTGTTTTTGGGTTTCTTTTTTATGTTTATTTGTTTTTCAAGACAGGGTTTCTCTGTGTAGCCCTGCCTGGACTAGCATTGTAGACCAGGCTGGCCTTGAATTCACAGAGTTCTACCTGCCTCTGCCTCTTGAGTGCAGGGATTAAAAGCTTGTGCCACCACTGCCCGGCTCAAGCAGTAAGTTTTCATTTTATGCCTATCTTTAGCAAACTTGACATATCAAATTAGTCCCATGGTTTCTAATAAAACAATATGGAGCTTGGAACTTTAGTTTTCTCTGCAAAGCTTATTTCATTTGAATTCATTACATCGTGTAGAAACTTGATAAACAGAAGGGAAGTGCTGGCAAGACTTCCTTTATGTGTGAAAAGGGATGGTCTCCACAATTCCTTGCTCTGGAAACTCTTGTTCACGTCCTAGGTTGTGTCAGCCTCTCGGTGACAAGAGCAATAACTCTGTAGTTTCCATAAGCTGTTTTATTTAAAGTCCCTGCAAGTGTAATTGTAATCCTGGATGACCCTATTAATTAACTGGATAGAATTGAGCATGGAGTCTTCAGAAACTATCTATCTGCATTTTCTCACCTCTCCTCTCCTCTCCTCCCATTCTCTCTGCCCTCTCCTCTTCCTCTCTCTGTCTCTGTCTCTGTCTCTGTCTCTCTCTCTCCCAATCTCTGTCTCTTTCTTGGTTTTTTTGAGACAGATTTTTTTCCCCCATGTAACAGCTTTGGCTGTCCTGGAACTCACTCTCTAGACTAAGAGCCACCTGAGTCTGCCTCCCGAGTGCTGGGATTCAAGGCGTGCACCGCCACTGCCCAGCTGCCTGTCTGCAGTCTCTATCTTCTGTCTTTACATTTTACTTCTAGAATAGTTTTTCATATTTTCCTTTCAGTATAATTATTTAAGATGCACAAGGCTTACCTTGAGTTGATAAATCAAAAATGTGGAAGGAGAAAATCAGACTAGCTTACATTAATAATTTAACTTTTCAGGAAATTCACTACTTCGTCTTATGCTTTTTTTATGAATTCCTAATTTATTCCTGCCTACCTTTCTTCTTTTTACCATATTTATTTTCTGGAGCGATCCAAGAAGACCTCAGCATGGCATTTCTTCATGCCCTTCTCTCCCATTAGCCTCCATCCCCAAACCTTTTGTACATAATGTAATAGTTTACTTCTTCAGAGTGGTTTGTTTATAATTCAATATAAATATACCACCTAATTCAATCTATATTTATAGATACTATCTGTCAAAACTAACCATTAGTTTAAAACCATGTGGTATGTGCTACGTATGGAATGTGACATAACCGGTAACCGGTTTGACATTTTTCCATGTGTTTAAGGCTGGTTAATTGGAGATACAGACTTAGAGTAATATAAGTGGATTGAGGGCCTTAAAACAACCAGTGACACAGACCTCTGCCCTTCATCGAGAATCATTTGGGCTCACTGTCTTAGTGCTGGTATATCTGTGCCATTCAGCAAATTCTCCACATTTTTCTTCTTACTAAGTGTACACAGTACAAAACGAAGCACACAGTTTTCCCTAAGCTTCTCTGGTAGATTTTTCTAAGCCAAAACATCACTAGTTTCCTCTAGATGCTGGTTTTCTGCTGCAGATGTTTAGACTGTTTCAGGCAGATTAAGGTTGTTCATGCTTTCAGTAGGTGTCCTCACTATTTCCTGCCTAAGCCTCATCGCTACTAATGAGGTATGTTTTAGGCAGCTTTCTGAAGTGAACTTTGAGACAGCCTGAGGTTTCCTGTGGCCAGCTCCCAGTTCCCAGATCTCAGTGACCTCTCGACTCTTATCTCAGTGTTTCCTCTTCTTTTTGGTTTTTCAAGACAAAGTTTCTCTGTGTAAGAGCCCTGGCTGTCCTGGACTCATTTTGTAGACCAGGCTGGCCTTGAACTCACGGAGATACCGCCTGCCTCTGCCTCCAGAGGGCTGGGATTAAAGGTGTGTGCCACCACACCCAGTGTGCTTGGCATTCTTTACAAAGAATCATAACTTTAGTGCTGTATAGGAAGGGTCATAAGTTCCATATATAGACACCAAATTAATGGCATTATCATAAGTGTATGGGCAATTCCAACCTTTCTACATGGACAGGAGATAAGGACTGTTCCTACCCAGCAAGAGTGACAGAATGTTCAGCCGGACCTCAGCGACATTCCAACCACATTCTAAGCGTCAGAGTTCCTGCTTATCACCTAGGAGATATAGCTTGACTTCTTCCCAGGATTGGAATGTCCGCTGGAAACTCTGACACTGAGGGCCTCTAAGTGGAGAGGTAAATTGTTTCATTCCTAAGAGGCAAGAGAATTGTAGTTACCACAAAGCTTTCTCTCGCTGAAGAAATGCTGCTTCTGTTTTTCTGTCACGGCTTGCCCACTTTTGGAAGGGTAGAGTAGAAGCTCGGGTGTCCATAGGTTTTATTATGCTTCATGAATTACTCTAAGCAGAGAACCAAAAGGGGGTTGACTTAAGCTTCAGGAAAATCCTAAGAGAAATTTACAACCGTCGTGGTGTCATCAGTGTTTCAGGTCAATGCACTGAGTCACAGGAGTAACTCAGAACAAAGGTCACATTTCCTTTGCTGACGATGTAAATTGTGGCTGATTCTTTTTTTTTTTTTCCCCTTTTGTTCTACTTTTAGTTTTTAGTTCTCTCATACATTTTATCCTAACCAGTTTCCCCTCCCTCCACTTCGCCTATTTCTTCTCCACCTCCCTTCCTTCCCCCACCCCCCCCCCCGCCCCCATCCACTCCTCCCTTTCCTTTGGGAAAAAAAAAAAAGCTGGCTTCCTGATCATGTGGTTCTCATCTGACCCTGATTCATCAGAGAAGGTAGATCTATGCTCTTTTAGTTGTTCCTTCCCCGATGTCCTCATCTTTGGTGTGATACTAAAGTTTGAATTTATAGCCGTAGTATGTGTCACCTACAGGAAACAGTATCGTTGGGACACACAGTACCACAGCCACCCCTTTGTCATAGACAGAAATGATCACTGGAACTGTTACTTAAGTAAAAGCCTTCTTCTTCTTTCTTTTACAAAGACTAGTGACACACCTTCTATTAAAGTGCTAAAGATTATGTTTAGAGAACTTCACTAAACATTGGCTTGATTAATTTTTCTTTTCTTTTCTTTTTTTTATGAACAACAACAACAACAAAATTCTTACCGAGATGAGCTACATGTAAGACAAAGTGTTCTATGTCCAATGGGCATAGATTGAAAACAAACAAAACCAAAACCAAAACACAGTCAGTCCTGTGTCAGAGCCTGCCCAGAGTCAGCTCAGGTTAGTAAAGATGGCTGAGAGTAGAAGCTGAGCAGGTATTACACACAATAGAACACAGTCGTTTACACAGTAAGCTTGGGAGAATAGAGACAGTAATGTAGCTTTGAAATAAAAACCCTTTCATCATTAAATGGCAAAGCGTGTTTAGACAGCTTGGGAAATGTGATGTGCCTATGAAAGGGGCTTGTGAATTAGTAAATGCATATAGTGAGTCCCATTTTATTAGAACAAATGAATAGAACTATAACATGCATATCACCTTGCAAAAAGAAACCTGTTTTACTTCGCCATGTAGCAGAATTTATTTGCAGAATATACCAAGTCTAACTTTTTATAATTATTGCCTACATGTTTTATCTGTTATACTTTATTATTGCTATTCATTTTGTATATATTATATATTATGCATATATAATGTAATATAATTAAATTATACTTAAATAATATTAAATAAAATATATTATATAATTGATATGTATTAAATATCTTAATTATATTACAAAGCAATACCATATTTTGTATATTTGAGTTGTATCATTTCATTGTTTGTAATGCTTATGAAGGTTCTCAATTCTGATGGACTAAATGTTTATTTTTGAAAATAAACTGTTTATTTCAATTACAACCTAATGTTGTATTTATTTAGAAATACTTCAGTCTTAAGGCATGGCTAGTTGTATCTCAGCTCACATTTAAAAATTAATCTGGGTGTAAAAAGCATTATATATTTCAAAAGGCACAGAAAATACTTATCATCCTAACCTAATACTTTCCTCTTCACTAAGTGTTCCAAGATCTGTTAACTGAAGGATAAAATGCATGCATGACGTGGTGGTCCACCAGCCTAGCACAGCACGGCACACCATCCTCCTGAATATTCCCACGAAGTCAGAACATGGAATTCTGAAATAGCATGAGCAGCCCATAGCTGGCCTGTACACACTTGTCATGCCTCTTTTCATGTGTTTCTTCCTCATTGAGCCCCTCGCGGTAAGAGCACTCGCAGTTCAATCTGAGGTAGTTTACTAAACGGTACAGTTGATTGTTCTACATAAGTGGTTACACTCAACTGAAATAAGGCAGATGCTGTTCCCTGAAACCATGTCCAGAGTGGTTTATCTCTGTGCTCTTTACCAACCCAGTGGGCATTCTTATCTTATTTAGGGGTTCCCCAGTAATGCATTTCTGTAATGTGTTTAATAATCCACAACTTGGAGCTGGAGAGATGGCTCAGAGGTTAAGAGCACTGTCTGCTCTTCCAAAGGTCCTCAGTTCAATTCCCAACAGCCACGTGCTGGCTCACAACCATCTATAATGAGATCTGGTGCCCTCTTCTGGTGTGCAGTGGTACATGCTAGCAGAGCACTGTATATGTAATAATAAATACATCTTTTTTAAAAATCCACAACTTTTAAAAACTACTCTTTTAAAATATCTTTCTTTGGAGTATAAGGCCCTCAAATTATTTTTAAATTTCTTAACAGCCAAGCTTGATAATTTAATTAAAATGTTATGTGCCAAAAGTTCTGTATCAATGGAAATGAATTCCTTAATGGTACTGGCAAATCTGAATGCACATAGAAAGTGAAGCCATGGAAGAAGACACTTTGTGGCAATGTGAAACCATGCTTGGAGGTCAGATCAAACTACAATTTGCCGCTGAGTCTGGATATTTCTGTGAAACGAAAAATGAAATGTTCTGTTTTCATAGCTACAAAAGGATATCTGAAACAAATGTTTACAGACCTTCCCTGTGTGAGTCTGATTTGCAAAGATATGGCAGTCAGGAAACAGGAAGCAACATTGAAATATGTCTCAAAAGCCGGGTGTGGTGGCACATGCCTTTAGTCCCAGCACTCGGGAGGCAGAGGCAGGCAGATCGCTGTGAGTTCGAGGCCAGCCTGGTCTAAAAAGTGAGTCCAGGACAACCAAGGCTACACAGAGAAACTCTGTCTTGAACTCCCCACAAAATATGTCTCAAGACTGCACCCACACCCCAGTTTTTACTTTCATGAGGGAATTACCAAAGAGACACATATAAGACCAGCTTTTCCACATTGTGATGCTCCAAATCTACCATGGGTCACTGCTCTGTCACATGACAGCAGCCAGATCGAAGTGGAGGAAGATGAGTCAGACGAAGGGGAATTTTCTGTGGCATAAGGCCAATCAATACTTGACGTCACATTTCCTGGAGCAGTGGTGAGCAAAACTGAGTTACCAAGTGGAGTGTTGGACTACAAAGCCGAGAATGGGGAGGGCTCTGCCAGCCAAAGAGCAGCAATCGTCCAGTTTTGAAGGCTACGGTGTGTTGTAGAAAACATAAAAATACTTGATAACGTTTATTAGTAAGCTAGCCTATAATTCTTATGGTGCTATTATCTAACCCACTAACATAATCAATAAAACACACAGACACCTGTTGTATTTTAGAATAAGCCTATTTTACTTGGGGCTGGACAGATATTGACCCCCTAAAGTACCTTCCATTATCTCCCAGCCCTCATCCCATGCCATCTGCTTTAATCATTTCTGTGTGGGCTACTTCCCATTCATAATCCCAAAATACTTGCTGATGCTGCTCATCTGAGCTGCCTTTCCCCCCCCCCCCCCATGTGTAACTTCAGAGTTCCTCCTGGCCCACATGACTCTTTCCTATCCCATGGCTATTCTGTTCCTTGTTTTTCCTCAGCACATCTCCCTTACCCAAGAGCTTTCTGTCCCCAAAGCCCACGAACCTTTGCTCTATGCCTTCCTTCTGTCTTGCCCAAGAGTAGGCCTGTTATTGGCCTACAGGGAGGCAAGGTTATACAGATATACTTGGGGTATGTGAGAGCTTGCTCATAAACAGTAAGAATCTCTAGCGGGTGGAGGATAGGGTGGGGGTGGGGGCAAGCAACGAGCAAATACAAAGCGTCAGACCATGCAGTAGCAATGGTGTGTCCCTGGAATGAGTCAGATGTGAGGTGTTCTAGATAACCGTAGTTTGCCCCAATGGTACCAGCTAGATTAAAAGAAATCCTGAAGTCCCCAGAACAAATTGATAGGTATGACACGTCAGGGCCGTTTGGGTTGATGGGTCTAAACCACAGGCTGTCTCAGCTATGGCAGGAAAAATGAATGAAAAAATGGCAGCTGCTGGACTAGTCTGCTTTGTTAGCGAATTCATTCTTGTCAGGCCTTTGGGTAACTGGCTCTAGCTGTAGCCAGAGTGGGCTCTCTGTGCTTGCCAGGGAACCAGTCTGTGTCCTTCAGTTTGATTTTGATCTCATTGATTTGTCTTAGCCATAGCCCTGGGAGCTTCTATTGTTACGGCTATGCTTGTGATGCTACAGGAGCTGTCCAGGGGCTGCAAGTGGCAGAAGAGGGGAATACATAACGAGACGTCTGTGAGGTTCAGGATTGTACTAAGAAAATAACCACCTTGAAGGTTTGCAAGGAAAGCTCATTGAAGGACCAGAGGGAGCCTGTTCAGATCTCTACTGTTCTGAAGGACAGCTCAGGACCAGGCCTGACAGAAGCCTGACCCCCTCCCCCCAAAAAAAGTCATCAGTTCCGGGAAAGACACCCCTCCCCCACACACATACACACCTGAGAGGCAGCCAATCAGAGAACAGGGCAGCTAGGAGATAGCCACAGAAGCATGGAGAAATCTTATCCCAAGCCTGGCCATCTGTGCTCGGTACCCGTTATCAGTCTCAGCATTTCATCTCCTGGTGCTTCCTCCTTTTCCTCTTTTCTTCTGGGTAGTTAAACTTACGTTGAAACTGCCTTCTAAATCCTGGTGAAGGTTTTATGGCAGAGGAAATTGCAATAGATGAGTTATTCAAGGCAGGTCAGAAGGTGAGACAGGAAGCCAGCTGTATGAGGTGAATTATTATTTTTTGGCATATGTCTATCATACTTATTGCTGGGATCCGTATAGCCATTTCTTTTAAGCATACCTAGACCATATGCTTCCATAGCATGCTTTTCTATTTTCATCTTTCCACTAATCTCTTACTCCTTTTATTTTCTCTTCTGCATTCACGTCAAATTTTTTTTGTGTGTGTGTATGTGTTGTGTATGTGTGTGTGTGTGTGTGGCTTATGTGTATAAAGAGTTATAGGACCCACAAATAAGAAAAAACATGTAACATTTGCCTTTCTGTGTCTTACTCATTTTGCTTAAATTCTCCAGGGCTGGAGAGATGACCCATACCATAAGGATTATTGTTGTTTTTCCAATAACTCAAGCTCCCTTCCCAGGACACACATAGTCTTGCTTACCACAATGTCTGTTCCTGTCACTCCAGTGGATCCACAGACACCATCTTCTGGCCTCTGAGCAAACACACACATATGTGGTGCACACTCATATAGACAAACACACATATCACAAATAAGAATAAATACTTAAACTGTTTCCAGTTGCATTAAGTTCCAAGAAAATGCAATTTTGTTCTCTTTTTTGATAAATAAAACTCAACTGTTTACATATACTGTCTTTTTATCCATTTTTCTGTTGATGATATTTCAATGCACATAAATGTTACCATATTTTCATTTGTTTCAGAAATAGTAACATTAATACTTAGGAAAATAATGAATGTTTTTAATCAATTTTTATGATACCTTTTGAATATGTTATATGGATTATGCCTTTAACAATTTTATAGTTTCATAAAATAAAAAGGGAGAAAGATAGCCTCTGATATTTCTTTTTCTAATACACAAACCTGGCTCATGTTTCTTGCTTTGGGGACATTTACTAAGTGAACACACCAGCAAGGGATAACGTAATGGATGTCTAATCTATATGCCTTTGGTCAGTCTCTCCTTTCTTTTTATTATTGTTATCTTTATTGCTAATGTTTACCTCTGTTTAAGAATTAGAAGATTGGAGAGGAATCAATAATACTTATGATGTTTGTAAAAGACAGAAGAAATCATTACTTTATATTTAACTAAAATTGTACACACACACACACACACACACACACACACACACACACACCTTATACTTCTTGGCATGATAATGCTTACTCTGAGAGTCATAGACTAGCTAACAAAACCAGCAATATTAGACATGAGAAACAACCTTTTGAGTTGTTGGTCAAGGTAGTTTAAGAGATTTCCAAGGTAATATAAGATATTCCTGTTGCCCTTGGTTGCCTCCCAGAAGTTGAAGGTTAGTTCCCATGCAAGTTAGACATGAGATTTAGAACAATCCAGCTGCATCTTTTCCAAAGTCCTCTACATGAAGACTAGCTTTAATAGTACTGGGAGGTCCTATACAAGTTGCTAAAGGAGGAAGCCATTAAATAGTACGTCCCAGCTTTGATGCCTATGAACCACAGTCAAGATCAGCGTAGCAAGATATTCCTAAAGCTACATTATTGTCACTTACATTTTGGTAGTAATGAAGTAATTGGACTTGAGGCTTGCTTAATAGGAGGCAAATCATGTTGGTACTGTAAACCTAACCTTAAAAACTGTATGTGGCTAATAAGGTCATGTAACTTAGAAGACATTATTATGGTCACTTTCCTTAACCATTGACATTCCTAAGTACATTATAATCTTTATACCTAGGAATAAGTGCAGATCTTACCCCTCATCAGATAAGCTTTTGTTTTACAGCAAAAGGAAAATATTACAGAAAACACAAATGGTCAGAATACACAGAAAAACTGACCATGGGCTGCCCAGCCACAATTGATACACCTACAACAAAAACACTACTACCAAAGGCTCAGGGAATGTTGCAAAAGAGAGGGCAGAAATGTTTAGCCAGATGATGGGTAGCCTGTTTTGAAATAGAGTTTTCTGCACATGACAAGGAAGATGCACCCATGAAATCTCAACAATATGGCTACCTGACCAATACCTGAACAATGACAATACCAGGCGACATGCCAGTGTGGGTGTGGGAACCCTCTTGGGGCTACACTCCAAGGAAAAGAGTAATAAACAATTTACAATTGCTGAAATAAAGAATATTAGTCTACTCAAGGGAAGAGCCCTGAGTGTGTTTATCCATTATCAAGTGGCCAACAATAAAGACACATACATATAAGCAACACTAAAAGGAATTAGAAGGTTGAATGTATATTCAAACTTTACACACACACACACACATATGAAAAAGACTATAATTTTAAGAGGGAGATTGAGAGGCATGGGGGATATTGGTGGGAGAAGAGAGAAGGAGAAAATTCTGTAATTTCAAAAAAATCAAATTCAATAAAATTTGGAAAATTGTGCTGGAGAAACGTCTCAGCATTAAGGGTATGTGCCACTTTTGCAGAGAACTAAAGTTTGATTTTCAGTGCCTACTTTGGATGGTTCACAACTTCCTCTTATACCAGCTCTAGGAAATTCATACCTCTGGCTGTCTCAAGTACTTGCCTTCATATGCACATACCCACAGACAGAGAGAGACACAGAGACAGACAGACAGACAGACAGATAGATAGACACACAAATTTAAAATAAAGTTAATCTTTGAAAAATAATTGAAAGAATAATATGTAGACTTTGCTCGTTCTGTAGACCATTTCTTAAGAAATTGAGCCCAAACTCTAAATTCAAAACAGAATACTTAAGTTGTCTTTGAAATTTGATCCTAAATTATCAAAGTCATATATAGTATAATATAGTATATGCTATATATATGTATATATATATTGTAAGTTTGTTTTCATGAGTTCTCTCCTTTACTTACAACCTCCTAGTCTCCCTTAATGAATATAAATTTTTTTCCATTTTTTTCATTGTACAGCAGCCTATTGCTTTATTCTCTTCCCTTCCCCAGCTTATATTTGCTTCTTATTTGGAACAACAAACAGATCAAGAAATAAAGACACAGTTGTACATGGCCTTGGTTTCCCTTAGATCTCTGCTCTCTTTCTTTCTCTGCATATTATACATATATTTATATGTATATTTATATATTATGTATATATGGTATATGCACACACACAGACATATACAGACACAGACACACACACAGACACATACAAACACACACACACAGACATACATAAATATAAGGAATTTATTTCAGTGACTTAGCTCTGGACAAAGTCATCAAAAAATGGCTGTCTCCTGATGGATAGGCCAAGGATCTGGTGATTGCTCAATCCATAAGATAACAGATGTCTCAGCTGTCATAATCTGGTGTTGAAGTTTCAGGAAAGTCCCAGGAGTTGGCTATTTTCAGTCCGTGGAGGAATTCTGAAGAAGTGGGTTCTAACACCAGCAGAGGGGAGTCCAGGACAGAATAGGCGGACTTTCAGACTGGCAGAAAGCACAGACTTTCTTCTTCAACGTTCTTTTGTGTGGGCTGCCACCTATGTTGGCTGCCACCAGAGGGTGTGGCCCAGTTTTAGAATGGGTCTTCTGATCTCCAATGGTCCAAATTTAGGGTAGGTCTTTTTGTGTTTTTTTTTTTTTGTTTGTTTGTTTGGTTGGTTGGTTGTTCTGAGACACAATGTCTTTGTTTAGCCCTGCTGACTGTCCTCGAACTAGCTCTGTAGGCCAGGTTGGCCTTGAAGTCACAGAGATGCACCTGCCTTTCTCTGCCTCTCAGTTAAAGGTATGCACCACCACTAGCTTGCCTAGGGTAGGTCTTATTCTTCAGATACTCCGAAGAGGAAAGTCCCTCAGTGGTGTGCCAAATGCTTGGGTCTTAAATAATTGCAGATATAGCCAGGTTGACGACAAAGGTTAGCCACCACAATATGTATATAAGTGTGTGTGTGTGTGTGTGTGTGTGTGTGTGTGTGTATACATGTGTATATGTGTATATATGTGTGTGTACATAGAGATTATAATAGCCCTTAGTTTACTTATATTTAAGAATAAAAGACTACTGATGTCATTTTCTATGTTGCATGTTTATTTTTCTTCTAGATGGAGCAAAGCTAAAGAAGCAATGCTTTTTAGAATAGACTAACACCTAGAGAGTAGAGCTGTTTTGGCTGTCATCCTTTTCATCACACCACAGGCATTTTATGTGGCTTATAGATGAGTGTGCAGCTGTTTCTGCTATTGCAAACAGGATATTTGACCTTTTCATGTTATTTGCTCTTTTCATTGCTCTCTCTATGTTATGTATATAAAAAAGCTACAGCTAGCTTATTTAATTAGTTTTGACAAGATGTAGTCTGAAAATGCATTAAGCAGCCAAAATACACAGGATTTATTCTTAGCCAAAAGGCCAAGAAACAATGGTTACATTTGTGTTCTGAAACAAAGTGTCTAAATTCCCAGAGTTCTCCCAAGAGTATTCTGAGAGATTGTATGGGCCATTAGCTCTCCTGTATACTGAGACTTATGCCAAGACTCCTCAAGGCATGTCTTCCTATCTCTGACCTGTGTCTATTTCTTTCTCTGAGTTACACAGAAAAAACTTGTCTCGAAAAACCAAAAAGAGAAAAAAAAGTCTTAGTGACAAACAGAAATTAGATTTTGAGATTTACCTTTACTTTTATTCTTGATTTTTTTTAAACATAGAGTTTTGCCATGGCATTTAGGCTGCCTTGGTATTTCCTTACTTTCTATAATTTTCCTGCCTTAACCTCTCTAGCCTTGTGATCCCAGCAGTGACTCGTCGCACCCGGTTCCTAAGCTTGATCTTTCTGGTGGCTCTCACTTTACTTGTTAGACTAACTCTAGTCAGCGTCCAAGGAAATTTAAGGCGTATATGTGCATACAAAATTGACTGAAATTGCATTATGCTTATTCTCTGAAAGCAGAAAGTACAAAACCTTTGTGGTGTACACCATGCAGCTAGAAAAATTGTCTGCCTCTCTGTTGATAAGAAAAGGAACATCAAAGTTCACCGTGCCACTAACGAAGCCTGCATGCTTTCACAGATTAAAGAAAGCACAAAGTGAGTTGCTAATAGAAATGTGCTTTTCCCAGATTCCTCCTGCTTAGCTACAGTGTCTCCATGATAATGTGAAGTGTTGTCGCCATCTGCAGCATGGAAACATTATTAAACACACACACACTACCTTTACCTACCTAGATTCCTGGATTTTTAAATACACGGCATCAATTTAAAAGCAAGATCTAATTCTTTACACTCCTCCCCTGCATTTTCTGTTGCTAGCACTCAAGGTGTTTAAAGATACACCCTAAAATACACAAAGTACTTGAGGATAAAGTGTAAGTAATAGAATACTTTTATCTTTACTTGTTATTTTGTTGATGCTAAATTAATTTTGAAAAGGCAATAAGATAGTAAACAGGAGTAGCATTCATAGCTTATCAACATCAGGAATTATTTTTCAAATCTACTACTATTGGCTAAATGTAAAAATTATTCTTTTTTTTTTTTTTTTGGTTTGTTTGCCTTTTTTTTTTTTTTTTTTTTTTACCCAAAAGCACTTGTCCAGTTTCTGTGTTGGCTGCTTCCTCCTCCTTATGGAGGAGTCACGTTAAAGCCCACCACTCATGTGCCATCAGCAGGGGGAAGAGTCTAAGTTCACTGCCCACACTGCTTATCCAGATAGGAGTGACAGGTAGTGCTGAGGAGACCACCACTTACTTAAAGTCTCTTTGCCTGCACTTCCAGGCTCTCGTTCTGTGTATTGTGTTTTACAGCCCCCTCCCGCCTTCATTTTCTGCCCACTCCTACTCTCATTGTAAAAGGTAGACACAACGGTGATCATATCTGTAGAATCTGGCAGGTTACCTAACATTGATTACTTAGACTGATTTCTTCACTCAAGCCTGTGAGCTTATTGGTAATTATTTTGTGCTTTATACCAAAATTAGATGAGAAATGTGTGAAAATTCTAGTATTATATTCTATAATGTTCATTAATGCTGCCTTTTTTTTCCAAAATAATTTTTTTTTATTATCAATGCTGGCTTTTATGTTGAGACATTTTCTTCATGTTTTCATTTTCTTTCAGGTAGAACACCAACTTTTAAAGTTTTAAATCTCTTATACTTCTAGCATAGGTCAAATTTTTAAAGAGATATTTATAAATAGAAAACTTCCTAGAAAGTAAAATTTGATATTATTATGTCACTAACAATAATGGTCAACCGCAAAATAGTGACTCACTAAACTAAACCCACTATATTTTCCTCCTTTTCTTTAACAGTATTTCAATCGACTTAACTTTTATTTATATCTGCAATATCTAGATGTCATCCTTTTGGGGGTATAGGGGTGCTCTGAGACAGGTTTTCTCTGTGTAGCCCTGGCTATGGGTTAGCGGCTGATAACTTGCAATAGGCAGTGGTTGTGTTTACCCCTGCTCCTAGTTTGTTTCACACATTATGTTTCTATGCTGTGCTCTTTTTTTGTGTGTTTTTGTTTGTTTGTTTGTTTGTTTGTTTTTGTTTTTCGAGACAAGGTTACTCTGTGCAGTCTTGGCTGTCCTAGACTCACTTTGTAGACCAGGCTGGCCTCGAACTCACAGCGATCCACCTGCCTCTGCCTTCCAAGTGCTGGGATTAAAGGTGTGCACCACCACATCCGGCTTCTATGCTGTGCTCTTGAGTTGAAGTGTAATTCCACACATTATCTGCACAGTACACATGACTTGAATACAATCTTGATTTTATTTCACTGGCAACAATTAATGCCATATAGTAAAAAATACACAACATTTATGTAAATGTTTAGATGTTTTTTATTTTAGAGTGTTAGTGTTTTCTTCTGAGATAAGCCATAGGTTCTCAAAACAAGTTCTGAAGCCCCTTGGCCTTACTCTAGGCCCTTGCCCAGGCAGCTGCACACACTCACTGGTAATAACAATTATTGGTCCTGCTCTGCTTAGCTACCTGCTTCTTAACCTTGCCCAAGCATCTATACAGATAGAAACTCATTATAATACTAAGATCCTTGGCTCTTACTGTATACATACCCCTGACCTGGAGAGTGGCCCACGGCCACAGACATGGCTCCAGGTAGAAAGGCATCTTTGAACTCACCCAGCCCAATCATTTCTGTTCTAAGATAGCCCAAGAAGCTATACACAAGGCCAGTAGTGGTCAAGTGCCTCAGACTGTCTCTAATGCGTGTCATGAGACCTCGAGCAAGGACCCCCTCATATGTCCACCAATAATATCACACAGAATCCTACATTGTATGCCCCCAGGACATTGCCTAAGCAGATGTACATGAAGCCAGCAGGACTCCTGAGATGCTATTATTTCAAGACTCCTAAGACGCTATTATTTCCTGAACTAACAAAGCTAGCCTTTCCACTTACAAACAATATTGAGTGCTCAAAAGACTGAATTTCAAGTGCCCTATATCTTCTTCAAAACCAGGCCAGTTAGGGTAACAGCAGAAAGATAATAAAACCACCACTCAACACAGGCAGGCAAGAAACCTACATAAAAAGAAACAACCAGCTGGGCATGGTGGCACACACCTTTAATCCCATCACTCAGGAGGCAGCAGCAGGTGGATCCCTGCCTGCCAGGTGGTCTACAAAGCAAGTCCAGGACAGCCAAGGCTACACAGAGAAACTTTATCTTGAAAAACCAACCAACCAACCAACCAACGCCCCCCCAAAAAAACAACCAACATTATAACTCTATTTTCCCAAGTCCCTGTATTAAAAACAAAAAACAAGAAATATGAAAAATCAAGAAATATATCCTCACAAAAATAATCAATCCTATAACAGTAGTTCTCATCCAGATAATGTAAATCAATCTCAAGGTACAGATTTTTTTCCCCCAAGACAGGGTCTCTCTGTGTAGCCTTGACTGTCCTGGACTAACTTGGTAGACCAGGCTGACCTCGAACTCTGCCTTCCGAGTGCTGGGATTCAAGGTGTGTACCACCACCACCTGGCCAAGGTGCAGATTTTAAATGAACAATTCAAATAAACAAATTCAAAGAGTTCAAGTTCAAGGAGGAAATGGGATCACCTGACTGAACCTAAAGAGGACAGAATAAGTTCTGATTAAGTCCAAGAAAACACAAAGCAAAGGCTATCAATACACAATAAAGAAAATTCAAAATATGAAGAATGAACTCAACAAACAGAAATACAGAAGAAAACATAAATTGAAATTTGCTGAGATGATAACTTCAGTAAGCCAATTAAAAAAAAAATCAGTGGAAAGCCTCACCAACAGAATGGGTTGCGTAGAAGACAGAATATCATGGCTGGGAGTTAAGGCAGGAGAATGGGATTGTGCAATTAAAACGTGTATTTAAAAAACTTCAGCAATGTAATATTCAGGATCTTTGGGCTGATAGGAATTACAGGATTAGAAGATGAGGGGGGAAGTCCTGGTCAATGTATACAACATATCTTCAAAAAGTTAATGGAAGAAAACTCCCCAAATCTAGGGAAATAGATCCCCTTATGGGAATAAGAGGCACACAGAACACCTAATAGAGCCAGGAAAAAACACGTCCTAAGTCATATCACAACGAAAATGTTAAATATATAGAACAAATAAAAGAGTATTGAAATTTACAATAGAGAAGTCACGAGTCACACACAAAGGCAAACCTATCACAGTAATAGCTATTTCTCTCCATGGAAACGTTAAAACTCAGAAGAGCTTATGGCAGTGTTCTTCAAGCCCTAGGGCCACATATGCCAAACTAGGCTATGGTATTTGGCAAAACTATCTGTCACGGTTAAAGGGAAAGGAAAACTTACTGTAACTGAAAACCAGCTAAAGGAAGTCATGTCCGTAGAAGCAGCCTTACAGAGACTACTGAAAGAGATTCCTCAGACTGAATGGGAAGGATAACCATATTCAAGAGGTTATAAGAAGAAAACAAACGATGCTACAATAACTAGTGTGAAAATTAGGACTAAGAACACTAACACCACAAAAGCAGTAAAATGTCAGCAATCTACATAAAACTTTTGACAATAACTTTAAATATTAATGGTCTTAACACCCTTATCAAAAGATATAAGCTACCCAATTGGATTTAGAGACATGACCCACATTTCTGTTGTCTACAAGAAACATATTTTAGGGGCTGGAGAGATGGCTCAGAGGATAGGAACACTGGCTGCTCTTCTAAAGGTCTTGAGTTCAATTCCCAGCAACCACATGGTGCCTCACAACCATCTATAATAAGATCTGGTGCCCTCTTCTGGTGTGCAGGCATACATGCAAGCAAAACACTGTGTACATAATAAAGAAATACATCTTAAAAAAAGAAAAAAAAACCATTTTACATTCAAGGATAGATACTATTTGGGAGCAAAAGGATAGGGAAAAAGTATTCAAAACAAATGGAAGCAGGAAACAAAATTGCATTGATTGCAATACTAAAATTTTATACAATAAAGGTAAAACTGTAACTAATCAGTAGAGATAAAGACTTTCATTTCATTCTGACCAAATGAACAGTCCACCAAAAGGACATTACATTCTTAAACATTGATGCACCAAAATCAAGTGCAACCAGTTTCATAAAACAAATACTACTAGGCTGTAAACTACGTATTAACAACCAGTTACAATACAGCAACATTATGTAACATCAACACCCTACATTTGCTAACTGACAGGTCATCCAGACAATATATAAAAAGAAAAACATCATAATAAGTGAAATCAGAGATCAAATGTACATAATGAATACATACAGAACATTTTACCCAAATGCTACAGTGTACACATTCTTCTAAGTAGTCTATGAAGATTTCTCTAAAATAGACCACAGATTGGAAGACAAAGTAAATATCAACAAATGGAGGAAAAATTGGAATAACTATTTGTATCCTATCTATGGAATAAATATTAAAGTCAATAGGAAAATAATCTTTCAAAGACAGGCTCATAGAGATTAAACAATGCATTATAGAAAGATGAATCCTAAAGAAATAAAAACACAGAGAAACTAAGTTTGAACTGAGATGGAAAAATTTCACCCTTCTAGTTAAGCTTCCTAGTTCGAGAAGGTACCATGTAGGCTTATGGGGCAGAAAAGGGACCAGTAGTTGTAAATTCTACAAATGATAGTACCTGTCTGCCAGTCAACATGTTCCTAATTGTGCAATAGTGGCATGTACGCTATGGAAGGCAACCAACGTCTGTCTGCTTGGCGTCAATTGGAAAGATTACATTTTTTTTTTTTGGTACTGCAAATACTAGTTAAAAGGAAAAAAAAACCCACACCCAGAGAATAATCTACTAATGTTCTTTAGTTAAACTGACATAGTATAAAAACTGCCCTCTAATTATTCATATTTATAGACATAGATTAATATTAATGTTAGCCTTAATAAAAATTGTCTCTCTGCAGTGAAAGGTAGTGAGTGCAAAGACACACACTACTGATCAAGAATCTGAGAATGAGTTAAGGCTGAATGCTCAGCCGTAAATAAGACATTTATATCCCTTCTGCTAAGGGTCAAGGAACATTGTTGAGGGAGATATGGAAAGAATGTAAGAGCTGGAAGATAGTTCTGAAGAAGTGCTAAAAAGTGCTATCACTCAGCCATCCCAATAATGAGCTCAATGCAACTGTGCTTGCTTATAGTGTTTCTGCCCAAAAGTGGACCTATCAATAGTCAATTATAGAAGAGCTCAGGGTCCCTGTTGACTCTACTGAACTAGTGTCCAGAATCTAGTGATAGATTCTGAGACATTCAGAGTAACTGCCATCAGTTTTATAACTACTGGTGACCCTAATAGGCTCTAATACACAGCTCCAAACACAGTAAAACACATGACCCTGGTTATAAACACATTAGGTCTCAAAACAAACAATAAACATGTAAATATGGCAAAGGGACTTGTAGAGAGAAGATGACAAGTGACTAATCAATACATTGTCCCCACGTATGAAATTGTCAAAATACGAGTTTAATAAGTTAAAAATGTAATAAGAAAGGCAAAAAATTAGGGCTTAAAAACAGATCAGCTTTTGCTGAGAAAGCATGGATTCCACATCAAAAGACAAAACTAGGGTACCAAGTCTCTTCTTGGTAACCTGCTGTCCTTACTCTGGGTGCCACCAGGTCTCCCCCTCCAGGGGACATGGTCAAAGGTGAGGCACCAGCATATGTGAGAAAGTCATATCCCACTCTCCACTCTACTGTGGAGAATGTTCTGAGCATATACAGGGGGAGGTAATCCCCCTCAGGAACAGTCATAGGGGAGGGGAATAAGGGGAAAATGAGAGGGAGGGAATAATGAGAGGATACAAGGGATGGGATAACCATTGAGATGTAACAAGAATAAATTAATAAAAAAAGAGAAAAAAAGACAAAATTATGTATAGGGGAAAGCAATCGCAATGCCATTACTGAGGAAGCAGAGCGAGTTGGGCACCTGGGGCCTACTGGAGAGCAAGCTTAATCTATTTTGTGACTTCCAGGCCAGTGAAAGATCCTGTGTCAAAAACCAAGGTGAATAGTTTGTGAGAAACATCTAAAAATTGGCTTTTTGCCTTCCCAATGTATACCTAAAAACAAAACCAAAACCCCCCAAAATATTGACCCACAAAAAGTCCAATTTTATGGAAAGGAAATTATGTAACATGAGAAGTCAAAATGTTATAAACAATAATTCAAGCCTCTCTAATTTTAACACAGAAATAATGACATAAGGCTCAGGAGATAGAAATGCTAATGAACTAAAGAGGTGTCTCAGGGGTTAAGAGGAGGAGGTGCTCTTCCAGAGGACCTGACTGACTTCACCTCCAAGCATCCGCATGGCAACTCACAGTTGCAGTATGTAACTGCATGCAATCCCAGGTAATCTGATGTTCTCCTCTGGCCTTCATGGGTACCAGACACTCAAGTGGTTTGTAAATATACATATAGGAAAATAAAAAATAAATGAATAGTAATTCTGTCAGATTATGAAAGCATTCAAAGTTTGTTATTTTGGTAGTAAAAATTACAGATATAAAAATCTGTGTGTGTGCTACCTAGGACTGAAGTGATTTAGAATTTTATTGAGCTGTTATTATGTGGTCCCAAGTGTCACCTGTTTTTCACCTTTTCTAACCAAAATTCTGGTCAAATCCAGATCCTTGCATGTGCTAGGGCAGTGCTCTTTCACTTCACTATACCCCAACCTTTTGTATTGTGTAATTGCATCTCCCTATCTGTTATGGTAACTGTTTTGGTGTTTGACATGGCTCATCTTGAGTTTTCCGTAATACACTGGCTCCAAACTTTAGATTCTCCTGTTTCCTAAGTACCAAGATTATAGGCACACATCACTGCACCAGGTAAAACATCTTATTCATAAAGAACTACTGAGAAAATTTTAGTTTTGTTGTTGTTGTTGTTGTTGTTGTTGCAAGGTTTTATGGGTCACAAAGGATAGCCTATTAGCCTATTGACAGTGAACCTCCTTTTGTCCAGTACACTCCAGCCATAGGGTTCCTGTGTTTATCAGACCTGACCAGCATGTCTGACTCAGAGACTTTGTGCTTTCTTTTTCAATTGGCAAGAATTCTCTTTTGTAAATGCTCTTGTCTCTTGTTGACTTTCCCCCTCTATGTTCAAATTAACAGCTCTGTTTCTGTCTATTTATCCTGAATTACACTTCATCCTGGGATTGGAAATTAAAAAAAAAAAACCTCTTGCCCTTCTTGGGGAAAACTGATTGATAGCTTATCATTCCAATGGGTAATAATTAAAGCCATCAGTAAACTGATTTAATAAAAGACTGATTTTTTGCAAAAAGTATTTACATGAGCATGACAATGTGAAATATCTTTCATGACATTACCAAACAGCAGCTACCGCACCCCAGCTTTAGTCTAAGTAAGACATTTCTTTTGATTTGGGTGGGTGAGGTTGAGATGGGACATAGTTTGTAGCCCAGGATGGTCTTGAACTCAAGGCTGAGTTCCATGAGAATGTCCTGCACAGTCTCATGTATTTGAACATTTGCTCTCCAGTTGGTGCCCTGTTTGGGGTGGTTCAGGAGGTGGAGCCTGGCTGCAGGGCTTGGGAATCAAGTGGACAAGTGGGAGGTAGGAATCAGGAGTGTTCCCCAGCACGGTGTGAATTATGAACCAGTTGCATTTACTATGCTTTCTTACTTCTGCACTGCTGCATGGATTCGGGCCTGCCTCTTTTGTTTGTTTGATTTTGATTCCAGAATTGTCCATTTTTTCATTTTGAAGTCTTATATCCCTTAGCTGGCAGAAACTTCACAGCAGTTAGATGAAGTCCTGGTAGATAAGACTGCTTTCACTAATTTTGAGTCTATCTATATGGCTATTTAAATCTCTGGCAGGAATCTGCTCAGTGCTTTAGGTAATTGCCTTACGGAATATAATTGTGCCTCTGCTACTTGAACAAATGGAAGCTATCTATCTTCCCTTAGATCTTTACACATACTATTGACTCAATGTCCAACTTTCCCAATATAAATAAGATATGTTTACTCCAATAAGAAACTTAACATAATCTGGCCAACAAGAGGTTCTCTCTCAGAGAATGTGAGAACTGCCTTATAAAATAATGCTTATGTTTTAATTCATTAAGACTACCCGAGAAAATTTTAAAAAGAAGTAAAATTAAGAAAGCCAAAAGGAACTACTTTTGAAAAGATATGTTAGAAATTTCAAGCCTTTTGATTAGTAACCACCCGTGGGACCAGAAACACTTCAAAGTGTCCTCTAAACAGTGAATTCCCATCAGTGATGCTGCAAGCCTTAGCTCTCATCTTTCATGCTTACCATTGCAGTGACTTCAAAAGGATAAAAAGAGAACGGTAATCTCTCAGAGTAACCTTGTACTCATGCTAGTAATTGCATATTTAGCCATCATGCATTCACAACCAGGTAATTGTCTCATTAAACTGTGTTTTAATAAATATAATAATTAACATTTAGTTATATAAAAACCCAAATACTCAAACCATTCAGAAATGAAATTCAGAGCCCAAGGGACATCTAGAAGAAAATGAAAAAGAATTAGATAGTGTCAAACATAGACATCTTCAAAGGAAGAAGATCATTTAAACTTGCCTTTTACTTACTGAAATGTGTTCTGCATATTTTATTGTTTTCATCATCATGCTTGTTATAATCCGGCAAGTGAATGTTCAAAGAACATGAAATCCTACAAATAAATAAACTGAATATGAATGAATTTATAAAAGAGGCGACAATTAGAATCAAGAGCTTGACATGCCAGCTTTGATGATGCAAACCAATGATGTTCCCAGTGGTGTTTCAGCAATGCATATTTTATTAGAAGAATAAAAATGATAATGTTTTAAGGTTCATGATTCTTACAAGTTGAATGTGCAGTATGTAATCAAGTCATCATCAATCAAGATTGTAAAATTCAATTGTAAACATTATAAAGCAGAAGAAAAACTTATAACCAGCATCACCTTTGAAATTGTTGTAATTTTCCTTACAGACACATTTGAGAAACTGTCTCAAAACATATATTGGCCAAGTTGCAAAGGTTCCATAAGGTTGTGACTTAACAAGAAGTGGGTGGAGTTGTTTCTATGGTTGGCTAAGTGGGTGCCTCTCTTAGTTGCTGGAGTTTAAAAGTTATCCATAGTTACCCATTCATATAACTACGGAACTTTCTAGATCAGTCTTCATTTGAGATATTGGGCACAGAGGACCGATTCAAGGTCATGTTTAAGTACTGGCTTGGTGCATCCAGGTTAGTGCTGAGATTCTACAAGCTCATGCGTCATGCAGAGATTGTGAGATGAGCTACATACGGAGTGGGTGCGATCTAAGCCTATATCACATTAAACTCTCAAAGAATGTGAGGGAAGGAAGGAAAACACATTCGTCAAAGCTCCATTTTCAGAAGGCTTCTGAAAGTGAGCAAAAGGAAAATTCAGTAAGGTCAGCGATCATGAAAACATCTGTTGTTTCCCACCACTGTTTTGGCACCAGCCTGTCAGCAAAACGGGATGATAGAGAAGATCTGAGATGAACTGTTTTTAATATGAAAGTTAAGTGAGCAACTTGATCAGAAAGATCCAATGAACCCCCAAGGGAAAGGTGATGTCAACGTGTGTTTGTTTGAGAATGTGTTCTTCTATGTACGTGTGTTAGTCTCTGCCTCTGTATGTGTTTGTCTTTGTGTGTGTGTGCTTGTCTTGTGGTGTGTGTGTGTGTGTGTGTGTGTGTGTGTGTGTGTGTGTGTGTGTGTATGAAATGTTAATGCTGAAGTGTGGAATGACCAAAAAATGGGAAGGGTCAACAGGAAGTGATGAAGTACTATCAGCAAAGGAGAATGGGGAATAGAATAGATATTTGATGACAAGCAAAGTTAATTAGAATTATGTTGATTTGTAGATAAAAATAGGGACTGACTACTAATGATAGGAAACGAATAGCTAAGATGATTTCTCAAAAGATTTTGAAGAAATAATATACATGTCTTTCTAGTTACCAATTTTCTACCTAGTTCTGTGTCCATCAAAGATATAAATATGGAATTACTTTTAGTTTGTGTATTTTCTATGTCTTTAGCAGAGAACCAATACATGGGGCTGACTTACTCAACAGCAGCATAGATTGTGTAATGCCCAAAAATTAACCTGTAAGTCCCACCTGCCCAGGAACCAGGTAACTTCCCGGAATACTGGAAATTGTAGCTCTTGGAAAATAACAGAGCCTATTGGGAAAGTATGGTGGCCTATAAGTTTGTCCTTATAAGTCCCTGAATGGTTCGAGGGCCATTCCAGCTGGGACATTCTGGGTAATGGTACTGACCAAAGTCCATCGCTTGGACAGTATTTAATATTTAATAAATGCTTGTTATAAATTTAATTTAAATGAAATCACGGAGTTAGTTTTTCTGGTGAATCTCAGGATTAGCAATTTGAAGTATTCATTAGGGTTGAGATATGAAATTCTGAAGAGCAACAAAAGGAAGAGGAAAGATGTTGATTTATTAAAACCAAACCAAACCAAACCAAAACCCTACATGTTTTTTGAGTTTAAAGTGTTTACTCAGGCAGGAGGCAGTGAAGCTCATCAAGTTAGTCAGGCAAAGGTGTTACTTGATGCCTGGGTTATCAGACTGAGTGAAACGTAAACCGTTCACTTCTGATTTCCAAAGGATGCTGATCCTATCTTAAAATGCTTCTGTGTACAGAGCATGCTCTGTAGGTCAAGACTATGTGGAGGAGGATTAGCTCTGCACAGTCTGCTTAGTTAGAACAAAACTCACCACACAGCTTACACCTAACTTACAAAGAGAAAGCAAGCACCAATCATTGCTGCTTTGAGTGCCACATCCAGATCTGCAGGAACATGGATCCCAAAGTTGTCAGCGTTTGTGAACACGTCATTGACAAATCCAGACCAGTACTTGGAAATTTTTCCGATAGTAAGCTTTTCATCAACAGTTTTCACCTTTGCAAAGAAAAATAAAAAAGAGGTATGAAATCTGCAGATAAAAGAGATGGTTGACATTTGTCACTATGCTATTATAGATGAATTTGCGCTGCTGTGTTAATCACCACCGCCAAATGGAAGCACTATGTTGTTTGCGCCTGTGTTTGGGCACAGGTGTGGATATTTACCTCCACAGTAGTCAAGAACTTCTGACTGCCACAGTTTGTAGACCATTGTAGTTTGTTTTCATCTTTCATTTTTCTATGCAGATAGAGTAAGTAATTAAGGCCAGACAGCCACAAGATGGCAGCAGGCACATCTTTTAGTTATGTAGCTAGCTAAGCAGGAAGGGAATTTCTTTGCCTGTGTTCATTGTTTAAACCAGAATTTGCCATTATAAAAGATGTATATGTAATATATATATTATATATATATGCTGTGTGTGTGCACATGCTTACCTGTATGCAGATAATAAAATTATTTTGATGAATTAAATTATTTTCTAGGTATAATTAATAAGCTTTAAAATTTATTATGTAATTATTAAAACTTTTAACCATAATACATTGTCAAACTACTTGCACATTTGTTAACCAATTCCCTTCTGACCAATACTAAGTGTTAAAACATCACCTTGACCTAGTGTATAACCAGAACACTGAGATGCATCTGACATTGAAGTCTACCTGACCTATTGAATGAAGGATCTACAGCTGACTCTGTCAACTATTTCTTTATCCTGCTTCTCATTCTGACACTTATTTAATGTGGCACTACACTTCCTGTACAGTGGTAGAAATTAGAAAATAGGGAAGGTTTCTTAGAACATAGTTATAGCATGAATACTAAAGCCTAATGTTTAAATTCTCCTCAATCATGTTAAGGAGCCTAAGACAAGTCACCTAACAAAGTCTGTGTTCTCTATGTGTATAGACTCACTCAGAAGTCTGAAAAGAGACCTAGTTCGAATACAAATGAATAATGAAAAATAGATGCTTTAAATTTAAATGCTCCCCTGCCTATGATGTATGTTCAGGATAATCTGTTTAGAGAACATATGTTGTTACAGGCTAAATTTGCAACGGCCCATGTTAATACTCAGCTCCAGAAACCTGAGAGTACATTACTGTACAAAAGAAATTTAGCAGGTCTTACACACACACACACACACACACACACACACACACACACACAGAGAGAGAGAGAGAGAGAGAGAGTTTATATATATAGTGGAATATGCTTCTGAAATGAGATCTGATCAAGGCTAAATGTCCATGAGGCAGGACAACAGGAAATGGCATAGATAATTTTGGTGTTCAAAATACACATAATTCTGCCGGGTGCCATGACTCACACCTGTAGTCCCAGCACTAGGGAGGCAGAGGCAAGCTGATCTCTGTGAGTTTGAGGCTAGCTTGGTCAACAAAGTAAGTCCAGGATAGCCAAGGCTGTACAGAGAAACCCTGTCTTGAAAAACCAAAACCCCAAATCCAAAACCAAAACAACAACAAAGTCCAACCCAAAAACCAAAAAAACCAAAACATATTCACCCTGTCTTATGTGTGCTTCTAACTTCCTATGAATCAACCTCATCAAACATAGGGTTACCATAATTCTTAGGAAGCACAGTATATTAGTTATATAAAAACACACTACCCTTTTTCTATATATAATATATATTATATAAAAATATATATGTTTAACAGTTTAGTTAAGTTAATTTAAGTTAAAAACAAGACAGGGTTTTAGGTAAGGTGATACAGTAGTTTATCAGTGTATTAAGCAAATATATCAAGAATTTTAATTTTATAATTCTCATTTTAATTTGTTAACATTTCTTTAAATAATATGTGCAGTGATCTATGAAAAATACAATGGTGAAAGACCATATCTCATCATAGCATTATTTTTGCTAAAAACCCGTGGACTTGACTCTCTGGAGTAATGACTATTATTATAGGCATGAAAGGATGATTTACTAATATGCAATTCCTTTTTTAAACATAAGATATATTTATTTATTTATGCATATGGGTGCTCTATCTGCACATCTCCTTACATGACACAGCACATCAGATCCTATTACAGATGGCTGTGAGCCACCATTTGGTTGCTGGGAATTGAATTCAGGACCCCTGGAAGAGCAGCCAGTGTCCTTAATATTTGAGCCATTTCTCCAGCCCCTAATATGCAATTCTTAAAGTGTATTTAAAGGATACAACATTATCTAGATGTTTTAGAAACTGAATTCCATTCCAAGAAATCAGAACCCAAGCAAAACTTTCTTTGTCATTCATACCTCAAAGTCCACATCACCAAAACACCCACAGGTTGCACAAGGACCAACAATTTTCAAAATATCTTCTTTGTTTGCATTTTGGATTGTGAATTTGGGTTGAAAGGGGTCCCACTTCTGTGCAACGTAACCAACTATGGTACCAGGAGGGGCTTGTATTTCTAGCTGTAAGAGAAAATAGTAACAAAGTCAGATTTTCTGTGGTTATAATGCATTAATCACATAAGAATGTCAACTTACATCTACACAATATTTGTTATGAAATAAGTGTTGTATTTAAAAAGCCATTATAAATATATGTTTCTAGAATGCAAAGTGGTGTTTTCTTTTCACCTTTTGTATTATATAGTGAAAAACGACAAGGATCCATTACACTTGTGTGTCTAGCCCTTGCCCCTAAATGCCGTGGTGTCCTCGGCACAGTGGCCATTTCATTTCCTCTGTAACAGTGAGGCAATTACAGAGTTTAGATTGAGCAAACTCAGTAACTCCTTCCCACAACAGCTCTCTATTTCAACTTCTTCTTCCAATTGTGAAACGTTCACATTTGTAATTTTAGGCATCATTTTTGCATTTGAGTGTAAACCAAATAAAATCCTTTTGTAAGAGACTTTGGAGTGCGGGGACAAGTAGAAAATGTTTCCTTTGAAGTAAATCAGTTTTCTACCTATTTATCTCATTTTCCCCTCATAGTAAGTTCATCATCTTGTGTGAGTGTCTACAGTGTTCTTGGATAGTAAAATAAATGTATTTGTATATACATAAGTATATATATATAATATTGACTATGTATACACTTTTTAGGATTTAAAGTGGTTTTTTTTTCTTTTGAAATTTTGTATTTTGTCATGGAAATGATAAGGATTCATTGTACTTACATGCTTAGTACTTCACACACACACCTATTCAGAATGGAGAATAAAACCACGTTCTTCCAGCTCACAGAGACATCATAGCAAATTAAGCAGATGTCTGCATCAGTGGAAATTATTGTTCCAGTTCTACTAACAATGACAACCAATTATGCTAAGATAAAAAAATTGAGTAATGTCACTCTGTTGCATAACATAGATTTCGTAAGCATGCAAATGCTAGGTGTCATTCTGAGCAGGATAACACCCAGGGAAGAGAACACATTGGAAAAGGTCAAGTGTCATGGTCTCTCCTGGGCATTGCTACCAAAGGAGAAGATGACTGTATTTGTATAGTGGTGGAATTTGTAGACATTACAATCCCTTGGCTAATACTCAGGTCAGGAGGCTATGTCTTGTTTACAGGACACATGAGATTTCCTTCCCATGCAATCTCATGGTAGCTGCTATAGTTTTGGTTTACAAATGAGAAAGGTGCCTCACCAAATCTCCAAGTTTTCCTTATCCTAAAAGAGAGGATATAAATTCAAACAACTGTAAGGCTGGCTGTCTTGTAGCTCCAGATGAATGCCACTTCAAGGGATAATCTTAAAAGATGTTCAGAGGCAGTGACCAACCTCTTGTAGGTAGCAAGGGCACCAGCAGCTGTTACACCTTAGGGGCCTGTTCACTGTAATCACCTCTCGACCCGAGTTGTCTGTGATCCTCAGGGTGCAGGCTCGCAGTGTGGAACATACATTACGGTTAAAACAGATGCTTTCTTCAACTGCAAAGTAAATTCTTTGTCCCAAGCTGTTTTTGATCTCATATTTGTTGGAGGTTTCAGTGCCGAGTATCACTATCAGAAAACACAGCTTATGAAGGCATGCTTTGATTGGCATCACCACTTGTCAAAAGGAAAGGCATATAAAGAGAACATAGAGTTATGGCAGAGTTACTGAGCTGATAGTCTCAGTTTCATACAAATCTGTTCTCATGCTCTAAACTCTGATGACTTTGCCTCAGAAGTCAAAGCAAAATCGGAGAACAAAACTAGCAGCCTAGCTAATTTTAATTCTACAACTCTGAACAAACATGTCGAGGCATTTTTCAACCAAAGAGCAAACTGTGCAAGGAAAAATTCATTTCTCAGATATTAAGCCTATTCTTTTTATGCAAGTTATTGGAACAACTTACATAGGCATCTATTACCACGTCTAAGTTTTCTTTTAAGATCCACAGTAGTAGTGCTGGCCATATTTTGGAGTAATATAGAATCTTATAAACAAAATGCACACAAGTAATTTGAAATTATTAATCATCCTTACACATTTGTTTATTGATAAATTCTATGCATCTTTTGTTGAGTAAATCATGAAGCGGAAACAACAGCATTAGTATTGATGAAATTTTAATATGCTTTCAACTGTGCTTTTCCCTTATCAGAATATTAAGAAATTTGAATGACTAATATACCTGACATATTAATTACTACTTGTCATTTTAAAATGGAATCTATTAGCATTAGGATGCTGCTATTATGAAAGATTTACTTTTATACTTATGTTTTTTTAAGCTAATAACTTTAATTTTGCTTTAAAAAGTAGGTCAAGCAATCCTTTAATCTAATTCTGTCCATTGTTTATAGCATTTTTAGATGTAAAGAACCTTCTGAACACTAAGTCCTTTTTGGAAGTTTTAATAATTGCAGAATACTTACTTCCAAGGAGTTCCACCTGCTGATGGATAATTATCAGGTCCAGCTGCAAAAGATGATACAGAGGATGTGAAAACCGTTCCATCATAGCCCTTACTAAGAAACATGAAATGCATCAATTTTATTAAAACATTTGGAACATTTGCAATGTAAAAGGCAAAGACTTAGCCTCAGTCAGTAATCAAAGGAAGCTCGAAGAACAAACTTAACTTTTATCTATTGCAATGGACAAAACACATACCATGGTTCAACTGAAGAGCAAATTCGGTAAGGAAGAATTGATTTCTCAAATAATAATTCTATAGCTCTTCTGTGGGGCCGTGTCTCATTTGTAGGGCTTATGAGCTGTCTTCACCAAATGTTCGTTCAACTAATAATTTACAGAACTTTTAAACTACCCCCCCCCACTCACAGTAGCCAAGAGTAAGAAAAGCAACAGTGTTCATACTGTGTGGTAGTGCGGAAAAGAAGTGATCCTACAAACTATTTTTGAGGAGATTTTTGAAAACAGGGTGTGAATAATAATGTAGAAGACATTTTAAGATGTTCCCCCCTGATGTCTCCTGAGGGAAAGAAGCTTCGGGATTGGGGCAGTCGATTCCTCCCAGTCCTCGTGTGCTCACTGACTACTTCAGTTGGCACCATGCCTTCGGGGATAAACATCTGTTTAGGCTGAGCGACAGTGTTTTTATACGTGGTCCTAGTCCTCAGCTTCCTTCAGGCCAGGGAAAACAGAAAACTTTCCCGGCACCAACAGAATGTCACCTGAAGCCGAATAAGCCTTCTGCTGCAGAATACTCACCATAGCATTTGGCCTAGGTAGTTAAAGATCAAGTATGTAACTCAAATTGCTGTTTAGAAATTTATTTGCTTTTGGAGGGAGGGAAGAATGGGAGGACACAAGGGATGGGATAACCATTGAGATGTAACAAGAATAAATTAATAAAGGAGAAAAAAACATCAAAAAAAAGAAATTTATTTGCTATTATCGTGTGTATTCATGTTCATGGTGTATGTTGCACGTACCACAGTGCCCATGTACGAGTTAGAGGACACGTTTTAGGGGTTGTTGCTTTTATTCTACCTTTATGTAGACTTCATGTTGGAGTTCATGTTGCTAGGCTTGCTGTGGATGACCTTTATCCTCGAGTCATCTTACTAACCCATATATTACCTTTCCAAAGGAAATATGAAATATGTGTTTTATTCAGTTTTATGTTATGTGCACTGATATGTAGGTGCCAGACCCTTGTAACTGGAGTCAGTTGTGAGCTGCTATGTGCATGCTGGAAATTTAACCCAGGTACTTTGGATGAGCAGGTAGTACTCTTACCCACTGAGCCATCTCTCCGGCTGAAATCTGTGTTTTAGATCAGTGCCATTTGTATCTTTTTAGTTTAACCCTCAGGACTCAGACCCACAAGAGCCAAATCACGAGCCTCGACTAAACTGATAGTCACTGTGTTTGTAATGCTTCATCTTGAAGTGATCTTCGCTGTATTCTCTAATCATATAAGTAAACTCTGCAGGAATATTTAAACCAATGCAATTCTTGATCAAATGTGGTAGTGATTGTAAATCCACAAGTCTAGAAAATTAAGGCTGTGGTTTTATTTTCTTTCATTGTCCTTGAATATCCTGAAGTGAGGTAGAACATTTCCACTTATTGTCTTAACACTGATGAAAAATACAGCGTGGCCATCTATGTTGTGAAATGCTCTAAAGTCATATTAATAATAATGACAAAGCATGTTTAAGTGCAGCAAGTTTTGAGTGTATCCCATTGGTTCTGTTTTCCTGCAGAACACCAAGAGTTGTGGGTGAAGAAGGGAAAAGAAACTTCAGAAAAAATGCGGTTATTAGCTCTGGGGAAAATCAAATTAGAGATGAAGCATTGAGGTCAGAGTTAAGGTGTCTGCCTTTAAGGTAAGTACTCAACATTTTTGGTGACCAAGGACCTGAAACTGACTAGCCCAGGGATCTAAGGTAAAGCCAAATACTACTATTCTAAAAAAAAGAAGGCATAGCAATAAAGTGACTAATAATGACTCCCTACTATACTCAGGTCAGTCCTTTACTCAGTCATCATCAGAAATGCTTCCTCCTGTAGCAGGTGGGACCAAACACAGAAGAGACCCACAGCCAGACATTACTTAAAGGATAGAGACCTTGGAACACTCAGCCCTAAATTGGCTGTCTTCAACAAATCCCTCCTCTCAGGGCTCAGGGAAACCTATTGAGGAGGAGGCAGAAAGAACATAAAAGAGCCAGCGGAGATGTGCTACACTGAGGAAACAAGGCCTTCTAAATTAAGAAGAAATGGGCAACATATGAACTCACAGAGACTGAGGCATCAGGCGCAGGGTCAGCATGGGTCTGCACCAGGTGGTGCCCTAGAGCTCAAAGGAGAACTGGAAACATGGCCCCTATCCCTAAGCCAGAAGCTATCTCCAGTTGAAAACTACTTGCAAATGAAAATCGAGTTTCTTCCAAGGGAGTCTCACTGGGGAAACAAACTACCCCTAAGGGCAGGCTGCTTGCCCAGCAGAGATGACCAATGGAAAATGAACTCAGTGGCATCATTGGAGGTTCCTTGATTTGCAGTGTCATGTCAGAGAATTTTTTTCCCTTAAAAATTTCCTTAATATATAATGAATATACATATAAATATGTATGTTTGATTTTTTTTTAACCCTACAGGTCTTTTGTGTATATGCCATGGCTTCCAGCTTAGTGTTTTATGGGATTCCTGAGTGTGCAAGTGAGTGGGTCTATGTTTCTTGTGCCTTCTCCTTGGCTCTTTTCCTTTTGTTTGTTTTGTCCAATTCATATGTGTTAGTTTTTATCATATCATATCATATCATATCATAGTACATTATAATCTCTTAAAAACTTTGTTTTCTAATGAAAGACAGAAGTGGGTGAATCCATAAGGGAGGAAAGGTGGGGTGAAACTTGGAGGAATAGAGGGTGAGGAAATTGTAATCAGGATATATATGTGAAGAAAAAAAACTATTTTCAATAAAAGGAAAAAAGTTACACCCACTAAGCCACATTACAGAACTGTGTGAAATACTATGGAAATGTTTACTTATCTTCCTATACATACATGGCCCAATCCATGTAAGCCCATATTGTTTTAATACAAAAAATGAATAACGTTTTCCTTTCAGAAGTCAGATATTAACAGCTTGTGGCATATTTTGTTTTCTGAAAAATATATTTTCAGAAGTATGCTTTTAGAGGACGGACTGCAGTTAACACCGGAGCTCATGAGTGCTTATGTGTATTTCTTGAGCATTAGGACACATGTTCATGTTACGCATCTGGCCATGGTGTGTCGTTGTTCATGGGTGGAAGAAGAATATGCGATGACCATATGTGATCATCAAACCCCAGCCCTCCGGCGCTGGTATTTCACTTTTATATTTGGCAAAACCTTGTCTGACAACACTGGCAAACAGCTTGCAGCAGTTAATCAACTCTAGTGAGCTATTACAGCTGATCCTGTTTTTCTGCAGATGGAAGATCGTAGGTTATCTTTTCTCAGCTCCGTTTCGTAGCTCCCTGAGCTCGCCGGTCTCCATAGAACATTTGTCTGCCAGTGGGTTTCTGGAGATGGCATCTGCAATTATAAACATTTTCCCAGGAACATATGCTACATGCAGCTTAAACCCTATCAGGCATAACAGAAATCTCTTGTACCTTAAGGGAATTAACAGAGAGATTTGATTGTGATAAAAGAGATGGACTTATGTTTGAAGGAGTGCCAAACTGGGGAGCATGGCAGCAGATGTGCTGACACTTCAATATTAGTGTAAGAGTCTTTCTAATCTTGTGTGAGATAATGTGCGAAGACAATAATAATACACCCATGACTGGCAATGGCTACTTATTTGCCATGTGACAAGGTTTTTTTTTTACAAGGCTTGAAGTATCCACCGTGCCATGACTAGAAAATCACTTATACCAAATACTGATTGGTTAAGCAAGTTAGCCTGTAAACACACAGACATCAGAAGACAGTAACTTGCCTTCCATTGGACGTTCACACTAGTGTTGAGATCTGCCAAAAAGTCTCAACTCTTTGCACAGGTCTCCATGCCTGCCTTCTCCTTTAAAGATGTGTGTTTTCCTGGGTTTTGTACAGTGCTCTGTTATTTTTAGATCAACATTTCTTTTGTTTGATCATTAACTTACAAAATGTTTAAGTGGTGGAACAGGTTTTATGCTTCTTATGTGCCTTGAGTACAGCAAGTGCTCAATAAATATGCTTAACTAAATGGCTGGAGGGGGCTTAGTCTGAGAATTCCTGGAGAATATCTATCTCCACACCTTGAGCCAGGAACGGAAGGTGGATAAATGTGCAAAAATTAATAAAATCACTACGTTATAAGTTCACGTTTTACAATGCACTCTGTACTCCGTTAAATTGTTGGCTGGAAAACAAGAAATTGAATTGACTTGCTTTTAAAGGGAACACACACTACTAAAAATGGAAAGGCCTGCAAACCTGGCTTAAGTACTCTAGACCAGGAGGGAGACTGGCTGTTGGCAGGAAACTTCTTGGCTGAGGGACATCAGGCTGCTGCCTTGCTTGTTTCCTGGAATTGGGAGAAGCTGCTTGAGGCTTTCGATCTGGGTTTGTAGGTCCAGGAAGAAATCCAGGCAAGAATCGAGGATTTCGATTCTGTGAATCTGCAAGAGAAAAAGTACCTTGATGTGTATTACATTTTAGGTTGATTTTTCTCCTCTAATTTTCAACTTAGATGGCAGTTTGTCCCTTGATTGATGTCTCTCTCACTGTAGCGCATTTTCCTCTATTTTCACAACTCAACACTACCTTGTACTGTGTGAAGTTGCTTTGTCTAACTTATTAGCCACACCACTGAATCTCACATTTCACCCTCATCAGAACCACCTGAAGGACCTATCAAAACAGGTGTTGGGCCCTCCTCCATTTACTGATTCAGAAGTTGGGGCGCGAGGCTTGTCAAGTTGCATTTTGATAAGATTCCAGGTAAAATGAGTAGTCCTAATGGTATGAGCCTATTCTTGAAAAACTCAATGCTAAACTGAGTAAACTTGAGGAAGCTCATAACTTATCTGTGAGTATTTTAGCATAATTATAGAATTATATGAAGGTGACTTTATTAGTTTAGAGATATTGATAGATATCAATATTACTTCTATTTCAGTCATCTCACATTAAAATCTGTGACTTTCCTCTTTATTGTGCATTCGTCAATGTGATTTTATGCCTATGCCCCAAGCAGAATCTTTATCTTACAATATAAACAGTAGCTTTCTACTACTGTTGCCTTATTCCCAGCTCATAAATATTATTATGTTTACTCTCTCATTAGAGTCTATGCTTTCCCACAGACTACCAATGTCTGTGCTTCTCGTCGTAGAATGTCAACTTTTTAAACATGTAAATAAACTTAAGTGGTTTGTCAACATCGCTTCAGCTTAGCTCTTGGTTCACAACAAAGTGAATAACCAGGGTTTTTTTTTTCAAATATAAGATGGTTCATTATGAAAGCAAACAAGTTAAGCATCACAGTGCTTAACAGCACAAATATTTCTTTTGAGAATATATGGATCATAAGGTGACTTTGCTGCTGTGTAAAGGTCATGGAGCATGTTTAAAACTAAACAGACTTTCACATAATTAGGCAACAGCATTTTATGGGCCACCATTTTTGTGGCCCATCACAAAATTGTTTGGTAACATGTCCATGAATGAGACAAAGGGATTGCTTCTAGACACAAAGAGTAAATTTATAACAGCTGCATAAGATTTGGTTAAGTGCTCTCATTGAGCATATAGTAAAATTGAGGTACTATATACATACTTAGTAATAAATTATAATAGTCTTATTTCTTCAATGATATCCAGATTTATCAAGATTTCTGTGTTTGAGGTATTTTTCTGTCTTTAAATCACAAAGAAGGTTTTAAAATATATTGAGATTCTTTCTAAGATAGTAAGTGCCTATCATTAAGAAAACCCAAGCCTAGTCTGAACAGGAATGAAGGAACACAGACACCCCATGAATGGCCCTTTGGACAAAGGAATAAATTGATTCTAGTAATGACAAGCCTGTTAACCTTGTGAATACAGGAAGTGTTAATGAGCGGCAATTGCCAGATGACTCATTTATTTATTTACCCCTAACGTTGTAGGAACTGACTGGGTATATATTAATATTGATGCCGGGTTGCTAAGTTTGCATTTATCTGTGGCATTTGAGATCTGTACAGGACTTGCTTGAGAATTAAGCAAATGAAGAAACTTGTCCTTTGGCCCCACTGGAATGGAGCTTGTAAGCGATAAGGCTGCAGCCATTGGCTTCCTGCAAGGATCCTTCCAAAACTGCTTTGACCTCTGGGGCAGACACACAGGAAAGGGATAAGGCCTCTTATTCTCAGGAAACAACATGGAATGGAATTCCAAGGGGGGGACCCCAAGACCAAGAAAACTATGTAAATCTGTTTTTGAATCAAAGGGGAGCTACTGGTCACAACAGCAAATTTGGTTAATTAATAACAAAAGTTGCTAGAATATTCTCTTATCTCCTGTTGCAATTTTCCTTTTTTTTTTTTTTAAAAGATCAGTAAATTACTCCCGAGTTTCTCTTGTAAACCATGGCGCTTTAACGCACTATACTAGATGATTTCAGTGTCTGGAAAGCGGCTGCATAGCCCTGACCTTGGCTACTAGGTTTCTGCACTAACAGCAGGTTCAGAGGATGCCTTTCAGTATACTTTCGCATATGAAGAGCTTCTGGACGGACAAGATACATTGGTTTGAATCTACTGGCATCCAGGTCAGGTGGTCTTGGAGTTGCCTACAAGATTCCCCATTAACCTCCAGTCTCTGAGATGACGCTACCCGACAATGCGGCTTCCTAAGCCATAGACCATGGTCATTTCCTTACAATATTTTTGAAAAACAAATCTTCAAACATATTTTAGGTAAAAAAAAAAAAAAAGATGATAAAGCAATTGTTCAAACAAGATTTCCTATAGAAACGACCCCGTGTTGTCACGTTGACTTTGTAATTACATGTTCTATCCAGGCATGGGTTAGTATTTTTCTCTGGTTACAGATGTGTTTGTTTTGTCTCAAAGTTTGTCTCTGGGTTGAATGTTAAGCGTTTTTCATTACCGAACATCACTTCTTTTTGGCAGATTAATCACAATAATGCTTTCTAGTCACATTTTCTTCAAAGACCCAGACCACCAGATGAATAAGAAACTCCTTTGAGTTGCTATCTGGCTTTGAATTTCTATCTACTCTTTTAAAAATGTATAACTAAACCATAAATATTTTACACACTCTGCAACTCTTCCCTTTGCAGGCCACTCTATTGCTGCTCTTAATTACAAAACGAGAGGCATTTGGACCGTGCTAGTGTCAGTCTTCAAGAAATGTTTGTTGAGGTTTGTGTTTATTTGTCTTCAACTAGAGACCGTTATGCACACACACACACACACACACACACACATTAAAATTCAATATTTTTCTCTCTGATATACTTTATAATCTGTTTCTAAGCTTTCCCACGGAGTCTCAGGGACTGGTTTACATTAAATAAGCATGAAAACCACAAAGATTACTTAATTTGATTAGTAGATGTCAGAGATGTGTTTTATGAAGCCAACAAGAATGTATATACATTATTTGGATTGAATCAACTATTTAAATAATTTAGGAAAGTGTACATTTTAGAGTCATCTTTTTTGGGAGACTAGTTTCAAATGTTCTCCCTCAATTCACAAATCAAACGCTGTTTCGTTTTGAAATGTTTCACTATAGTGTGGACTTTAATAATGATTTGTTTTGATAATTGAATGAAATAGATTATAATTTCATTTTAAAAATCTTTTACTGCTATCATAACTTATTACCCCCAACAAAACCATACCTCTTGTCTTTTGGAAACTGCTGATTAAAACAGATATTTCAATAGTTTCAGGGTCCTGAATGGAACTGTACCCTTTTCTCCTAATGTTCCTAATTGATCTGCTTGCTTAAATTAGATATTTTGACCATTTTTATTGATGTTTTTATATTGATTTACTACCAGAGTATTTTGGAAGTATTGTAAGTTTGTAAGCAAACGTTTTAGTTGTACAGTGTCAAGCTGAGGCTTCACCCAGGTGTTCTGTTCTCTGCACTGTGTGTCACAGGCTTTTGAATAACAAATGGGCAATTACAAATGTTTGAATGACTTTTTAAAAATGAGTGTATGGAATCTTTCCCTCAGATTCATTGAAACTTGAAATTTCATCACATTGCTGTGCTTAAACTAAATAATCCCACTCTCAATTTTGCTTTACAACAGTTCTTATTAATTTGCTAGGTTTACATTCACCACAATGAAAACGCACTTTGCACCTGAACTTTTTTTTTTTTGTTGTTAACATGTGTGTGTATTTTAAGTTAGGACAAAGTAAACATTGGAGTAAACTAGTTTAAATTCCAGCGTTCAAGAGCAATAAAGAGCAGCTTTTAAAGTACCAACTTCACCAGCTGTCATTCACTAGTTACAATATTTAAGAGGACAAAGTTAACTGCCGCCTATAGTCACCCTTACCTTTAGAGGCCATGGCAGTCTGGGTACTTCTTCAAAGGCGGCCAGGTGGAAAGGCTTTTCCTGTTTCAACACGGAGAGCGCAGAGTAAGTAAAACTCCCTCCGTCTGCCTCATGTCAGTTTACAGACCGCAGAAACAGTGCCTTGCCAGTTCGAGAGTGTTTGATTTTATCTGTTTGGACAACAGGGGGAGATGAAGCCCTCGCGAAAGTAAAACACCTACTTGGAAAAGGTCAAGTTATAGAACTTGGTGGCCGAAAGAGCTACTTAAAAGAAAGATAGGCACAGCGTTCACATCGCCGTGTTGCCGCTTAGGTGTGCGGTATGTCCTGGTTCGGATGTGATCTGTTAAGTTCTCAGAGTCAAAGGCTGTGTAGAGCATCCTATTACCCTTGACACTGTCATAGCTATAACCACAATTCTTTTTTTCTTTTTTTAAAAAAAAATATTTTATTAGTTTATTCATATTACATCTCAATTGTTATTCCATACCTTGTATCCTCCCATTCCTCTCTCCCTCCCATTTTCCCCTTACTCCCTTCCCCTATGACTGATAACCACAATTCTTTATATGTTCAAATGTTTGAACAACATTCGTCCTTATTTTGTCATGTGATTTCTGTCCAACCTTCACCTCTCAAAAAAGCAAGACAAGCAAGCAAGCAAACAAACAAACACAAAACTGAAAGAGGATACATTCCCAACCCTTTCTGCACAGAAATAATTCTTATTTTCATGTGTAAATTAAATGTGATTAATCACGGGAATTGGGAAGCACCAAGTCTTGGTAGCTTCTCAAAATAATAAAAGCCTGTAGATTTTTAACTCATCATGTACTGAAAATGAAGTTTCAACCTTAAAGAGCCAGTTTGTGGTTTGTGGGTGCCGCTTCCTAGAGGAACGTGACTGCTGCTCTTCCATCCAGTCTGCTCAGAGACTACAGTAGAGGACACATTAAGCACTGCCTACTCTAAATAATGCAGTTGCCTCAGAAGGTAAAAGAATGGAGAAAGCCTCAAGTTCAACAGGGTATATATTAAAAGTATAGATTTTCTTATTTAGCAGGCAACCTTTTGTTGCTTTTTTTTTTTTTTTGGCTTGTTAAGTTTGAACCAGAGAAAAGCTATCTTACCTGAGTTTTCATTCCACAGAAAAGCTATAGTTACATTTTTACTTTTAAGTTAAACTTTCTTTTTATTGGCAGTTGTAAAAAAAAAAAAGTTAATCTTTTTTTAATTTTTAATTTTTTATTAGTTTATTCAGATTACATCTCAATTGTTATCCCTTCATTTGTATCCTCCTGTTCCTCCTTCCCTCCCCTTTTCACCCTATTTTCCTCCCCGTGACAGAAGGGGACCTCCACCTCAACCATTTGGTCACAGCCTATCTGGTCTCATCTTGGTAGCCCGCTCATCCTTTCTCTGAGTGCCACCAGGCCTCCCCACCAAGGGGAAGTGGTCCTTAAAGAAGCTAATTTACATTCACTGACAAAGTGTTTTCAGCTGTGATCATAATTGGACCATCATAACTTTGACTATTCAATAGAGCACCAACTTTGAAATTTAAAGAAAAAACATCATTAAACATATTTGGCCTACAGAGGGTACAGTTCCTGCAGTTGCATATGGCCATGTGACTGGGAGCTGAAGTGTTTATATGATGCTGGCCAACCTGGCATTTCCTCGTGTTTAAATGTGGTAAGGCTCCCTGCAAAGTATGGCACTCACTACCTAGGTCTTCTCTTGTATACTCACTCTTGGCGTTGACAACCACAGGGCCAAGACTGTTGTCTTTTCAGATGCCTTGCATTTACCTGCCTCAGGTCTCCCTTCTCTCGCTCTGCTCTTTGCTGATTCATATTCTTTCTCAAGGAGAGGTCCAAACCCCTCTTAAGTGAAATTTAGATGCTTCGAGCATGCTAATGGTTGCAAGTGTCTTAATAATTGGTAACTGCTATTTTGGGCTTTGCAGCTAGCCGTTCTTTCTCTCTCTCCTCCTGCTGCTGTTAGGAGCTGCTGTACATCTTCACCTTTGATGCTATCAGTCCTAACAGTGATATGCTCATAGTAAAGCCAAGCCCACCCCCTCCCCGTTATTGTTCAAGATGTCCACACCCTCCACCAGGGACAGTGGCTTCTCTTGCTATGGTGATTCATTCTTCTCATCCCCAATTTTGATTTCATCAGGCAGAGCTAATATAAGATGAGCACATGTAACAGAAGCAGCAACAAACCCAAAACAAACAATAACAATAAAAGAGATACTGCCAAGCAGGAAAGTCAAATAGTGAGTCTGCAAGAAGAAAAGAAAAGAACCTTGAAAACAAGTGCTAGAAAGCATAGGGATGTGGCCTTGCACCTTCCCTGTTAATTCTTTAATTCTTTTTTTTTTTTAAGTTTTTTAAAAATTATATATACAGTGTGCAATTGTTGGGAATTGAACTCAGGTCCTCTGGAAGAGCAGTCAGTGCTCTTAATTGCTGAGTCATCGCTCCAGCCCCCCTGTTAACTCTTGGCTGGATATTTTGAGGCAAGTAAGTATAAAGAATAGCTTAGCAATCTTCCACTCCACTTGACTTGGACTATACTCCTAGCCCTCTATAATAACATTATACTCTGGAGCCCCGGATGCTTTGTTGCTCAAACTTTGAACATGATCTCCATTCCTGCATATTGATTATCAAGATAGGACTCCCACCACACACACACACACACACACACACACACACACACACACACACACACACACACCATACTACAAACAATGGAGCAAGTTTCTCCTTCTCCCACTGACCATAAAACTTGGGCAGTTTATCTTCAAAGGTTATTTCCAATATTCCGAGAAGGGCCAAACCTGCCTGAACTGGTTTTTGATGCAGACACAATGAGGCAAAGCTAGCTGTCCTCAAGTACATATTTGGGGAGAATCCTCCATTTACCATGTTATAGATATGCATAATTGCATGTGAATATCACTAAAATCAGATGTAGTATGTGAAAGGACATTTACACTGGGCAAAGGCTTACATAATCTAAGCCTATCAGTCAGAATAAAGATCTGTACAACCTATGTTGCTTAGTAACCAGCTATTCCTTTTCTCAAACCCCATAAAAGGAAGTTTCAAACAATAATTGGGCCACAAAATGCCTTCACTCACGTGGCCTCATGCCAGTCTTTAGATTTATCTTTTTATTGACTTGTTTATTTATAGTGTGTGTGTGTGTGTGTGTGTGTGTGTGTGTGTGTGTGTGTGTGATGGTGCGAATGAAGGTCAAAGGACATGTTGTGGGAGTTGGGGGCAAGCACCTTTATCTACTAAGCCATCTTCCCATGCCAATTGCTTTGTCTTTGAGTAGTTTTCTTGCTGCATTTGAAAATCTGTATGAATGTTTATTTCAGAACCTTTCTCTTCTCTCTCTCTCTCTTTTTTTTCTTTTTTTCAGTTCTTTAAATAGGATCCAAGACTGGGAAACAGATGGTTCACACTCTGACCATCCATTATAGTTTCTCCCCTGTGCCTTTGGTGTGCACCTCCCTTGTGTGGACTTATTCTCCACTTGTGACACTAGGCCTTCTCCATTCTTGCTGTCTGCTCCCACATGCTCTGTTTCAGCCAGAAGAAAACAAGACCCACGACCTTTTCACAGTACATATCAAATATGCTTTGCCGTTCTATGCATTCAATAGCAAATCCCTGCTTAAAACATTGCATGTTATTTGGTGGTTAGGTACCTGAGAGTTTATTTAAGACTATATAGTTACAGAGTAACATACTACGCATTGCAAAATAAACTAACAATAAGAAAAGTTCTACTAATGGTCTCCAAATCATATTGTGGGGAAAAAAATGGGAAATAGAATTATACCTAACACTACAGATTTGGAACAGAAACGAAGACTGGAAGAGCTAGATTTTGCAGTACTTCACTAGGATAGTTTCTCTCCCTCTGGTTTTACTATGAAATACATGTGCTATTAAGAATCATGTCTCTGAGGGGCTTGATAGGGCTCAGAGCTTGGGAACACTGGTTGCTCTTCTGGAGGTCCTGAGTTCAATTCCCAGAAACCATATGATGGCTCACATCATCTATGGTGAGATATGGTGCCCTCTTCTGGTATGCCGGCATATATGCGGGCACAATGCTGCATACATAATAAATAAATAATAATTAAAAATTATGTATATACATATAAATACACATATATTCATATGTATACTTCTACACATACATGTATAAATACATACACATATACACATACAATTTACATTAATATAAAGGAGGAGTCACTTATTTTTATTGATTTTTTTAAAAAGAATTTTTCTCTGAAAAATTTGAACATATTAAGTTTTGGCTGTTTCCCTTTTTATAGATAGCGACGGCTCCATTATATAAGCACTGTTTCTTCTCACGTGCCATTATTTTGTGTGATCTTATACAGACATGGAATGGCTAGTGCGGACTGGGAAAATCTCGATCTTTAGTTAGTGCTTGCAGCAGACTACCTTCCAAACAGTAGGAGCTAGAAGTTCTCATTCTCACCTACTTTTTAATACACGGCTTCTCCTGGTGGGTGAAGCTGGGGATTAACTAGGGGACTTATAAATGTTAACCTATGAGCAAGTAGCACACAAAGAACTTAACTACGTCATCTCAGAAACGTAAACTCCTTCATGTGCATCTCCTTTTCCATCTTTTCTGACCACATTGTCACGTAATAACAGATAACAACTCGTTCTATGACTTCCTGACCATAACATGACCAGCTGTGGAAATCTGTATTTAGAAGGACTATAAGTTAGCAATAGAAAAACGCCTTTCAGTTTTGCTCATGTCAAGATTTTCTGTAATAGGAAGTTGAGTAAGCATTTCGGCAGTGGCACCTGAGGCTCTGCGTTTCCAGTAATCTTCAAAAGTTTTCCATACATATCAACAAGCACATGGAACCAGACAGGATACAAGTAAAGAAATAAGTAAGAGAAAGAAAAAAGAAAATAAGAGGAAATATCATTGTTGGTGTTTTCCAGAGTTCTAAGATATATAGCTATATATGAAATATGAAATAAACAACTTTTTAATGTAAACCGATGTTTCTTATCAACACTATTTTTCATTTATACACTTGTAAATAAACACCATACCGAAGTGGACTTATTAACTATTTACTCAAACCTGCTGTTTAGATACAGCATTTCATTAATGTATGCATATTAAAACTCATTAACTTTTCACTGTGTTCATAGCATCGTGGAGCATATTGGCATCCAATGACATGGCTCCACCCTGGAGAAAGTGTACATCAGTGCAATATCATAACAGAATTCAATAATCTACTTATTTTTGAAAATTAAAAGTCAACTTCTACCTTCTGAAAATGATATGACAAAAATCCATTTTCTTTCTGAAAAACAATTTAATTAGTATCAATAACGTGTCTTCAAACAAGATAGAAAATAAATTGTTTCACACATGCATGTTAAATTTTTCCCTTTTCTGCTACTTTCCAACAGGAGGGTAATAGCTATTGCAATATTCATTTGTGAGTAATGAGAAGAGTAAATTGTATCATGCTTGTTTGCTGGCAGTAAGAAATGTTTCAATCTACTTTCTTTCTAACAGCAAAACAGAAGATAATAATTTAGAAGACTAAAAAGGAAAAGAGCTTGAGACATCCAGCCGAAAACATCTGACTTGATTCCCCGGTAAATACTAGAGCCCTCATTGACCTGGATAGAGTTGAAAAGAATGAATTGGATGACCAGTGCTCAGTAACTCCGTTTGTCCATGTGGATAAATCATCTCCAGTTAGTAGATTGCAAAACCCACAGAAGAAGCAAAACTTATCTGGCTTATTGTTCTTTGCATTGTTTCAGCCTTGTACATTTACTTGTATAAGACTCAGGTGAAATGGTGAATGGAGGGGAAGACCTGGTGGCACTCAGAGGAAGGACAGCAGGTTACCAAGAAGAGACTTGATACTGTATGAGCATATACAGGGGGAGGTAATCCCCCTCAGGAACAGTCATAGGGGAGGGGAATAAGGGGAAATGGGAGGGAGGGAAGAATGGGAGGATACAAGGGATGGGATAACCATTGAGATGTAACAAGAATAAATTAATAATAATAATAATAAAAAGAAATGGTGAATGGACATAAATCTGTCTGCATGGCCTTGTTCTGCCACTTACCTGTCTGGTATGCCCAATAACAATTTAATAATCTCTGATGCTGTTTTCCTGAGAGTCTAAGAGGAAAAAGAACATTTTTGAGACCTTCTGTCTTATGTGAGTTTTTCTGGGGGAGTGGGGTGGGAGAAGGGTTGGGGAGGGATGCTGGAGATACAATGCAAACCAGGAGAGGGATTACTGAGATATTCACAATTTTCAGAGATCTCAAACTACCCTTCCCCAAAGAACTCCTTTGCCCTTTCAAGTCTTTCTTTTGGCCATTATTTGAGTTATATTTACCTTGTGCCTTGCTCACTGTGGCTACATTTTCCTCTCAACGGCTGTCTGCATCTTCACAAATTTCACCCAAATACTGCAATGAGCCCTTCGCTCACTGCAGCTGCAGTCCAGCATCTCTGTACACAACTCCCTTCACTGACTGAATCTGTACCACGCATAGCCAGGGCAGCTGCAGTTCAGAGGCAGCTAGCTAGACCAGTTATTTTGTGCAGCACGGTTTCTTTCCTTTTCCAGCATTAAAAATCGCGTTCCTGAGTTTAAATCCCTCGGGAGCATAGCTCCCATGAAAAATGAGATAATTATTGCAATAAATATACATTAAACATATAGGCAAAACACATTAAAGTCAATTGATGTTTAACAGTGCATGTTTATTATTTACTTCTTGTGCTATTTATAGGTTAAATTGTTGAGAAAACAAGCACATTTGAAGGGGGATGCTTTGTTAAACATTAGCTAAGAAGGAGATGAGTCTCTATAAGCCAGCCATAGTGCTGGGTAGTTTTTTGTCAACTTGACAACAAACCTAGACATACCCGAGAAGAGGAAATCTCAGTTGGGAAATTTCCTTCATTAAAATGTCCTACCAGCATGTCTGTGGGGTATCTTTTAATGGATATTGATGTAAGATGGCCCAGCCTCCTGTGGGTGGTGCCATTCCTGTGCAGAGAGATGGGTGTGCAGTGTATAGGAAAAGTATCTGAGTAAGGCTGGGAGAGCCAGCCAGGATGCAGCATTCCTCCCTGTCTCTACTGCAGTTCCTGCTTCCAGGTTCTTGCCTTGATTTTCTGTGTTGGCTTTCCTCTGTGATGATGTAACCAGCCAGTGAAATGAACAGTTCCCTCGCCAAGCTGCTTTTGGTTGTGCTGTTTATTTCAGCCACAGAAAGCAAAATAGGACAACCATTTGTCTCTTTTTGCTTCTGGGTGAACTCACTCATTATGGTAATTTCTAATCCAATCCATTTGTCAACAAATTTCGGGAATTCCTTGTTTTGAATAGCTGGGTAGTATTCCATAATGTAAATGTACCACAGTTTCTTTATCCATTCTTCTACTGAGGGGCACTTAGGCTGTTTCCATGTTTTGGCTATTATGAATAGTCACTTGAGTTTTTGAATGTAGGCATAAGGTTATTGTGTAGTTTAAATTCTGATTTCCTGCATAAATGTTGAGTAAACTCTGCTCCCCAATTGTCCCCCTGATATGTCAATAAAGCAGTTTACAGCTAATCGATGAGCAGGGGAGAGACTAGGGCTGGGCTTTCTGCCAGCTGGGGGAGGGGGAGTTAGGAGAAGAAGCTGGGGATTCAGCAATAGGTAGAGGTCCAAGGAAGATCAGAATCAAAAAGCTGGAGCCGAGGAACGGTACAAAGTGCATGTATTGTGAGGATGTTTGCTAAGAGTAAGACAAAATGGCATAGAGGATTAAGAACAGACATAAACTGCTCAAGATTGTGTTGTGAAGCCTTCTATTATGAGAGTGGGAATTATTTATGTGATAACCAGGTTAAGAAATAAGCTAAGAGAAACAAGTGTTGTTCCATAAAAATAACTTCAACATTTGATCTTAGCTATTCTGATGGGTATAAGATGGAATCTCAGAGTTGTTTTGATTTGAATTTCCCTGATGACTAAGGATTTTGAGCCTTTATTTAAGTGCTTCATCCTGCCTCCATGTCTATTCAAAATAGTAATTGAAGTTCTGTCTAGAGCAATAAGATAACTAAAGGAGATCAAAGGGATAAAAATTGGAAAGGAGGAAGTCAAAGTATTGCTATTTTCAGATGGTATAATAGTATACATAAGTGACCTCCAAAATTCTACCCAGGAACTCCTATAGCTGACAATCACCTTCAGCAAAGGGGCTGGATCCAAAATTAATTTTAAAAAATCAGTAGCCAGTACTGTAGCAATGGCTCAGTAGTTAAGAGCACTGGCTGCTCTTCCAGAGGACCCATATTCAATTCCTAGCAACCACATGGTGGCTCACAATCATCTGTAATGGGATCTTGTGCCCTCTTCTGGAATACAGAAGAACACTCATACACTTAAAAATGAATAAATAAATATATTAAACAAAACAAAACAAAGCAGCATCCCTCCTCTATACAAAAGACAAATGGGCTGAGAAAGAAATTAGGGAAACGATACCCTTTACAATAACCACAAATAATATAAAGTATCTTGGTGTAACTCTAACCAAACAAGTGAAAGACCTGTATGACCAAAACTTCAAGTCTCTGAAGAAAGAAGTTGAAGAAGATATCAGAAGATGGAAAGATCCTCCAAACTTATGGATCAATAGGATGAACATAGTAAAAACAGCCATCTTACCAAAAGCAATCTAGAGATTCAATTCAATCCCCATCAAAATACCAACACAATTATTTACAGACCCTGAAAGAACAATTTTCAACTTTATATGGAAAAACATAAAACACAGAATAAATAAAAACATCCTGTACAAAGAAATAATTTTGGGAGGCATTTCCATCCCTAATTTCAAGTTGTACCACAGAGCAACAGTCATAAACCCTGCATGGTATTGGCATAGAAACATACTGATTGGTCAATGGAATCAAACTGAAGACCCAGAAATATACCCACACACCTATGGACACTTGGTTCTTGACAAAGAAACTAAAACCATATAATGGGGGGAAAGATAGCATCTTCAACAAATGTTTCTGGTATAGCTGAATGTCTATGTGCAGAAAAATGCAGAGAGATCCATATCTAGCACTCTGCACAAAACTCAACTCCAAGTAGACCAAAGACCTCAACCTGAAACTGTATACACTAAACCTATTAGAGAAAAAAAATGGGGAAGAACCTTGAAATCATTTGTTTGTTTGTTTGTTTGTTTGTTTGTTTGAGATAGGGTTTCTTTGTGTAGCCTTGGCTGTCCTGGACTTGCTTTGTAGATCAGGCTGGCCTTGAACTCTCAGCAATCTGCCTGCCTTTGCCTCCATGAGTGCTCAGATTAAAGATGGCAAATATATTCTTAAAGACATGTATGTAAACTAATCTAAGACAAATTAATGATGACTTTTATTTAATAAATGATTTACAAATCTTTTTCTTCTGCCTATGAGGACTGCATTCAAATTCTATACTGAAAAAGGGAACAATATTTCTATTCTCTATAATTTTTTTCAAAATCCTTAGTTGTTTTTTCTCATACAAATTGTTAGCTATATAAGTGTAATTAAAACTTTCTAGAGAGCATACTTAAATACTTTTAAACAGTCGAAATAAATTTAAAATAGTTTATGTTTTTGTTGTAGTACCATGTAGTTTCTATTACTATAGCTTTGTAATATAACCTGGACTCAGGTTTGGTGATTTATCTGTCAGAGTGTTTTATTGTTCAGAATGGTTTAGGCTTAGCTGGATATTTTGTGTTTCCATATGAAAACTGAGATGACTTTTTTCAATTTCTGAGAATTAAATTAGAATTCTGATGGGGATTGCATTGGATCTGTAGATTGCCTTCAGTAGCTTAGCCATTTTTAAAAACAATATTAGTCCTACCAATTCATGATCAAAGGAAGACCTATACTTTTTTTTTTAGCACCTTCCTCAATTTCTTTCTTCATTGTCTCAAAATTATCATGTTACAAAGCTTCTACTTCCTTGGCTTGAATTTTTCCGGTACATTATTGAGGCTAATGTGAATTGAATGGTTTCCATGATTTTGTGCTCAGTATTTTTGTTTTGCTAATGTATAGAAGGATATTTGCTTCTTGTGTATTACTTTTGTATCCTGTTACTTTGCAGCATGGATTTATCAACTGTGTTTATGTCTAAATTTGAAATACCAATAGAACGCAGATCTGGTAAGGAGATATGGGGGTGAGGAATCCAATGGAATGGAACAAAGGGAAATAATGGAAAAGAGGTTTAAATAAAATAGGGGATCGGAGGATAGAAGAGGGAGTAAATGGCTGTATAAATAACACTAGGGAGCATTTAAATGTGTTATATAACAATCTACTATTGTAGAAGCTTCTTAAATGTATACACATGCATATATAAAATGAATTCAAATAGATTTACCCTATAACAGGGGGACAATGTGCCTTACCCAGACGTACTAGGCTATCAAAGAAAAACCCCACTGCTAAGAATGGGTTACCTTTTCCTGAGTAGTAGTCAGTAGGAGCTAGTAGACTACACAAACACTGCAGGCTATTGCAATTTCTCTAGGTTGCCTTCCAGAACTTGACAAGACCCTGATACTCAAAACATCACATGCTTGATTCGTAGAAGATGGAAAAACCAAGCTGTTACCATCCTAAAAGCTTCGTTAGCTAGCTTTCTTGGTTCTAGAAAGTAATATGCCTGGTGCTGAAGGAGAAAAATAAGGAATAATCTTACCCAGATGTGAGCCCTGCAAATTACAGTCATAACCAGCTTGGAAAGATACAGCCATTGGTGCAACAATATCACAAACATTATAAGAGGAATCAACCACCTTCTGGTTGTATTTAATGCTTTCTATGAAAGATGGAACTACTGCCTGGTATTGTTAACTAGGTCAAAACTCACGCTTGGTGTTGTGGTTTGAATGAGAACGGCCCTCACAGGCTCATATATTTGACTGCATGGTCCCAGAGCTGTGATGTCATAAATATAAAAGTAAGGTCAGTAATACTCATTGTGTATATATTGTTCATGTTTCCGTGCATGCTTGGAGGAGAAAAAAAGTCCGAATTAATGGGATTTTTTTTTCTGTTCTTTTTCTACTTTCCTTTTCTATTTCACCGGTTATTGAGGAATAAGACATGTGTTACAGAAGAATGGGTTTATATTGATCATTCTATAAAGTCTAGGGTAGGTGAACAAGAGGTTGATGGTGAGATTGAAGGCCTTTGTGCATCACAATTTACCATGGAAGCTCTGGAGAGAGTGATGTGGAAATGGAGAGAGAAGGGATGAACATGACAGACAAACCTGAAATTCACCTAGTCACAGAAGCATCTAAGACAGGCAAACAGGTGCAGCTAAGGTGTGAGTAAACACATGTATCTTCTTTTAAAATCTGGCTGAATAGGAATACTAAATATGACTGTTGGAGAAAAGTATGGGAATCTGGAATTACTTTGATTATTTTGGAGTTTTGATTTTTCCAGAAGTTAAAGTCCCATTAGATTTTCTTGTTTATTTTTATCTTATTTTTCTTTTTAAAATGTTAATTGAAAGCCGGGTGTGGTGGTGCACGCCTTTAATGCCAGCACTCAGGAGGCAGAGGCAGATGGATCTCTGTGAGTTCGAGGCCAGCCTGGTCTACAAAGTGGGTCCAAGACAGCCAAGGCTACACAGAGAAACCCTGTCTTGAAAAAAAATGTTAATTGAAAAATATACAATATTCTGATTACACTTTCCCTGATTCTTTGCACCCAGCCCCAGCCACTCCATGTCCTTTCTCTCTCTTAAAAAACAAACAACTAACACACACACACACACACACACACACACACACACACACACACACACACCACAGAAATAAAAATAAAATGAAACCCAAAATATACAAACAAAAGACCAATAAGACAAAAAAAAAAAAAGAAAAGAAAAAGAAAGAAAGAAAGAAAGAAAGAAAGAAAGAAAAAAAAGAAAGCTCAAATGAAGCAAAAAATGTACAAAACCAAACAATCAAACAACCACCCCCCAAAATACTGTGTTTGTTTTGTGTTGGCCAACTACTCATAAGCATGGAGTCTACCCTGAAGTGTGGGTTGTATACAATGTGAGCCTCCAGTAAAGAGACTATTTTCTCCTTTGCCAGTGAGTATCAACTGAAGGAAGCTACTGGGTTAGGCGTGGGAATTATATCCACCACTTTTTCACTGCTGAGAACTCACCTATCTTAAGCCTGTGTAGGCTCTGTGCTTGCACTACATTCTCTGTAACACTGTTTTGTTTGAGTCATCCATCACCTCCTGCTCCTAGAATCTTCCCACATCTCTCTCTCTCTCATAGGTACTTTAAGACTCAGGGTGCAAGTTTGGTGAAGCCATCCTGTTTAGTACTGATTGTCCCAAAGTCTCTCAGTCTCCACACATTGTCCAGTTGTGGCTCACTGTGTTAGTTCCCACTTACTGCCTGAGAAAGATTCTCTGAGGATGGCCAGAGAGACCCTGATCTATGGGTATAGCAGAATGTCCTTAGAAAAGCAGACAAAAACTCTGAATCTAAAATAACTGACAAGTCATAATAAATGCTGGTAGATGTTGTCAGTGAAACAGGCTTCCTCTGTCTTCCTGTCTACCACTTTTGCCGCAGCCCAGTTCTGTGCATGTACAGCTACTTTTTGTTTGTAATGCCTGTATGCTATTTTAGACTGAGAACCCACTATAGATTTCCCCTACTCATTTCCACTAGGTGATATGGACACCTTTGTTCAAAAGCATGCAACCCCAGACACACTTAATGAAATCCATGCAATCACCAAATAAGTTGTAAACATTCATGCGTATTTTTGCTAGATCAATTCATAAAGATTTCCTATTAAATATGGTACCCATTAGTCACATGTGGCTCATGAGAACTTCAAATGTACACAGTGCCACATATTGAGATTGTACTTGTAAAATAGTTGCTTAGATTTTTTCTATTATCTATCTATCTATCTATCTATCTATCTATCTATCTATCTATCTATCTATCATCTATAATCATCATCATCTATCTGTCAATCATCTATCTATCTATATAAAATCATTTTTGCTATTTGAGAATTTTATACATGAATATAACACATCTTAATCAGACTCATGCTCTATTGACTACTTTCCAGTGTCACTCCTATCTACACCAGCATGCCTTCCTAACATCATGCCCTTTTCAATTTTTAAATCCATTGAGCCTACTTGGTGCTAACATTATGTAACCAGGGTAGGTCTACCAACTAGAGTATGAACAACTTACCAGAGACCACATCCCTTCAACATCCATGAACCAACAGTATGTCCTGAGATATGGATGAGACTTGGTGAAACCCCAGTAATTGCTGGAATTAGAGATAGTTTGTTCATATATAGCTTGTGCATGTAGTCACAGTAGCTCGGAGCTCATGTGACCAGTGGCCTGCCATGCCTTAAAAACACTGCTTCTCAATGGTCCTCCACTATTACACTTCAAATATAGCTGCCCCTCTTCAGCAGTAATCTGCAGCATGTAGAACTGTTTGCGAAGGACTAGGAGGTTTGTCCCTGGTGGGGCTGTACCACTGGAGCTGGAGATTTCTTTCACATGCTCTTCTGCACACTTTTTTTTCTTTCAACAAGCACCTGTGCATTTTGCCTGTGTATTCTACTTCATTGAGTAATGAAAATGCACAGATAACTGAAACATTTTCAGTATCACATTTATGTACCCAATACAGAAGACATTTGCATATGATCTCTCTTCCTGCTTCTCCTTAGCTCATCGTTCTGGGTCTCTCCTTCCTGTGTGGGCTTCCTGTCTCATTGGCTCATCCACACTTAAGAACCAACATTTAAAAAAATTTTTTTTCTCCAAATTTCACTGCTAACAGTGTCTTGTCTGTCAGTGCACACACTGAAATTACTTCTGTGGTAAACATTGATTTTTCTTGATTCATTCCGTTTACAGCAATGTTTATGATATTCTGTGTAATAAATCTCTTCAAAAGAGATTTCTGCACTTGCAGCCTCTTGCTTTCTTTCTAATAGGTTCTCTCAAGTACTCATTCAAACCTTTATCAATACTATGCTACAAAAGTGCATTTAAAAAAATAAGGTTAGTGATAATATTCCTACTATTAACTCTAACGACTCATAATGATTCCCCTCTTATCCTACTGACAACCCTTCCTGTTATGTCACAACTCTCCTTGATAGGCTTTTAGCATGCCATATTTGTAGAATTTTGCTGATAAGAATTCTTCTCTCTATTTTGGACTGTTTCAGATTTCTCTACTCTTTCACCTCCAGGTTGACCTTCCAGCTTCATTTAGTTAAATACATTATGTACACTTACGGCTCCGAAATATATCTCTAGTGTAAGCTTCCCGTTTGAATTCTTTACTTGCATCCTGTTTCAACAGGTCCATAATTTTCATCTACCCATTGTAACCCATCCTTTTTGTGAAATCTTAAATCCATTCAAAGCTATGTATCTTATACACGAGCCATACACGAATCTGTTTTCTTCTATTACTCAACTCTTACGGTTCCCTATCCTAGGCAGCACGAAAACCTCATGCTTGGATTATTATGCTAGTCTCCTAAGTGCATTACTTATCTTCATTCCAGCTTCTACTATTTATTATTAAGGTAAAAAGCAAACTTACAGAAATTTAAAAATAGTTTTGATTTATCTACGTAGCCTTGGTTTTATAATACCTGATCACGTAGTCATAGCTTCTAACTCTAGCCTTGTCTTTCCACGTCGTCTTTGCTATGGATTGCACATCCTTGGAATTATTCCACTTTGGACATCTGTTCTAAGTGACCACTCTATCAGGAAGATATTTTAAAAATATATTTTCAGTCGCTGGGCGTGGTGGCACGTGCCTTTAATCCCAACACTTGGGAAGCAGAGGCAGGCATATCTCTGTGAGTTCTGGGCCAGCCTTGTCTAAAATATGTGTACTAGGATAGCTAGGGCTTCACAGAGAAACCCTGTCTTGAAAAACAAACAAACAAAAAACCAAAAAAAAAAAAAAGAAAGAAAGAAAGAAAAAGAAAAAGAAAAAAAAAAGACATTTTTAGGTAAAACTGCCCTAACTCAACAATGATTTTATCCACGTACCATCATGTAAATAAAGTTTATTCTAGCCACAATGTTTAATACACAGACACAATCTTAATTCAGATTTTATCTATTCCCCTTTGCCTTACATTTTTTATGCTTGATCGTCTTCCAAAAATACTGTATACTTACTATAACTATTATACTTATTACAATCTGTCTTCTCTTCATGAATAAAACAAAGAAATATCACTTTATTTTATATTCATTTTATTTTAAACCTAAGCATCAATAAAAGTATCACAATAAATATAAAATTTATATATGTTATATACATACAGCTTAAAACATATTACATAAAACATACTTAAAGGTTTATATATACCTATGAATCCAAATATGTGCATCTGTATGTAAATTAAAGTAGATATGGTTCAGGAGGTATTGGATTAAATGGGTTTGTGGTTAACTAAATTTATAGACTATGGATTTAAAAAGAGAGGAGAAGAAAGCAAAAAAAAAAATTGCTATGGATTAGATATGGCTTCCCCTGAAGTAGGATTGGTTCCTTCAGAAGCAGCAAGAGAAGGAATGCACATAGGAAATGGAGAAGTCATAGGATCTCTAGTGTAGGTGATATGATTCTACATGTAAAACTCTGAAGTCTCTACCCAACACTCTTAGGGTTCATAAACACTTTCAGCAAAGTAGCAGGATTCAAAATTGACACACAAAAGTTGGTAGTCTTCTTACATACAAACACAAACATGCTGAGGAAAAAAATCAGAAAAACAAGCACATTTTCTTTCTTTTTTTTGTTTTTGTTTTTGTTTTTGTTTTTTGTTTTTCCTCCTTTATTAATTTATTCTTGTTACATCTCAATGGTTATCCCATCCCTTGTATCCTCCCATTCTTCCCTCCCTCCCATTTTCCCCTTATTCCCCTCCCCTATGAATGTTCCTGAGGGGGATTACCTCCCCCTGTAAATGTTCATAGGGTATCAAGTCTCTTCTTGGTAACCTGCTGTCCTTCCTCTGAGTGCCATCAGGTCTCCCCCTCCAGGGGACATGGTCAAAGGTGAGGCACCAGAGTATGTGAGAAAGTAATATCCCACTCTCCACTCTACTGTGGGGAGTGTTCTGTCCATTGGCTAGATCTGGGTAGGGGCTTAAGGTTTACCGCCTGTATTGTCCTTGGCTGGTGCCTTAGTTTGAGTGGGACCCCTGAGCCCAAATCTGCCTATCATAATGTTCTACCTGTAGGCTTCTAGGACCCTCTGGATCCTTCTACTTTGCCTTTCTCCCATGATTCTCTCATCTAGAGTCCCACTAGAATGTCCTCCCCTCTGTCGCAGTTTCCTGGTAAGTGAAGGCTTTCATGTGACATGCCCCTTGGGCTAATATGCAGATATAAGTGAGTATATACCATTTGAGTCTTTCTGCTTCTGGGTTAACTCACTCATTATGATCATTTCTAGCTCAATCCATTTATCCACAAATTTCGGGAATTCCTTGTTTTTAATAGCTTGATAGTATTCCATAGTGTATATGTACCACAGTTTCTTTATCCATTCTTCTACTGAGGGACACTTAGGCTGTTTCCATGTTCTGGCTGTTATGAATAAGGCTGCTATGAACATGGTTGAGCAAATTTTCTTGCTGTGTGCTGGAGCATCTTCTGGGTATATTCCAAGGAGTGGAATAGCTGGGTAACAAGCACATTTTCAATGGCCTAAATGAACAAACTAGGGGGGAAAAACCTATCCAAATTCATAATGCACACAAGGTTAACAAGGAGGTGTGATGTGGATTAGGTTCTTGGAAGAACTGGATGGGGGTGAAGGTAATAATAATTTAAAACTCCTACTTGTATAGAACCAAACCTTATATGTTGAGTATGTTTATGTGATAAACACTGAAGTCTTTATTTTTCAAGTTCTAAGGCTGCAGGCAGGTGCCAAAAGACATAAATTTGCCTTAACATTATTTTTGATAATTATGTATATTAGCAACATGTGGTATAGGTGTCGTATATTTCATCATGTAGGATTAGTCCTTGAGTGCCATTTTACCGTATTATGAACTGTTATAATGTTATGTTTGAAAAGGCTTCGTAGTCTTACTACAGGCAGGCCATATCTGAAAACTCATGGCATTTAAACCATCCACCTACCAGCACACAGTAGGTGTTGAGAGAAACTTTAATCCGGCAAACTTTAATGGCTTCTATGTGATTGGGCTGGAATGCAGACATGCTGTAGAATACAGTATGAACTGGCCGAAGGTAAGGTTAATGTATAGTGTATAGAAGGAAACAGCCATGTTTTAGTGAGTCTACTAGAGGGGCATACAAAGTAATGTATCAGAGATAGATTTGACAGAATTAGTCAGAGATAGGATATACCTAACTGCCATGAGAAAAGGACAGGAAAGGGAGGCTACTTAAGAGCAGCACAGGGACAGAAAAACACTCTTCCCCCCTCCCAAGAGTTTCTTAACAGGACAGCTTTACAAAGACATGCTCCAGAGAGAACAAGCTAGACACATGTGAAGACAGAATCAGCCCAAGAATGAGAAGGAGCTGGAGGATTAAATCATGTTGCCAGAATTAGTGTGAGGCCAGACAGAACAATTCAGTCAGAAGCCAAGATAAGCCAGTTTGAATCAGTCCTATATAAAAGACACGGGGAAAAGAACCTTGCTCTTTTTGCCTATAGACTCTTGCCTTGCTAGCAAGTCCATGCCTTTACTGACATTACAGCCTATTTCTTTGGGTTTCTGGAATAAACTGAAGATCACCTGAGACACCAAGCCTTGTGCACTGAACTATTCTGGATTCTTGGGCTCTTCCATTGGTAGACAGCCATTTTTGGACTAGCTGGACCACAGCCCATTCTAACAAATCCCCTTCATAAATACATACTCATTTTATAAGTTCTGTTCCTCTAGAGAACCCTGAAAAATATAGTAGGAAAATACCCCCTTATCAATATCTTGACTTCCTTGATTATCTTCCCGAAGACATCCTTTTTTATTACCTAGTTGTCTATAGGATTTTTAAAAACATATGCATTTGGATTCATCCAGTCATCTATTCTTTTGATATAAAACCTCCTTTGACTTTGTTTTCTATATTGTATGTGAGAAACTTCTATTAACATTCACAGACCTATGGCCATTCATATATCCAGTTCTAGTCTCAGGATTTGTGGTTTTCCAATGCATTATATTCAACTGTATTGGCCTTGTAGATGGAAGTAGTTACTTCAGGGTAAACATATCTTTCTTTCTTTCTTTTTTTTTTAACATTTCTTTCTTTTAAACACCTTCTTTCTGGAAAAATTTGAATGAAGTCTTGGGCTTCTTCTATTTGTTTTCATGGCTTCTGAAACTGATGTATTGAATAGGACCTAGATATTTCTGCAAGTTTGTGTTCTACATTCAGAAAAATATTTTAAAATAATAGTTTTTTTTTTTTTTGGATTTTTCAAGACAGGGTCTCTCTGTGTATCCTTGGCTGTCCTGGACTTGCCATGTAGACCAGGCTGGCCTCGAACTCACAGCGATCCGCCTGCCTCTGCCTCCCGAGTGCTGGGATTAAAGGCGTGCGCCACCTCGCGCCCGGCTAAAATAATAGTATTAAAGGCATAGAAGGAGGCCTTTAAAATCACATGTCAATGAGAGATGGCTCAGCAGTTAAGACTGGCTGCTCTCTCAGAGGATCTAGGTTTGATTTCCAACACCCATATGACAGCTCTCAACTGTCTGTAACCTTAATCCCAGTAATCTAGTGCCCTCTTCTGACCTCTGTAGGAAGCAGCCATAGCTGTGTCAACAAACATTCATGCAGGTAAAACACCAAACACCCATAAACCTAAAATAACTATATCAACAAATAAAATAAAATAAAATTATGTGTTATAGGTATTGCTTGCTTATACGGGTTGGTTCAAGTTGTGGTTATTTTTAAACTTACGTGAAAATGATAAGAAATCAGTAATTTTTTTTTAAAAAGAAAAAGTTCAGCTCCTCCACCCGCAGATCGGTGATACAGGGTACTACACTCTGTCACAATGATGATCAAAGGCATCTTTCAGCAGCTCCTTGCCCGCCACAGAGACTCGGTAACAGGCATTGTTACTATATTTTGGTAGACTAGAAAATGCATTTTGAATGTATGATATTATTTTCATAACCAATCCAGGATCTGCTGTGCAGTAACTCACATTACTATCAGTATTATTTTTATACAGAGTACCAGCAGTAAATTCTTCAAAAGGAAGTCAAGTAGCAAATAAACAAATAAAAATATATAGATTCATATATTCAAGTAGCTAAGGAAATAGCCCCATGGCCCTAAATTTCTTAATATTATTTTTTACTATTGCTGTTTACTATAAGTTGTTGAAATATTCATTTTATGCACATTAAGTCCCTGTCTCAAAAATTTATTTTAATTGTTATTCACGGTTTTCATCCACTGGTAGGTTTTAAGCAAATTTTTAAAAAACATATTATAGACAATCTAATAATACTCTTGCTAGTTAATCAGGAGCAGGGGACTCTGTCTGGGAATTCATGCTGCTATAGATTGAGATATTCCACCTTTTTTTTTTTTAATGAAAGAGCAAAAGGAGGTTTCATTAAATTTCAAAGCCCTGTCTTGTGTCCAGCCATCAATGTGCTATTATTACACTTAATGTCTCATTCCTCACAAGGGAATTTTTTTTTCTCTTTTTAAATCCCTTGTCACTTTCCAAATCATCATTTTCAGAATCTACCAATCAAAGGAAATTGTGATTCTTTGAGCTGCTCAGCTGTACTCTTTGTAACCATGGAAACCAGCCAAACTGTTACCAAGGTTACCCTTCCTGAAGCTATCATTGCATTCTCATTATCACTTTTTTCTTAGATTAATAAACCCATTGATGTTTTAAAACAAATAATGCTATATTTTTGAATAATTTATAAACTATAAGGTGATTTTTAAAAATTTTCTTCCATTTAAAATTAACTATAGCTGTATGTACAGTTCAAAGTGGAGGGACAGGCACTCATGGGGTGACATTTTGAGCAACTGATTGTCTGACAAGAGAATTAATTAGACCTTGGTGCTGAGAATGGTTTCCCTTTAGTGAACAATTTAGGGCTTAAGGTTATTTGTCCTTTATTTTCTTTTCCTTCGCAGAACTTCATTCCACAGTATTATATGTCATCATACTATCAATCTTATTTATTTTCTTTTTTTTTAAATTAATATATGACTAGGACACAGAATATTTTCTTTAGATTAAACAATAGAAGGTAAATTTATACAAATCATAAAGTCATTAAAGACATTGTATATTTTTACACATTTAAAAATGTATCCAAATGAAGTATAATTTCATTAAATATTAAATGAAAAAATCTAATATAATTGAGTTAATACATATTACTTAAACAGACAAATGAAGAATCAAATTAGAATCAAATTACAAATATTGTTCAGATATTTATACTATTTAGATATAAGAATTTTATAATATCTTTGATCTTCTGGTTGGGTATATAGTTCCAAAAATATCTTTAAATATATCTGCTGTATACGCAAAGAGGGATAAAGACACCGACCCAGTGTTTGGGTTGGAATATGAGTTTTGAGGTATTTATACGGTTGGTATGGTTAGACACTGATGTCTGGAGCAGCTGAAACAAACTTCAAACTACTGTTTCTGATCTTTTGCATTTGGGAGTGGTATTTTTCACAACAAAGAGAAGGTACAGGATTGTTTCTTTCTTCTAATTGAAGATGACCAGAAACATATGTGACGGCTTTTTCTTGTGAGGGTTTTCTTCCCCACACATTCTCAGATGGCCCCATGGCTCTCTTTGCCCTATGAGCCTTGCACGCAGCAGCAGGACAGAGAGCATTAATGTGAAGTGTGATCCCTAGGTAGGAAATTTGGTGCCACGCTTGTGTGTATAGTGAAAGCCACCTCCAGGACTCAGGTGACTGAGGAGGCTTATTACCATATGGCTGTTTATAAACACAGGAGCACTAGAGCTAGAACGATCTCGGTCCAGAAGTCAGCACCTCAGAAAAGAGTATGCAAATTACTGTATAATCCAGAGGAAGGATGAAAGGGTAAAGGGCCAAGATGGACAGTATTCCCAGCTACTGTTTCCCACTGTCCTCCACTTCCTGTCTCCTAGAACCTCTAAACTGATATATGTTCCAGAATATGAAGGAAAGGAGGCAGGTTGTCTGGTAGAGAGCTGGATAGGGATGGGTAGGTTTAAGGAACAAAGAAGACATTTTCTTTCTTTTCTCTTTTATCGTGTGTGTGTGTGTGTGTGTGTGTGTGTGTGTGTGTGTGTGTATGCGTGTGTAGGCATGATGCATGTGTGCGCGCACCCTTTTATATGTGTACATGTGGGTAAGATCATGGCAGCACAAGCTGTAGATCAGAGGATGAATTCAATGACTTTGATGTTGCTTCCTTGGCATCCGTCCTCACCTTCCACCTTTCTCGAGACAGTCTTTTGTCCTGGAACTTCTGTAGATTCTTCTGTCCCTGTGTCCCAGCTCAGTGTAGGAACACTGGGGCTACAGGTGTTTGCTCTGCGAGGGACCACACCAGACATTTTCATGGGGTCTGATGAGTCAAGCTCAGGCCCTCATATTCCCTGGAAAATACTTTATACACTGAGCCACCTCTTCATGCCCTAGAAAAATTACCTGATTTTATTAGAACTGGAAAATTTCAATGATCACCAAGATCATTGTAATTAATACAAAAACAACTTCATTGTCTGTAGCATTTCTGACCTCCTCTTATTCATTACAATGCTATGCACTACACAGCTTGAAAGGCCCTGCCTCAAGGATGACCCAGATTCTGAAGAAGGAAACTGCCTGGATATATGTGTAGTGTCTCTTATTTAAAACTACGTTGAAGAGCAAGATGAAGGCTCCGTGAACTCAAGTCTTATTTCTTTGGAAGCACATTTATAGAACTCAGAAGATGAGAACTGATCCCAAACTGAACTACAGGTCTCAAACTCCAACTCTGAGAATTACTAGATTTTTATTTAAAGCTTCGATTTGGGATTTGTAAACACCTAGCTGGGAATATGTAACAGATGTAGTCTTGCAGCAAGACTAAGGTTTTAAATTAATAAGCTGTGAAACAAGCCTGGAAGTAGTTGGCAGGGGTTCTACTTGGAGAGGAACACAGGACGGGAGAACATTTACAGGCCTAACTATTGTGCAACTGATTTGGCTGTATTAAGGGATTAGGGGGACATTTATCTTGATTTAGCTAATAATAACAAAGAAGGTATCTTTTTCTCTACTTTATAAATGTTATGTATTAACTGCCACAAAATTTAGTACCAACCTTGTCTGTTGGAAACTACTTAATAGAAAATGGACCGTAAAATAACGCAAGTTAGGCGAGAAATGAAAAAATGATCGAGACTCAGTAGAGGGACTTCCAAATGTGTTCTATGAAGTCTCGTGTTCTATGAAGTCTCATGTTCCAGGAAAACTCTCTGATCTCTGTGCACTAGGGACAAAGCAAGAAAGAAGGTCAGAGGGTGACTCAGCAGCTGAGGCTGAGGACTCTGTGGTTTTCAGACGGAGAAGGTTTATTTCATTAGCTTTAAGTATGTTACTAAGACAAATGCCCTGAAGACTAAATGTCACGCTACCCATTTCTCAGTATTCATTAAAGATTTCTCTCCTAAAGTGTCAGAGGCACAAAAAACTTCCTGACCTTATACCTAGGTAGACATGACCAAAAAAAAAAAAAAAAAAAATCAGCTTGTTACTCACAAAGACCTAGGGTTGTCTATTAACTTGTTTACAACCAGAAAATTAAATAGGTGATTGGACACAAGCTGTTCTTCAGAGAGTTAAAGGAGAAATAGTAGCCAGTGATCTCCCAAGCCAAAAATCATTTACATGGTACTCTTGAGGCTTGTCATTGCTGCTTTCTGAACACTCTACTTGGCTGCTCTATTATGGTTATCAAGAAAATGGCATCGAGGAATTTATAAGTAATTTTAATCTCACCATGTACAACATGAATGCTGTATTTTGAAGCTGATGCTGCTTTCTACAAACACTCTGTATTTCTGCAAATGCATGGCAGTGAGAAACCTGACCATTCATTTACACGAAAAGCCTGGGCCACTCTGCCACCAAAGCGTCAAAAGAGTGAAGGCAATCCAAGACAAAACAGCTTCAGCTTTTGTGTGCAACTAAAGCGTGATGATGAAAGTAGGTCCTTGGGGATGTGATAGAGCCCACTGCACCTTCCCTCAAGTCTGCTGGTTTAGGGAGAAAGATATACCATATTTGAGACTTCTCAGTTTTAAAAATTATTATATACAGTATAGATAGATATTCATCTAATTTTTCCTCTGTGGCTTTAATGTACTTATGGTTGCATGAACTAGTGGACAGGAGACCTCACAGAAAGAAACCAATCATTTAGGTAGCAACAGAATAATAGCAAGGAAAAAAAAAAGGTGAAAATTGAAGTAGAATTTGGCTGCAAGTATTTCTAGGTAAGAAAATTGAATGAGAATTTATATATGACCATTGTTTACTTTTTCCTTCATATTTGATTAGTTTGTCCAGGAAGGAATTTTTTTTTAATGGCCCACGAACCCTCCTAATATGTTCCTCAAAAAGGGAGTTAAAAAAAAAATCCACAAATGGCAGCTGCTGTGGGATCCAGAGGGGCACTTTGATTCATCTCGTCACCTTCCAGCTTCTTTAGCAGAATTTGGTGAACCTAGCTGGGAGGGAGGGGGAAGCGGCTACAAAGAACGCGCAGTAATCCATTGTAGTGTTTAATTGACTTCCCCTTCTTGAGTGGAAGGTCTTAAATCTATGAGAAATGCTTTGTGCAGGAATTTTAGTATCACTTGAAAGAAAATGTAAAGCACCGTCTCTCTCCTTTGTGTCCTCGTCAGTGGCAATGCCAACCCCTTTGTCTCTTTCGTTTCAAAAGCGGCTCCCTAAAATATACGTCAATATTTGCGGTTTCTGCTTCCTACCCGCCCCTGCCACCCATTCACTCTGTAGAGAAGTGACCTCGGGCTTCCACTCGGCAATTCACAGGCCTATCCTCACTTGGCTGTTTCCAAGGTAACAGGACTCTCTGCTTGCCAAAATTGAATGTGCTTTGAAACCCTGATTCTTGTGGCCTCTCCCTGCCCTTCACTGTTGACAAGTCCTTTGTTTTAAAACAGTTCCTTCCTTTGGCATATTTGACATTGTTTTCTCTTGGTTTTCCTTTCTTGACTTTTAATTGTGACTACGTCTTTAATGTTCTTTTTAATTCTATCAATAAATATTCTCTCCCCGAAGAATCCAATCTACATGCTGGCTTTAATTTTGATCCACCTCCAAATCATAATATGAATTCATAAGGCTCGTTTGGAGATATGTATGAAATGCTTATTAAAATGAATAAATAATTATCCATATCAATCATTAATAGTTTATAAATTTCAAGGATACAAGACAACCCTTCAGTATACGTTAACATCATTAACAGTAGCAACAGTTTCACGATAAGTTTTGTTTTCAAGTAATCTGAATCTCTGCTTTGTGCCTGTCTAAAGGGTCAGCTGGTGATTTGTAAATCTGGTCAGAAAGCTTAGGCGATAAAGCAATATATTCACGGGCTTCTAGAAACTGCCCAGAGAGCCTCATTGTCACCGAGGTCCTTCATTATGTGTGTAGTCTGTAATGTGTGTGTGTGTGTGTATGCGGTATGATGTGTGTGGTGTTTGTATATGTGTGTTGGGTGTGTGGTGTGCATGGTGTGTGTGTATGTATGTGTATTATGATGTGTGAGGTGTTTGTATATGTGTGTGCTGTGTATGTGTGTTGGGTGTGTGGTGTGCATGGTGTGTGTGTGTATGTGTGTGTGTTATGATGTGTGAGGTGTTTGTATATGTGTGTGCTGTGTATGTGTGTTGAGTGTGTGGTGTGCATGGTGTGTGTGGTAAGATGCACGTGGTGTTTGTATGTGTGTGTGTTGGGTGTGTGGTGTGCATGGTGTGTGTGTATGTGTGTGTGTTATGATGTGTGAGGTGTTTGTATATGTGTGTGCTGTGTATGTGTGTTGGGTGTGTGGTGTGCATGGTGTGTGTGGTAAGATGCACATGGTGTTTGTATGTGTGTGTGCTGGGTGTGTGGTGTGAGTAGTATGATGTGTGTGGTGTTTGTAATTGTGTGTGGTGTTTATATATGTGTTGTGTGTGTGTGTGTTGTGTTGTGTTGTATGTGGCATGGAGTATGGCTGGGTTGTCTTGACCTGCCAGTACCCAATAATGACACAGGCCTTAGCTTAGGCTATTTCCCAACTAGCTTGGGTAACTTAATTAACCCTATTTGCCACATGGCCATTACTTCTCGCTCTTTCAGTGCTAGCACTGTCCTTTCCCCTCTGTCTAGCCTGCAATTCTCATGCCTCTCAGTTCCTCCTCCGTTCCTGTCTCAGCCTTACCTCTCCTGCCCCGCTATAGGCTGACAACTCTTTACTAAACCAATCAGAAGGTGATGGAAAACATTGTTGGTGATGTTTCATAAAAATCACAATACCAACGTCCAGCCTGTTCTCAACTCGCTGCCAGTACAGAAATCAGCATTTGAATAATACAAACACAACTTTTACACAGTGCACAGAAGGTTCATCCCAACCATGGTGTGTTTACTGTGTGTGTGGTGTATGATGTGTGTGTGTGTGTGCGTGTGTGTGTTATGTGTATATATGGATGAGTATGTGTGTACGTTGTATGTGGTGTGTTGTGGTGTGTGTGATATACATGTGTGTGTGTATGTGTGTATGTATTTGTGTGTTTGTATGCTGTGGTATGTTTGGTGTGTTATCCAGCATTCTGTTCAAAATATGAAAGAATTAATGTTGAGTTTATCGAAGGTAAGAATTCTTACCATTTATATTCTTACTAGGTCTAATATTATAATAAAACATTTGCTTGCTAATATTATCTTCTGTAGATAAGATAGTTAAGGGACTGATCATATTTAATATAATCTTTATTTGTGCCAAGACAAAGTATGTGTCTCTGATGTTTTATACAAGGTATATTTAAGGCATAAGCCTGTAGTTTTTTTTTTTTATCAGACTTTCAAAATGGCCTGTTTTCTAAAAATGTTGAAGACTATAGACTCAATGTTCCTTACTCTGTATTACATTAAAAATAAATATACACATTAAAAATAAAAAGTAAACTGGATAGATGGTTCAGTGGTTAAGAACACTGGTTGCTCTTCTAGAGGACCTAGGTTCAATTCCCAGCACCCACATTGCAGCTCACAACTATCTGTAGCTCCAGTTCCAGAGGATTTCACACTCTCATACCAGTACACATAAAATTTATATTAAAAAAGAAAGAGAGAAACATAGAAAGAAAGAAAAAATGAGATAAATATCTCAAGTAAAAAGAAAATAGTTGGTTCTGAAATTCACATTGCATCAAAATGCAAGTTTTCTAGCGCTGACCCCCCAACCCACCCCAAAGGGTATTTCTATTTGTGTTTGAATAGACTTTTTCCAGCTTTAGAGAGTAGCTGTGGCCCATAACAATGCAGTCCACAACACACTTGGTATTGCTAATTAGGGTGCAAATTGTGGTGGTATTTCCGGTGACCTGGACATGTGCACAGTAGATGCAGAAATGAGCACCTCAACTCATTTCATGGAGGCAGGAGCCATCTGCCAGATGGTTACAGCTTTCAGCAACAATTAAACTGGTTCACAGTTGAACAAATGACTCACATACATAATATCTGAAAAAATATTAAGAAATCTCTCCCACACCCATGGAGACTAATCTTAATGAAAAACTACATTAATCCACCTCATGCATTGTAATTCACCTATACTGGGAAATTCCTTCTCACTCTTTAAAAATGGCTTTATCTATTTTCATATAATGCTGACAAAACATCTGGGAAATTTACTGATATAAGGCTGTCTGTTAGGACGCCAAATTAATTTCAATTCCCTGAGGTATCTTATTTTAATTAACAAATCTATGCGTCTGTTCTATTAATTAGTATGCCAAAAGAGTAAGCATGAGATGAGTTTGTTTCTAACAAAGAATTTATCTTCTACAATAATAAAAATGGTATTAACAGTCTCAATCAAATTTTCTTTATACATTTAATAACAGTCTTGAAATTCTACCCAGAAATGCAGTGTAAGCACTGTCATTTAATGAAAAGCTTAATTCTTGGTGTGCTGTATTCCAAGAGCTTCATTATTAGGGTAGTGTATGCCTATTGCTGTATTTTTAAAGATTATTAATGAGCATGAGTTCTTTTCCTATGTTAAATTTGTAAACTTTCTGTTGGCTATAAATCTTACTCTTATTCCACATCCCTATGTTTTCTTGACATGCCATTTGATATAATTCAGAAGCAACACAACCTGCAATTTTTTCCCAGCTATGTATTTTTCCTGAGACTACCAATAATGGAGTGTGTTTTCTTACATTTTCAACCTTAAATGCACTTAAAATAATTTTGGGTTGGGCTAGCAAGATGGCTCCGCATATAAAGAGGCCTGCCTCCAGGTGAGAGCACCTGAATTCCATTCCCTGGGTGCACACACAGTGGAAGGGGAGTCCTGCAGCTTCTCCTCTGACAGCTGTGGGATAGATATGCACATGCATGCACACATCTGCACAATAAACATGCAATAAATGGTGCTAAAAACATTTTAAACAGGAACACAATTGGCAGACTAGATTAACTGTGAATCTGTTATGTTGAAAACGCTAATACAGGAACTTTACAATTGCCCATTTGTTGCCAGGATGCTTGTGATTAAAAGTACTGTAGAACTATTCTTAAAGAAAATATTGCTAGACAGTTGATATCAAAGAAAAAAAATATAATATAACAAGTTTGTATATGGCTACTTGCTTTGAGTCTCTCACATGGATGACCCATAATAGTACCTGATGACAGACAGAGAGGCAGGTAGTTAGTGTTTTAGTTCTTTGTAAGGCAAGAAGTAATCAAGACTATTATGGAGGTCTTTATAGGATGGCTAGAAAACAGATTTCCATAAATCTTATTGATATAATTAATAAACAATAAGAAATGAGGATATTCGGGGTAAAAAATATAGGCCTATTAAATAAGAAGAATGGGATGTTTCAGAAGTAAATATTACACTAATTGAGCTAGGATTCCCAGCTCTTAGAAACCAATGGCAAGTAGCCATCTGCCAATGCTGATTCATTATGAAATAGCATATGTTTAATTTTTTAATATAACTTTTCTCACAGATAGACCCTGCCCAGTGCTGACACTACCACAGAGCATGGGGAAGTCAGGAATGCTCCACAGCTCCCTTCTTCCCACATGCGACTACACTTCAGATGGTTTCCTTCCCTTGAGAAGCAGAGGCAGTGCCTTAGTCACACACCCTGGTAATGGAAACGTGAACTGTGTGAACTCAAAAAGCAACGTGGCCCCTGAAAAACTGGGTGAGAATAGAAGCATCCCTTCATCTCAGCTCTTGACAACCTAGAAAGGAAGTACAAGTGTACATTTTAGGTGTAAATAGCGTTGACCCTAAGTTAGGTTAAATTAATGTGAAAGAACATGAACATGATTATAGAAAATGATAATCTCTAAAGGCATTCAGCATCCAAAGTAGTGAGTAAACACGTCTTCTTGATCATTTGCACTGACCTCGAAACAACTGTATTCAAGTACTGTCATTGCCAAGCTTTCAGGGTGTCATACGCTAGAGGACATCATTGGATTTCATGGATGCAATCATCATCAACTCTTTCAATTAGTATGAGCATTCGAAAACCAACGATAGAAGGAGACTGTACATTCACAGTTGAATAACAGGGTAAGCCTAGAGAATTCAGTTAATTTATAATGGGGAATAAATTGGTAACTATTTACATTTATAAGTCATATTTAGTCACAATGCCCCTATTAATAAGCCCTTCACCCAGATTCCTGCAAGTAACTTCAATGTACTCACTGGTTCACTCAGTTATACTTGGGTGAGTTGTTCTGTGATTGGGATCCTATCTGGAGTGAATGGATGTGGTCCATTGCTTCTTGCTCTTTGTCTGCTTTGTTGCACACACACATGTGCATGCACATATGCACACACACACACACACACACATACGAGAGAGAGAGAGAGAGAGAGAGAGAGAGAGAGAGAGAGAGAGAGAGAGAGAGAGAAAGACAGAGACAGAGACAGAGTGTTCTGCCAATAAAATGTTCAAATATGTTAGAGAAATTTGGAAGGCTGTTTCTCAATAGTCAGCTAACCATGTATCCTATTGTTGAATTCAGATACAGAGCAGCAGCATACACAACTTGAGATGAGAGTCTCTGTTTATGGGTCCCTTATCTCTGCCTTGCAACCACTTCTTTTTTCCCAAGGTGATGTAAAACAATTTAATTTATTATAATTTATTCACATTACATCCCAATGGTTATCCCTTCACTTTTATCTTCCCTTTCCCATCCACTCCCTCTTCTGCCCTATTCCCTTCCCACACACCTCTGACAGAAGAGGACCTCTGTCCCCACCATATGACCACAGCCTATCAGGTCTCATCTGGATAGCCTGCTTCCCCTTCCTCTGTGTGCCTCCACCAAGTAGGAAGTGAACAAATCAGGAGCACCAGAGTTCACGTCAGAGGCAATACCTGCTGTCCCCACAACTGTGGAAAATGAGCTGTCCTTTGGCTAGATCTGAACATGGGCTCTCGGTTGGCTGCATACGTTGTCCTTGAGTGGTGCAACAGTTTGCGCAGGCTTTTCTGGGTCTAGATCTGCTAACCTTGATGGTCTCCTTGTGGGGCTTCTGATCACTCTGGGCCCTTCCATCACCCCATTCTTCCATACCACTCTGGTCCGAGACCAGCAGTGAATCCCAGCATCTTTCCCAATCCCCTGCTGTGTGGACTCTCTCAGAGGACATCTATGTTTGGCTAATATACATTTATAACTGAGTACATACCATACATGTCTTCCTGGGTGTAGGTTACCTCACTCAAAATGATCGTTTCTAGTTTCGTCCATTTGCCTACAAATCTCAAGTGACAACACATACTGGCAAGGATGTAGAGAAAGGGGAACACTCTTCCATTGCTGGTGGAATGGCAAATTTGTACAACCATGGAAATCAATCTGGTGTTTTCTCAGAAAACTGGGAATAGTGCTACCTCAAGACTCAGCCATACTACTCCTGGGCATATACCCACCACACAACAAGGACGTTTGTTCTTAGCAGGTTTATTTGTAGCATCCAGAACCTGGAAACAACCTAGATGTCCCTCAACTGAAGAATGGGTAAAGAAATTGTGGTACATTTACACAATGGAATACTACTTAGCAACCGCTTCTTCATTGTGCCTTCAATTATGAGTGTAGAAATGCCGATGAAGACATGTGTTCATGTCCATTGCTTTTCTTTTGTGTTTTAAATTGCCCAGACCCGTTTGCAGCATGCATAATTTCTGGTGGATATTAACATTTATTTTTTAAAATATATACTCATTCTCTCTACTTAACATTAAGAAGTATAACTTGGTTTCACACTTGTTTGTCTTTAAATTTTTTCCATGCTAGTCCCCTGAGCAGAGGGAAGGACATTCCATAACACCAACAACCCTGTGTATATTTTCATTCTGGCTACTTCTACACATGACGATGATGAACTAGTTCCACAGGGCATAATTTACTTCCCTTCAAGCTACTGATGAACAAGCCTGCAATGTAGTCACTTTTTACCATTAGTTTACATTGAAATACTGAACTGCTCATTTATCAACAAAATTCTTGTTTTGCCTTCTCTGCTAGAGATTCATACAGATGCACGGCCAGAGTAGCTCCTCACAGGAGGTCGTGGAGAGAGTTAGATGATATGGTCTTACTGAATCTTAGGATAATGGAACACCGTGGGCACTGAACAAGTTATGTGAGACTAGGCTTGTCTCAGGCCTGGTTTCTTTTCCATGTTCTATAGTACTATTGTACTTTCTCTTTCAGAATGGAAGTTTTAGACAAAACTATCAGAATGTACGCACTACAGCCTGGATATACTTTTTAAATTGAACTCTTGCTGTCTGTCAAATGAAGATAGCACAGTATCTCATAAAGAAAGCTAAAGAGGGTGGCAATAATTGATGAATCTAGTTATGAAATCGAGCTTGTATAAATGAATATGTAAACTACAAAGGCATGGTTACTTACATTTGTCCTAACTCAAGTGCACACTTTGATATTGATGCATATGTCAGTGATCTTCAAAACAGAAGGCATTGGTGATAGTATCAACAGCTGCATGAGCTGGCTGGGAGCACAGACATGTGGGATTGAGCCAGACAAGTGCAGCTCATGGGCAGCAAATAGTGAGTCATCTGGTCTACCTTCAGGAGAGCAGAAGAGAAGACAGAAAAAGAAGCAATGAACCACATCCATTCATTACAATCACAGAATGATTCTACCTAAGTATAGCTGAGTGAAAACAATGAGTCTACTGATGTTACTTGCAGGAATTTGCGTAGGAGGTTTATTAATAGGGACACTGTAACTAAATATGCAATTGCATCAACAAAAATCCACTCCAAAAGAAATTCGGAAAAGTACTTGTTTATCTCCTGAGCCTTGTAAGTTTTATTAACTTTCTGGCTCTTAAGGGACTGTCCCCCAGATGTAATGTTTCAATTTCAGAGAAAATTGCTACACAACATAGGGGCTGCAGATGGTTCATGTGGAAGAATGAACGGATGTGATTGATTCAAGAAGTAAATGGGATGCACTTGATTGAAGGTGTATAGCTGTATGGAAATATCACAACGAATCCCATTAATTTGTATGGAAAAGAAATACTATAAAGAAACTGTGGTACATGTACACTATGGAATACTACTCAGCTATTAAAAACAAGGAATTCCTGAAATTTGTGGATAAATGGATTGAGCTAGATATGATCATATGAGTGAGTTAACCCAGAAGCAGAAAGACTCAAATGGTATATACTCACTTACATCTGCACACTAGCCCAAGGGGCATGTCCCATGAAAGCCTTCACTTACCAGGAAACTGGGACAGAGGGGAGGAAATCCTATTGGGACTCTAGATGAGAGAAGCATGGGAGAATAGCAAAGTAGAAGGATCCAGAGGGTCCTAGAAACCTACAAGTAGAACATTAAGATAGGCAGATTTGGGCCCAGGGGTCCTGCACAAACTAAGGTACCAGCCAAGGACAATACAGGTGCTAAACTTTAAACCCCTACCCAGATCTAGCCAATGGACAGAACATTCTCTACAGTTGAGTGGAGAGTGGGATATGACTTTCACACGAATTCTAGTGCCTCATATTTGACCGTGTCCCCTGAATTGGGAGACCTGGTGGCACTCAGAGGAAGGATAGCAGGATACCAAGAAGAGACTTGATACCCTATGAGCATATACAGGGGGAGGAAATCCCCCTCAGGAACAGTCATAGGGGAGGGGAATAAGGGGAAAATGGGAGGGAGGGAAGAATGGGAGGATACAAGGGGTGGGATAACCATTGAGATGTAACAAGAATAAATTGATAATAAAAAAAAGAAAATCCAAAAAAAAAAAAAAAAGAAAAGAAAAGAAAAAAATACAATGGGGGGGGGGGAGAAATACTAAAAGCCACACATACATTAAAAGAAAAACATCTCTCATATACAAATAAATTCATGGTACATTCCCAATACTTATTCATTTGTCATCTATTTATAGCTACCATATAGTTAATAACATTTGTACGAAGTCCCAGACTAGAACCTCCAAGGGCCAGAGAAACAATTACTATCCTGTTCCCTATCTGTCAAATAGTCATTTACCTATAGTGCATGCATTCTCCTGGTGTAACTTATTGGCATATAACCTAAACAATCCAATTAGTTCAACAGAACAAAATTTTGTTCAACAGAAATGTTTTCTCTCTCTTGTGCAGTTTTGGGCAAGAAAACAGTGGCTTTAATTGTAAAGACAGTTATGTAAAACTTGTGCAGTTTGAAGCTTGCATCTACTGAAACTGTTAATTGCCAAACAAAGAGATCAAGACATGGTCCCTAACATGTAGTGAAAATAGAATACTCTTTGGAAGTGGAAATACTTCATTTCCATTTAGAGAATGGTGAATTGGCTTCTATGTAAAAAAAAAAAAAAGTGGCCAAAATTTTCTTTGAAAAACGAATTGTAGTCCTTTCTGGGAAGGTGAAATATAATAAATGTTGTGGGCAAACTGGAGGTAGCTGGGGACGTGAAAGGGAAAGATGAGATGGGAGTGTAAGGAATGGAAGGAGAGTGTGTAAGGAGAGACATCTCTAATTGGGGAGCATTGAGGGGGTGGTGTGGAAATCTAGTCCAGTGGAAACATTTCAGGCTCTGTGAGGGTGATCTTAGTAAGGACTTCTAGTAATGGAAGATACAGAGTCTGAATTGGCCATTTTTTTTTTTTTTGTAGCCAGGCAAGGCTTCCAGCGGTAAGACTGAGGTGTTGGCTGAAGAGGTTCCATGGAGATTCCTTAACAAACCAAGGTTGTTGGATAGAAGGCTACCTTCTGAAAACGGACTGTGCCATTGCCAAGGACAACATCCACACAGCTCATTAAATGTAAAGAGGTCAAGCTGATGACTTCATGGAGTCGTCTCCCCTAGGTTCTAGTCTCTTTGGCAGGGAAAGCTGTGTTGAAGGCTATGGAAAGCGATACCTTGATGCCATTCCAGCCACAAAACCCTCAACCTACACTCTGCTCTGCCTGCAAGATGCCTGGGGCAAAGGTATCACAGAACTTGTGGGAGTAGCCAACAAATGTTTGGTTTAACTTGAGGCCCATGTGATGAAAGTGAGCCCATGATCTCTCTATATAAAGAACTTAAGAAAATAAATTCTAACAAGACAAATAATCCAATTAAAAATGAGATACAGATGTAAACAGAGAACTCTCAACATAGAAATCTCAAGTGGCCTTGAAGCACTTACAGAAATGCTCAATGTCCTTAGTCATCAGGTAAATACAAATAAAACAACTCTGAAATTTCATCTTACACATGTCAGAATGGCTAAGATTAAAAAAAAAAACTCAAGTGACAGCAAAAGCTGGAAAGGATATGGAGAAAGGGGAACACTCCTCCATTGTTGGCAAGAGTACAAACTTTTACAATCACTTTGCAAATTGACCTGGCACCTTCTCAGTAAATTGGGAATAGCTCTACCTCAAGACCCAGCTTTACCACTTTTGGCCATATACCCAAAAGATGCTCTACCACACAACAAGGACATTTGCTCAACTATGTTCATAGCAGCCTTATTCATGATAGCCAGAAATGGGAAACAACCCAGATCTCCCTCAACCAAAGAACAGGAAAATAAATTAGAACATTTACACAATGGGATACTACTAAGCTATTAAAAACAAAGAAATCATGAAATTTGCAGGCAAATGGATAGAATAAGAAAAGATCATCCTGAGTATGGTAACCCAGACCCAGAAAGAAACAAATGGTATGTACTCACTTTAGAAGCAGATATTAGCCATAGAATACGGGACAAGTATGCAGCAATTCACCCAAAGAAATTAAGTTATTAGGAGGGCCCAAGGGAGTATGCTTGAATCTCACTCAGAAGGGGAAATAGTATAGACAGTGAAAGTGTTTGAAGAGAGGGAACAAAGTAGGAGAGGGAGTGTTGAGGGTGATGAGGGTGGAATGACATGTGGTGAGATTGGGGCTTGGCATTCGGAGGGATTGCAGAGAGAAGAGAAACCATGAGTGGTGCCATCTCTGAGATAAGCTGGAGAATCACCATACGATAGACTCCTGGGTGTATGTAGGGTGATTCTAGCTGAGACCCCTAGTCAGGGGGTTCATGGAGACTGAAGAGAACCCTAGTGGCAGGGGTCCTGAAGACTGAAGAGGCCACCCTCTAACTAGACAGGACTCCTAGTGGAGGGAGGGGAACACCAACCCATCCACAAAACTATGAACCAAATTTTACCATTCCAACAAATGTGCAGGGATGAAAATAGAGCAGAGATGAGGGAACGTCCAAACCAATGCCTGTGCCAACCTGAAATCCACAATCGGAGATAGCCAGCCCATGACACTATTAGTGATACTCTTCTATGCTTGCAGATGGGAGCCTAGCGTATCTGTCCTCTGAGAGGCTCCACTCAGCAGAGGATTGAAAATGATGTTGAGACTCACAGCCAAACATTGGTTGGAGCTCAAGGATTCTTGTGGAAGAGTGAGGGGAAGGATAGAATGACCCAGAGGGGACAGGACTTCCACAAGAAGACCAACAAAGCCAATTAATCTGGGCCCAGGGGGTCTTGTGGAGACTGAAGCACCAACCAAGGACAACGCATACAATGAACCTAGGCCCCCTACACGTATATACCTGATGGGGAGCTTGGTCTTCAGGTGGGTCCTGTAGTAAAGGGAGTGGGGATTGTTTCTGACAAGGACTCTGTTGTCTGCTTTTTGATCACTTCTTCCTGGTGGGGTTGCCGTGCCAGGCCACTGTGGAAGAGGCATTGTTCAGTCCTGATGCAACTTGATGTGCTGGGGTCAGTTGGTGTATGTGTGTGTGTGTGTGTGTGTGTGTGTGTGTGTGTGTGTCTGTGTGTGTGTGTGTGTGTGTGTCTGTGTGTGTGTGTGGTAGGGGTTGTGGGGTAGAGGGAATAGGGAGGGAGTGGCCTATGATAGGGATGCAAAGTGAATAAATTAATGCATTAAAAAAAGAAGTGAACTTGAGGAAAGTTTGTTTCTCTAAATGAAACAATTGCAAAGCATAATTAAATATAGTAACCTGAACTGAATTATGCTAAATTAATGAGTTGTTTATATGTTTATTTTCATGTTTAATATTACGCTCAAAGAACTATTAAAATAAATTACTTAACTCAGTGCTAAACCACAGTATAAATATTTGTTCATAAGTATTTACAAATTAAGAAGAGAGATTTTTTCATAGTATAGCCAGCTAGTGGTCAATGTTTGCAATGGAGACAAGCATTTATTATGTTTGGAGATTTTAGTTTTTTTATGCAATATCATGTAAGGTGCAAATAACAATTACTCTGATAAATATATTACTATAAATATAATTACAATATTTTACTAATATATTATTTAATATGTTTTCCATATGTGAGAAATTAAAAGACATACTATATCTTACCATATTACTAAGTGACATACACACCAAATCTTGTGTGTGTATACTTTTGAAACATGTAGAATGAATTTTGATGCACAAAACCTTCATGATCCTCTATCATCTGATTGCTGGGAAGTACGGACACACACACACACACACACACACAACCACAACCACATACACACTCAGTCATACACATACACTCACACACACACACACAACCACAACCACATACACACTCAGTCATACACATACACTCACACACACACACAACCACAACCACACACACACTCAGTCATACACACACACTCACACACACACACACACACACACACACACACACACACACACTCACACCTTTTTTAAATTTCTTTCTCTTTTTCTTTTTGATTTTTGGAACAGAGGTTCTTTTGTGTAGTCCTGGAACTTACTCTATAGAACAGGGGGCCTTGAACTCACAGAGACTTGTGTCATCTCTGGGGTGCTGGGATTAATGGCATGTGCCACCACTGCCCAGTGGAAGCACATATATTAAGTGTTAGCATTTCATAGTTCCATTGTCCTGCATGAATATTGGTTTTGTTGTGGATCTCTGACATAAAGAGCAGCAATGTACATTTATTCAGTTATCTCTTTCTGTATCTACATGGTACCATGACTAGAGTGTAGATGTTATAGAACAATTTGTGGAGATAGCTCTCTTTTTACATAATGCGGGTTCTGAGGCTCAAACTCAGGCCATTAGGTTTGGAGGAGCAAGGCATAAGCCATCTCACTGGCTCAATCAGAAAATTCTTGATTAGGTCTTTTAAAAGAAAAAGAAACTACTAGTACAAGCCATCCCTATGAAGTAAATGGAGTTTCAGAAATTTCCTATGACACTTGTGCAACAAAAATCATAACTCTTTATTTTTAAACATTTTATAGAGGCTGTTTACCACATCCAAACACAACTGTGCTCCATCTGTTTTTCTTGGTATAGGTGTTGAGATCTAAAATGTAAGTTAGATTAATACCAGAGCATCCGTGAATAATTTATTGTGTTTTCTTTCCTCACCTGCACTAACACGGTGAGCCTCCCTAGGCTGTGGTGTTTGAAGCCACATTGCTTTATAGGTGGCTAATCACAAACATATGCATTTGATATCATTTGCAATCCATGTCACGAAAGTTATCAGGAATTTTTATCTCATCACTGGAATTGTAATTCAGTTTTAATAATCAATATTGATTTTATACTCATTGGTTTCCAATTCATGCTTTCAATCAAAAATTTCACCCCGGCATTCAAACATTAGTACTGTATTACATGATTTCCACTCATCCCTATGGCCCCTCCGACTCCTTCTATGCATCCCCTCTTCTTTAGGAATTCAAGTCCTATTATTCTTTCATTTTCATTTTCATTTTCATTTTTATTTTTATTTTTATTTTTATTTTCATTTCTCTCTCTCTCTCTCTCTCTCTCTCTCTCTCTCTCTCTCTCTCTCTCTCTCTCTCTCTCTCTCTCTCTCCTAAGTCCTTATATAAAGGTGTTTAGGAATGACTACTTTTTACTGAATAACTTGTATAGGTGCTTGTCCCTCTTAGTCATTAATTATCTGTAGCTCTTCATCTAGAGGCGGGTGTGGGCCTTGTAAAGTTTCTCCCTTCCATGTTGGTATGCCAACTGGCGTTGTCAATGTGCATACCTTGTTTAGTCAACCACATGATTAAAATCTTAGATGTAGCATCTCTATCATGTCTAGAAGACACTATCTTGTTTTGGAAGTCTAGGAATCCACCATTTTGTTTGTTTGTTTTTGCTTTTTCAAGACAGGGTTTCTCTGTGTAGACTTGGTTGTCCTAGACTCACTTTGTAGACCAGGCTGGACTCAAACTCACAGCAATCTGCCTGCCTCTGCCTACCAAGTGCTGGGATTAAAGGCGTGAGCCACCGTGCCTAGCAGAATCCACCATTTTAAGACAAACTGAGGAGAGATTTTCTTGCCTGACACTGGTGTCTTAATAATTTATGATCTGTGGGAGAGGGAAACTGTCGCCCTGTATGGTGGCATAATTTCACTTTACTATATATTTATGAACATACATTTATGTATTATGTATTTTAAGTAAGCTTATAAAATAATGTTGTTTTATGACTTTGCTAAACATACTTACTGTTTTGTATCTCTACTTAATCCTCCCTCTCCTTTGGTATTTTCTTCTCTGTCCCTTCCCCAGATAAATCCTCCTACTTTCCTCTCTCATTTCACCTGTGTCTTGCCAACCCCATCTCCAGAGCTCCTTCCTCATGCATTCCACCATCGTCCCTTTCTAATTTCCTGACTTCTGCTGCTATTCTATAGTGTACAGTCAAGTCTAGTGATACAGAGTTAGAAACTTCAAGTAAGACTTCCTGAGCTCCACCCTGAAGTTGGACTGTGAATCTCGGCATTGGCTTTGATCCCCCGCAGGTTGGTGTCTTTCAGGGAACCTCTATGGTAGGTTCCTTTCCTGTTGCTTCTCTTCATCTGCTTCCGGAGTCTATTCTGTTTGCCTTTCTGAATGAGAATTAAGTATCCTCTCTATCCTTCCTAGTGTCCTTCTTGTTACTTAGCTTCTTTAGGTTTCTGGACTGTAGTATGTTTATTCTGTATTGTATGGCTAATGTCTCCTTATAAGTGAGCATATATCATGTGTGTCTTTCTGGGTCTAAGTTACCTCACTCAGGATGATATTTTCCAGACAGAGTCATGGGATACAAGGGTACAGAGGGGACAAGAGCTCCACAAGAAGACCAACAAAGCTCACAAATCTGGGCCCAGGGAGACCTGCAGAGAAGGCACCAACCATGGACCATGCTTGGAGAGGACCTGGGCCACCTTCTCAGATGTAGCTGATAGGCAGCTCAGTCTCCATGTGGGTCTCTTAGTAAGGGGAGCAGGGACTGTCTCTGACATGGACTCTGCTGTCTGCTCTTCAATCACTTCCCCCTGGTGTCGTGGCCTTACCAGGCCACAGAGGAAGAGGATGCAGGCAGTCCTGATGAGACTTGATAGGCTGTGGTCAGTTGGTACGGGATCATGACTCCCCCTTTATGAAGACTAGAAAAGGGAGGTAGCAATAAAAGGGAGTGGATGGGACTGGGAGAGGCAACAATTAGGATGTAAGTAATAATAATAAAAAAGAAACTTCAAGTAAAAGAGGACATGAAGTGTTTGTATTTCTGGATCTGCGTTATTTAATTCTATATAGTATTTTCTAGCTCCATCCACTTACCTGCAAGTTTCATGACTTCATTTTTTTTCTGTATGTTTGAATGTAGTTCCTTTCTGCATATGATGTAATTTTTATATCTATTCATAAGTTGAAGCACAGGTAGGCTGCTTCCATTTCCTATCTATTGCTACTAGAACCACTGTCTACATAAGCCAAGCTAGTTTGTCTGTTACAGGGTATCAAGTCTTTCAGGTATAAGTTAAAAAGTGGCATAGTTGAAGTATATGTTAGATCTGCTTTTAGGTTTGTTGTTATTCTTGTTTTGAGAATTCTCCATCCTAATTTATGTAGGTACCTGAAGCAATTTGCAATCCAAAAACTAGTTAATGAGAGTTACACTTTCTTCATATTCTAGCTAGCATTTTCTGCCAACTGATTTCTCTTTTGTTTGATCTTAGACATTCTGAGAGCAGTAAGATGAAATATCAAAGTAGTTTTAATTTGTATTTCACTGATTGCTAAGGTATTTCTTAGCCAGTTTTATTTCTTCTGAGAACTTTCTGTTCATAATTATTGCCTATTATTTATTGGGTCATTTGTTTTCTTGATTTTTTTGTTTTCTCCTTCTTCTTCTTCTTCTTCTTCTTCTTCTTCTTCTTCTTCTTCTTCTTCTTCTTCTTCTGTTCTTTGTGTATGCTGCATCTTAATCCTCTAATAGAAGTATAGGCAGAAAAGAATTTATCTAACTCTGGAGCATTCCGTGTCACTCAGTTGATTTTTTTCCTTTGTTGTACCAGTTTTTAAAAGGTTTGTGTGGTCCCATTTGTTGGCCTTAATTCTTGAAGGAATGGAGTGCTGTTCAGAAAATTCTTGCCTGCACTTATATCTTGTAAGATACCATCTATATTTCCTTATATAAATTTCAGTGTTGCAGACTATAGATTGAAGTATTATGTCCATTTAGATTTGACGTGTGTGTGTGTGTGTGTGTGTGTGTGTGTGTGTGTGTGCTCATGTGTACACAGAGTGATAGTTATCGGTCTAATTTCATCCTTCTACATTTGGATATCTGCTTTCTCACTACGATTTGCTGATGATGGTGTTTTTTTTCAGTGTGTGTTTTAGGCTTGTTTGCCAAATATCAAAGGCTACAATTACATACACTCTTTTTGGGGGTGGGGTTCTGTTTTGTTCTATTGATCTATATATCTGCTTTTGTGTCAGTAACATAATTTTTGTTTGTGTTTTGTTTTGTTTAGTTGGCTGGTTTTTAAACTATATCTCTATGATATAAATACAAATTGATATCTCATATGGTTATTTCTCTGGCATTATTCTTTTTGTTTAGGATTGCTTTTGACACTCTAGGTCTTTTGTACTTTCATACAAAGTTTATGATGTATTTTTTGGTATCTGTGAAGAATATCATGGGGATTTTGATCAGTATTTCTTTGTTGTTGTTTTGTGTTTATATGGTTTTGGGATTAGAGTAATGCTGGCTTTGTAGGAGTTTGGGAAAGCTCCTTCTGTTCCTATTTTTTGGAATGACTTGGTGATACTTGGTCATAGTTCTTTGAAAGTCTGACAGAATTCCACTTTGACTCCATTTGGATTGGAACTTTTCACTGGAAGACTTTTTTTTTTCTGATTTAGTATCCTTATTTTTTATGACTATACTTAAGCCACTGACTTCTTTTTTATTTATTTTGGGGATTTGGATGCATCTAGAAATTTGATCTTTTCTTGTAGATTTTTAAAAAGCATTACCTTATAGCATCCTGGTTTTGTGTGTGTGTGTGTGTGTGTGTGTGTGTGTGTGTGTGTGTGTTTGTGTTAGTGTTTCCATGTCCTGTGATTTTATTAGTTTGAGCTGCAATGATCCTTTTAGTGGTTAATTTGGTTAAATGTTTCTATTTTATTAATTTCTGGCTTTTCTGTTTTTGTTGCTTGATTGTTTTTCTTCTCAACTACTGGATTGGGTTTGACTTGTTCTTGTGTTTCCAAACTCTTCAGTTATTTCATTACATTACTTGTCTCTATTTTCTCATATTAAGTATAGGATTCTTTACTGATTAATTTATTTACTTTACAGCTTGATCACATCTTCTTCTCCTTCCTCTCCTCCCAGTCCTATCCTCTCAACTCCATTTCCCTCATTTCCCCTTCCCTAATTTCTCAGAGAAGGGAAAGCCTTCCAGAGATATCACCAAACCTTGGCATACAAAGATGCAGTAGGATTAGGCACATCTTCTCCTGTTGAGGCTAGACACGACAGCCCAGTTAGGGGAAAAGGATTCAAAGAGAGACAACAGAGGCACCAACAGCTACAGTTGTTAGGGTATCCATGCGAAGACCAAGCTGCACATCTGTGATATACGTGTATGAGTCCTGGGTCCCTCGCATACATGCTTCTTGGTTGGTAGTTCAGTCTCTGCAAACCCCTATGGTCCAAGATTAGTTGATTTGTAGGTTTTCTTGTGGTGTCCTTGACCTCTCTGGCTCCTTCAATACTTCATTCCCATCTTCCACAAGATTCTTTAATCTCCATCTAATATTTGGCTGCGGGTGTCTCCATCTGTTTCCATCAGTTGCTGAGTGAAGTCTCTCAGAGGACAGTTATGCTAGGTTCTCGTCAGAGAGATTTAATTACCCTTCCTTGATCCCTCCTTCTTACTTCGCTTCTTTCTGTCTGTGGTATGTAACATGGTTATCTTGTACTCTATGATTAATATCCACTTATAAGTGAGTGCATACCATGCATATCTTTCAGGGTTTGGGTTACCTCACCCAGGATGCTATTTTCTAGTTCCATCCATTTGCCTGCAAATCTCACGATTTCCTTGTTTTTAATAGTTGAGTAACACTCCATTGTGTAAATGTACCAGAGTTTCTTCAATCATGAGTTTATTACTATCATCTTTATGTTCGCTCCAGTGTTCTGGTGCTTATTCCTCTTCTCTTTAAACTCCTTGAATTCTTTGATCTTTTAAAAAAAATAATTTTTTTTTTGTCCTGGTGTTCACCTAGATAATTCCCATTGGAGATTATTTTATAGGGTTATGGGGGGGCTTAGTGGTTTAATTTTATTCTTATGATCAGTGCCTCCAGTTGGCAGGCCAATGTCTTGTCTGTTATAGGTGTTTCTACTCAACCATAATCAGCTCTTCACTGACCCTAGAGCTATTTGCAATCTAGATGATAGGAACAGCTGTGGGATCCAGAAGGCGTTCAGTAGGATTATCCTACCAGGATAGTGTTTGGAGGAGTAGTTAAATGTGATGTCAAATTAGTATGAATCTGGAGAGACTGCAGTTTGCTGTCACAGTGTTGGGCAATATACAACTGTACCAAGGGCTAGAAAATTCCATTTACTGCAATTTTAGATCAACGACCATAATGTTAACAAAACACAACAAAACAACAAAACCAAAACCAAAAAAACCTTTGATGTAAACTAAAGGATGTATCTTAATTAGCGTAATTAGTCATAAAATAAAATAGACGATATGGGAGTTTTTGCTAGTAGTCACTTAACTATAGGTTGGTATGTGTGTGTGTGAAACATATTTGTTTTACATTTAAGAGTTTTCTTTAAGTGGGGGTAAATAGCCACACTCTAGCTCAGGCTTATTTGCATTTTAATGGTGAAATGTCTCCATCTTGTGGCCAGATGGACTATGACACTTTCCTCTTAGAGTGTAATTTTGACCCTTTAATTTGGTGCACATAGAGCAGAGGTGTGCCTTCACCCAGGTTGATGTGTAAAAGAAGTAACAAATATTTTAAATCATTAATTTGAAGTGAACGTTGAGGTACATTACATTTTGGGTTTTTTTTGTTTTTGTTTTCACCATGATTTGATTTTGATATTGGGTTCTGGAGGTTGGAATTTCTGCTTTTATTGAACAAATTATTCAAGTAACATGAACTTTTAAAAAAGTGTCCAGTGTTTGAACATTTGTGATCATGTGCATGCCTGTTCTTAGTGTGACAAAAATTACAATGTCCACTTATTTGTATGCAATTTGGGAGTTGTTTCTAATGCATAACCCCATTTTAAACAATAGATGGCATTAAGATGCCATGGTTTGTGTTTTTCCAGAAGGCATGTATTTTGCTTCATAGTTTCAAAACTTTGGTTTTTCTTCTTGGTAAGAATACTTCTTGAGATTCAAAACTCACAGTTACTTTATTCTGACACTACTGGCAGTGAGTTCATCTTAAGTAGGCATTATAAAAAGTAAGCTTCCTAAAGGAACACTACTATTTTATCACTATTTGAGTATATGCACATATTCCAAATGAGATAAAAATATAAACGTATTTATATTTACTCAGACATTATTTAAAAGATAAGCTGTGGATGGTCTCTTTAAAATGAATTTTTGTTTCCATTTACAAGTAGTTTAAGACAGTTTCACATTTTACCATGAATGCTTATTAGAATTAAATTTCAGACTTTTAATTATATTTTGTTTAATTTAAAAATCAAGTAACAACATGCTGACTTTATGAAAGTTTGGGTTCCTTAGACAATTGTGGGACTTATCATGCATTTTTGTTACCTGATATTCTGAAATGAGAATTCCTTTGATGTCCAGCTTTTATATACTTTCTATTTTCAAGATTTCCATGAGACTTAGATTTTAGAAAGTGCATAGAGTAAAACTAACTTTCACAAATTGTTATTTAAAGGTAAAATGAAGAGTTTCATATAGGAAGAGAATATTGTACAAGGAGAAATATGTTTCGCTTCAATCAAGTATTAAGAAGTCAAGAGGATGACAGCTCTGATTAAAAACAAACAAACAAACAAACAAACAAACTAATTCCCTCCAGAGTGCAGCACATTTATCAGTGGTGTACATTTATTTGCCGTAATGAATATGTGTATATGTTTGTATGTACACACACACCAGCTTTCCTTTGCTAGAGTGCATCTCTTAATAAAAGTTAAAATGTAAAATAATAGTCTGCTCTCAACTTGAATTTCATTTCCCCCATCATATATTCTTTTGTAAGATAAAATAATCATCACAGTGAATTTGTTGTATATATTGAAGTATTAAAATATACTCATAGATCTTAAGACTTGCACTAAGCAGGTAAGTACTATCTCTTTGTTTTTTAATGTCAGTTTAATAGACTGAACCTAGTTGTGAAAGGGATGCTTACATTATATATATTTGTCAAACTCTATGATTCTGGACACACTTTTCATTTCCTTGAGGTCTAGTGTGCTCTCCCTCTTGCTTTTTTGTTAGAGAAAGGCTTCTTGTGCAAGGTCGTCCTACCCATTGCAAGATGTTTAGCATCCTTGAACCTGGCTACCTAAAAGTAACAGCAAACACTTTCCACTGAATCCAGTAAGGACAGGCAGCAGGTTCCCTGTGTTTCTATCCATATAGATGCAAAAAACTGCCAACCCTTATAGGGATGACTAGGTAATAAACTTCTAATTAGAAAGGATAATTTTCAGATTGTGTAGAGAAGTATTCATGAGTTGAGTTGTGTTGGAAAAACTAATTGATATCAAATGATAAGAGAGTTTACACAGCAGTTTTCCCTGCTGAACAGCATGGTTATTCTTTATATTCACATAATGTTGAGAGATGGAAAACACAGAAGCCAATTAGGAAATTGTATGGAGTAACTTGTTTTGCTCACCATTAACAGTTCTTTTTTTTTTTTTCAGTAACATGATATTGCACTCTGATGCTTACCATGGAACTCAGTAGCTATATGGGATAGTGAGCAGCGGAAATGAAGCCAGCATGACTGAAGAGCTGATTTTTTTTGTTCACTTGCTGTTCTAACACTCTTGATATTGTGATATTCTATCCCTAGAGGAAGTCAGGGATCAGACTTGGTTCACAGAGGACTGTTTCATTATTTTAAGAAAGGTTATATTATCTAAACTGCTGAGAAAGACTTGCTCATTTGGACTCTAGATGAGAGAAGCATGGGAGAATAGCAAAGTAGAAGGACCAGAGGGTCCTAGAAACCTACAAGAAGAACATTATGATAGGCAGATTTGGGCCCAGGGGTCCTGCTCAAACTATGGTACCAGCCAAGGACAATACAGATGGTAAACTTTAAACCCCTACCCAGATCTAGCCAATGGACAGGGAATTCTTCACAGTTGAGTGGAGAGTGGGGTATGACTTCCACATGAACTCTGGTGCCTCATATTTGACCATGTTCTCTGGAGGGGGAGACCTGGTGGCACTCAGAGGAAGGATAGCAGGCTACCAAGAAGAGACTTGATACCCTATGAGCATATACAGGGGGAGGAAATCCCCCTCAGGCACAGTCATAGGGGAGGGGAATAAGGGGAAAATGGGAGGGAGGGAAGAATGGGAAGATACAAAGGATGGGATAACCATTGAGATGTAACAAGAATAAATTAATAAAAAAAAGACTTGCTCATTTAAAAAAAAATAAAGCTTTTAAGACATAAATTAAAAGCATAGAATTAGAAACACCCACTTCACAGTCTTGAAGACACTGCTGGGCTAAAAGGGAAGCAAGCATAGAAACAGAGATCTAAGAAACAGAAAGAGATAGGCTCTTGCAGTAAAAGTTGACGTTTCTGTATCTTAGGTGCCTTTGGGTTCTGGCCTGAGAGCACTAAGATGGTGATGCTGTGTCTTAGGTAACAATTCCTAACTGGTGCAGAGGTTGCAAAGGCCAGAGCTGGTTGGATCACAGGGTTGAAGATTACAAATCAGGCACAGATCACTGTAAACCTGACCAAGAGCTCACGCTTGGGGCTAAGGAGAGAATCTATACTATTATTTTGCTAAATTGACGTAGCATTTCTGAAACAATACAAAGGCATGCTATATCAGAGAGACATTGTGTTAAACTTTAAGTATTTTTTTTTACTACAGTTACTTATTACAATTACTTCTTTGTTTCTGTAATGAAATATCATGACAAAAAGCAACTTATAAAAGGGTTTATTTTGGTTTGTGGTTCCAGAGGGCAAAATATCCATACATGGGGAAGGCTAGGGCAGCAGGAGCAGGGAGCTGAGAAGCCACACCTTACGCACACAGAGGAAGCAGAGAGGGAACACTGGAAGTGTGATGAAGCTGTAAGCTCTCAAAGCTTATCCTGCAGTGACACGCCCCCTCCAGCAAGGCTCCACATCCTGTTAGGAACTGTCAGTTTAATTACTGTACACAGCGCCACCAATGGGCAGGCATGTGCTCAAATGCATGAGCCTATGGGGGGCATTTGTTACTCAATCTGCCATGTTTATTTATTTATTGTTTATGTTTACATTAGTGTGTGTGTGTGTGTGTGTGTGTGTGTGTGTGTGTGTGTGTGTGTACTCATGAATGCCTGCATGTGTGTTTGTGCCTGGGTGCAGGCAGGTGTGCTGCAGCATATATGTGGAGAGCAGAGAACAACTTTCAGGAGATGATTCTTTCCTTTTACCCTGTGGCTCCTAGGGATCACAGTCAGGACATCAGGCTTGACAGCAAGCATCCTTAACCACTGAGCCTTCTTGCTGATCCTCAAGCACTTTGTAAGGGTTTTTTTTTTCCTTCTTTTTTTCCACTTTAAAAAGCTAAAAACAACTTAGCTCCCAACCAGTAGTTTTGAAAATATTTGCCTTTTGTCTAAAGAAAAAAAAAACTGATGGGTACAATATCAAAATTGTGAAGAAAAAGCTAAGCCTCTGATACTTACATGTAATTCTTGTGTATCCTTCAGAACTAGTAGGAAGCATAGATGAAAGCATGAATGATGACGAATTATTGATGCCTTCTAATTGCCAGTTGTGATGGAGAAACACAAGTTTAACTACTATGTGATGTTTAACTTCTGAAATTTATTTTTTTCCCCTAGGAATTTGTTTACTTTAAATGTTTAATTTACTAGTGGGTCAGTATCCCAAATGATTCCTTTTGTTTTCTTACATGTTCAACTGAGTACTTATTTTGCCTTGGTGAGTAAATGTTATATATTTGGTGAAATCAATATATTATAGGACCTAAACTTGACGTGTATTAACAATTACCGAACATGCCAGTGTGTATATAGTACACTGCAAAATGCTCACCTCTGAGCCCATAGTGGGAATGACTACAACCCACGGTTTGGTCAGGGAGCTAGGGAGAAGAGCGTACCTTCCAGCCAGCTGTGTGATGATACATGCAGTTCTGTGAGGTTTTATGCTTCTGTTTTTGATGCCACAATTTTGGTCAGAATAATCTATGTTTTGATTTGCTCTTCGCTTCTCAATCATCTTGTTTCGATTTTTAAAACTTTAGCTTACAAAAGTTTTGTGTCTGATTCTCACTTCTATATGGCCAGTTTGCTGATTTTTAGTAACTAAATTTGTTCATTGACAATTTCATCTTTGTATATATGCATTCTGATTATTCTCACCCGCAAGCTCTCTTTTCTCCCCCCCTCCCCATCTCCGTCAATTTCCTTTCTACATTACAAATGCCTTTCCCACATTCTTACTCGTTTGTTTGTTTTGTGCCCTCTTGAACTGAACAAGACAGCTGCAGCACCACCACAAGTATGGAACTATTTCCTAGAGTCTGGTAGGCTCACCAGGAAGTGCTCACTGAAAACAAGGCACCCTTCTCTCTGTCGGTAGCTGCCAGTTCAACAGGGAAGAGGAGATGCCTCTCAGCCTCAGCCTCAGCCTCATCCACGAACGATTTCTGCCAAGCCCAGAGTCTGGTAACTGCTGTCGTGATCTCAGGACTGAAGTGGCTGTGGCATGGCCAGAAGATGACATTTTGCAGCTGTTCTCCCAATCTTACAGCTCGCTGATTCTTTGTATATTGGAAAGTAACAGCAGCAGCAGCAGCAGCAGCAGCAGCAGCAGCAGCAGCAGCAACAACAACAACAACAGCAGACTTATGGTCTGTGGTTTAGTACTTACTTTTGTCAGGCTGTAAATGCTCAAAGCCCACCCTTCAGTGACTCGGCTCCTCCAGCAAGAATCTGCATCCTCACAGTTCAATAACATTAAACAGCGCCATCAACAGGTGGTCAAGTGTTTCAATGCGTGAGCCTGTGTGTGTGTGTGGGGGGGGGCATTTCTCCTTCAAACCACTATATTTATTTTTCCAGGACAAACCATCATCACTGCCTTCATCTTGTAGGTTCAACAGAGCTGACCACTTGTGAGAAGATCCAGGTTGTAATTTACTCCTCTGTGAAATGAGTTAACAGAAACATGACAGGCAACCTTATTTTTATAGAAATTTCTCAAAAGCCCCAAAATGATGTTGAAGAACTGGTTATATTCACTTGCGACAGAAGTGCCAAGTGCTGTAACAAGTAGAGGAAGTTATGTGCTTTTGATACCAGCAAAAACATTACCTAGTGGCAGAAAGAAAGATAGGGTCTTCTAATTGAAAAAGAGTGGAAAGATACTTTCATAATTACAGGGCTACAGTGACAGCTGCGTACACTGTCCGCTCGCACACGCTGCAGGTGGTAATTTAACCATGTGCATCCCATTCATTTGAATGGAAAACAGTGGGGGGTGGCCCTCTTGAATCCTATATAATTGCAGACATTTTCAGCAACTACCATTTTAATGCTGTGTAAAATATGGCTTATTTTTTTCATAGTAGATTTTCCTATCCAGCAGAGCTTTTAAGGAGCAGGCTTCAAGTATTTGTCCCTCTTTTTGTTTAAAAATTTGCCTTTATCATTTTCATATTTCAAGGTACACATGAAGGGTAACAGCCACAAAGTCTCTCTCTCTAAGAAAAATATTTGACTAAGGTCTTGTCTTGTTATTAGCATCCCTAAATGTAGTTAAGTACATATGAATGAAAAAGATCACAGTCAAAAGAAATCTGAGTTCAACTGCAGTTTTATAAAATTGGCTTCAGTCATCACTGTTTGAAAACATTTTTGAAATGTATTCATGCCCATCTACTATTATTCAAATTCATAGCTTTCTAGTTAGCTTTGTTAACTTGACACAAACCTTTATTAAACAGAAAGAAACATATCTGAAAATTAAAGAAAAAAAAGGAACCTCCATTTAGGCATTTCCTCTATCTGCTAGGCCTATGCATACAGTTATGGAGCATTTTTTAAATAAGTGATTAATGTGGAAAGACGCAGGTCACTGTGTACTGTATCACTTCTGAGCACGTGTTTCTGGGTTATGTAAAGCTGAGCAAGCCATAGGGAACAATCCAGTAAGAAGCATTCCTCCATGCTTCCTGCCTTGATTTTCTTTGCTTTCTTTTTTTTTAAAAAAGATTTACTTATTATTATGTATACAGAGCTCTGCCTGAATGTACCAGAGGAGGGCATCAGATCACATTATAGATGGTTGTGAGCCATCATGTGTTTGCTGGGAATTGAACTCATGACTTCTGGAAGAGCAGTCAGTCCTCTTAACCGCTGAGCCATCTCTCCAGCCCCTGCCCTGATTTTCATCAATAATATACTGTAATATGGATGTGAGGTCTAAAACAAGCCTTTCTTCCCCAAATTGTTGATGGTGTTTATCAGAGCAACAGAGAACAGACCAGGATGATGGCTCTCTGGTTTCAAAGTGCAGAGAGACTCAAAGGCCATGAGTCAGATGGAGTGGTTCTTGGTAGACCTAAAGCTCGTGGTTGGAGATGAAGGTCACATCCTCAAGCTTCTGATCAGAGACTTACATCTTATGTCACCTATCTTATTTAAGTGAAACAAAAACAGTAACAGCTTTCTTTCATAGTATTGGGACAGTTAAAACCAAAGAAACAGTATTAGAAGAGTGGGCCTCAACTGCTTGTCTTCAGAGTGGGATCCATTCACCACATCTTTTGATCTCCTAGCATACTTAAAAATGGCTCGGAGGTTAAGAGCATTGTTCTTCCAAAGGTCCTGAGTTCAATTTCCAGCAACCACCTGGTGGTTCACATCCATTTATAGTGAGATCTGGTGCCCTTTTCTGGAATGCAGGTACACAGGGGGCAGAACACTGTATAAATAATAAATAAAATCTTTTAAAAATCTCACATCATGATCACTGTTATTATTATAAATAGTAACTCTTGAAGATGCTGGAGAAGTGTGGGAGCAAAGACTTGGAGTTGCCCATTCTACTGCCCACTGACATATAAGTTGTTGGATTCTCCAGGATTTCTAAGTATCCCAGTGTCCTTGTTGCTGGAGAGACTGGAAGGTGATCAGCAAAGGCAGTGATCATTGGCTAATTGTACAATGTCTTATTTCAACCAGAAATAATGATGGTCCAGGTGTGCCAGGACTATTTCTAATTTATCTTTATTTCCTCCATTGGCAGAGGGTCACACAAGTTGTTGGTAACAGGATCTTTAAGTTCACTATATACACTGTACTAGAAAAATGTTAAAAATGGCTTGGATTCATACCAATATAAAAACAAAGAAGAGAAAATTAGAGCTAGAGGCTTAGCTTGGCCAAGCATACTAGGACTGCAAATTCTGTTTATTAGGCATCTGTTCTTACAGCTAAATAGAGACACCAAAGAGACAGAAGGGAGCTGATAAAAACAATATTCATTATTATCACAAATGAGAATGTCCTGTTATGAATTAAATGGAGCAAGAACACTGAGATGTTTGGGGTTTGATTCTTTGCTCTTTGGATAATATTCATGTTTTCTTTTACTCAAAAATCATTGTCTCTTTGCCTGTTGCTGTTGTATTTAGTGGAAAAGATGGATAGAAGTCTGTGGAAGAAATTCAGCTTCCAGGGATGAAAATATTTCAATTATAATAAATCCTACAGGAAACTAAAGATTGCCTGCTTGCTTTTCTCACAATATAATCAATACAGTTTCTATCACAGAGTCAGGACTGTTTTGTATAGTTTTCCAGGATAAACTCTACCATGAGGTATGATACAAGTTTCAGAGGTTTAGACAGATGGCCAGAGAATTTCCATCTTAACTATAATTGTGGTTGGCAATATTTTCACTGTATATTACATTAAGATAATGAAGTTGGTGAGCAAGCTCACACAAATCACAAGATTCACCCCAATTCATCATGAACAAGTTCATTAATGTGGACTTCTATTCTATTTAATTTGGAGGAAGGCCAAAGATGTTTTACTTCTTTGAGCCCCATTCTTTTCTTCCTGCAAATTTTCATCTCTGCATTTCAGAGCAGAGTGAACATGCATTCAGGCCTTTACTGGTCTGCTTTTCATCTAATCCAGGTTTGTTTTCCCTTTAGGAAATCATGAACTATCCACTCCTCTCTATGCCTCTGCCTTTTCTTTGTCTTCTTTTCAACTTCTGATTCTTTCTTACTTTTCATGGCTTTATGGAGGTATAGCTCACATACACTAGGTTACACATATGTAATCTGTGGATTTGATACTGTGGATTATATTCATTGAACATACTATTAGTCCAAAAGCTTTCCTGTTTTGTTTTGTTTTTTTCTTTAGTCCTCCTTCCCTTCCCAACTCTTAAGCTCTGGGAACTTTTGATCTCCTATACAAGTTTTCTTACAGTGAAAATTTTATTTCTTACCATGATAGACCCAGATTTATAGGAAGTAAAAATCTGCTCTATATGTGGATGGCTTCACCTTGATAGTAAACAGAGAAGCATACGTAAAGCAGAAATAAACACCTGAACGCTAAAAAAATGAAGAAGGCAAAATAATATACAATAATGGTAGTTGTTGTAAGATAGGAATGCTGAATATATTAAATATCTTTAAGTGACTACTCATGACATTGATTGTGGCACGTTATATTTTTTCAAAGGGAGATGGATTACAGCCAAGACCAAAATTACCAGCCTTACTTGAAGACACTTATTTGTGGACGAGGCTTTAATGAACAGAAGTTTAAAGGAAATACTGACATTCCAAAGTCTGAAACTGCATTTTGCCATTACTAAACAATGAGCAATTTTGATAGATTATTTAGTATACTGCTTTTACTGTCTATTTTCCTATTTGTTATTTGAGGCAAAATTTGGAGATCCTTTCTATAGAGTGGTGGCTCTCAACCTGTGGGTCTTGATCCCTTTGGAAACCCTCTAATCTCTAAAACATTTACATTACAATTCACAACAGTAGCAAAATTACAGCTATGAAGTAGCAACAAAATAGTTTTATGATTGGTGGTTATCCACAACATGAGGAAGGAACTGTATTAAAAAGTTATAGAATTAGTATGGTTGCTATAAAACATAAAACATAAACTCTGATTACCCATGTGTGATTTTTATTCAGATGAGGCAAAAGGCTGAGCACTTTATGCCCAGCCACGGGCGTGTTAAAATCCGAGTGTGTACGTGTCTGTGAAGAAATACTACAAATAGAAATGGATTTTTATTACTAGACATCTTCCCTTTATCTGTAAACTAGAACAGCTTAAAATAATTTGTGCTAAGCAAGAAAACACACTTTAATGGCCTGACACATCATACGGTCTTTAAAACGTTGGTCATTATTCTTAGTTTGAAAATTTGGTATTTTAGTGGTGTTTGAGCCAAACTCCTCACATATCTCTCACCCCAACCTGCTTGCCCTTTAGAAAATGGGTATTGATTTTTCAAACTCTGGAAGCTACAGCTGTAGCCAGTCAAGAACATCTCCCATATCAGCAGCTATCGAGTTAGCTGACTGCAAGCAGCCATGAGAGGGTCACTTCTGATTAGAACTGACATCTAGGACTTTTAAAAATGAGTTCTCTCCTAGCCTGCTCATGGATTCTTCTTTATTGTGCACAGAACCGCAAACCTTGCTACTTAAAAATAGCACAGGCACCGCATTTGTTTCCTGATCACAATCAATATGATTCAGAATAATTAAAAGTTCAGGCACCACTAATTTCTTCATGAGGTGTCTTGGAGGCTGATAAGCCTACAAGGATTTTAAATAACACTAACTTTTCATGGCTGAAGATTGCTAACCATGAGTCAAGTATAGAAATTAACAGTGTCGTAGCGTGGTGTGCATGGTGTAAGATTTAACAGTCTCTGGTGGAGACTGGAAGTCAGGGCTCCTAGTCATTTATGCCACTGATTTCTGAAGCACTGATTGATTTTAGGAGGAGTCTTTGCATATAAACAGGTATGGAGTCTGACTTTGAGTATGGGCTTTCTTCAAAACTGGTTCCCACGTCCTTGGTATAATAATCTTATTAAAGTTGGAGTTTTAGTGGCTAATGTTCACTTTCAAAGAGAAAAAAATAAAGATTCTTTTATAATATTACAACAATTCCTGGTAAGAGGGGTGTGGACTGAATAACAAGTGAGGTGCGTCACCAGAATTATTTATTTACATTTATTGTTATAATTTATTTATTTACATTTATTGTTATAATTTTACAGCGAGCTGCTCTATTAGTCGGTGGGCTTAGTTTCTCATAGAACTAATTAAATGTTGTGAGCGGATGTTAACAAAGAATAAAGAAGTCTTGAGTGTGTGAACAAGTGGGTATATATGTGTGCACCCGTGAGTCTGCAGCCTCAGTGGATGGAAAATGGATAATTGCAAATCCAACTGAAGAGGTCTTGGTTTTCCCTTTGTGGAACTCTTCAGGGTTTCTTACATTGCTTTTGGCCACTCTGGGAACTTTGACCATTGAGGACAGATGCTTTACATATACTCTTACAGATGCTGTGTGGTTCCACAGCCTTATGGGAAAGGAAAGGGAGGAGGAAGAGTGCTGCCCTAGCCACAGAGGGATCTGGCTGCTCCCCAACTGGTTCTTCTCAGTTGTTTCTTATGTAAACTTTGCTTGTTATTTCTACGGAAATTCTTTCATTTCCTGGGTGAGTTAGTGTTGTTCTGAACTATCAGAACAGCAAAGGAAGTCATGTATTCTGGGCCAAACTATTTTAGTTCAAATATTACACATTCCCTACTCTCTCTTGAGAATGTTTTCTTGATGTTTCAGGCAGAATATTCAGATGAATAGAAAAACAAACACAGCCTCAATATTCTCTAAATATGATTTTTCCAGTGGCATTTTGAAGTATGTCCTACATTAAAAAAATCTACGTTAAGAATTTAAACTGTCCAGCTAGTCCCGAACATTCCCTCAAGTTTTATTTTTTGTTGATTTATAACTATAGCATCACCACTGGAAACTTGGTTAGGAAGGATTTAATAATTGAGTATGAACTATTGATAGAAAGTTTGTGCAGAGTCAAAACATTTGGTTCTAATTCTATATTGAAGGCAACTTGCTTCTAAGTGTGACAGGTACATTGAATGCTGGTGCTAATTTGCACAACCTGAGGCATTTTCTCCACACAATAAGTCAATGCTCTTTATTCTAAGTGATAAAGAATTGAGACAAAATTCCTTCCATCTATTGGTAAGAATATTATTTAAAAATGTTTTTGGGGGGTGTTGGGAGGAAAATAAATTGCTCAGAGATTGTCACTAGATTGACTAAAGCATTAATTTTCATTACAAAACAACATTATTTCCAGTTAGAGAGGTAGCTTACTTGGTAGAATGATATGCCCAAAGCTCTAGATGCAGTCACTGGTACTACATAAGCCAGGGATGATGCTGTACATCTATCACTTGAGATATTGCAGCAGAAGAGTCTGAAGTTCAAAGTCATCCTTACCTACATACCTAGTTTTAGGATAGCCTGTGCTACATGATATCAATAGGTAGAATTTGGCTAGACACTTTAGTGTAAAAAAAAGACTTCAAAGAAAAGAGAGCAGTTTCTCTCTTGATTAAAAGTCAGAAATGTCCTTGGGAGAGGCTAGAGATTTCAGAAGTGTGTAAATCAAGTATCTGTGGTACAGCCATGGCCAGAGGCTTGGGGTGGTAGAAAGGAGGACTGCTTTTCCTTTATCTCTTTTTCCTAAAATAATATCCACTTCCTGGAAACCATAGGAAGGACATGTTGGAACTCGGAGAATCTCCACACCTGGGTTGAAAACTGGTCTGACCAGTCCATTCCTTCTCCACTCTCACTCAGTATGCACTAAGTTGTAAGCTCCAAGGCAGTAAAGCTCATTGGTCACCCACTCTCTGCGACTGTTTCCTGCCATCCAAGAGCTCTGCCTTCTTTCTTTCCTTGGAGCCTTTATAGTAAAAAACTCTTTTTTACTAGAAGTCACCCAATGTGGTCTCCTGTGAATTTCGTTTTTGAAATTTGTGGAAGAAGAACCCAAGAACCTCTTGCATAGGTTGACTTTGGTGGACATTGAGTTCCCAGGACCTCAACCTCTCAAGTTAAGCACAATGAAGGTGAGAAAGAGCCAGTGTCTCTCAAAGACACCCTAATGTGCCAGATGAATGAGACGCTGACTCAAAATAACACAATAAAGTAGAAAATAATAGAGTACCCCCTCATGAAAGCAACTGCAGTCTAGCACTAGGAATCAAGCAGGTGCATTCTGAACATACTAATAATAGGGTTGTTTTCATTTTTATGAAAAATGGCCCATGTTCCCTCCCCATACATTAGTTCATTTAATTTTTACTATGTTATGAGAGAATAACTCCTTTTCTCCATTTTGCGCAAGTTAAAGCAACTTGATCAAAGTCACTAGGCTCACTAGTGAGTCTACCTCTGTAGTAAAATGTTCGTCCCCTTTCCTGTTGTTTTCCATACTTCAGAAGGTGTAGGATTGTCTATAGAGTTCATTCAACCCTCATGGGTGTTGGCCTGACCCTTTGCTTTAACACTTTTTCCTTGTTTTTGAAACTTTCATACATGTACATAAAGGAATATCTTAAACACTCTTAAAGGCTGGAATTGTCTGTCTCTCACCCTCACCCATCTAGTTACTTCTAACTGCTGAGAAGCTGAGGCATACGGGTCAGTTGTGTGTTCACAGCTAATGCAACATGTTCTTTTCTTTGATGCTAAACAAAAACGGCATGCCACTGATAAATAAACAGCAAATTTCAACAGACAGGAGCGGTGTTTCATTCATTCATGGTAGTAAAGGGCAATATCTTGTCAAAGACCCTAAACTAGTAAAACGAGAACAGGTCTTTTGCCTTGGAAGAGTATTACGAAATGGAAATATGCCTTAGGCTAGCCCAGTATTTGTTATATAAGAGGGGCTGCAGTTATATGCATGTGCATCTCAAAAAGAAAGCGAAGCATTGAAGATAGGCCAAGGAATTCAAGATGTAGCATATGGTGCTTGAGTTCAGGGGCTTGAGGCGAAATCAATAGAAAATTTTAATATTTATCATGATTTTAGAAGAACACTTGATTATTAATTCCTCTAGTTTTTTTTTTATTTACACTAGTCTAAGTTGTTAACACTAGAACTTAACTAGCCTATTTCAACCCAGTGCATACCATGACCATCTTCCTAGTTTATGTTTCATAGGGCTGCAGAGTCTTGGAGTCCTTGTCCCAAAGGAATATCATTATAACAACTCCTACCCATGTCTTCTTCCAAGTCTTCACATATCATAAATGCCCAATTCCATGTCTTTTAAAAATACTGTACTAAATAAGTTAGATATGTCCATATGTGCATAGGTGTGGGGCCATGTGCTAGGGCATGGGAAACCTGCCAGTGGCCACGTCCTCAAAAAAGAATGATTCTCTCTTCCCCTCTCTTTTTGAAATGGATTTCTTTTATTTTTAATTGAAATAGAATTACATCACTCCCCCATTTCCCACCTCCCACCAGTCCCTCCAAGTTAGCCTCTCTTAAACTTCTCCCATGACCCTTCAGGTTGATAACCTCTTTTCTTTGACTGTGTTTGTTAAACACACACACACACACACACACACACACACACACACACACACACATTCATGTGTGCATGTGTATACACAAATGTATATACACAGAATCTGCTTAAAGAAAACTGAACAAACAAAAAAGAATAAGAATCTCTCTCCTCCTGACTCTCCATTGCTTCCATATAAGGTAGGGCTAGTAGGTCATATACACCATTTATGCTAGGAATTTGAAGGCTTGTTCTTGTTTTGGTCTTGTAAGGGTTTTCACAGTAACCAAGAGTTCATGGTTGCAACAACCATGCCAATGTCCATAAGAGAACATTTCAGGTTTCTCCCTATTCACTGGCTCTTATATTTTCATTCAGTATCCTTTTCAGTCTTTTCTGAGCCTCGGTGGTGATAGGTCTTATGTAGATGTCCCATTTAAGGCTGAGCATTGAACACAGACTGGTTATGCATCGATGTATTACTGCTGTTCGCTGCAAAAACACATCTCTCTGATCAAGGTTGAGAGCAGCCCAGATCTGTGGGTATAAGCATAAATATTTAAAAGGCAATTTTACAACATGATCATTTAGCAAAACAACAATAGCAGATCCTAAACTGGGCCTTTGGTCTCCTAAGCTATAATTTTTCTACCGTACCAGGCATGAAATACCTTATTATCCAAAAGCCTCAAATCCAACTAGAAACAGTTACCTCATAACAATCTTGCAGCATACAAGGTCTTATATAAAGTGAGACTATTGATGTCTTTTCTCCACAAGCAGCCTTAATATTACATTTCATAACTGTGGAAACTAGCAAGAGGCAGAAAATTTCTTGGTTAATTCGAGAATGATTTATGTCCTACAACCAAAGTCTGTGGCGTCTTCAGCAATAGGGGTCTTACTGTGTAGTCATGGTGCATAATAACAAGAGTCTGTGTTATTTTTAAGGTCACTAGACACTCTTTGATCTAATAACTCAAAGAATAATATCCTATTCCTTGTATTTTCATTTAATAAGCCTTGGAGCGGTGTTGTCCACCTATCTAGAACGACTCTGTTCCAGTTATTTTATTGTTGAAGCTTTACTTTGACATTAGCTTACGGACTCATCCACTGCCCTCTGCGCTTCACCATCCGTCTCACTGCTGTTCATGATTCGTCCTTTAACCCTCAGCGTCTCTCCTCTTTATTTTCACTTGTATTCTCCTCTCCTTCTACTTGCTTGACTTTTAAGTTGGGTTGTGAGATATTAGGCTTCCATATGGCTTCCCATTGACTTAACCCTTGCTTTTGCCTGTTCCCCCCCCCCCCATACTCCATCACCCCACCCTGTTCAAGCTATCCGCCACTTTATTCTACCTCTTTGCCTTTGTTTTACCAAAACACACTATTCCCTTCCTTTAACATGTCCCTCCCAAAATTTCCCTTTTTGTTGCCTCAGATTGCAAATTAAATATACAAAACTAAAGCTCTGAAGCTAGGATCGACATATAGAAGGCAACACTGAGATTTGACACAGAGCCTCAACCTGTGGTTGAGACTGTTTGCCTCTCTGAGCTAGAGGGACTGCTTGGCCAGAGACTGCACTTTGAAATTTGGGGAAATAGTCTTTTGTCTGTTTTCCACATGACTTTGGACATTTAAGAGTTAATTTTAGAATGTGCCCATTCAAATGAATTGACCCCCCCCATTATATAAACTATATTATATTTACTCATTATCTATTAAAAATCTCAGTTCCATCAGAACGAATTTTTTGTCTTTTGCTTGAGGTTTCTTGAATGGAAGTGAAAGAATTATCTTTTATTTCAACCAAATAATATAGTAATTATGTATTAAATACTTTCCTACTAGCTGCTTGTTTTTTTTTAAAAAAATGATGTCAGTACTATTACAGTTTATATTTCTCACTGAGAACTCTTAGATAAACAGCTGTGTTCTAATTTATGTGGTCAGATTTTTTTAATGTTTTCCAACCTTACTTGTATTTTAGTTTCCTTAAAAAAAAACCAAGCCATCTTTTCCCTCACAATATATTCTGCACAGCTATCTCTCTAGTATCTGGATATTGTGTTTAAATTTTTAGGATATCAATTAATTATAAAATGAACGGTATATTTTGCAAAGTTTCAAAAGGGATGAAAATAGAAATATAAAGCAACCGGAAAAGACTAGAAATATGAAAATACAAATTAACAGCAAAGCTATAGAAAAATAGGAAAGATACAAATATATAAACCGATAGGCTTAAAACGATTCGACTGGATTATTTATGTGCACGCATGTGTGGTGTGAGAATTTGGTGGTAGTGCTCACTGCACACTGTGCTTTATTGAATTCGTGGCTGTCCTGTAAATGAGTATACATCTCAGATTAAGATTCCTTTTTCATATCTCCCACTCCAACTTCAGTTCATTTTAAAGTGATATTCCTTGATCCACACAGCTTCAGAATATAGATAAAGGAATTGTCCTGGAAAAGGAATAGACACTGTTTGACTGATGCCGAAGCTTCATGTGAGGACACAGGAGCAACGTCTTTCTTAGGACCGTTTCCCTTCATAGCATTAGGGGGTTGCGCAGGGACTGAAATTCTGAACTATAAGGAGGATGTGAGTCAGAACGGCCAAGTTTGAAAAAAAAAAAAAGAATTAAAAAGTAAAACACATGAAGGGGAACATGTCCTAATTAAAACCACTTTTTCTGCCTTTACAAAGCCCCCAACTGCTCCTAGATGAAAGCGACGCTGCTTGTTTTATTAGTCGCCTCCCCAATCAATACCATCCTGAAGCAACAACTGTGTAAACACAAAGCCTCAAGCGGATGCTTTGTAGAGCCACCTGCACTCTGATCTAAGAGGAGCCCGAATGACATGTCAGCATTCTCGTGAGAAGTCTTCTACTTTCTCAGGACACAGCATTCCACACTGGGACTGGGGCATGCTCAGTAGTGCTTGTGATTCCAGGTCATGCAGTTTGGTATTTTTGAGTTACATTCAGAAAAGTACGAATTCATTCCCGAGTTTGAACAAATGAACTCCTGACATAGTCCTAACGGAGTTTCAAATGGAATATTTGGATAATTATAATCAAATAACCCATAATTGCTAATGCATGTATCCTGGGTCTGCATTTTAAAATATACCAATGACTAACAAACTTACATTTGTTCCGAAACTTACTGCCTTGCGTAGATAAGAGTCACAAGTAACTCCTATGTGGAAACTGAAACCAAAATATATTCTAAATTATCTGTCTTACAATAGGATTTTGCCAATGGAATAAAACAGAGGAATTACCTACTAATTATTACCAAACAGGTTATTCTAAATTGGATTCTCAGTTGGCACCACCTCAGAATTTTAAAATAAAATAAGTCAATACAAAATTATTTTAAGTAGTTTGGTACAGTTTTACCCATGTCTTTGTTCACCAAAGCCATATGAAGTAAGACCAGTCAGGATAGCATAAGGATGTGAGAAACAATGGCTTGTGAGCAACTCTCCCCAGTGAACAAAAGGCATCTGAGTGTGAACTTGAAGCCAGTTCTGACTCCAGGGATAGAATTCAAGACTACTTTACATTTTTGTTAATATTAATACTTAGCATCTTCAAAGTAATATTTTGAATTAGAATTTGGCTGTCTAGCATTAGATGAATTACATAGTAATAGAGAGAAACAGTCAATACCTAAAACTCACAAGAGAGTTGTACAATTGAAGTTACTGAATTTAAATTTTGTCATTGAACATAAATTTTCACACTGGGCCTTTAAGATTTCGTCAAATATAAACTAAAATAAGATATCTCAGTTAACAAATGTAGCAAACGAGCAGTATTGAGGTTTCTTTTCTTCTTTGGCGGGGAGGTGTTTGAGACAGGGTCTCTCTGTGTGTATCCCTTACTATCCTGGACTTATAAGACCAGGGTGGCTTTGAACTCACAGGGATCCACCAGCCTCTGCCTCCTGAGTGCTGCGATTAAAGGCGTGCACCACCACGCCCTGCCCTGAGATGTCTTACTGGCTAAGAGCATTTAGGGCTTTGGTTCAGTTCCCAGGCTCACTCATGGTGGCTCACAATCTTTTGTAACATGCATGGAGACAAAACACAATACATAAAATACAAATGAACACATATTTGAAAATATGCATTGACATTGTAATCTTCGTATTATTTATTAAAGCTTATCATGTATAACCAGTTGTAAATTTGAAAGATATCAGGATATGTACACACATAGTGCTTAAAAGCATCAGATCTCAACATCTGACCTGGCATAGAGTGGATTCTTGACTTTTTTTTTCTAGTGATATATAGAAGTAGGAAACATAAGGAAATGTTAATAAAGGGACTATGAGAGAGAACAAGAAAGATTTTAAATATTTAATTTTCTCCACAAATATTTACTGTTAACAGCACAGAATTGGGTTGTGTAGGATTGTGAAGCTTATGAAATTTAGCATAGCATGGTTTAAAGTAGTGTTTCTCAACTTGTTTGTCATAATCCTTTTGGGGAGTGTCAAATATCAAAATATTCTACAAATCATATATTTACATTATGACTGATATAACACTAGAAAATTACAGTTATGAAGTAGCAATAAAAATAATTTTATGGCTGGGGGTCAGCACAGCATGAGGAGCTGTATTAAAGGGTCACAGCACTAGCAAGGCGGAGAAGCACTGTCTTAAAGGGAAACAGCAGAGTGGTTGACTTTTATAAAGTTTACAGAAACAGAGAGATCTCTGAACATGTTGCAAATCTTTATTTCCTTTGTAACTTTTGCCCCTGGCATGATTTTCTTCATTCTATAGATGAAAAAATTTAAGGAAGAAAGTCCTAAAATCAGTATAGAAATATATGACTTTCTGTTCCCAAACTCAATGTTTCTAATGGTTCTGTGATAATTTCTCAAAGTAACTGAAATTAAAAACAAAACAAAACAAAACAAAGAACCAAAAACTAAATTAAACTAACAAACAAAACACTTGGGAGTGGCTCTACTTTTGCTTACTTTCTCTTTTCTTTAGAACATCACAAGCAGTTGAAATATTTTCTGATTTGCATCACAAAATGAGTGTATTCTTATTAGGGGGAAGGAGAACAGAGAGAGGTAGCAAGATTCAAGGAGTTTCTGGGGAAAAACTCAGAGAAGAGAAGTTTTTGCTCATAATAATATTTTAGTAATCTGGGCTTAGAAGAGTGAACTATTTCTACAGTCATCAGCTTGAGAATCCTGGGAATAAATAACAGGACAGAATATGGCCACCTATCACCAGACTTTTCTATTAATATATTTACACAGGGACTAAATAAAAATGACTTCACAGATATGCATGTGTATGGAAAAATATCATCTCATCTCTAAAGAAGATTTCAGAAAATCCTCTTGGAAATGTATTTTTCAAAATTTACCACCTAATCCCAAGATTCTCTACTTATTGCTCATAGCTGGGATTTGCATAGCCCAGAGAAAGGCTTAAACAGAAAATGCTAGAATGATAGCTTATGAATCAGTTAGTTGAAACTCATTTTATTCAAAAAGTAGTTAGGTAGATCATGTGAATGAAAATAGTAGTGAAACACTTTGCTGTTCAATTATTATATGCTAATATAGTGAATTATCATGAAATCTTAATGTGTTCCTAGTATTCACAAGTTGATGTTCAGTTTTAAAAGTGCATGTTATGATATGTAATACCATTTTTAAACTTTAAATAATATTCTTGTTATTTTTTATTTGTCGTGTGCACGCGCATGTGTGTGTTTGTGTGTGTATGTGTGTGTGTGTGTGTGTGCACATGCGTGCACATGTGCATTTACTGCCCAGTTAGGGAAGAAGAGGGCCTGGAGCTGGTGTTACAGGTGGTTTGAGGCAGCTGATACAGATAATGACAACTAGATGCTGGGCCTCTGAAAAAGCTTTTTATTTTTTGTTTTGTTTTTTTTACTGCTAAGCTAGCTCCCAAATCTCTACAACATCATTCTTAAATGTTAAAATATTTACATACAGTCAGCTTAATGTACAACTGAAGTCTGGTAAGGAAGCTCAGTCAATAATGTGTTTACCTTGAAAACAGGAGGACTTGAGCTTGATTCCCAAAGCTGGGTATGGTGGCTTGAATAATCTTAGCTCTGGGAGCTAATTTTATGTAAGCCTCTTCTTCCTTTCCAACCCTTATCTGTCCTAATACCTTCTAACCTCCAACACGAGGTAGGAAAGAAAGAAGGTTAGCAACTTTCTGCAGCCACGAGCAGAAGTGGGAAACACCAGCCGCCTTCTTCTTTCTCAGAGACCCATACCTCTCCCCGGTCTGGCATTTATCCCCTATTAGTGTCCTGAGAATTAAACTATCTTCAGCTACAACAAATCATTGTCCTGCTAGAGCATGAGATGATCCTAGCTAACATTTGTGAACAAACTGAAGCAGCCTCATATCCCACACCTGGGATGAAAACAAAAACATGTTTACATAGCATAACTGAGATTTTAATGAAATCAAAACTTCTGCTCCACAGATAAGTCTAGTTCTCAGTCTTCATCAAGAAATTTCTCTTTTCAAAAGACAGAGACCATTATAGAAAGCCACAACCAATCAAAATGCTGATTTATGGAACCCATCCCCATTGATATATCTACAACATAAAACTCTTGGACCTAACACTCTGGCATCGTTGTGGAAGAGGGGGTAGATAGGTTGTCAGAGCCGAGCACTGGGAAGTTTGCTTTGAAATTATGTCTCCTAGTAATATCAGAAGCTACATTCTTAAGTAACACCAGCAGGACTATCTGAACATGAGCTAAACAAGCACCAGAATAGACATACTAACAAGAGCAGGGAAAGCTCATGAGGCTGCAACCCTAAAAAAAGAACTACAACCAACTAAGAAATGCTGAGAGTAGGAGAAAAAAAAAATCTTCTCCAGGAAGGAGTACATCAATTGGTTGTCAAATATCAAATGGTCAGCACTGAAAACATACACAAATAATTAACATTATAAAACTGAACAAGTAGTATTTATGCATTTAAGAATATATATGTATAGTAGATATATACATTGATAATTGATAGTAAAAGATGGCATGAACTTGAAAGAAAGCAAGGGGGAATGTGGTGGTTTTAATAAAAATGGCCTCCACAGGTTCATAGATAGCAGCACTATTAGGAGGCGTGGCCTCATTGCAGGAAGTGTTTCACCAAGGGTGGGCTTTGAAGTTTCAGTAGCTCAAACTAGGACCAGTGGTTCACTCTTCCTTCCTGCTGCCTGGGGAATCTAGTTGCACTCTGCCATGCTTCCTACTAGAGTTGATTCAGAAAAATGTGACAAGTAAAGGAACAAACTGATTGCCATGTCAAAATTTACTAGATGCTCAGATGAATGGGACCCAGAGATGTATCTTGAGTTTTTATAATATGCTATGACTATAAAGATAAGATCTGTATACAGTATTTTGGCAAGTATGGCATGTGTATTAGGCTTGAACACTTTGGCGTCCTATGAATATAGCCAGATGGTTTTCATTTTCTTATGTATTTGCTCCCTGATGACTGCACAAATTTCAAAACAAGTCCATCGTGCTTAAAATGGTATAATTTATCTCCAAAAGATATTCCTGTGAAGCAATAATGTCCAGGTTCAGTTAAAACAAAATGTATCTAATGTAGGGTCAGTAAAAATAAGCCCATAGCCAGACACATGCTAGCTACTTTACAGAACACCTAGGAAAACTTGACTATCACAAAAAGCACTTCCATAAAGAAGAGAAAGTGTTCACAAAGGGATCGCAACTAGGATGAGGAGAGTTCTATCAATCACAATTCTGGAAACTAGGAGATAGAATAATATTTTCAAAGATCTGAGAGGAAAGAGCTGCCAACCTAGTATTCCTGACAAAATGTTATTTTCAAGAATAAAAATAAAACCAAAATACTTTGAGAAAAATGAGAACTGAAAGTTTATTACAAGCAGACAATGCCTTAATATTTCTCAGATACTTTTTAGTATGAAGAGACTGAATTTACATTGCACAAGTATTGATGATCAAGAATAGCTTAAGACAGTGTGACAAGACATTGATAATAGTTTCTATATCTAGGTTATAAGAACCCAACTCTGCATATTTTCAGTACATCTATCCATTCATCACAATACTTTCTTAATGTCCTATTCTCATCATTTCTTTGGCTTAAGTATCATTTAGAAAAAAATCTTCATATATATATGAATATATAAAGAAAATATATTATTCTTTCTTTCTTTCTTTCTTTCTTTTTTTTTTTTTTTTTTTTTTGCTTTGTTGATTTCCTTCCTGTTCTTGGCTATGCAGTCATACGTCGATTCTGATTATTTCCATTTCCTGTTTCTTCTGCCATGGTGCACGCTGATACTTATTTTCCTGTTTATACACCTTCACTAGTTCCTGTTTATATTTTCTGCTGCTGATGTTCTTGTCATTTCACCTGGAAAATCAAAACATTTTTGGAGAAACTGCTCACACATCTCTGTCACCAACAAACTTTCTTCTCCCTGCTGATGCTGGGCAGTTCGCGTTGTGGCTTAAGGGACCTTCTTTCCTTGAATGAGCTTTTTCAGTTTTTACTGTCATAAGGCACCACCCAAAATAATTTCTCTTTCTTTTGACATGATAATTCCTCCTCTACTCTCTGCATTTGTTGTATATAAACTTGCTGTCTCTGCTACCAAAAGCACACGGAACGAAATAACAGCTAACACTGTGTGCGGTGCCATTTTTCCTCACTAACATTTGCTTCCATGTCAAATGAGCTTTTTGTTTTACTGCCTCCAGGTCTAATACTCATATTTTTGTGCTCTTAAGACAGAAAACAATGCCTATATTGTAGGTTTATACATTGGTGATTTTTTTTTTCACAAACTGGATGTGCTTATGGAAATAGTCTCCAGAGCATAACACTTGCTGCAAGCCTAAGCCCGTCTCTTTTGAGGAGAGCTTTCCCAGAATGTCAATTTTCTTGACTTCTAACAAAATAAAGTGTGTTTGTTCTGACTTTGTATATAAACGGAGCCAAAGAATATGTGCTCTCCTTGTAGCAGAATTCTTCTGCATTTTATCAGTGAGAGGTGCATTTCATTCCTTTAAAGAATCACATCCACTGCTTTGAGACACATTCTAACTAGCTTCTCCTGGCTTCCCTTCAGGTTTATTATTGCTGTCCCAGGTGGCACTGCATTGCCTGATTCACTAGTCTGACACTGCCTCACATCGCCTTCTCGGTGTCCTGCTTACTCGTGCACTTACTTATATGCGCTCATATTTTTATGTGTGACTATGCACTCAGCAGCTGCAGGCTTATTCTAGTGCCCCCCACTTCACTCGTCAGAACCACGTCCAGCTAGAGTTCCTTCCATCACAGATAATTAACAACTTCATTCCTGCCAGTACTGCAAGTAAAAACTACTGATAATTGTCTTTTTTAAATTTTATTTTATTTTTACTTTTACATATATATTTATATTACTACACAGACACACGATGAACTATTTATAGCAGGAAGGAAGGACCATGAATCAATTAGGAATTATATAAATGGTACATTCATAGTGTTTTGCTTATTTGTGTTAACAACCTTGGAGAAAACATCTTTCCTATCTTGGTGAGTCTACAACACTGAATGCAAACATTTGAAGCCATCTCCATAAGGAGGTTCTTTGATGTTGATCATCTTTTCTGATGTAGACCGGGTGTTTCCAGGAGTTAATTTTTCTTATTGTCGAAAGATCCTTAAAATCATAAAAACTTCTTTAAATGCCATATTTGAAGGTCTCCAAGGTTTTTGAAGACCTTGTCTAACTATTTTACCTTATCTATCTATAGAATCCTATATATTTGTTCAATCTAGGTGTATATTCTTGTGATGAAAATAGACTGTTAGATTTTGTTAAATGCTTTTTCGGTATCTAAGGAGATGATCATGTAGCTCTTTTTTTTTTCAGTTTGTTTATATGGTGGATTACATTGATGGATTTCCATATATTGAGTCATCCCTGTATGCCTGAGATGAAGCCTACTTCATCACAGTGAATGATAATTTTGTTCTGTTATTAGATTTGGTTATTGATTATTTTATTGAGTGTTTTTATATCAATGTTTATAAGAGAAATTAGCCTGAAATTCTCTCTCTCTTTTTTTTTTGGGTGTTTCTGTGGCTTAGGTATCAAGGTGAGTGTGGCCACATAGAATGAGTTTGGTAATGTTCCTTCTGATTCTATTGTGTGCAATAGCTTGGAGAGAACTGGTATAGTAGTTGTTCAAAATGTTGGGCCATCTTTTATTGTGCCATTTTCTTACATGTATATAATGCCCATATCATATAGCCTTCCCGTCTCATCTCTTGTCTTCCTTTCCCTTTCAACTGTCTTTAAGAGCTTGCACAGAATCTTCCTGAAATGCCAGCAACTTCTGAGTATGTTCCAGACCATCACAGATAGTAGAAACAATGATGGTGATTTCCCAGAAGCTCAATGAGAAGCTGCTTAGAAAATGACACTGGCAAAGAAATGTTGGAGAGGCTGTGGAGGAGAAGAGCACTTACACTCTACAAAATATAAATTAGTGCAGCCACTATGAAAAACATTAGAGCAGGTCCTCAAAACTCTAACCTTAGAAATACCTTTGTCATGTGACCCAGATACTGCACTTTCTGACATTTATCCAAGACTTCTAAGCTTATCAAAGAAATACCTGAATATCCATGTTTATTTTGTACTGTTTGCAATAACAGATAAATGGAACCAGCCTAGTTGTCCACAACAAGATAAAGAAAATATGCTATACATGCAGAATGACATTTTATTCTGCTGAAAAGAAAGGGTGAAATGTTGACGTCTTCAGAAAAATTCACATCATTATTTTAAATAACATGAAGCAAATTCATACAAATCTTGTGTTTTCTCTTGCATATGGAATCACAAGTTAAATGTATAAATTCAATCCATTATATTCCTTCATATATATACATAAACATATATATATAACTGTATAATAACACATATATGCGTATATGTAAATGTAGGGCATGAAATAGAAAAGAAACTCTAAGAGAGGAGAGTGAGGTATAATTCTAAGTAAGAAAGTATCAACCCATAAGTGTATACATACATATATACATACATACATACATATCATGAAAATGTCAGTGCCTTTGTCAGTGTTCTATGGCCCTGAAAAAGATACCATGATTAAACAACCCTTATAAAAGAAAGCATCTGATTGGGACAGGCTTACAGTTAGGTGCAGAAATTTAGTCCATTGTCAGCGTGGTGGGAATCATGTTGCTATGCAGGAAGACATGGTGCTAGAGAGGAGGCTAAGATGTCTCCGTCTGGATCTATAGGCAGTAGGAAAAGAGCGACACTGGGACTGGCTTGAGTATCTTAAACCTCAAAGGCCACCCCCAGTGACAGACTTCCTTCAACAAGGCCACATCTACTCCAATGAGACCACACTAATTAATCCCTATCAGGTAACATCACGCTCTGATGACCAAGCATTCCAAATCTAGGAGCCCATGGGAGTTATGCTTATCTGAACCACCACAGTCACAGTGAACTCTATTTCTTGCATGCTAAGCAAAAAAAAAAATAAAATAAAAATAAAAAATAACAATAAAAGAAACCAACATTGATTCATTTGTCCACAAATATAACCAAAGAATACTGACTTATTTCCTTCCGAATCTGATGTGCGTGTTTCTTCTTGAAGACAGAAACATCAAGGGAACGAGGCTCTGGAAATGTAGCCTCTATGGTAGTCAGCCTTGACATCAGACACTGGTGACATCTGGCTGACAGAGTGCCTGTGTGTGTGTGTGTGTGTGTGTGTGTGTGTGTGTGTGTGTGTGTGTGTCTTAGGTTTGTATAAGATGTATTTGAGCAAGGCATATTAAAGAGAACCACTTTGTAATATTCACAGCATAGTGGTTCATTTCAGATGGAATGCACGTATTGAAATGGATCGCAAGACGAGTTTCGCAACAAAAAAATTTACTCTCTGTTAATAGACCTACAGATTCTGAGTTGGTCTGTTTGGAGAACATTCAAAGTGACTGATGAAGGCAGAGATGTAGGTCAAGGTCTTGCCCTTTGCTGGGGAGCTATTGGTAGCTAATGGTTAGTGGAGGGGAGGGGGCGTGAGCGGAAGTAGGCATTTTCTTCTGGAGCTTAACCATTCATAACTTGTCCATACTTCTATAAACATCATAATTAATGAGTCATACACAGAATGGACCTAAAAGAAGAAGGGGAGCTGGATAAGAAGATGAGTGGTGTATAAAGAGAATATTAGAAAAGTGAGGAGGGGACACAGAATCAAGATAGATTACATAATGAATGAAAGTGTCAAAAAAAAAAAACGTTAAAATGAAAATTTAAAAAAATTTAAAAAAGAAAAATTTCTTGACGGCACTAGCTATGAATAGTAAGAAATGACCAATGTTGAATAATGGCAACTTATTCAAGAGCTCAAATGAGTTTATTGCTTCTAAAGACTTAGGAGAATAGTTATTGTTTCATTGAAAGTGTTCATTTATTCTAATTTATGTGCATGAGGGTTTTGGCTGCATGTGTGCACCATGTGCATGCTCACTCCTAGCAAAGGTCAGAAGAGGGCATTGGACCCCTTAAACTGGAGTTACAGACATCTGGGAGCTAGCACGTGGGCACCAAGGCTGAAACTAGGCTTGTCAGCAAGGGGCAGCATATGTTCTTCAAGGCATCGCCAACTCTCTAGGCCCAGAAGAGCAGTTTGAGAAGTCGGGTTTGGCACAGAATTTAAGGTGCAAGATTTAAACCGTTGCCCATTGTAGATTAAGAAGAACTGATTTGACTCAAATTTAAAGTTGTAGGAGAATAAACACCGTTTCTGGTTCTAAAATGGACAAAGAGACATCTGTCTTAGAGTTGGTCATCGCTGAAGTCACGCACACAGAAACAAACTAGAAGACTCAGCAGGCTGTGTTTATAGATGTTGGCATGCATTTATTATATTTATTAGAGTATATATATTTTATTTCTATATATATGTAGAAATAATAATTAAGAAGGACATGAATTTCAGAGACAGTAAGGATGGGATAGAGAGGTTTGAGGGAGAGGACATGGAAGGGGCAGGGGGTGGGAAAGGGAAGGAAGGGGCGAGACTTGTGATTATGCTTTAATTAAAAATTAAAAATACATTAATAATTTCTTGTTTTCTCATTCTTATTTTGACGACAGTTACATTCTTTGGGTGATATAGTTTGATTTTATCCCATAAAGTCAAGAAGAATCTCTCATAAATGACTGCCTGTATCTCTAACAGCAAGATGGATTGTTGTCAATTATTATTAAATGCTTGTTTACTATTCATCTCATCCAATTTAATATTTGTCTAGGAAGTTTCTTTGCCTTTATTTGATTGATGCATTTTTTTTTTTTGAGACAGGACTTGTTTTATAATACATGTTGGACAAGATATTCTAGGTAACCCAGCATGGCCCTTCCAATCAGACCTCTAATCACAAGCCTGCTGCCTCAGCCTCCTGACTGCTGGGGTTGCAAGCACATGCAACTATGTCTGGTTATATACACATACCTTGATTTTTATTTCCTTGTGTATTATAGCAATGCTTTTCTTTATGTATTCCTAACAGCTAAGATATTTTAATGTATTGTTCATTGACTTAATTAACAACCAGTAAGTTGTAAATGACTTCAACTTTTGTGTCTGTCTAGAGTATAGTTGGACATTTATAGTCTGACAACTAAAACTCAGTGACATTTAAGAAGGGTTCTTTTCTGATTTTCCTGCCACAGTCCTGTTCTTGGGTGTTGCTGTGATGGAGATAATTCTGTCTGATCTGAGAAATGACATCATCCATTTCTATGTTTATAGCATGTAATCCATTCACTTTTGAAAATAGTTCCTACTGCTTCCTGTTGCCATGTAAGTGAGGATGTGAATTAGTCAGCACAGCCAAAGGGTCGGGGCCTTAAACGTGAGAAGCAGCACAGGGAGCAGGGAAGGGTTTGGGCTTGTCTAACAGAGATGACACTTTGTGTTTTCCAATCGAAAATGATAGCCTCTTTCCCTGGTGAACTTTAAATGACATACTTCAATTTTATTTTGTATTTTTTGCTAAATGCTCTGTGAGGGAGACATAGCAATTGCTGTGAGTATTTTGAATCAGTGTTTTGCCTTTCTACATACAACACTGGGAGCAGGATCACTGTTGGCGATTAAAAAATGCTTCTGGCTCTCTGATTCTAAAGATATGAATGACTTTTTTTTTTTTTTTGCTTTGATGCCCAACTAAATGACCCTGGTTTAGAACATTCTGGAGATCTGATGGCATTGCTGTGCTTAAAGTTTATTGGGGTATAATTTGCATACAGCGCAATTCACCCATTTTAATACATAGTTACGTTAGTTTTGACAAAAGTGATACTTGTCTAAGTATCACTGAAAACAAAAACAAAAAATAATCCACTATGCCCAAAAAGTTCCCTTTCCCTTTGTAGTTAGTGCTATATCACACTCTCAGCTTCTAACAAACACTACTTTGGTTTTTAAATCTCTTGTTGCACATCTTAACATAATATCATATGATTGCAATCTCATGGTATATAGAAGGCTTGGTTCCATGACTCGGTGTAGCACATTTGCTACTCATTTATAGTTTTATGGTAGCTATAGTTCATTTCACTTGGCCTAGAAATTGTTCCATGTAGGGATCCATGAATGCCTACCCTACCGGTCTTTGATATTTATAGAGAGAATACAATTTTTTTTAATTTTTATTTTTTTATTAATTTACTCTTGTTACATCTCAGTGGTTATCCCATCCCTTGTATCCTCCCATTCTTCCCTCCCTCCCATTTTCCCCTTATTCCCCTCCCCTATGACTGTTCCTGAGGGGGATTACCTCCCCCTGTATATGCTCATAGGGTATCAAGTCTCTTCTTGGTAACATGCTGTCCTTCCTCTGAGTGCCACCAGGTCTCCCCCTCCAGGGGACATGGTCCAAGGTGAGGCACCAGAGTATGTGAGAAAGTAATATCCCACTCTCCACTCTACTGTGGAGAGTGTTCTGTCCATTGTCTAGATCTGGGTAGGGGTTTAAGGTTTACCGCCTGTATTGTCCTTGGCTGGTGCCTTAGTTTGAGCGGGACCCCTGAGCCCAAATCTGCCTATCATAATGTTCTACTTGTAGGCTTCTAGGACCCTCTGGATCCTTCTACTTTGCTATTCTCCCATGCTTCTCTCATCTAGAGTCCCACTAGAATGTCCTCCCCTCTGTCTCAGTGGTTTAAGCCTTTTTAGCAGATCTTTTACAAATGTGGGTGCCCTTGTATTGGGAGCATAGATGTTCAGAATTGTGATGTCCTCTTGGTTGACTTTACCTTTGATGAGTATGAAATGTCTGTCCTCATCCTTTTTGATTAATTTTGGTTGAAAGTCTATTTTGTTCAATATTAAAATGGCTACACCTGCTTGCTTGTTGTGACCATTTGCTTGGAATATTTTTTTTCCAACCTTTTATCCTGAGGTAATGCCTATCGTTATGGGTGAGATGTGTTTCTTGAATGCAGAAGAATGTTGGATCTTGTTTATGCACCCATTCGATTAGTCTGTGTCTTTTTATTGGAGAATTGAGACCATTGATGTTGAGAAATATTAATGACCAGTGCCTGTTAAGCGTCTTAATTTTGATGTTGATTCCAGTCGAACATTTGTGTAGTTGTGTTTTTGCCATGGTATAGTTATCTATTTTCTGAGTAGTTTTGGTTGTAGCTTGACCCTTTGGAATGGAGTTTTCCTTCTAGTACCTTCTGTAAAGCTGGATTTGTGGCTAGATACTGTTTGAATTTGGTTTTGTCATGGAATATTTTGTTTTCTCCATCAATGATAGTTATTGATAGTTTTTCTGGGTAAAGTAGTCTGGCCTGGCATTTGTGGCCTCTTAGGGTTTGCAGGATCTCTGTCCAGGCCCTTCTGGCTTTTATGGTCTCTGCTGAGAAGTCAGGTGTAATTCTGATAGGTTTGCCATTAAATGTTATTTGGCCCTTGTCCCTTGCAGCTTTTAATACTTTTTCTTTGTTCTGTATGTTTTGTGTTTTGATTATTATGTGACGGGCAGTTTTTCTTTTCTGGTCAATTCTATTTGGTGTTCTGTAGGCCTCTTGTATGTTTATAGGCATCTCTTTCTTTAGATTGGGGAAATTTTCTTCTATGTTTTTGTTGAGAATAGTTTCTGGGCCTTGGAGTCTGATATCTTCTTTTTCTTCAATACCTATTATCCTCAGATTTCTTCTTTTCATGGTGTCCTTAATTTCTTGGATGTTTTGTGTCACGAGTTTTCCAGATTTGGCATTTTCTTTAATGATTGCTTCAAGATCTGTGATTGTATCTTCTAGACTTGAGATTCGTTCTTCTATCTCTTGGATTCTGTTAGAAAAGCTCACCTCTGTGTCACTAGCCTTCTTCTCTGAGGTCTCATGTTCTCGTTTTTCTTCTGTCTGTGTGTTTATCATTGAATCCATTTTCATCTTCATATCTTGAACAGATTTTTTGATTTCTTTCGTCTGATTTTTTGTATATTCCTGAGTTTCTTCCATTGTCGTTTTATAGGTCTTCAGAGCTTGAACGTTTTATTTCTTTCTTTCATCTGGTTGTTTGCATTTTCTTGAAAATTTTTCAGTTCCACTCTATGTGCTTCTTTTATGTCTCTCACCTGTTTGGCTGTGTCTTCCTGCATTTGATTACGAATTTTATTTGTTTCCTCCATTATCATCCTCATTACCAAGGATTTGAGGTCATTTTCTTTTGTTTCCGTCGTATTTGAATTCTCTGAGTTGTTTTCTTTGGGATAGCTGGAAACTGGAGATGCCATGTTGTTTTGTTTTTGTTTTGTTTTGTTTTGTTTTGTTTTTTGGGTTTTTTTTTTGCATATGCTTTTACGCTGTCCTTTAGACATCTTGCCATCTCTGTTTTTGTTGGGTAACTTCCAGAGTTGGATGGAGGGAGTCTGATGATAGATTCACTTGTTTTCTCACGATTTCCATAGGCTGAAAGCTCTGATGCTTCACTGGTGTGAATGGTAGGAGGTTAGCCCTGTCATTTTGGGCTCTTACAGCCAGTGATCCTCAGCTCCCCTTTGCTGTCGGTCCTGCAATCATTCTGGGTCTCTGAATGAGTGTTGGGTCAGGCCAAGGTATCCACAGCCTTCCGGGTCCCCTGCCAAGCCCAGCCAGGGATACTGGGCCCGAACCACGCCTCGAGCTCAGCTAGATTCTCAGGGCCTGAAGAAAACTGCAGCTGCGCTGAGCTCATGCCTCAGGTGGAACTGAGCACTCCACCCAGCCTGCGTCACAGCAGGAGAACTGCGGCTGCGCTGAGCTGGTGTCTAGTGTGGAACTGAGCGCTCGGCCCAGCCTGTGTCACAGCAGGGGAGCTGTGGCTGTGCTGAGGTAGTGCCTCAGGCAGAATTGCTTGCTGAGCTGAGCCAGTGTCTCCACAGAACAGCGCACTGAGTGAACCCGGGACTCTGGGGCTGAACTGTCTACCGAGTCCAGTTTGGGTCTGAAGGCACCACGCGACCCAAATCCTGTCCAGAGTCCCCTCTCCCACAGCAACTCTCACTGGCCACCACACCAATTGCCTCCACTGGAAGGCTCAGAGCTGCAAACCTCAGCCACTGCCGCTGGTGCCGCTAGTGCCACTGTCGCTGCTGGTGCCTCTGCCACTGCTGCTCTGATCCGAGAAAATTGCACTCTTCCCATGTGCAGGGGCACGCAGGTCCTCTGCACTCTGGTCCCTCTGAACCATGGAGCACTCCTGCTGCTGTGGTGTGGGGACCTTGGTGTTCCTGGCTCAGAAATCTGTGCAATTCCCTGAATTGTTCACTGGAGCTTCCAAACACGGTCCACACTGCTTGCCACCATCTTGGATCCTCCGAGAATACAAATTTAAAGTAAGTAATAGTAACTTAATTAAGCAAACTAAAATTGAAGTTTATAAATAGGTGAATTTTATTTTATTTTCTTATTTTTTTCTGTGTTCAGGTATCCTTTCTTTTCTTTCTTTTAGTATAATAGGTGAATTTTATACATTTACAGAATAATGCATAGTGAGTTTGGACTAGTGAAAACCTAATCACAAAAGCACAGAAAGCCTCCAAGGACATCTCTATTATCTGTGAGTCTTCAGTAGAAGTAAGTTAGGCAAATGAAAATTAAATATTAGAATAATTACTCTTTTATAAAATTGGATATTTTGTGGTCACTTCTTATTTTTTTTCAAAATACTCACCTAATTTAACTCATGCTTCATCAAAGACTATAGTATTAGTCATAAGATAGTTATGAAAGCTTAAGTTTTATGCTGATTTTTGATAGCCAAGCTTCAATTATAATGCCATACTTAAGTCATTTTTCAACTGGGTGATGTGTTGACTAATTTTATCTAATATGTGGTAGGAAGTATATTTCATTTTTTCTTGTTGCAATGAAACTTATGATAATTTACAGTCATGAAAGACAGTAAGATAATTTTGTACTTGAACTCAAAAGATTGGCCTATTTTAATAGAATCTTAACGTTTTTTCATGGTTTCCAAGTTTTAGGATTGATTATAGGGTCACAAAGGCGTTATATCTTTTCCTCATCAATGACAAAAAAATTCCCATTTAACTGAAGATCTCAAAGAGCTCAAAAAGAGAAGTATAGTATATTTTCAAAGAAAATCTATACAAAAGAATTTGCCATTCATGATGAGATAGACTGAAAAAACAAAACACTTTATATGTTTCCAGCTCTGTGTAGTATCAAGACATTTTGAAGAAGCATCTTTCTATCTGGGTCTCTTTGCTGACAACCCTCTGTATTTTATTTGTATGCAAGTGAATGACAGTTTATTGTGTCCCAGAGGACAGGGTATTAATGATGACTTGCTTCCTGCTGTGGGGACTGTCATAATTTTTTAGTCAGAAGAATGACAGAAGTAACAGCCAATCAGTATGCTAATACTTCTGGAGAGTGGGTAGTTAGTCCATTTTAACTAGGAGTTTTCTGCTAAATCCATAAGTGATTTTCATTAAAAATAGTGTAGTTTTTGATGGCCATACAAATTGCTCGCCAGAAACGCTTGAAGAAGCCATACATTTCTTTTGCGCAGCAGTCAGATTTCTACCTCAGCAGGCGTTTCTCAGTGGAAAAAAAAAAAAAAAAGAAAAGCTAATTGGAAAGGCCCATCTTGGTCAACAAGAACCAACCACTAAAACAGTCAGTGATTTTTTTTTTTATAGCAGTGTCTTAGCGTGGAGAATTCTATATAGTATGCAAAATTAAATCTAGTCTCTGATATGCAAACACAAGGCAAGGTCTTTCAAAACAATAGTTGAAAGCCAACTGTAAAAAATTCCTGTAAATCTCACAATATGATGTCATTCCTTTTTCTCTTTACTGTCCTGTTTCTTTACTTTACATGTTATTGTAAAAGGAGAAGGCACTCTTAAAACAATAGTGTTCAGTGGTAGCATCTATATATTCTAATATTTTATTAGCCATTTTATTACATACAGCCTATAGGGAATATGCTCCTCACTAGAAAAAGGGAATTTCTTAAAATGACTTCTGAGTCTTAGCACAGCACGTGAACACATGATTACAGGGGGGATTATTGGATTAAGGTATTGACAGTTGGCAGCCTTAAGGCTACAGATAAAACTAGCTCCATTTTCTATCCATAAAATCGCATTTTATTCTTACCAACATACAAACAACGCCAATTGTGTAAACTATAAAGTGAATTATTTTAGGAATACTATTGTCACTTAAATATGTTCATCATAGAAAGCAAAACAATAACAAACAACAACAGTTTCACATATGTATGAAATGCAAGGTAATATAATTTAATATCACAAACACATTTGTGGCATTCTGATTAATCCCCAAGGCTGGAAGAGAAACTCTCTGAAATGTATTGAGACATGTTCTTGGTAATTACAAAATAAAAACTAGGACTGTAGGAATTCAATGCTGTCCACAAATGTATTGGGTGTATCTTGACAGAACTTATATGTTATACCAAATGAGATTGTGTTTTTTGAAAACTATAAGAGACCTTGTTTGTTGCCTGCTGTTTTTTTAATACATGCAAATCTTTATATATTACAGAAAAACCTACCTGCCTTCTACAATCCCATAAACATTTTATTGTTTTATGAGATGTTAGTAATAAATGTGATTGATGATTTTTTTTTACAATCGTCTATTAGAAATACACTATTTTGTGACTGAGTACTTAGAGATAACTCAGTTCTAAACCAAGATGTGACAAGCTAAGAACTGACTTGAATACCAAAGTACTTGTTTAATATAATAATTAAATTTACTTGCACATTTATTTGAGATAGTATTTTTCTTCTAGTTTACAGAGTCTTTGCATTTCAGTCAATTGCAACTATTTCAAAAATGCTACCAGTATTGCTTGAGAAATGGCAATAGCTTGAAAACAACACACACACACACACACACACACACACACACACACACAGAGTCACAGGGGTAAATAGCTATAATTATATTGGAGTGCATCCAATAAATCAGCTATTTGGTTTACACTCACTACCTCTTCAAATTTATGAGCTCCTCAAACAATAATACTGTAAATTAGTTTTAGTACTACAAATTGGTGACCTTGGGAGTGTAGTTTATTGACAACTTTTTTGTTGTTATTCTCTTCTAAATACACGAAACATAACATGAACATTGATAATAAAATTAAGTGTGACTTCAACTACACCTTTATCCTTCATATTTGCAAACTCTATTGGCGGAATATAGTAAAGTAAATGTACTTTTATAAATATAAAATATAAAAAATGAAGTGCTAAGAGAGTCATCAATAAAATATTTAAAATTTTTTGCCATGTGCTTTAAAAATATTTTTTAGTATTTTTGAAGTTCACAACACTTCATTAAGTATGGTCAACATGTAGTACAAAAATTACTAGAATTATTCCTCCAGTTTAACTAAAATCTGTAGCTGTGACCAGAGATTCTGCCTTTCTGGCCCACCTGTCACTCTGAGCCTTTGGAAAAAATTAACCATATAGCACATATTCCTTCTGGAAAGTGATGGATTTCATGGTGATATTTCAAACAAGTATGTTTCATGCTTTAACTATATTCTTTCCCTATTGCTCTCTCCTCAGTTTTCATGCTGGTAACTTATTTATTTCCATACATCTCCAATTCTACACTCTTGTCATGTATAGGTATGTATATTTACACACAGATACACACATGCACACATACACATAAAGACTAGATTACATTTATGTAACATTTGTTTTTGTGAGTCTGACTTTTTAATTATTTTATTATATTTCTTTTTTAACACATACATTTATATTATTACACATGAATAAAACAAACTACATACAGCAGGAAGAACCATGAGACAAGCATGAATTATATAAATGTCACATTCGTAGTGATTTGGCTACTTGTCAAACTTGAATTAATCATCTTTCCTATCTTCTTGCATCTAAATTTTTGAGTGAAAATCAGTATCTAGGCTGAGCATGGTGGCACACGCCTTTAATCCCAGCACTTGGGAGGCAGATACAGGCAGATTGCTGTGAATTCTAGGCCAGCCTGGTCTGCAAAGTGAGTCTAGGACAAGCAAGGCTACACAGAGAAATCCTGTCTAAAAAACAAAACAAACAAACAAACAACCCCCCCAAAAAAAAAACAAAAAGAAAGAAAGAGAAAATCAATATCTGTCATATCTCATCTCTGTTTAACTTAAATCATTTATTTTGATTTAAAAAGATCTTATCCCCTAACCAGCTAAACTATCTGGTCTTCAACCCCCATCAGAGACAGTGATTAATGATACAACAAATGAACAAATGTTGTAACTTTGCTCTTCTTATGACTGAATGAAACTTTCTTATGTGTTTTCTTTTTTTTTCTATTCATCTATTGATAGACACCTAGGCTGATATGTCAATTTGAATTTACCCAATAGTGAACAATAATACCAAGCAAACTTATATCTTTGGTTATTATTGTAATAACCAAAGCCTTTTGTAATAACTATTGGGTTCTTTGCATTTTTTAATCTCAACTTCTTTTCAGTTTATTTGTTTTTTAACATTGAGCTATTTAGGGGCTAGAGATACGGCTCAGTAGTTAAGAGTACTGATTACTCTTCCAGTGGATTCCGCCTTGATTCTCATCATCCACATTGTCACTCGCAACTTTTTGTAACTCCACGTTCCAGGGGACCTGATACCCTCTTCCAGCCTCCATGGAAACTACACAGATGTGGTACATATATATATATATATATATATATATATATATATATATATATATATATAAGCAAAAATCCATATACATATAATAAAAATATGTATAGTAACTTACTACATGGACTTGTGTTTTTCCTTGGCTGTGTTTGGACCTTGAAGTTTGTTACAGGTCTATTCATCTATTGCTGCTCTTGTTGTCTGTGCCGTCAGGTCACATCCAAATATTTATTGTTAAGAACCACGTCAAGCACATTTCCCTATATATTCTTTCCATAGTTTTAAAATCTCAGCTCTTCTATAAATCTTATTCAACTTTGAGATAATGTTTTGTTTACAGTTTGAGATAATGGCCAAATTTTATTCTCCATGTATGAGTGTCCATAATTAGACCACTTTCCTAGCAAACAGTTACAATTTCACTTTTTTACTGATTCACCTTCTTCAGCAATCCTAGGTTGTTATGAAAAAGATCATTTCAATTACCTATTTTATTCAAAAGGGCTCTGGCATCTATATACCTTCTGAAGAGTCCACAGAATTTCAAATGTCATTTATCCCCAGCTTGCAAAATCATGCCCCTGCTAGAACATGAGGTAAATCATAGTGAGCTGCTGTGGACAATTTGAAGTAGCCCATATCCTACACCTGGGATTAAAACAAAAACCTACTCACATATCATTTCCATGATAAAAACAAAACAAGACAAAGCAAAATTCTCACTACACTTACCCATGATTGAAATTTAATGGAAATGAAGAACATATTTCAAGCAATTTTTAGAGAAAATAAGGAGGTATGGACAGCTTTATATCCACACAATTAGCAAAATATGTTAGTAAAGAAGACAAAGTAAAAAAGAAAAAATCAGATTGAATTATAGTAAAGAACAGTTTTATAATTTATTTTTATTATTTTTTATGACCCTCTGGAGCCTTCTACTTTGCTATTCTCCCATGCTTCTCTCATCTAGAGTCCCAATAGAATGTCCTCCCCTCTGTCCCAGTTTCCTGGTAAGTGAAGGCTTTCATAGGACATGCCCCTTGGGCTAATATGCAGATATAAGTGAGTATATACCATTTGACTCTTTCTGCTTCTGGGTTAACTCACTCATTATGATCATTTCTAGCTCAATCCATTTATCCACAAATTTTGAGAATTCCTTGTTTTTAATAGCTGAATAGTATTCCATAATGTATATATATCACAGTTTCTTTATCCATTCTTCTACTGAGGGACACTTAGGCTGTTTCCATGTTCTGGCTATTATGAATAAGGCTGCTATGAACATGGTTGAGCAAATTTTCTTGTTGTGTGCTGGAGCATCTTCTGGGTATATTCCAAGGAGTGGAATAGCTGGGTCTTGAGGAAGCCCTATTCCCATTTTTCTGAGATAGCACCAGATAGATTTCCAAAGTGGCTGTACTAGTTTGCATTCCCACCAGCAATGAAGGAGTGCTCCTCTCTCTCCACATCCTTTATTATTTTTTATTTATTATACGTCTTTTTTTACTCTGTGTGTATGAATGTATGTGTGTGTGTGTATGTGTGTGTGTGAGCATGTGTGTGCCTCATGTGTACAAATGTCCAAAGAGACCAGAAGAGGGCATCAGATCCCCTAAAGCTACAGTCACAGGAGGTTGTGAGGTGCTGGGGGACAGTAAAAGGAATGGAAGTCAGGTCCTGTGGGAAAAATAACAAGAGCTTTTCACCTCTGAGCCTCTCTCTTCCCCACAAAAAATAATCTTTAAAAAAAATGGGCCAAGCAGAACAAAGTAAAATCTTACCTAACTTCCTAATGATATATAGAAGTCGCCACAGGAAGAAACTGCCCATAATGCATATGGAATCCAAAAATGTGGCAATGGCAAATCCTAAAACAATATGAAAAAAAAAAACAGAGGAAAACCTAAGGATACATTTTAAGAAATAAAATAAAGAAAATCTTCACATTTGAGAAAAATACTAGAGCTGAGCATGGTGATGCATACCTTTAATCCCAGCACTCAAGGAGGCATAAGTAGGCAGATTGCTGTGAGGTTGAGGTCAGCTTGGTCTACAAAGCAAGTCGAGGGCAGCCAAGACTACACAGAGAAACCCTGTCTAAAGAAAAAACACCCAAGAAAAAACAAAACAAAACAAACAAAAACTCCCCAAACCAAACGACAAAAATAAAAAACAAAACAGACCTAGAGTAATTGATCTCTTACTAATCAATAGGTCTTGCATACAAAAATAGGTTTTGCATCAAAGTTAAATGGTAAGAATTTACACAATTCGTTAATGGTATGAATACATGATTAAAATCAATTAATTTTCATCACAAAGATAACAGATAAAAAGAATATATAACCATCCTTATTACTCCTGAAAAATAACTATTCTATCCAAATCAATATGATAAAGAAATATTCTTAGTGAACTAGGAAAGGCAGAGAGTAGATGCCCAATATTGTTGAGCTAATTCTGTATATTACTGAAGAAGTTGGTATGGAATACTACTCAGCTATTAAAAACAAGAAATTCCTGAAATTTGTGGACAAACAGATTGAACTAGAAATGATCATAATGAGTGAGTTAACCCAGAAGCAGAAAGAGTCAAATGGTATATACTCATTTATATCTGCACACTAGCCCAAGGGGCATGTCCCACGAAAGTTTTCACTTACTAGGAAACTGGGACAGAGGGGAGAACATCCTATTGGGACTCTAGATGAGAGAAGCATGGGAGAATGGCAAAGTAGAAGGATCCAGAGGGCCCTAGAAACCTACTAGTAGAACATTATGATAGGCAGATTTGGGCTCAGGGGTCCCGCTCAAACTATGGCACCAGCCAAGGACAATATAGGCTAAACTTCAAACCCCTACCCAGATCTAGCCAATGGACAGGACATTCTTCACAGTTGAGTGGAGAGTGGAGACTGACTTTCACAAGAACTCTAGTGCCCCATATTTGACTATGTCCCTTGGAGGGGGAGGCCCAATGGCACTCAGAGGAAGGATAGCAGGCTACCAAGAAGAGACTTGATACCCTAGGAACATACACAGAGGGAGGAAGTCCCCCTCAGTCATAGTCATAGGGGAGAGGAGTAAGAGGAAAATGGGAGGGAGGGAAGAATGGGAGGATACAAGGGCTGGGATAACCATTGAGATGTAATATGAATAAATTAATTAAAAAAAAAAAAGAAGTTGGACGTGTCTGTGTCAGAAAGGAACTAACTGTTCTAGCCAGGAGAAGAAAACAAAAACAAGAAATGTAGTTAAAAAGGAAGGCAGGAAAAAAGGAAGAATGAAGAGAAGAGAAAAATAATTCTAAGAGGCAATGAGAAAATGCAAATCCACAAAAGGATTAGGATGTATGCTAAATATTGATTCTACCCATAAAGCAAAATTTTATAAGCATATCTTTTGGATATGCATATTGCATATAATACAACCACTACAAATTGGTACACTAGCAACAAACAAGTAAAATCACTTTAAGGAGCTGGTGATATGGTTTAGTATTTACGAATGTTGCTGCTCTTGCAGAGGACAGATACAGTTTTCAGTGCCCATGTCAGGTAGTTCACACCTGTATGTAAATCCAGGTGCAGTTATCTGAAACCCTACTCTGCCACATGAGTATCCACACACACATGTGCATAAACATACATATGCACAAATAAAAAATAAATTCTCTAAACATGGTGTTATATAGTCACATAAAAATTAAATATCCTTGAATATGCCTGATAAAAAACGTGTAGGATCTCCACTATAAACTTGTCAAACATTACTGAGAAATTGGATGACTAATTAAGGAAATAACATACATACCCTTGTATTTAAAATACTATATTGATGCCATTTTTTCTGCCAATAAATCTAGAGTACGTATGACACCAGGGAAAGTCCCCTTTAATTAAAACCCTCAAAATTTAACTATAAATTAAAAATGAAAACATTATCAATATATTCTGTTCATGAAACTAAGCTGTGACATTATAGTAAGCCAACTTGCACAGATAGACAATGGTCCTAACACATATTTTAAAAAATATTTTTTATTGAAAAATAAAATCACTCATATTACATCTCAATTGCTATCCCATCCCATGCATCCTCCCATTCCTCCCTCCCTCCCGCTTTCACCCCATTCCCCTTCCCTATGACTGTGACTGATGGGGACCTCAGCCCCCTGAATATGATGCTAGGGTATCAAGTCTCTTCTTGATAGTCTTCTATCCTTCCTCCGAGTGCCATCGGGCCTCCCTATCTAACACATATTTTTAAGAAGGACTCACTGGTATGGATTCTTAAAAATATATGAGGAAAAGATAGCCAAATTATGAAAAGACAACCAACTTTACTTGACTTGTTGCCAAAGAATCGTGTAATTTTAGAAAGTTAGTAGACTATCAGCATGCCTCCACACCCTTTAATTTCAAAGCCAGAGAACAGTCTTATTGAGTACGTAGACTGGATGAGAATCCCATGTATTGTTGATGTCAGTGTAATTCTGTGACCTAAACACAGACATTTCCTATGACCCTCAAAGTTCAATCATAGATATATCAACAAATAATATTTTAATAGTGCTGTCCAGTGAATTATAAGCTAGCTAACTCTAGGACACACTAGTTTTTTGAACAGATGTTAACAATAGAGAGATTGTTTCCATTATAAGAAAAACAACGAAGTTCTTTATTTTTATTACATAACATGTACACAATACAAAGTTCTATAGGTGGGAACCTAAAAGGTGGAGAATCTTTGAGAATTATTTGGGGTTTCCTCAGACTTCAATTCACTGGAGACTGATGGAGGAGTAAATGGCATTTATGGTATTGCTCAAGTATAATTGATATAGCAGCTGCAATGAAAATGTAGCACTCAGGTATCCCGATGCAGGCAGCATGGTAGATTCAACACTCTCAGGTCCCCCTCAGGGTTAGCTGCAATATTCTCAGCGGCCATGTTTCCCACAGGCAGCTTCCAGCGTGCGTGCATAGCGGGGCTGTCCGTGTTGGTTCATTGCTGCCAGATGGAGGTTCTCCTAGCACATGACTTGGATCATCAGCATGAGCAAAACTTTTTTTTTAACATTGTAACATATTATTTGGGAGAAAATAGTATTTTTTAGGAGGCATTGAAACAACATTTATTTATTTTTTAAATTTATAATATAATTACGTTATTTCTCCATTCACTTTTCTTTCTCCAAATCCTTCCATGTACTTATCCTTGCTCTCTCAAATTCATGGTCTATTGTTCACTATTTTTTGGTATATATATTTAATTTATACACACACACACACACACACACACACACACACACACACCTACTTCTAAGTACAGCAATATATCCTGTTCAGTCTCTATATGGTCTTATATGTGTGTTTTCAAGGATGACCACTTTGTGTTGAATAACTAGTTGGTGTGCTGTTCCCTGGGGAAGGCTATTTCTCTCACTTATAGCATTCCTTAGTTTCCTGTAGTTTTTTTTTTTGTGTGTGTGTGTGTGTGTGTGTGTGTGTGTGTGTGTAGGTTTTTTTTTTTTTCTGGTGGGATTTCCTCCTGTCCACGCAAGCACATCTAGTGCCCAGCTCTTGTTTGACAATATTTGTTTTTATGCTTCCAATTAGATTTTTAACTCTAAGTATTTGTACTAGAAGTGATATTTAATTTACTCTATTCAGTTTTATAAGAGAACTAGGAATACGATTTCACATAAGCTTTATAAGAGGGAATAAAACTCCACGCTATTTGGTCAAATGTCTTCTTTCATGTAAATGCTACGTAAATCTAAAGCAGTGGACAGGGTTCTACTTCATTTTTAAAACTAGTTCCAAGAGTTTTCCTTTTTCTAACTAAGATTTTAATCTCCACTCCTTCTGTTCAAGCTGCCACATCAGATTTCTTTGTATTTATTTTTTATTATTAAAATTAAAATTTTTTTACATATACATTTATACTATTACACACATATATAATAATCTACCTACAGCAAGAAGAACCAGGAATTATATAAATGTTCTATTAATAATGTTTTTTTCTATTTGTATTTGGCAGTTTTGAAGAAAACATCTTTTCTACCTTGGTGTATCTAAAATTCTGAATGTAAATCAATATCTATCATGTCTTGTCATTATCAACTTAAAACACCTATCTAGACCCGAAGACATCTTAACCCCTAAACAACTTTTTTGAATTTTAGTGCAGTTTAACATTCTCTCAGTCAAACCCCGGTTCATTCTTCTATGTTCAAAAGTGTCAGTGAAAAGCAAATACATAATATATGAAAAAAATGTATAGAGGCCGAATTCGCTAGGTCTATACAGAAATAGAAAAAAAAAACTACCCTAAATCTTACAGGGAATTATAAAAGACCCCAGATAACCAAAACAGTGCTGAGCAAAAAGACCCAATTCTAGAGAGACTACCATGACCAATCAAGATATATTACTGAGGCATAGTAATGAAACATACAAACAATATGGTACTGGCAAAAAAACGATATTTAGAACAATGGAACAAATGGAAGTCCTGAACATGAGCACATGTAATTGCAGCATTTAATGCTTGATAAAGATGCAAAACACACATGCTGGGTAAAAGACAGCACCAACAAATGCTGCTGCTAGGAAAACTGGATGTCCACGTGGGAAGACTTTTGGTTTATTTTGGTTTGTTTCATTTCATTTCTATCTTAGTGTATTTTCTTATTTGTTTTGGTTTTTATTTTTGTGTTTTGTGTTTTTCCTTTAGAAAGAGAGACAGGGACAGAGATCAGAAAGTTGGTTGTATGGTGCTGATCTAGAAGTTGGGGGAGGGGAAATGCCAATATATTGTATGAGAAAAAAATTTATATTAAAAATAAGTGTCATAAAAAATAAAATTAACCCTATTTATATCCTCTTGCACAAAAACTGATTCCAAATGGATCATATCTAAATGTGAAACCTCAAATGCTAAAACTGCTGGAAGAAAAGTTCCCTATTTGAGGTCAGTGGAGGAAAGGACTTGCTGATTAGGACTCCTTTTACACAACAGTTAGGGCTAACCATTGACAAGGGAGACTTCCTAAAACTAAGGGAGCTTCTGCAAAACTAAAGAAAAAAAAATCAGTTGGATGAAGAGGACTCTCACAGAATAGGAAAGAGTGTTTTCCAGCTATTCATCTGGCAGAGGATTAATATCCAGAATATATGAAGTGTCCAAAAACAAATGAGTCGAAACAAAACAAAAGTCAAAGTAAAACTTAAAAACAATAAACATAAACACAGATGACCCACTTAAAAAATGAGCCTGTGATCTGAACAGAGAGTTCTCAAAGGAAGAACATATATGCTTAAGAAACATCTCAAAATATATTCAGTCTCCTTAGAAATTAAGGGGCTGAAAGTAAAAACAACTTGAGATTTCACCTTACTCCTATCAGAATGGCAATAATGAAGGAAACAGCTTATAGAAGGTACTGGAAGGGACGTGGAAAAGGGGCACCCTCAGTCAGTGTTGGTGGAATTACAAACTGGTGCACCTACTCTGGAAGTTAGTATGGAGAATTGCCAAAAAGCTAAAAATAAAACTGCCATATGACCAAGCTATGTCGTTCTTTGGCACGTCCTTAAAGAACTGGTCAACCTACTCCATGGATGCTTGCTTTGCCATGGTCATTGCTTCTCCACTTACAATATCTAGGAAAGGAAACCACCTTAAAGGTCTCTCAAACATTGAGCTGTTTAGGACCTAGAGATAACAGATTAGCAGCTAATAGCACTGGCTACTCTTTTGGTGGGTCCTGGTTTGAATCACAGTGCCCACAAGGTCACCCACAGCTTCTTGTAACTCCAAGTTCCATGACACTCGATTTCTCTCATAAATGGAATCTAGGCTTTATGTGAAAAATAATCAAAGAAATGTAAATTGAAGGACAATTAGGTTGAATGGTTAATGAAAAAGTGGTGCATATACATAATGTAATACTGTTTAGCTGGAAAGAAAAATAAAATAATAAAACCGGAGGGAAATTGATTGAAAAATGATATTCAGTAAGGTAACCCAGACCTAGAAACACAAACCTGACATAGTCTCACTCATCCGGAAACTCCTAGTTCCAAATGTGTAGCCACGAGCACATAAGCTGGAACAACAGCAGAAACCAGGAAATTAAAAGGGTTCATTTCAGAGTTATTTTTCTTAACCATGGAGGTCCTCTGAGAAAATATAACACTGAGTAATTTCCTCTCATATTACTGCCTCTGTCACAAGCTAGGCAGCTAAAGGAAAATGCCCCAAAATTTTATGTGTTCTTATATGAGAAGCTGATGGCATATAATATTTATACCTTGGTGGTAAGTAACGCAATCTAGCAGCAATCTAATGAATCCTGACCCAACAGCTGTATCAAGAATAGGAATAGTGTAACTAAATAAGTGTCTGAATCTTTATGAGACCGAAGGTACAGAGTGCGCATGTTCGGCAGGGCACTACTTATGCTGAACTGTTAGCGTCAACATTTCGTGAGTCTGAAAAAAAAAAAAACACCCGTTTTACTTGTGTACTCTGATCACTAGTGTCAATTTCCTTGATAAGAGGCACACATTAGATAGGCTGCGAAATATTACTCCTGGAATCTATTACTAAGAAATACAGATTTCTGAAATTTAATTCCCTAAGTTAATGAACCTAGTAAATTTGGTCTGATGTATTCCCGGTTAATATGTTAAATCAGAGTCAATTTATTTGCATATGCACAAGTTTGTTGACATTTAAATCAATCTTGAAGAAAATATGTATCATCGTAGAGATGCGTTATTTATAGTTCTTACACATGAAGATTCTTATTAGGCTTCGTTCATTTGCTGAATCAAAGTGGAAGGAGGAAAAAAAAAACAATTAGCTCAATGTGTTTTGCTTTATATAAATGCTAATTCTGAGCACAATGTTTTTTTTTTTCTTTTTGTTTTTGAGCTAAGGCCTTCAAATCACTGTGTATGATTGAGTATCCCTTAAGTGGAGCCACTTATCTCAAACATAGTCAGAACACCAAGATCAATCAATGTCTTGGTCCATTTCAGATGGTTGTGGTCAGTGTAGGTTGTGCAGAGGCAGGATATTATGGTCAAAGTTGTAGTGCAACAAGATAGACAGGTAAAGGAAAACACCTACTGTATTTTATGTGTTCCTATATGAGAAACTGATAGCATGTAAATATTTATACTTTTTGATAAGTAATGCAATCTAGCAGCAATCCGACTGATCCACCCTCAGGAAGCCAAGATTTACAGGATGGGATCTGAAACATAAAATATCTCCTTGAGAGGACACCCCTACTTATTTCTTCTAACTAGGCTGTACATTTTAGTGTCTCCTATGCCTTACAAAAATGGCACCATCAACTTGTGACAAAGCCATCAGCCCATGAGCTTATAAAAAAAAGCTAATAGTCCAATCAAAACGTTCTGCCCAGCCTCCAAATGTTCATGTCCATCTCATAATTCAAAATGTATCTATTTTATTTCCAAGTATCTACAAACTCTTCACAGTGCAGCATTAGGGTCATTTAAAAGTCAAAGCTCAAAGTCTCTTTTGAGACACAAGACAGACAGACTTGTAGAATTTCTTTTTTAAAAAGCGAGTTATATATTTCTAAGTTAAATAAAGTGAACATTCCTGTTGCAAAAACGCAACGGAATCAAGAATGAGACAAAACTTACACAAACATTAATTCCTGTAGCTTCCTGGCATACCTAAGGCATGTGTTGGCATGACATGTCTCCACAGGCCTAGAGGTGCCTTGCTGTCTGCAAGTCGGATGCCTTTGCTTTTCCTTCTTGCATCTCTCCTCCGAGGTTGTTCCATGTTCTTAAAGTTGCCAACATCCTGGGGCAGGTGGGGGTGATGTCTACACTGTGGCTCATGCCTTTCCTTCGTAGCTTTATGCAGGGGCCTGTAGAGCAACCTATATTATAATTCCTGGTCTCCTTGGCCTTTTCTTTGGGATATGTGTGGAAACAGCCATTAATCTACAAATCTTACATTCTGCTTACTTGAAAAATTAGGGCCATGTGCATGACCCCACGTCCTGCAACGAGCTTGAGTGGTAGCCATGCCTTATTGGTCCACAACTACCTTGGCCTAAGAGTGATTAGGTGGCCATGGACATCAGTGATCCAAGTATCTCTGTAGTAGAATATTGAATCCTTTGAGTGTATACTGAAGAACTGTATATCTGGGTCATACGGTGGATCTGCGTTTGGCTTTTTGAGAAATTCCCATGTTGATTTCCCTAATTGCTGCATCAGATTGTAATCCCACTAACAGTAAATAAGAGCTCACATAACACAGCTTAACATTTTTTTTTTTGGCCGCTTTTATTTCTTTTAAGAATTCTCAGTTCTGATCCATAACTTATTTTTTGACTGGGCCATTTGCTTTCTTGTCTTTGTGTCTTTTAAGTTTTTGCATATATGCATATTAATACACCTAGGGCGAAACGGCTCCCTCCAAAGTTCTGTTTTTGAGACATGGTCTCACTATGTAGCCCTGGGTGTGTGAAAATTACCATGTATAATAGAGTAGCCTTAAACTCGTGGAGATCTGCCAGTGTCTGGCTCCTGGGTGCTAGGATTAAAAGCATTTGCCAAGAGTGTAAGAGACAGACAGGTCAGAGGACAGTGGAACAGTACCTCTGAATCAACTGAAAAAGTCTCACATGACCTCACAGAGACTGAAGTAGCAAGCACAGGTTTAACACTAGCCTGCATTAGGTCTTCCGCATACATATTAAAGCTTTCAGCTTAGCATTTTTATGGCACTTCTGGGTACGTGAATGAGTGGGGTCTCTGATTCTTGTGTCTTCCCTTGGGGGCAGTTTTCTTCTCTTGATTTACCTTGTACAACTTTGATGTGGTGGTTTTTTTATTTTATCTTATTATATGGTGGTTTTTATTTTATCTTATTATATTTTATCTTGTTATGTTTGGTTGCTACATCTTACAAGCCTGTTCTTTTCTAGTGAGAGACAGAAATGAACTGGATTTGAAGGGAGGGGAGGTGCAGATGAATTGGGAAGAGTAGAGGGAGGGAATCCATAATCAGGATGTGTTGTGTGAGAAAATAACTGATTCTCAATAAAAGAAAAATTGGTCACTCCAAGAACCACAAACCATGCAACAAATACCACAGTGCCAGACAGACGAATTCTCCCCTTCAACTTGATCAGAAGTGTCCAAGAGACCCTTGACCCTTATAAGAATATAGACCATTGCTATCACACTCAGTTTCCCCCTCAGAACTGTAGGGTAAGACCATATTGCTGAAGAGAGCAAACACTTTGGACACAGAACCTGGAGGAATCAAGCTATATCCAACCCTGGAAATGGTCTGTCTCTCATAGCATGGGAAGTTTTTGTGCAAGCTACCAAAGGAGAAAAGTAATTAATAGTTCTACCTAGCTGTAAAGCCTATGGGACACAGTGACCTGCTCTGCAAGAGACCCCCCCCCAACAGTGGGACAATGTCACTTTAATTTTGGGAATAATCCACAACTATATAAGTGGACTTAAGGCTCATGTTTGGTCTTACATACCTATTAATGTCTGGAGAGGAAATGGACCCCACTGGAGAACCCACCTACTTCCATCTTTTAATTAATCGAGATTCTAACTATATCCTAAATGCCTATCCTTACAACAACAGGGAAGTGTGGGTCTCATTTCTCACTTGCTGCTCCCACAGACCAGCTCCAGAAACAGTGAAGAGGAAAGAAGACAAAGTCTTGGTGGATCCACAGTAGGGAGAATTAAACAGGTGGTGAACACCTGATTGAGGGAAACAAACCAGTGGGGAACAGCTGCCTATAGGAGCTATGTGTTGAGGAGAGGTTGAGAAATGGAGGAAAAAAGAAATACTGAGACCCAGGCATATGTGGTCCAAAAACTGAAGGTTGTAAAGCATAGAAGAACTTTATTTTTCTGTCTCTCTCACATGTTTACTATCTGTCTGTCTCTGTCTTGCTTTCTCTCACTCCTTGGGCCAACCCCAATATTTTATTTATAGTGAAGTTCAATTGTTTTCATCACAGATTACATTATGATTTTTCTCATCTTTTACAACCAATAGGGCATTCAAAAATCAATAAAGCAAGAGAACAGTCTAATAAGGAAATAGAAACAGTTCTGTATAACCTACAAAAAAAAACATACAGCAAAAATCAATCAATTTCCAAACAATGGACAGCATAACCTGATTTTTATTTCTTAAACAATACTTGGGAAAGTTTAATCATAAATTTTCCCAGGCTAAAGCCATTGTGTTTACATGATTGTCATACCATCATAGCTTGAATTAAAAGTTCTTTAATAAAGAAAAAACTTGACTTACACCCAGTCTCAAACTAATAGGTGTGCTATCTAAGCCTAGGCTAACTGCCAAGGGTCTTCTGTTATAAAATATAGGAAGTCCCCCTCATGAACAGTCATGGCGGGGAATAAGGGAAAAATGTGAGGGAGGGAAGAATGGGAGGATACAAGGGACGGGATAACCATTGAGATGTAACAAGGATAAATTAATTAAAAAAATTGAAAAGTTAAAAAAAATCTGTAAAGCATGATGTTCCAATCCCACCTTCTAGTGCTTCCAAAGCAGATTCTAAAGAAAGTTTTCTCTGACTAGCAGTATCTAGTAAGGTACTGTTATGTCAAGGTCCTAACTTTCTCCCAAGCAGTTTCTGCCTGACTGCGTGCAGTTGAGCCAAGAAATCTATTATTGTCTCAAGCCTTTGGTCAGATGCCTTCCTTCAACATTCTCTGTGGGAAAATATCTTCCCTGTGTAAATTTCATTAGGGCTCATAGTCAAAGTGGGAAATAGAGAGAAAGACAGTTTTAGAAGACAAAACAGATTTCAAAGTAAATTTTTTTAGACAAAATTACACCTGGACCATACATAATATTTCGGGGCAGTGTTGAATTGAAGACAATGATGCCTACTCCAAGATAGTGTCTTCTAGATGTGACTTGGATGCTGTGCTTTTTCAATCTCAGGTGTGGTTGCTTAGAGCAATCTAGTGTGATGAGGAGTGGACATGCCAATGAGTATAGGAGAAAGTTTACAAGCTCCAGCCCTAGATAAAGAACTACAGACAGTGAGTGGTTGCTGAGAGAATAATCATCAGTTTTTCACAGGGTCTAATCAAATCCCATGTGTACAGCCCTATAAACATGTACATGAGAAGAACATTAGGTGGATTCAAATATATATATATATATATATATATATATATATATGTATATATATGTATATGTATGTGCGTGTATGTATGTGGAAACAATTGTTACACATATCCACACTATATTATATACTATGTATTTTAAAAACTGAAACATACACATAAATATTATTAAAAACTAAACAAGTTAAGAAGAATTCTAGAAGGAGATAGAGTGGCTGGGAAAAATTGGAGGTGGGTGAATAGGGAATGGAAATGGCATATATGCAGTATAGCCATGTCTGAAATTCCCAAAGTATAGATATAAAATAATTATCATTGTGGGAAGAGAGACAAATTATAAGACAAGAACAATTCCTTATATCTTACATTCTCAACTGTTGATGCAGTTTTTCTAAATGGGAAATCCTAGAGAACAAAGTTTTGAAGTGGGTCATGGGGTAAAATATTAACAGTCTAGACTTTAAAGGCTTCATACAAATCTAAGGAATCTAAGAATGGGGATCAGGAAAAGTGTTGATCAAATGTTACAGAGCTCAGTAAAGGGGACTGATACCATCATTCACACTTCAAGTTTGATAGTCATTAAAAAAGAGAAATGGAAATGGGTGTGTTATAGTGTGGAAGTCAGAGGCAATATTAGTCAGAAATGATAAAAGGCTAATAACCTCAGGTTATTCTATCTACCATTATAATGCTCTCAGGCCAGTATATGTACTTCTGCTCTATATGCTAAGAAAATTTCTCTCTCTCTCTCCCTCCCTCCCTCCCTCCCTCCCTCCCTCTCTGTCTCTGTCTCTCTCTGTCTCTCTGTCTCTGTCTCTGTCTCTGTCTCTGTCTCTGTCTCTGTCTCTCTCTCTCTCTCTCTCTCTCTCTATCTCTCTCTCTCTCTCTCTGTTCTTTGTGTGTGCATTTGTTTTATTCTGTTCAAATATAGAGACATGCATTTGCTGATATATTACCAGAGTAATGCAGACAAAAAAGCTGTATCTGTGAATTGCAGGCTTTTGTGAATTTAAGCAACTTATGTTTCTCTGCAGAATGATGAAAAGAAGTTCAGCTACAAATGACGCTTAATGATAATGAATTCCTCTTTATGTGATGTTTAAGGTTCAATGGCAGCAAGACTTCTCATCAGCATTGTTTGCTGAGGCTTGTTGTTCTTCCGTTCTCCACATAAACAGCTGTGGGTTCTCCTGACTACGCCTAAAATATATAAATATGCATATACATACATTTATGCACAAAAACACACACTGTAAAAAAACTGTTTAATGACACAAAGAATAAAGTAGAAATCAGTCAAATTCCTACTCTGAAAATAATCAGCATTTGTAATGATCCATGCATCTTCTTCAGCACCATACATATGGGTCTTTCATTATTTTTTTAATTTCACATCTCCACTCATCTTGTAATGGTTAATTTTATATTTTCAACTAAGCTGAACTAAGGAATTCCATTATAGATAATAAATTTTACTTCTGAGTGTGTCTATTAGAAAGAAAAGTCTTGTTGAAAAGATTTCTATTTAAACTGGTAGACTGAGTTAAAACTCTCTGTCACAGAAGTAAGCAGTGTCAGCTTCTAATCCATCAAGAAACAGTCTATTTGTCCCCCAGCAGAAGATGGGATAAAGACACTGTGGTACATTTACACTATGGAATACTACTCAGCTATTAAAAACAAGGAATTCCTGAAATTTGTGGACAAATGGATTGAACTAGAAATGATCATAATGAGTGAGTTAACCCAGAAGCAGAAAGACTCAAATGGTATATACTCACTTGTATCTGGACACGAGCTAAAGGGGCATGTCCCATGAAAATCTTTACTTATTAGGAAACTGGGACAGAGGGGAGGGCATCCTATTGTGACTCTAGGTGAGGGAAGTATGGGAGAATGGGGAAACAGAAGGATCCAGAGGGTCCTAGAAACCTACAAGAAGAACATTATGATGGGCAGATCTGAGCCCAGGGGTCCTGGTCAAACTATGGCGCCAGCCAAGGACAATACATATAGTAAACTTTGAACCCTTACTCAGATCTAGCCAATGGACAGGACATTCTCCACAGTTGAGTGGAGAGTGGGGACTGAGTTTCACAAGAACTCTGGTGCCCCATATTTGACCATGTCCCCTGGATGAGGAGGCCTGGTGGCACTCAGAGGAAGGACAATAGGTCACCAAGAAAAGACTTGATACCCTATGAGCATATACAGGGGGAGAAGGTCCCCCTCAGTCACAGTTATAGGGGAGGAGAGTAGGCAGAAAGTGGGAAGGAGGGAGGAATGAGAGGATACAAGGGATAGGATAACAATTGAGATGTAATATGAATAAATTAATAAACTACATTAAAAAAAGAACAACATGAACTCTTAACTGATAAACCATCATTACCTGTCCCTGATTGTAACTTTAATAAATCATCTTTGTAGTTAAAAAAAAAAAGGTTAAAAAAAAAAAAGAAAGAATCATGGCAAGCAGCAAATACTATCAGTTGATTTAATTTCCCTAACGTGAATGAGGTGATTGTCACTCTAATTTAGATTTTCTACTATTAGAGATTCTTCTCAAACAATTTTAAAGTTATTTTAGGATCTATGTATTTAATTTATATATTTAAATTTTATTGAACATAATTTGGTTGTCACCCAAAATAGTTACCTCTATTATTGTTATTTAGTAAGTAAATTGTTTGTAATTCACCCCACATATTTATTTTTCTTTTGTCAATTTCCATGTACCCTATTATGTATTTTAAATGTAATATAAGCACATTTATTTTAATATCTCATTTCATTATATTTTCTAAAACCTTTCAAAAATGTGGAATAATCAGGAAAAATTCAGCATTTTTACCCCATTCCTACCTTCAGTAGAAAGTTTTGTTTTTCATGATTGAAAATTAGCCTTGCTAAGTAATTTTTGACAATCTCACTGACAAGTAATTACTTACCTCCTATTCCCACATTACTGACAATTGTATTTGAAATGGCCTGAAGTCACTTTTTTTTTGGTCCACATTTACAATGGCCCCAATGCTTTTCTATTGATTGTTGACCCCACAGTTGTGGTTGTTAGAATTCTAACAGAGTAGATTTCTCTGTTGCTCTACAGAAACACAAATTATAACCTGCCTAAAATTGTAGCTCCTCTTTTAACATTCCCTTTCATCTTTTACATAAGAGAAACCATTTTGTTTTTTTGAGTCTCCATTTTGATCATAAGGTGAAATTAAGTTCCGGTTCTCCAGCTGTACCTGCCAGGGAGCTTGAGTAGACTTTTCCTTACAATTCAATACTTGTTGAACATTCTGCTTGAATTCATGATATATATTCTATGTAAACAAATCCACAATGTCCTTTCTCCAAGAACAGTGGGCAACTGGAAATTTCCCAAACCTATATCATAGCCAATCAGCTTAAAATGCTTTGTCTAGCCACATGGATACGTCATGCTCAGAACAAAATCTATTCTTATGTTTAGCTAATCAAAATGATCTAATGCTGGTATCTCCCTTGCTTTCTCCTGATAACCTGGTTCTTACCTGGGTATGGTTAGAAACAGACCAGGGTCACAGTTTGGCTCTCAAGAGTCCACTATAGCCCTGGCCATGGTCATTCTTGGGGTGTGGCATTTTAATAAACCATCAATATCTCACTGAGGTGGGTGCTAGGGTAGTTTGTTGTGGCAATCCTTGTATTATAACAAACTGTAATGTCCACTTACTGCTTCATTACTCATAATCTTGGTCTAGGAGTTTATTTGGAACTTTCATTTCTGCATAAAGGAGATTATTTATAGTTTTTTATTCCTTTTTCTCAGTCAACTTTATCAGCGGGAATGTAGTAATAATTTAATTGTGTAATTGTTTGTTTATGCAATGTGGTAATCTAACTCCGAATTTTGCACACAGAAATTCTGGGCCTCTGACCAGTAATTGGTTAACTAAATGAACTGATGATACTGCCATCTTTGTGAGACCATATAATCTTGGCAATGTTATTATGCTATTGTGCACCTTTAATTATTTTTATAAACCACACCCACCCACACTTTCTAAAGATATGTATATATGTATATATGAGAAGTTACTTATCTCTTATAAGATAATATATTTATAAAAGTATTTAAATGAAAGTGAATCATTATATCTCATCCTACAATAAGCTCAATTCCATGTAAAACAAGAGCTGAGCCTTGAATCTGATACCTTGATGATGATATAAAGTAAGGAATATGCTTGAATTTATTGGCATAGGAAAAGGCTTAGACCAACAAGCGATAGTAATTTCAACTTGAAGCAAAGTGAAAAGGCTTAAAAAAGCTTCACCACACATACATATGATAGAAAGCCATCATCCAGAATATACAATAAAACAGAAAGAAAACAAAGAAAAAAAAATTAAAATGGGGGCACGGAGCTACATAGAGAGTTCTCAAAAGACGAAAATAAAAATACCCAAGAAATGTTTATAAAAATGCTCACTATCCTTAGCTTTCTTGAAAATTCCAGTTAAAACTGCCTTGAGAATTCATCTCACTGCAGTCAGACTTGCTAAGATAAAAACATCAAATGCAACAAATGCAGGGGTGGAAGTGTGGAGAGAAGAATGCTTGTTCATTGCTCGTAGGACTGCAAACTGGTGTAGCTAGCAGGGAAACCATTGTGGTGTCCTTCAAGAAACTGGAGGTAGACCTACCACACGAGCCATCTATGCCACGTATGGGCACACAACGGACTCCTCCAGATCCTACTGTGGAAGTACCCTCTCATCTATGTTTTTTGCTGCTCTACGCACGTAATCCAGAAAATGGAAACAGCTTCTATATCCACCACCGAGGAGTGAATAATAAAAATGTTTTACACTTACACAGTGAAATGCTATTCAGTTTGTAAGAATGAACAAGTGTGAAGTTCATAGGTAAGACGAAGGAGCTGGAAGCAATGTTATGAATGTCATCACGCACAGCCAGAAAGGCTAAGACAAATAGTACGTGTTCTCTCTCTCTCTCTCTCTCTCTCTCTCTCTCTCTCTCTCTCTCTCTCCCTCTCTCTCTCTCTTTCCCTCTCAGCTACTTGAGACAAGGTTTCCTTGTGTAGCTTTTAATGTCCTATAGCTCATTCTGTAGACTAAGCTAGCATCAAATTCTGTCTTCCTTTGCCTCCAAAGTCCTGGCATTAAAGGTGTGCATCACCATCATCACCTGGATACTTTTTCTCACTTTTAAGCTTCTACCTATTGTAGAAATGGCTGTATAAAGAAGACTTAAAAATGACAGTGTCAATGGACATGTTAACACCAAAGACAGATCATTTAATGTGGTCCCACCCTTAGGCAAAGAACTGCAGGCAACTAATGGTTCCTGGGAAAGTAAAATTAGCCTTTCTTAAGGACCAGGCCCCCTATTCATAGGCCAATGCAGAGTGGCCAACCTTGAAACCATTTTCACACAAACAACAAATATGTACTCAGTAGGTTGTATTTATAGGTGTTTTTACACACACATACATATGTGAATACACACACACACACACACACACACACACACACACACACACCCCTCCCCTCCAGGGCTTTTCTGCCTGAGTTCATCTGGAGAGTGTATTTAGACATAGACGCCCCTAACCACATTTGATATATGGCCCTTGACACAGATCCCCACTAGCTCTCCCCTCCCTCTGCCTATAGGTTAACAAGGTAAGGTGTCCCTTTTTAACGCAAAACAAGCATCCTTAAAGCGCCTGGTTTGAAGCAATTATGTACACCTATTCTGGAAGCCCTGAGCCACTCCCTAAGGACTATGTAGCCATTGTTCTCTATGAGTAAAGTTGAACTAACTCCCTGAAGTGGTTCCCAGAGTGTTCCTACCTTCCAAGCTCTGTGCTTCGCCTTCTACTCCTCTCTGCCTTGGTGGGCTGGTGGCCAACAGTCCTGTCTCCCACCCCGCCCCTGCTCCAGGAAGAGAAGAAACACATATATGTAATGATAGCAACCAAAGATAAAGATGCTACCCATTTGAGTGTTGGAAGAGATGAGGAGGAAAGATAAAATATGGTATTATAAAGGGCTAAAGGGGAACAATAGAACAAGAAAGGTTAAACTGAAGTGAGAGCTGAGGGTAGAGGAAGGAACACAGGGAAGGATAGCTAACACTGCAGGTCCTTAGGAAGATCCTTTGGCAATCTATTACTGTAGAAGCTTCCTTATATGTGTATGCATCTTTCATTTCATTCATCTGTCTAGCTAATATGTATCTCCATATCCTTGTATATTTATAAAAATAGATAAAATGGAGTTAGTTACTCTATACTGGAACAACAATGCGCCTTCTAGACACCACAGATCAACAATTAAGAAGCATCACTGGGGCTAAAACGTTTTGGAAAGATATGTCCAAGGCTCTAGGGGAGAACTTGCTACTGTTACTCTGCCAAACAGTGGTAGGGATGGGCTACCTCTTTTGGAGTTGCTGCCCAGTGGAGTTATGTAGAGCCTCAAACATGACAAGTTATGGCCATTACTATTGGGCCACATGATGGTAAAACCAAATTGCTAATAGCATCTCTTACTTTTACCATATAAGATGAAGAAATCAAGCTAATATCGACTTGGAATTTCATCCCTTACTAGTTAGCTTTCACAGAGGAGAAAAGTGATCATCAGTCTTACCCAGTTACTAGAAGAGAAAATTACCCATCAATCTTACCTATAATGATGGCAGGTATACTAGTGAAGCAATGGCACACACATCATCAAAATAACCATCAACTTTCTGATTGGTCTTAAGGCAACACCACAAGATAAGACTGATACCTGGCAGCATCACTGGGGCTAAAATGTTTTAGAAAGATATGTCAAAGGCTCTAGGGGAGAACTTACCACTGTTACTCTGCCAAACAGACACAATATTAAAATTAGTCTTGAAATTACACACATAAATTAATGCATACCTCAACACCAACCAGGGAAGCTTGTGTTAATAGTAGATGGTGATTAACACAGAAATTCACAGCTGTTCAAATAAGAGAGAACAAAAAAAAAATTGCAGAATGCTCCACCCTAAATGGCACATCTCTATCATATACCATCTATCCAAGGATTACAGATCATTGAAAAAAAGAGCATGAAGAGAAGATAGGAGTCAGAGGTGGTAGATGACTACACGAAAGCACTGTCTTCCGGAGAAACAGGGCAGACGCTCATGTGAAGACAGAGCAGTTCTGACTGTGCAAGCTTAAGCTGAGTGAGAGCTCAACATGGACACGGTAGGCAGAAGTCTTAAAATGCAACCGTAGTTGGGAAGCTGTTTGTAATTGATTGCTTCCAGGAGAAGGGGAAATCAGTTTCTTTATCTGTCCTTTGGTAAGTTGATCAGACTCCACGGAATGCCCACCCACCCCAAAACATATGGGCAGCACACAACGGACTTTGTTGGCTTTCGAAAAAAAAAAAAGTCATAAGTGTGGGAGGATATAGGGAAGACTGATTGACATAGCAGCAGTTGGGCAGTATGATAAAAATATATCGCATGAAATTCTCAAAGAAATAGTAGTAATTAAAATATATTTGAGGTTTTAAGGGATATATGTAGTATTTATATATGAATATACATTATTTTTCAGAAGGACCACAGTTTGAGTGCATGGTGAGAGAGTCTGCTACATTTAAACACCAGACTTCTGTTCAGTAACATCATTACTGATTTTCATTCTACAGTCCTGTTAATGCAATATACCCAGTCATGGAGGTCAGTCACTACCTGTACAAGCCGTGCTTTTAGCTTTCAACCTGGTGTACCAAAATATGTGTTTGAATACACACCAATATCCAAATCTATATGTATATACCAACTTATCTCTAATTTGTACTCATGAGTTGCAAATGGCTACAGGATCAATCTCCTCTTAAAAAGCTGTGTTTATCTCACCTTGTAAGTCAATATTCTGAAATTTCAGAACAAAAGTTTCAACATAAACCCCTTTACCTTTTGTAAACTGTGAATATACATCCATAAACATCCACAGGGCTTGTCCGTCAAGCTTTACCCCTCTGTCCTAATCTGAATGAGCTTTCCACAGCCACTTCTCTTTTCCATATAGGGACTCTGTACTCTCATTTGTGTAGACTCCATCCCATTGTTATAAGGAAAGCATTCATAGGTTTTTCTCTTCTGCTGGACTGAGCTGAAACTGATCTGAGGTCATTTCGCTGTTTTACCTAAGTTCCTTACACACAGCTTGGGACATGGTAGTACCTAGAGTCAAGTCTGTGACAATAGTAAGGAAATGAACAGTTCAGTAAAATAAGAAATGTTTGAAAAGTGTCCCTATACTGTCTCTAGTTTTTAATCTTTATTCTTCTGGTTCTTAGTCTTTGGATTATATCCTCACTATCAAAAGAAAATGGAATCTTTCAAAGCAACGAGTCTTATTCTTTGTTAAAGGAATTGGCTCAGGTTCTTTGGAAATTTCATTGCCCTATATAAATGTTTCAGGGACTCAGAAACAAAAAGATTCAGGCCTATGAAAAGTGTAATGAGTCCCAATATAGTCATTTGTGATGGGAATTTAACTGCTTTGTTTGTGAGTCTCAGAAAAAGAAAGAGATTACCTCCATCATGTGTAAATACCCCAGAGTCAACGTAAACTCTGCCTCGCCATGGAAAGGCGTCATGGGGGCATCAACAAACCTGTCAGCTGGTAAACAAAATAGATCTTATTATTGCCAAATGTCCAGCTGAACAAACTGATTGGTTGCGTAAGATTTAGAACTAATAAAAATGATCACAGATGCATTCCAAAATGGAAAATTCCTCCCTCCATAATGATTGAAATATGTGTCTGTATATTAAGTATCATTGCCAAATATCTAAGGGTTTAGGAAATCACAGAGATAAAAAATGAAGAGAATATTCATGTCACAAATGTGAAAACATTATTACCTCATATTATTTCTGCCTGAAAACTCTCAGCTGCACATTTTGTTCTTCTTGTAAGTTTTCTCGCTGCTTAATTTCAGGTTTTTCACTGTTATAATGTATTATTTTTCCATCAATAGCTTTGAGAAATTTTGAAGCTCTATTTAAATGTTTAGCAAGTATAATTCTTCCCACTCATATACCGCAAAACCCAGAAGTGATATGATGTAAAGACGGTACTTCAGTGCCTTAAAAATGAAAGGAAATTCGTATAGTTGTCACTGGTGAAACTAGTCAAATATCAACTGTGTAAGAAAATATTCTTACATGCGTTTGTGTTTACTCAACAAATGTTTCATAAAAGATTTTCCTTGAAGCAAAGCAATTTAATTTTCCTATTCATTTTATTCTCAGTGGTTATAAACTTAATTAGCTTTGTGTGCTTCACATTTATTTGCATTCATAATAAATTTAATCTTTTCTTAGCACAACTTTTTGAAATCAAAATATGAACTAGAAAGATGGAAGTCTGATGAGCACAACAGGCTCAGTAAGCAGCCACAGCAATGAGATGGTAATTGGTGTCTGGGTGTTTCTATTCATAGCAACAATGGAGCATCACAGCTCTGTGTCCTGTAATGTTCAACAACACTCTGCTAGATCATTTGTTATAATGCCAATTATATTGCACTTGAAATTCACAGGTATTTTAACAGGATAAAGGTACAGGGACTGATTAAAAAGCATGTGTCTTATAATAGAGGCAGCATGTAAGATTGAGATGATATATTTTTCCAAACTCTCTTGTCTTAAAGTCTGAAGTTCAAGATGAGGGAGTTCTGAAGATCTTGGCATCTTAAAATACAAATAAGGGATGAAGTCATGTCAGTATCAAGAAAACAAATACAGCTGGAAACACACATATTAAGAGAATTAAATAAGTTGAAAGATCAATATAACATTTTCTTTCATTTGTGCTGCCTAGATTTTTATAAATATAAGTAGTAGTATAAATGTAGATAGAAATAAAACTGTCTAGAGGAACTCTCTAGGATTCTAAGAGTCAAAGGACAATAAGGTATGGTGTAATGTTTGATGCATTTTATGGACTTGTATGAAAATAATGTCCTTATATAACACAGTACCATGTGAAAATGACATAAACAAAAACTTCAAAGCACAGGAAAATAAATATTATTTTCACTGGTTTACATTTTGAAATTAAATAATTTTGGCTCATGTTAGTCCCTCACAAAGCTTGTGCCAGGAACACATCAAGTTTACATGAAGGAGTTTTGATGTTCTGATTTTGTGTACTGATATAGTATCTCCTGTTAGAAATAAGGCTTTAATAAAGGTAAGCATGTTGCAAAAATACTCCATATAAAAAATAGCTTTAAGGCTTTTAAGATTCAAAGCTACACAAAATTTATAACCAAATAAATAAAGTCAGAAAATAATGTGTGAGTACCATAAAAAGTGGAATAACCCATACTTAACCATAGTTAACAATGGTTTCGTCCTATTGCCAATGCTTTAGTTTAGGCTGGCTAAGAATTTGCTACAATCCTCTGCCTTGGCTTCACAAATAAATGTTGATAATACAATGTGGATTGCCAATTTTGGGGGACTTAATTTTGTCTAAGAATACATTTGATTATTTTTATTGAAAGTTCATAAACACTTTCCTTATTCTTTTTTTTTTTTGGTTTTTCGAGACAGGGTTTCTCTGTGTAGCCTTGGCTGTCCTGGACTCACTTTGTAGACCAGGCTGGCCTCGAACTCACAGCGATCCACCTGCCTCTGCCTCCCGAGTGCTGGGATTACATGCCCGGCTTTCCTTATTCTTTTATTTGTCAGGGAAATGCAACAGTGCAGTGATACTAATTGGATGTGCACAGGTAGATGAATGGCTGGAGATGTATACCTCTCATCCAGGACAAACATGAATTTAAAATGGAGCAAGGACTTTAAGGTAAGACCCTCAGAACAGATGGGACTAAAGATTATTATGTAATAAACCAGATTCAAAGACTCAGAAATATAGACACCACATTTCTCTCCCATATTCAGATTCAATATCCTATATTTTATGTGCATAATTGCATGTGTGTACATAGTGTGTGAGTGTGTGCATGACAGACATACAATGGTGTATATTTATAATTAAACAAAACCCTAGAAAGTACCCCTTGAAAGGGGAAAAAAGATAGCTGAAGAAAAGAAGAAATATAAAAGATGAGAGAGCATTGGAACATATGGGATATGAACTCAGAATTGGGGCATGGAAAAGTATGTGGTATTGAAGGAGAGAGTGAATAAGAACTAATTGTAAAATAAAATGTTATACTTATATTAATTATCTCACATACTGGCTTAGTCATTGTACTATTGCTTTGAAGAGACACTATTACCGAGACAACTCATAAAGGAAACCATTTAATTGGGGGCTTGCTTCCATGGTGGTACACTGGTACCCAGACAGGCATGGTGCTGGAGAAGGAGCTGAGAGCTATATCCTCATCTGCAGGCAGCAAGCAGAGAGAGAGAGAGAGAGAGAGAGAGAGAGAGAGAGAGAGAGAGAGAGAGAGAGAGAGAGAGAGAGACAGAGAGAGACAGACAGAGACAGAGAGAGACAGACAGAGACAGAGACAGAGACAGACAGACAGACAGACAGACAGACAGACAGACACAGAGAGACACGAGAGAGAGACAGAGAGGCAGAGAGAGACAGAAAGACAGAGAGACAGACAGAGAGACAGACAGACACAGACAGAGACAGAGAGACTATTCAAACAAGGACACACCTTCCATAATAAAAATAATTTAAATGCAACTAATGTATAATGGGATGACAATGCCCCTGCAAGATACCACAGGCTATCAAATAAAATATCAGTTTCAGGAATAGGTCACTTTTTCATGAATGTATTTGCCAGTGAGGACTTACAGACTCCCAAACATTACAACCTATTAAGAATATTCCTACCCAGATCTAGCCAATGGTCAGAACATTCTCCACAGTAGAGTGGAGAGTTGGATATGACTTTCTCACATACTCTGGTGCCTCATATTTGACCATTTTCCCTGGAGGGGGAGACCTGGTGGCACTCAGAGGAAGGACAGCAGTTTACCAAGAAGAGACTTGATACCCTATGAGCATATACAGGGGGAGGTAATCCCCCTCAGGAACAGTCATAGGGGAGGGGAATAAGGGGAAAATGGGAGGGAGGGAAGAATGGGAGGATACAAGGGATGGGATAACCATTGAGATGTAACAAGAATAAATTAATAAAACAATATATATCTTGGAAAAAAAAGAATATTCCTGGCTACTCTCAAGAATTTGACAGTGTGACTATAGTGGAAGGCACCACAAAATCAATTATTAGAAAATGGGAGAAACTGTCTAACTTTCATTGTGGTGGGAGGTGTTATGCGTGCTGCTGGAGGAGAAAACTAGGAGTCAGTCTTACCAAGCTACTGAAGAAGAGAAGGAATCATCAACTATTCTGCAATAAGTTCTAGGTCTGGAAAGATACGCTCACTTGTACAATAGTGGCATGAATACCATGTAGTAAGCAATCACTTTCTTATTGGTTTAGAGCTCTACTCACAAGGTGAAACCCATACCTAATACCATTGTGGGGCCAAGAACCTGTGGTTAGATGGGTCATGGGCTTTAAATGAGAGCCCACTACCATTATGATGCTAAATATATGTAGTATTAAACTGATTAAAAACGATCAGTCATACTTATAGATTATGGCACTTCTTCAACATCATGACAGAAACATCTATTTGCAGTAGATGCTGGTTAACACAGACTCAGAAGAGATCATTGTACACACAATAAAAAGCTGAAAGATTTTCAGAGGTAGATGGGACATCTATATCCAATCTCTCAAGTCTCAGGGATATTACGGAAGAGTAAGAGCTGGAGTTGGTGGCTACAAGAACTTGGTATTTTCTGGATGTGACAGAGTAGTTGCACATAATAACCAACAGCAACTGTGACAATGTGGTGGTGTAAACAAGAATAGCTGCTTCATAAGTTGTAAATATTTAGTGTCTAGTCAGTGACTGCTTGGAGAGTGTTAGGAAGTTTGTGCTTGCTGGAGGAAATACGCCACTGAAGGAAAATTTGAGATTCAAAAAAAAAAATCCATGTTAATTTCAGTTAGCTCTCTTTGCTTCCTATTCGTGGACCAAGATGTGAACTCTCAGCTGTTCCCGACACCGCAGCTTTGCACTGCCATCATGTGCTCTAACCCTCTGAAACTGTATGCCTAATGAAAGGGTTTCTTTCAAACTCTAGCATATTTGGAGTTCAGTAGACAGTTGTGTTGAGACCAGTATGGACTGTGGCCGACCAACTCAAGGAGCTTCAGGGGAGAATAGTATGGCAAGTGCACTGGCAATCATTATAGTGATATTTTGGCAAAGAATGTGACTGCTTTCTATGTTTGTCAGAAGAATTTGACCAAAAGAAAATAAAAAGTTATGCATTAATTTGTTCAGTGAAAGAGATTTCAAGGCAGTTCCGATATTGATTGTGCAGTGTGGCTACTAATAATCAGTCGTAGGTAGGTCTGTAATAAAACTAGCAAGTTAGGCAAAAATAAATACAAAATGTAAAGTCTGAGAATCAAAAGAGCCTGGAGTCAAAACTTTTGCTGAAAGCTGTATGAAGATCAACAATATGCCTGACTCACACTGGACTAAAGGAGGAGGTCCCCATCTCAGTGTTTAATTTGTGAGAGAGCTGAGGAATTTTCTGCTTCTAAAAGACAACAACAAATCAAAGCTGCTGACATTTGTGATTCAAAGGTTTCAGGGTCCATCCTGAACAGGGCAACTCAACAATTGTCTAGAATTATGTTCATATATATATGCCTGAAACATGCTGTGATGTTTAGGATACATCAGTGTGTTTTACTATTTACAGAAGTAGGCATATTCACAATATATGGAAATAATTGTTAAATGTTTCCATTGGAAAATGTACGTTTCAATGCTGAATTGGCAAATCTTATTAATGAGGTATTTATTATTAAATATTTTAAGACATTTAATAAACATTGAAGCTGCCTTATCTGAGTAACAGGAACAGAATTGAGAAGGGAAACACAAAAGAATGTCTGATTCAAGGCTCAGAGACCTATGATATAGAGAAAGAGAAAGATTGGAAACACCAGGTGTGTGTGTGTGTGTGTGTGTGTGTGTGTGTGTGTGTGTGTGTGTGTGTGTAACTCCAGGAAAAAAAAGTTCTTCCAGGCATAAAAGAGTGATGGCATATGAACTCTCAGGGACTGTGACACCATGCACAAGACCTGTGTTGGTTTAAACCAGAAAAAATCCCAGCTGTAAGATGCAGAGAGGAAGTGTCATGCCTAACCAAGAAACTGTTTGCAACTGATGCCTGCTGGGAAAGGGAGTATCATCTCTCTTCAACGGAGTGTGATAGGCTATACCAACCATGCCCTCAGGCAGGCCCCTTGCCCAAGAGTAGTTGGCCAACACAGACAAGACTCCAGTGTGTGTGTGTGTGTGTGTGTGCTCATTTTGTGTTGTTTCCTTAGCTTGTCTAGATCTTTCTTTTTTATTTGTTTTTGCTATTTTTTTTAAACAAAGAGAGCGAAAAGATGAAATTGGGTGCATAGAGAGGATCTGGTAGGAGTTTGGGAAGAATAACGAATATGATCAAAATATAATGTATGAAAAATATTTTAAATAAAAATCGTAAAATAAGAAAAATGTCTCATTATTATTTAATTATGTGTCAATATAATAAATATTTACTAAATAGCTGATGTGAGAGATACCCATATGTATACCACCTATATATGTGGTATATATGTTTCTAAATAAATAAATACTATACCAAAGCATTGGACAAGTCCTTCCTATGGAAATTCTGCAACATGAAATACAACTATACAGTTATGATTTCTCACTTAATATTTTTATATTAAATTTATTTATTTTAGTTTGAAAAGCAAATTGTATTTTATAGAATGTAATGTAATGTTTAGGTCTGTATATAATGTACATAACTTCTTCCAAAAAGCTGATTAAGGTGTCATGAAAGGGGAATTCAATATTAATATCTCTTAAAGCGTTCAATAATCTCCTAAAGCAAAGCTGTTTTTGCCAGACACATTTTCTGCAGAAGGTTGAGTGCCCATCCACGTATAGGTTTCTCTTTTCCAGATAGAGTTGGTTTTGATAGTGTATTGAGAGAGGTCACTGTTAGACAGCTGAAGTTCATGATTCTAAATTACTGAGCACATCAAGAGTACACTCTATACCACACTTATACTCGCTAATCTCAATGCAAATATTTAAAATCAATTTTGATTTACTAATTGTGAAAAAAGAGTATTATTCTTGGGAATTCAGGTCTCATCAGGATTTTTTTTGAAATTCAAAACAATTGTCTACACTTTAAATTACTATCAAATCAGGGAAAGCAGAAGCAGACTGTTAGATTTCCTAGTGGCAATCAAAATTGCATGACACATGAAAGATAAAGAAGTTTGTCCATGCCAAAAATGTATTAAATTCAATTCTCTTCAGAAAGAGCATTTTTCTTTCATACCTTCCACTGGACAACTTTATGAGTGAGTATGAAAATCAACATTTAGGCCTCTAAGAAAAGAACCTTCAGTGAGGACACATACACACAAAAATAAGCATCAAAATTTAAATATAATTAACTCATAATTTGTGAGGTGGTAGATCTATTAAAGAAAACCAAGATGTTGATCCTTTCTTTGGGGGAATAGAAAGCTAGAAAATCAAGCTCCCAATAGAGTGATAGGTACCTGTGTGCCCTGCTTCATCACACTACAGATAAATTTTGCCAAATTTATTACTCATTTTTCTGAAAGAAAAGAATCATCACTGTGCTCAGTGATGACTTCAGGACCTCAGACGTTTCCGCATAGACATTTATGAAAGTGCTTCTGAGAGCTGAGATGTAACTCAGAAGTAGAGCAATTGCCTGGAATCTTTGAGGCACTAGGTTCAGCCCACAGAACTGGAAAACAAAACTCTTCTCAGAGGAAAGATTTTTTTGTTGTTCTGTTTAATTTTCAAAGCAATAATGAAACCAGAACACGTTTATTCAGACTCCAATACTGCATAGGTAATTGAAAAGGGCTACTTGTAAATGCTCCCTACAGCAGTATTGCTACCTAGGTAGAGGACTGAATTGGCAGGCATGCTATCTCGGGTCCAGCCATAAAATGGATGGATGATACAGGCAACCAGTAAGAAAGCGCTTAAAAGTTAATTCCAGATGCCGCAAAAACATGCTCACGTAAGCAATTCACGTAGGGGGATAATCATAACAAGGTGGTCTGTGCGCATGCGCATTGTGGGTCTACAGAAAAGTTTCTGCACAGTGCATAGGTCCTGGCAGATATAGAGCCTGCAAAGTTTGCATATTTTCAGTTTTAAGGGGTAGCACATGATTGCTTTAAAAATGTGTAACTTATACTCTCAGCTACAATTTAAGGGCCGTCACCATCTCACTTCAGGGTAAATCTTTGTTGCTCAACTTATCAGTTCATGTCCGTATGATGGACATGAAATAACACTTCTGTACTGGGGCTGATGTTTCTTTATTGTAAATTGGGCTGAGAATTTATTTCTTCCTTTCACTTGATACTTAGGGAAAGACCATATTCCTTGTTCATTCTTATCTTGTTTTTTCATAATATTTTCAGAATAGTTCTTTGTGAACTAAATTTGTATAAAATCTTGAAATTAAACTGAATTTAAAGGTAATTGATTTCTGAAAGTCATCATTGAGAAAAATCCTTTACAGAGTAGTTGGCTTTTACTTGACAATCTGGTGCTCCTAGCAACAGCAACAGATTCTATGACAGTTGCTGCCTTTCTTGTATAAACAAACCTGATTCAAGATTTGCTTATTTATTTATATTATGTGTATGGATATCTTTTCTGTATGCACATATATGCGTGCCCTGTGCGTATGGAAGAGGGTGACTCCCCTGGAACTGGATGTATAGATGCCTGTGAGCCGCCATGAGGGTGTTAGGAACTGAACCTGGATACTCAGGAGAAAAACAGGAACTCTTAACTTCTAAACCATCTCTCCAGCCCCAATACTGATTTCAATGGAAGTGAAAAATGCATCACTCCAAAAATCTGTTTTTGTTGTGTCTCCCTGCATAATCGGAACTGTAGGAACATGTGTCTTTATGTTGAGACTCTGAAAAACTGACATGCTATTGGCATATCTCCTCTTACGTCCTGGAGCACGTGACAGAAGATGGTGAAGACACTGCTATGACTTTGAAGGAGAAAGCCACCTACCAAGAGAGGCTGTGATGACAGGTAAATGAAGTCTGGGGTGCTGGTGGCATCAGTAGACAGCCGCGTCGGCTCTGGGGTGTTAACTGACACAGCTGCCCACCAATGCCATGAGAGCTAAATCGCTAAGTGTATCGCAAGCTCTTTCCGTGCTTTGCTCCATGTGGCTTAATGCATTTTTCAGTCAGGAGCTGCGTGAACCTTGATTTTGTATGGAATAGCAATGAAGTTTTACTAAATTACTTCGTATCATCATATCATATTTTATTTTGCCCGTGTCAGTTACTTTGAACTTATTTTGAGCAAATACTGGGAAGATTAATTATATCTCATGGCTTCTTGGTTACTCGGATCTGTGAACTTGAACAGAACAACCTGGTTGGAGAGGTTAGTCTCCACCTCATTGTGGAGAGAAGGAAAGGAGTTGTAGAGTAGGCTTCAAAGGCATAACCCTAGCCAGTCCCCACCTCCTGATACTTCCAGAACCTTGATTTTAAAATTGTGCCAGTGTCTGCGGACTATGCATTCAACATTTAAGACAATGTGGGATACTTTGTATTCAAACCATGACAAGGTCCAAATAGTTCTTGCAGAATACATTATATGATTTTAAATACTTAAATTTGGGGGAAGGAATTTAAATAAAGTATAGTTATGACAACAAGACTATGAATCCAAAGTGTTCGAGGGTTGACAGCAGTAACTTCTTTGTAACTTGTAAGGCCTTCATGACAAGGGGATGATTAAAGCACCCAAAGATGGGAGAAAATAGAGCATACATGCAGAGGAAAGGTTTGAACTCATCATGGACTACAGTACTGAACTCCGTGAATACAGAGCTCCTATTCTTCTAAGAGCTAAGTAATACATGCATTGGAAAAAAAACAAAAACAAAAACGGGGGACCTGGAACTAGCTGTTTTTATGAGCCAGAAATGGTCACAAAGCTTCTCCCAGGCATACGATGTCCTTTTGAGTGAAGCCAGTGTCGAAACAGTTGTAGTCTGGGAGTGTGAACCTAAGTTTCCCCCTTTCTGTATGTGAATAACACAAATAGGCTCCCCCGTCTCAGCATCATCTGCACCATGAACCCTACATTGTGAATCCACTCTTGGTGATCAAGGCACACGAGTGTCATGCCCTACTTTATCCTTTGCTTGGAGCTTTCTTGGTGTCCACTATCAAGACAATTCTGCTTCTAGCCCTTGACATAAGCCCAATTCCCAAGTAATGTATATGTATTTAGAGGCGTCTCAGATTTTTATGCATGTCTAGTCATTTAAAAATTTCATCATCTCATTTATTTCTCTGACTCTGGGAGAAGCAAAGTATGGAGACGGGGAAGGAGACAGGAAAGTGATGTAATTACATTTTAATTTAAAATTAAATAAAAAAGAATTGAAAATAAAAGCGTGAGTATTAAAATGTTCATCTTAGTAATTTTTCTTAAAGTGGCTTTTAAAATTTTTTGTTGTTATTTTGTTTTTGTTTTGTTTTGTTTTGTTTTTTGGAATGGAGAATGAGCTCTCACACACTTGATTTTGTTAGGGCCACAAGCAGTAGGTGATAAATAGATGGCAAAATGTTCTTCCCTTCCTCTCTCTGCTCACTTCCTCTCAGCCATGGGATGCCTTCCTTTTACATTCTTTTTCTCACACGAGGTAGCTATTATGAATCACCAGCAATGGCCGCTATAACCTTTTCTGGAAACATCACTGATGTTTCAGTGCCACTTGTGAGTTAAACAAACATTTAAACCCAACTACGAGGCTGGGATTGTAAATATTCGGGCTGGGAGGGTCTTCCTTTTACCATGGCTAATGCTGTGGCAGGAAGGAGAGCATAAAGAACTTTATAGTCTCTTGATGTGTCCTAGGGGTGAGAGCTGGAAGGAAGCTCATACTCCTGCTCTCTCTATATATACATACATCTATTTTTTTTTTAAAGCAAGCAGGCAAGCAAGTTCAAGAGGTCCCGGGTGGAGATTACTGAGTAGGCTAGTTCCTGCTGGTGCTAACCCGCTGAGACAGGGTAGCAGGTCACATAGTTATCCTCAGCATGCTCCAGGGAGGAAGCCTGCTGTGGCTACAGTCTGTGTTCTTATTAAATATATATTGTATGGAGACTTCTTTGGTCCTGTTGAACCCCTGCCTAGAAAAGCTGCCCATAAGTAACAGTTACATTAATGTCTCCATAGGCACCTTACAAGTAAAACCATATGATGCTGACTGAATGGGTAGTTTTTTTATTGTTTTGGGGGGATGGGGAGGACACAGATGTAAACACTCACTTTCCACACAAATGTGCAATATTACATGTTTACAAAAGCACAATGAACTACTTTGAGAACATACCACTGTCTACAGCTTTCTATCTTAATCAAATCTTGCTTTTTCTATTAAAAACAATAGAACAGAAATCCTCAAGTTTGCAAGGAGTTCTTGATTCTTTGTGCAGAAACTGAATGATCTCTGAAAGGAAAGCAAGAACAGCTGAACTCTCTCTTAGCACATGTAACAGGCTAAAAAGATACAAGATAAACTGTTGACTAAATCTGACTTAAGGGAGATGGTTTATTTAGAGTGATTTTAATTGAATGTTTTTCCTACCACAGGAAAATGAAAGCTATGGTGATAAATATAACATGCTTTTAAATGCAACCACTGTGTAAGCCAGAGCTTGACATTGACTTACTATACCAGATGTTTCTGATTCTGAATTCAAGAATCAATATATTTCAACATCACTGCAAACCTCTAAGGAACTGTATGCCAATAAGTGATTTATTCATCTTTGCATATTGTGGTATTTGAAATTATTGATGTTATAAACCTAAATATTGTCATAATAAAGTGAATGAATTAATATTAATGTTTGTGATTTATTTATAAATCTGTTACTTTAAAAAATACTATCACGTATAATTACTATGTAGTTAAGATAAAAATCTTACTAAGGTGGTGCCCCTTTTTTCCCCTCATCCTTGGCATATGAACCATTTGCTTCTAAAATGAAGCTATTTTATCCCTTGTCATCACACAGCCATAAAAATTGCAAGCAGTCAGAGGTTAGCAATGGCTGCTCTGCAGACCCGAAGCAAAGCTTAGTAACAGATTTTCAAAGCAGTTCAAAGAGTCCAGCTTCCATCTGTGTTTGGTGAAGGATGCACAGACCTTGGGGCATCTGAGATTCAGCTTCATCTCTAACACTTGGAATAACAAAGGTGTTAGCTTTCAAAGCTGCCCGTCTCCCCTCCTGGGGTGGCTCCGCAGAGCCAGTTCATGGAAAGTGGGAGACTTCAGAGAAGGCATTCTCCTCCTAGACTTTGCCTCCTTCTGGGAGATCTTTGGAGGGTATCACAATGGTGGTCTCCTGAACATGGGTTACTGCCAGTAGAGGCCATGCGCTAATGAACCTTATAAACAAATCCCTTCTTCTGATGTCCTGAGCAAATTGTCTACATGGATGCAGCCATTTCTTTTCTTTCAAGAGGGGTGTTATTTAAACAGGAGAAAGTAGAGGGTGCTCTCTACCCACAATAAAGTGATGAAAGCAGAATAAGCATCAATTCTTCCTTTGATTCAATCTCTTTTCAAAAGCCAAGGCAAGGAATTGTTCATGGAGAAGGAGCTAAAATTCTCTGTCTTTGGTGTGCTTCAAATGAGTCTAAGATTTCAATGAAAGCATATCTACAGTGTATGCATTCATACAGACATGGTCTCTTGACTTTGTTTAATATCTCTTATATTGGTTGTCTATCATCTTGGCATGATGTCTTCATGAAGATAAGCGTATGTAAATCTGACATACAATTAGCAGGCTACGATAAAAAATGAGGATATTTGTGATTTTGACAATATTCTTTCTGTTAATCAAACCAAGATGAAAATATCAAGAAGATATGTCTATTTTCACATGGCAATTCTTTGTCTGAGTTATTCTGATATATCAAAAGACCTCCAGAGCTATATCGTTTTTCTTTTAGATATATCAAAACAATCTCAAATTATTCTTCAGTGAACTCCAAATTCATGTAACAATGCCTTAAGTAAAAATGAGAATATGTTCAAAGCATATATGTATCAGATATTATAATCTAACATTTTACGTAATAACCATCTGTTTTTATTTTGTAAGTTTGATAAAAATGTAACTTACTATAAGAAAAATGGATTCTATGATACATATACATTTGTATATAAAGATTATGTTCTTATTATGTCATGGCCCTTTTTAATAAATAACTTGTAGTAAAGCAAGTAATGCATCTAAACTAACAAGTATAATATATATTTACATAATAAAAAGACAGAAATAATAAGTAAAATAAACATACTTTCAACATCATAATTAAACATATTATTTTCATATGACAAACCATTTTCTCTGAAGTAATAAAAACCCTAGTTAAAATATAAAGTAAATTAAAGCAACCTATTCATTTTTATGAAGGCATGGTCTGTTTCTATGTGTGAACAAGGGAGAGAGGGAATGAAAAAAAAGGCCTTACAGGTCTCCAGTTTGAAATCATATCTGGTCACTCTCCAGCAACAACAGCTCTCAACGCATTGCAACAATAAGATGTGTACAGAGAACCAGCAAGAATGTGGTTCCTGATTCATAATACTGCTTTTGTAAGTGAAACGTTCTTTTCATATTTTTCCTTATTCCTTTTTGTATTTCCTTTCCTCACTTACAATGCCTGTCTAAAAATTCTAAAATACAAAACCAAGGGTGGGTCAATGAAGACTGTTAACACACAATAACAGCATAAACAATTCAAGATATCTTGGGACAGTATCTCGTAGGTATTGGAAATATGACTGAATAATCAAAAACATTACATTCTTATGCCATCCTTCCAGACTTCAAGCTCAGTGTGGAAGGAATGTATTTTAAAAATAATAATGCCATTGGATATAGTAGAAATACACAGGGTGCATATGACAAGGGCACCTGATCTACAGATACGGAAAATATATTGTCATTTAAGACTATGTGTTTAATACTATATTTAGTACATACTAAGCCATTTGATTTGAAAGGTAGTTGTTTTTACAGCTAAGGATCCTTTTCTCTCCTTAATCTTTGTGAATTATTTCCCAAAGTATTGTTCTTGCTTACAGCTCTTCTTTTAGTGCTCATGTACATTTGTTTTGTAGTAAAAATTATAATGACAGTAATATAAAGAGTATAAAAAATCCATATTATTTGCAATTATAGGAAGCTGCTTTAGGTTGATGTCATAGAATGTTTGAGAGGAACTGATTCCATTCAACCTCTGGCTCAGGACGAACTAGATTGAAAGCCACTTGTGAGACCTCTGGGAATGATGCTTCAATTCAAGGGCAGACATCTCAAGAAAATTTGGACAGTAGTTATTTCTATCATTGGCATCTTTACCATAGATACTACTGGTGAACCTGTGTGGTCAGCTAGTTGATTGCCATTTACTAAGACATGTTCTAGCTATGACTATTAACTCTAGGACTTGCAGAACGAGTGTGAGGATACTATTAATCTTGGTGACAGGATGACAGAGCATGCCACTGACATTTGGTCTGTTGAATAGGGAAAGCAATGTTATCTGTGCTACACGTTTGGTACAGTCTAGGCCAAAAGAGATGTTTTAAAATAGAGTCTTCTGCAGATGAGGTTACTCTTAAACTTTCAAAGCTTCTGCCTCCATTGAGTGCTGGAATTAAAAGAGAGTTCCATATAGACACCACTATTAAAATATTTAAGTAATTTATTCAGATTACATCTAATTTGTTATCCCCTCTCTTGTATCTTCTTGTTCCCACTCCCTCTGTCTTTCATCCTCTTCCCTTCTCCTAGTTCTGTGACAGAAGACAACCTTGTCCCCCACTATAAGATCATAGCCTATCAGGTCTCTTCCTGGTAACATGCTTACTCTTCCTCTGAGTATCACCAGGTCTCCCCAACAAGGGGAAGTGGTTAAATAGGGGGCACCAGAGTTCATGTCCAAGTCAGTCCCTGCTCACCATACAATTGTGGAGAATGTGGTGTCCATTGGCTATATCTGGATAGGAGTTCTAGGTTTACTGCATGCATTGTTCTTGGTTGGTACAGTAGTTTGAGCTGACCTGCCTGGGTCCAGATACACCAGCCTTAATGGTCTTCTTGTAGGTTTCTAGGACCCTCTGTATCCTTCTATTTACCCATTCTCCCTTACCTCTCTCTCCTAGAGTCCCAAAAGGAAGTTCCAGTATCTATCCCAATCTCCATCTAAGTGAAGACTTTCAGGGGAAATCTCTGTTGGGCTAGTGTTCAATTATAAGTGAATATATGTCATGTGTATCTTTCTGGGTCTGGGTTAACTCACTCAGGAAAGTCATTTCTAGTTCCATCCATTTGCCTGCAAATTTCAGGGTTTCCTTGTTTTTAATAGCTGAGTAGTATCCCATAGGGTAAATGTCCCACATTTTCTTTATCCATTCTTCAACTGAGGGACATCTAGGTTGTTTCCAGCTTCTGGCTACTATGAATAAGGCTGCTGTGAACATGGTTGAACATATGTCCTTGTTGTGTAGTGGAACATCTTTGGGGTCTATTCCAAATGGTGGAATAGCTGGGTCTTGAGATAGATCTATTTCCAGTTTTCTGAGAAAGCACCAGATCAGTTGTTCTAACTTTGATCTCTGAATAATGTTTCTTAAGTTAATAGCTTGTTGTAAATATATGATTTATTATCTTAGACACCCTGTCTTAAGTATTCCAATAGGTGGATGTGAAAAGTCAGCAGATGAAGTGGTTGTGATAAACATTACTGAAAGAGGCATACAAATTTTATTACTAATATTTATTATCAGAAATCTTACTGTAAAATACAATGATTAGGTAACAATGATTAGGTACCTACATGTTCTACAAATCCCTGATGGATGAGGTTTTCTAGAGAAGTCTTGAGGAAGGCCTTGCCTACAATCTCTTGTCAAATGACCTCTTCTGCTATAGTTAAAACAATAGGCATTTTGATATATAGAATTATTGGCTATTTCTCATTAAAGTACATAGTCTTTAGGGTCAATATTAGCAGTAGTTCTAATCCATTCATTCATGGGTGCTGATTGAGCTTTTAGAAGTCTAAGAACATTTTTACACTCTGCATTTGCATTTTTGAAAGCTAAAGTTTCAGTTGATACCTGTCTTGCATTGGCATTTGATATTGTTACGTTTATAGCTGACATTAATCCATGTAAGAAATCAGTAAAAGTATCTCTGGGACTTTGCATAATCTTTGTGAATGACAGATTTTTTTTCCTTGTTCCTCCATCTTATTCCAGGCTCTGAAAGCTACTAAAGTACATCGTATAATAATAGAGTGATCAAGTTGTATCTACTTTTTAAACAGCATGTTGACATTCACATGGTTTGTTGATCTGTCACTGTATTAACACGTTTAGACCCTATTATGATTTTCCGTAATTGCAGCATCATCTCACACCACCACAACCACTGTAATTGAGAACCGGCTTCCATTACAGATACTGCTAAACTTTTCCAGTCTTATGATAGATACAATCCTATTTTGATTAGCTGAGGTATTTAATATCTGTCTCACACAGGGTAAGTACATTTCATAAGTTAATATTGAGTCTTTAAATTGTATAAGAACTTGTATTTTAACAGGATTCCAGGCTAGTTGTTCATTAGGGATAGTTTATTTTTCTCTTCTTTACATTGTTTTGGTGCAGTGACATATATGAACATAAAACATGATAGCGATATAATTAATAGTTATGGAAAATTATAATATATTGCCTGGTAGTGGAATTATATGCCTATAATTTCAGCACTTCTTAGGCAGATCTGTTAGTTCAAGGCCAGGCTGGTCTATACAATGCATTTCAGGACAATCAAGGATATACAGGGAAACCTTGTCTCAAACAAAAACAAATAATCAAACAAACAAAAATTATTATAATATCTAGTAATTAACCTGACTAAGTAGATGAAAGGCATATACATTGACATGGTTAAAATCTGAAGAAAGAAAGTAAGGATCTCTAGAAGTTGGAAAGTCTTCTCATGTTCATGTTATTGTGAAAACAACCATTCTTCTTGTTATCATTAAGAAATCTGCTTTAACATATTTACTATTAGGAAAGAAATTTATTATGAAAGAGAGGAGAAGAGAGAAAGAGGGGGGAGAAGTTGGTGTCCCTTAGGGGGATATATAGAAGTAAATCCAGGAAGTGACAAAAAGTGCACACAGTGGTGTATTGGTCCTTTTATGTCTGGTGCTGGTGACAGCTGAAGTGCATCAGGCACACACCCGGTAGCAGGTGACAATACCGGTGGACGATAAGCAATGTAGAGGCAAGTTAGTGGCTCTGCTTGTTAAATTATATATTGTCAGTTCATTGGAAGCAGTACTTGACCATCATGAAAGGAGAGGAAGGGAAAGAGAAAGAGAAAAAAATAAGAGCACCAAAATGTCCAGATTATATTGTGAAGGAGAAGGGAAAGTTGCTGCCATAAAAAGTTCAGGGTAGAGGGGAGGGTATGCCAGCCATATCCTGCAGTAATGCTGCGAGTACCTTGAGCTGTTTGCCCTGGGTCTGAAGCACATCGTTCCAGCTGTTTGTTGATACTAAATGGGTAAGGGGTGAAGAAATCAATCTTCTTTGGTTGCTTCCTGCTGACACTGGGGTGGCAATAAGGGGACAAAAGGAAGAAATGTTGGTCAAGTCTGTGAAAAAAAAGGCTGTTATATTTGCTTTGCAGAGTCTAAGAATATCTGGGGCTATGAGAGAAAATGCAGGTCCAGCTGCCACAATCCATGAGGTTAAACTGGAGCACTGTAGGTAGCTGCTATCATGCTGTCTTGGGTGTAGGAAATCTTTCAGGACACTGGGAAATATATATGTGACCAGAAGACAAAGTTAAGTAGGTTAGGGAGAAAATTACTTTTAGGTGTACATTTGAAACTTTTGGGAGAGTGAGCAGAGAGGGAAGGTATGGAGTAAAGAAGAGAAAAGATTGAACACAGGGAACCTCTTTCCAGTTACTCAATTGCCAGCAGTAATTAAAAAGGTCTCATTTTGGATCTGTCATCTAAGGGATATTAAGGCCTAGTTTGGTTGCAGAGATGTGTAAGCTTGGAAGTCCTTAATTCAGGCATGAAATTCTCCAGAAGGCATCCCAGAGGGTGAAGGGACTTCCCATGGGGAGAGTAGGAGACAGTGACTCATCAAGGCACCTCAAGAGCAAGGTTTAAGTTGAGGAAATTGGAGCAATATGTTCCAGTGGCTCTTCAGCACTGGCTAGAAACTAACGGCATAGCCCAGACAGACACGGTTTGCCTAGTCTTATAATTTGGAGTGCTTGTGGAAAGGAAGGGAGAGAGAGAAATCCATGCTAGTGGGAAAATCTCACCCAAGGAGAAGGTCCTAGATGAAGGGTTTGGATGTAGGTTGGCAAGAATGACAAGAAGCATTTATGCCAACCAAAAGGGAGGACTTACCAATCTGCCAGTGTTGAATGCATGAACATAGTGATTGGATAACTAGAAAATTGGGGGAGGGGAGCCACAAAATCTGGGAAAGGGGGAAGAATCCCACCCTCTGAGACAGTCGATACGTGGGAACTTTGATGATTGACAGTGCTTATCTGGATTCCATTTGACCTGAGAGGTGGATTTCCTGTAGCTTACAAGAAGCTTTTTTTTTTTTTTACATTTACAAAGGAGATAAACTTTAGACATGTTAGCATCACCATTGTTTGCTCTCTGCAGTGAAACACAGATTGTAGAACAATGTAGTAGACATATAATTTTGTATTATAGCATAGTAGAGGCTTGGGGAGAAACTTTGGGTTAAAAGCGTAAATACTCTTTGAGGAGAGTTAAAGAAAGGCAGAAGCCTTACATATCTTTCTGACATCTGTGGAATAGTAACGTGGGTGTCCTAACAGAGGGCAGAAACCTCCTGTGGAGCAGAAGGGCAAAAACTCACTTGATCTTAATGTTTACTATGATTACACAACATAAAAGAGTCCCTTTATTTAGAAGAACAAATGTGTGTAATTCTAGCCCAATGAGAAATGTTTTAAGTATATATTTAAGAGACAAACCAAGGAGCTTTAAAATAGTGCATCATAGAGTGGAATGCTCTATCAGAGTTAGATTAATAAATCAGAGCTCCAGTGATTAATGTCAAAGCTCTGAACAGTTAATACAACAATAGCATACCGGCAGAAAAAAATCTGAAGCATTTAAAAATTTTTGGGATATCTTAAATCACCTTTTTAGACCCTCTGACCTTCATAGCTCTCATCTGCCAACCTTAAAAACACCCTTTTAGACCCTCAAATAGTTTCTTGGAAGCTTTCCTTTGTAACCTAAACTTTTGCATCAGACCCTGTATCTAATTATTTACCATGAGACACAGGTGAATTTCTGTGAGCCGTCACTTCTTTAGCTAAAGGAATGGTAAAAAGCTGCAGGTGATACCCGCTTCTTAAAGTCTGGTAACAAGTTAGGCTGTTATCTAAACCTAACTGTAGCAGCTCTAGGAGTGAGCCTTAAAGTCTGGTCCTCTGAATATGAAGAGGACTGAGAAGGCATCTGAAGCCTGTTTATCTTTAATATGAGGTTTGTTAGTAAAACAAACTTGCTTGATTTTTAAAGTAAGCAATCTACTATCTAGTAGTTTTAACTAGCTAATGAATTGACTAGTGAATTAACATGGTGAATTACTTTGGGATAAGGAGCTAGTTGCCTCTTTCTTAGCTATCAAGCTACCATTAGCTTAGTGGTCAATGTGATCAGAGGCTTGAGAAGGATAACTTGTAACCTAAGTGAATCTAGGTATTAATCAAAATGACAGGGATGACTAGTCAGACATTGTCCACTACCTAGTTGTTCCATGCTCCTATGGTTTTCATGGCTCCATGGGAATCAGGCACACAGAACAAGAGGCTCTTTCTGTTGAAGAAGAACATGGAGAGACTGACTTCACCTGGTTGTCAGAAACATGAAACAATAGCTCTCTGGGTGTTCAGTTTGTACACAGTTCAGGCTGGTCCTCAGCAGAGGGCTAGGTATTGGGGCAGTCTTGTCTAATGGTTAGCACATCACAATCTAGGGTTGAAGTTATTTGTTGTGGTGCCCTGGTCTTCTTTGGAAATCATGGAGAGCTACTGCTATGATTTGGAAACCTCTGTTTATCATAATAAGCTTACACATGCTAAATGCAATATTAAGTAGATCTCTGACATGCTTGAGGGTTAACTTTGTCATTAGTTATCTGTTCTAAACTCACCTTGCAAACAATTTCCTGTATGATTTAGTTTATAAAAAGCCCATAGTTTATGAAAGTATAAAGCTATATTATAGATTAGCAAAAAACAAGGCTAAGCATATTTAAAGAAGTGATAGACTTAATTCAACCCCAAAAGATATACCTAAAATATTCTTCACAGAAATAGAATTCTAAAATTCATGTGGAAGCATAATATATCTAGGCTATGAAAAACACTCTTAAGCATAAAGATCAAGGCCATCTAATATTTGATAAGGATTACAAAAATATATACTGGAGCAAAGACAGCATCTGCAACAACAAATTATGCTGAGAAGAATTTATGTCCATAAGTAGATAAATGAGATTGGACCTACTTCTATTACCCTGCACAAAAATGAACTTCAGACAGATTAAAATGTTCAGTGTGAAACCTGAAACATTGAAACTGGTGGATGATAACATATATATATATATATATATATATATATATATATCAAAAGGCTTTCTGAATAGAACTTCATTCACTAAGAAATTAAGCAAATAATTAACAATGAGACATATAAAACTGAAAATTTTCTGTGTAGGAAATGAATCAATCAGTTGAGTTAAAAGGAAGAACACAGACTAAGAAAACAATCGTTGCCAGCTATAAAGAAGAAAGTAAAAGTGCTAGTATCTAGACAACACACACACACACACACACACACACACACACACACACACACACACACCTCAAGAAACAAAGAACCAGGAAAAGAAAACCCAATTAAAAATGAGCTATGGATCTAAACAGAGAGTTCCCAAAGGAAGACATAAAGAATGGCTTAGACATATTCAGCAGCATCCGCAATAAGAAAAATACAAGTTGAAGGTACTCTGAGATCTCACGTGGCTCCATTTACAATGGCTACGATCAAGTTTCTAACTAACAATTGGACTTGAGTTTTGTGCATGGTGATAAATACAGGTCTACTTGCATTTTTCTACATTGGAGACATCGAGTTAGACCAGCACCATTTGTTGAAGATGCTATCCTTTTCCCATTGAGTAGGTTTGGCTTCTTTGTCAAAAATCAAGTGTCCGTATGTGTGTGGATTTATTTGTGAGTCTTTGAGTCAATTCCATTTATCAACCAGCCTATTGCTATGCCAGTGCCATGCTGTTTTAATTATTCTTGCTCTATAGTACAGCTTGAGATCAGGAATGGGGATTCCTCCAGAAGATCTTTTATTGTTCAGGATTGTTTTATCTATTCTATGTTTTTTTGTTTTTCCATATGAAGTTGAGAACTGAGATTTCAATGTTTTTTAAAAAATTGTGTAGGTATTTTGATAGGGATTGCATTGAATCTGTAAATTGCTTTTTGTAAGATGGCCTTTTTTCTATGTTAATTCTCTAGATCTATGAACAAGGGAGATCTTTCCGTCTTCTGATGTCATCTTCAATTTCCTTCTTCAGAGTGTTGAAGTTTTTTCAAACAAGTCTTTCAGTTGCTTGGTTAGAGTTATTTCTAGATATTTTATATCGTTTGTGGCTATGGTGAAGGGTATAGTTCCCCTAATTTCTTCCTCTGAACGATTGTAATTCATATACAGGAAGGCTACTGACTTTTTAGAGTTAATTTTGTATCCAGCCATTTTGCTGAAGGTGTTTATCAGCTGTAGGAGTTCTCTGGTGGAATTTTGGTAGTCATTTATGTACATTATCACATCATCTGTGAATATGGATAATTTGACTTCCTCCTTTCCCATTTGGATCCCCTTGATCTCCTTTTGTTGTCTTATTGTTCTAGCTAGAACTTCAAGAAATATATTGATGAGATATGGAGAAAGTGGGCAGCCTTGTCTGGTCTCTGAGTTTAGAAGAATTTGTTTGAGCATCTCTCCATTTAATTTGATGTTTGTTATTGGCTTACTCTATATAGCCTTTATTATATAAGGTATGTGACCTGTATCCCTGATCTTTCTAAAACTTTAAATATGAATGGGTATTGGATTTTGTCAAATGCTTTTTCGGCATCTAAGGAGATGATCATTTGTTTTTTTTCTAGGTAAGGGAAGTATTGGGGAATGGGGATATAGAAGGATCCAGAGGGTCCTAGAAACCTACAAGAAGAACATCATGATGGGCAGATTTGGACCCAGGGGTTCTGCTCAAACTACTGCACCAACCAAGGACAATATATGCAGTAAACTTTGAACCCCTACTCAGATCTAGCCAATGGACTGGACACTCTCTGAGGTTGTGTGGAGAGCAGGGACTGACTCTGACATGAACTCTGGTGTTCCATATTTGACTGCTTCCCTTTGATGAGGAGGCTTGGTGGCACTCAGAGAAAGGAAAAGCAGGCTACCAAGATGAAACTTGTTAGGCTGTGACCATATGGTAGGGGAGGAGGTCCCCTTCTGTCACAGATCTAGGGGAGGGGAATAGGGTGAGAGGAAGGGAGGGAGGAATGGGAGGATACAAGTGATGGGATAAAAATTGAGTTGTAATCTGAATAAATTAATTAAATGAAATTAAAATAAAACAAAAAGAAGATTCTAACTAACAAGCAAATGATGGTGAAGAGATATGGGGAAAGCAGAACTCTCATGTACTATTGGTTAAATTGCATACTAGGGCAGCTACCAAAGAAATCAGTGTGGAAAACTGTCAAAGAGCAAACAGCAGATCTACCAAATGACCCAGATATATTTATTCATGGTAAGAAACCAAAGAACTATTTTTTACTACTCCAGAGAAACTTGCTCAGCCATATTCCTTGCCACTCTATTCCCAACAGTTTAGAAGTGGAAAGAACTTAAATTTCCATCAAGTGATTAATGGATAATGAAAATGTGATACATAATGCACATAGAATTTTATTCTACTATAATGAAAATAAGTCATGCAATTTTTAGGATACACAGACAGTCTTTGTAAAATAGTTTACTGGGAGAAGTGGGGAGGTCTCGGAGGCCAGAGTATTTATTTGGGTGAAGATGGCGGCAGCCGAGGCCCCAAACTGCATCATGGAGGTTTCCTGCGGCTAAGCAGAAAGTATTGAGAAGCCCAACGCTAAGGACATGACATCCAAAGACTGCTGCTTTGACTCCTATGCTCACTTTGGCATCCACAAGGTGCTGCTGAAGTATGAAGTGCAGACCTTATATACAACAACTCCATGTTTCACAATTGGCATCTCTTCAAAGACAAGGTGGTGCTGGATGTGAGCTTGGGCACTGGTTTCCTTTGCATGTTTCCTGCTGAGGCAGGTACCTGCAAGCTTGTTTGGACTGAGTGTTCCAGTATCCCGATTATGCTGTGAAGATTGTCAAAGCAAGCAAATTAGATCATATGGTGATGACCATCAAGGGCAAGGTGGAGAAGATGGAGCTTCTGGTGAAGGTGGACATTGTCATGAGCGAGTGAAAGGCTTAGTGGCTCTTCTGCGAGTCCATTCTCAACACTGTGCTGCGTTCCTGTGACAAGTGCCTGGCACCCGACGGCCTCATCTTCCTAGACCGGACCGCCCCTTATGTGACAGCCATTGAGGCCCGACAGTATGAAAACTAGAAGATCCACTGTTCGGAGAATGTATATGATTTTGATATATGCCTTGAATCAAAGACGTGGCCATCCAGGAGCCCCTAGTGGATGTGGTGGACCCAAAGCAGCTTGTCCCCAATGCCTGCGTCATAAAGGAGGTGTACATCTGCACAATCTTGGTGAAGGACCTGACCTTCACCTCCCCCTTCTGCCTGCTGGTAAAGAGGAATGACTACGTGCACGCACGCACTGGTGGCCTACTTCAACATGGAGTTCACCCAGTGTCACAAGAGGACCAGCTTCTCTACCAGTCCTGAGTCCCCATGCACGCACTGGATTCAGACTGTGCTCTACATGAGGACTACCTAATCATGAGGACTGGAGAAGAGATACTTGGCACCGTTGGCCTTGCGCCAAACTATCATGACCTGGACTTTGCCATCGGCCTAGATGTCAAAGGTCAGTTGTGTGAGCTTTCTTGTTCCACCGACTACTGGATGCGCTGAGGAGGCGCCAGGCTGGCCCTCCTGCAGAAGAGGTCGGAGGATCAGGGGCTGGGCCTGAGAGATGGGAGGGTACATCGTGATTGTGTTTTTCTTTTTCTTATTCCTTTTGGATTTCCAGGACAGGGTTTCTCTCGTAGTCCTGGCCGTCCTGGCGTAACTTCGTAAATCAGGCTGGCCACCCACTTACAAGAGATCCTCCTGTCCTTGCCTCCGGAGCGCTGGGATTATAGGCTTGTGCCACCACGCTTGGGTCCATGACTGTGTTTTTACAACTTATGTTTTGATATGGTGGCATTTATGCCAATACATCCCCAGCTGGCAAAATTAAAATAAAGAAAAAGAAAATAGTTTACTGAGTGAGATACACTAGACCTAGAAAAACAAACATAAACACGACATGCTCTCTTATTTCCGGATACTGCCTCTTGAATCTTTAGATTTAAAACCGTAACCTGAAGTAACCACTGAAGTTAGGAAAGTAGGTAGTCAGTGGGGGAATAATGGGGAAGGAGCAGTAGAGTGGGAGGTAGTAGGACACAAGTATTAGGAAAGCAGATGTGGGAAAGATTAATCAGGACTTTCATTAGGGAGACACCATTTAGAGCAAATGGGAAGAAGAGATAAGTAACATCAAGAATGCTTGAAAAGTATTATTTTATAAGCTCACTTAAAATGTATGTGCAATATATTCAAGTATGCATATACAGTAAAAATTGGCTTACGTCATGTGCGGTGATTATGGTTCCTTATGAGTCATATGTTATCTCAATAAATCTTCAGTGTGAATCACGGAGAAACCTCTCTACAAGCTGTTGGCCAAAATAATATAGGCTATTGTCATTATGTTTTGTTGACTCACAGAACTTAGAGGTAAAGCCCTATTGCTGAAGATACCACACACTTTTGATGTAATACTTGGAAAATTTATGCTGGAAATGATGTGGAATCCTTTTGCCTGAGGACTAGCTCTTATGGTGTTAGAAATGCTGTGCAATCTGCCAAGTGAGAAAAGTAATCAATAGTCCTGCCCAGATGTAAAAGCCATGAATCACAGAAACATCTATACTGACAAGACAGCCCATAATCCAATAGTGGCACTATAATCTTGGGGGTAACCAACAGCTGTCTAATTACACTTAAGACCTGCTGAACTCCGGTATACATGGTTAACTACCTATGACTGGAGAGGTTATTTACCTTAGAGGAAAAACTACTACTGTAAGTTTCCTAAACCAATATAGCTCTAACTGTATTCCAAATACTTATTTTCATATCCACCAAGAAGTGTAGCTCTCACTCCTCATCAAATTAGTCCTTTTTATTCCACAGCAGATGGAAATTATTACAGAGATCTACAACTTATGAAAATACAGAAATCAAGGGACTACATGGTACTCAAACTCAATCGGCTTATCTACAATGCAACTGCTATACCTAATGCTCAGGCCGAAGAGGAATAGGATACAGACAGTTCAGATGAGACTTGACAGGCTGAGGTCAGATAATAGGGCTGGCGGGGTTCTGCTTTCTGAGGAATAGAGGAATGGGAGAGGGGGATAGAGAGGATGCTACTGGGAGGGGACCAGGGAGTGAGCGACAATAGGGATGTGATGTGAACAAATTGAAAAGAAAAAAAAAACCATGAGAGAGAAGTGAAGAGATTGCAAGACCCAGAGGAATGCCCAATGAAAGATAATGTCTCCTAGATATGAGAAAGAAGCTGCAGCCTTATATCTTAACAATATGGTTGACTCAACAGGAACTGCACAATGACAGCCTCAGCTGACTTGCTAATACTGCTTGGAGAAATTTCAAAAAAATCTTGACCCTCTAGATGAAAAACTACAGAGAGTCACTACAAGCAGGAAACATCAGTTTTTCTCAGGAATAAGCTCCCCAAGAGATAAACACTTGACAACTTGGGTCAACTCTAAACACAGGTATATAGGAGGAACAGTAAACGGATTAAGAATGAGTATATATATTTAAATATTCAGTCTTAAGAAATCATGAATATGGAAGGAGTGGAAGGGAAAATTGGAGAAGTTAGAGAGGCAAGAGGGAAAAGGATGAAAATTATGCAAAGAGGGTACTCAGATGTGAAATTATCAAAACAAGAAAAAAATCAAGAAAAAAAAAACCCTAAAGAGTCAGTATACCTGGTCTTGTGTTGACGTCTGTGATCCATTTGGAGTTGAGTTTGCGCAGGGTGATAAATACGGGTATTACTTGCTTACTTCTATTTGCACCTATCTGTTTAACCAGAACAATTTGTTAAAGATGCTGGTTTGTTTGCCCAATGTGCATTTCTGGCTTTTTTTTTTTCTCAATCAAAAGTCAGGCATCCACAGGTGTGTTTGATAGAAGAGATGGAAGGAATAATCTTGAACTTATTATATACAAAAAGACTTTCCAAACAAGGCACTAAGAGCAACAACTAACAAATGGGAACCCATAAAGCTGGTAAGCTTCCGTATGGCAAAAGACATCACCATTCAGACAAAGCTGCGGGTTATAAAATGAAAAAAAAAACCTTGTATTTTTACCAACTACACATCCAAAAGAAGGCTAATATCAGAAAATACGAAACACCCCCCCTAAATGTCAAGCATCAGGAACACAAACAACCCAGTTAAAAATGGGGCACAGTTGTAAACAGAGGATTCTTAAAAGAGTTACCGAAAGTGGCTGAGAAGTGTTCAACATTCTTAGCCATTATGGAAGTGCAAATCAGAATACTTTGAGATTTCACCTTAACACCCAGACAGAATGTCAAGATCAGTAAAATAAATGACAGCTCCTGCTGGATAGAATGTGAGGTGAGGGGAATAATCATCAATTGCTGGTGGGAGCACAGACTTATAGACCCACTATGGAAAGCAGTGTAGCAGTTGTTCAGGAAGCTGTGAATGGATCTACCTCAAGAGCCAGCTATATCACTTTTGGGCATACAACCAAAAGCTGTTTTATCCTAAAATATGCTCACTGCTGCTCTATTCACAATAGCCAGAAATTGAAAGCATTCTAGATATTCATCAAGAAACAAGTGGATAAATAAAATGTAGACATTTATATAATGAAATATTACTAAGCAGTTAAAAATATAAGCCTGAAATTCACAGGTAAAAGAATGGAACTAGAAAAAAATTATCCTAAATGAGGTAACCCAGACTCAGAAAGACAAATATGCTGCATATTGGTTTATATGTAGATGTTAGCTGCTTATTCTTCAATAAGCAAGCTATAATCAGTATAACCACAGACGTTAGCTACAGAGTAATGAACTAGTATGGAGGGAAAGATCTCCCTAGGAAGGGGAAATTGAATAATTATGAATGAATGATGAGGGGAAAGAATTGAAGGAAGAATGAAATTGGGAGGTGGAGGGAGAGTGGTTAAGGGAGGGAATACAGAAAGGCAGAGCTATAATTAAGGAGCATTTATAGGGTCATGTGGAAACCTAACACATTAGAAATTCTTAATGTACACACACACACACACACACACACACACACACACACACACACAGGAATGTTGGGAGCAAGTGCATGCTAGATTGGCAAAAGCAAGCAAGTGCACTTCCTAGAGGCAACCCACTCATTTTTGCATGGCTAACAATTGGGTGCATCCCTGGTTTAGGCAAACCCCAGAGATTTTGACCCAAGACCACTTATTGTTATTATACTGCCTTTCTATGCTTGTCTCGTATACCTGACATGGAACAGAATACCTCACCACCTTTAGCTCCATATATGCTACTCTCTCTATCAGACAGATTTCCTGCAGAATCTTATGAAAATGGTTTTTATAATTCTTGATGATGATTCCTGAATTAATTCAAGTAATTTCTACCCTCCTTCAAATTAGCTAAAAGCTTTGTGAATCACTTGATTTATGCTAAGAAGCAAAACAAGATGGAAAAAAATAATAATCAATGAAATACATTCAGTTTAGGTTTAGGCCAAGCATGGGGCAGAAGTGTACACCAATATAAGAAAGATCATATGGATATAGAAAGAAAGAATAAATGGCTAGCTATGTTAGACAAGATAGACATCTGTTTCTTAGAAAAACCTTGACATAAAAACTATCCTTTGAATACATAATGTACATACAAAATAAGAAAAAGATAAACCAGGTGTGGTGGCATATACCTGTAACCACAGCACTTCTGGAGGCAGAGGCAGGCAGATCTCTCTGAGTTAAAAGCCAGCCAGCCTGGGCTACAAAGCAAGTACAGGGCAGTCAAGGGTACACTAATAAACCCTGTCTCAAGAAAGAAAGAAAGAAAGAAAGAAAGAAAGAAAGAAAGAAAGAAAGAAAGAAAGAGAAAAAAGACAAAACTTCTTTGAACTCATAATAAGCATATAGATAAAACCACTGTTTTATGCTTCTCATGAGGAAAAATATCTAGTTAGATATAGTTCTAATGAAAGAACTTACAATCAATAGTTCTACTGTAACTCCTTTTAAAAAAATACTTATTTATTTATTTTATGTATGTGAGTGCTCAATGTTCATGTACACCTGCAGGCCTGAAGAGGGCATCAGATCCCGGTATAGATGGTTGTGAGCCACCATGTAGTTGCTGGGACTTGAACTCATGACCTCTGGAAGGACAGACGGTGCTCTAGTCCACTGAGCCATATCTCCAGCCCTGAAACTCCTTTTTAATGTAAGGATTGTATCTGTTTTTGAATCAGGTAAAATTTTTGTACATAGAGAACTATTGCCTTAAACTGTATAGAAAAAAACCCAAGACAGAAATAAACATTCATTGAAGTCCCCTGCTTTATCAAAAAATGTACCAATCTGTCTGATTGTCTATGTATATTTTTATGAATGATCTGTGGGAGCTCCCTATATTTGTGTGAATATAAGGTGCGCGCTCTCTCTCTCTCTCTCTCTCTCTCTCTCTCTCTCTCTCTCTCTCTCTCTCTCTCTCTCTGTCTTTCTTATCACCACTACCAGAACCCCAAATAGCAACCTACCCACATGAAAGATTTAAAATTAAAGTAGAGGAGCCAGAGCTATCAGCCTGACAGCTAAGATTTAAGAAAGCTCAGAGTTTCTCACCATGACCAGCAGCCCCAAATTGGAAGGCTGCCTGCCTAAAAGCCTAAGAGTTAAATGTGCAGAGAGAAACACTAGAAGCAAGCAGCTCTTAGCTTCAGTAGGCCTAGAACAAAAGCCTTTGGACCCTATTTTTTCACCAATGCTCCTGTTCCATCACAGCCACCCCTGGACCTTGTGATGTAAATTGTTTTATGAAGATAATCTAACTGAAATCAGTTGTCACTCAATCAATCTTCCACTATTGGAAATGTGTTATATCTAATTGAATTGTTGGCTAAAGGGGTCCTGCAGAGACCAGAAACACCTCACGCTATTTCTAAGGCTGTTGGTTGCTCTCCACAAATTGACAGGAAGGCTTCATTATTGAAGACAACACTACACCACTCTTTGGTAACAAAGAAGTCAAGCTGGTGCTAACCTAGAGCCGTCACCCCTATGAACTAGATAATGTTTATTGTACTTGAAGGTAGTATGCACACTAACAAAGGAGAAAAGTAAATACCAACCCAACTGTAAAACTTTAGATCTACAGTGATGACCTTCTTGCAAAATGTATAAGTGCAATAGTGGCATATAGATTGTGGTTGTAACCATCCAACATCTAACGGGATTTAAGTCTTACTCCATGAGTTAGAACCTACCCCTGACACTGCTCAGGTGGCTAAGAACCTGAGACAGAGTAAGCCAGGAACCTAAGAGAAAATCAAATATTACTATTCTACAGAAGAAGCATAGACGTAAATGACTCCTAAAAATATTCTACTATACTTCTAAATCAGTTCTTTGCTCAGACATCATCAGAGAAGCTTCTCCCTGCAACAGATGGGAACAAATGCAGAGACAAAGGGTGAGACAATGTGCAGAGACTGAGAGATCTTGAAACTCTTAGCCCTTATGGAAGTCCCCATCGAATTACTCTCCTCAAGGATCAGGGAATCTTGAAGAAGAAGAGGATGGAAGATTGTATAAGCCAGAGGCTGGATGGGGAACAGCAAGGAAACAATGCCTTCTAAGCACAGCAGGACCAATGAACATATGGACACAGAGAGACTGTGATAGTATACAGAGGGCCTGCACAGGTCTGGGCCAGATAGAGTTCTAGTGCTGAGAGGGGAAGTGGGCACAAACCCCGTCCCTACTATACACTAAGAGCTATCTCCAAGTGATAAATACTTGCAAATGAAAATTAATTATTTTCCAGTGAAGTCTCCCTGGGAATACAAACTACTCTTAAGGGCAGGCCCTGTGTCTATCAGTAGAAGTCCAATCAATGTAAACTCAATGGCAGCTTTGGAGGACAGTTCTCTGATATTCTGTGAGGGCATTTTTGTTTGTTGTTTTGTTTTTTGTTTTTTTTTTCTTCTAGGTCCTTTGTGTATATATTATGGCTTCTAGCTTTGTGTTTGTATGAAATTTCTGTGTGTATAACATGTGTCTGTGCGTATAGATGTGTTTCTTGGGCTTTTTAGGCTTTTTATTTGGCCTTTTTTCTTCTGTTTGTTTAGTTTGTCCTATTCCAGTTTTTTTTTGTTTTGTCTGACTTTATTCTATTCTATATTATTTTACTATTATTCTTGAGATGCCTGTTTCTTTTCTAAGGAGAGTCAGGAAGGGTATGGATTCAGGAGGGGAGATGTGAAGTATCAGGAGAATTGAAGAAGGAGAAAACATAATCGGAATATATTGTATGAATATCTATTTTCAATAAAAGAGAGAAAAATATCTAGTGAGCAAGTGAAATAACTTAGTAGATAATGCGTAACTTAGTATACAAGCATGGTGACTAAGTTTGATTCCCAACATCCACATAAAAACTTGGGGTGTTGTGTTGTACTTCTGTAATCTTAGTACTGGGGTAATGGAAGATTCTTAGTCTTACCTAATCACGGAAAACTGTGTTACAGTGAGAGACCTTGGTTTTTTTTTTTTTTAAACAAAGAAGCAAAGAAACAAACGCCCCAGGCAGATGGCTCCTGGAACCACTGGGGTTGACCTCTTGTTCTCCTTTCATTCATGTACACACAAGAGCATACCACATATACCAAACCTAATTATTAAATAAAAGAGTGTTATTACATGACCTAGCACTTGCACTTATGATAATGGAAATATCCTTTAGAGGATTTATGAATTCCAAAATAGGATTAGCACTGTGAGGTGATCAGAAGAGTCCATTTCTGGCTATTCTTGACGGTAAAATTCTAGCCAAAAAAGATAAATGAGTAATATTGCAGGAAGATTTCCAATGAAGGAAAAATGCACAAACATGTAGAGCTGAGGATGCCCATTCTGATTCACTTAAATTTAATGAAGTGTTGAAACTGTACAAATACAGAACTTGCAGTTTTATTAAAATTAGCATTCTTTCCCCAAAGATAGAACCTCTGTGCTTCATTGGGTATCATGTTCACAAGGAAAGGCAACATCTCTGATTTGTTTTGCATGTAAGTTGGCTCGTGTAAGAAACAGGGCTCAACATCTTTTTGAAGGTGTGTTGAGAATGCTTGGTATCTATAAATAATCCTTCAAGTGACACTCAAATCTTAGTCTGTGTTCTTATGTTTGTCTGTCTCAGTATATGTTTAAATCACACCATTAAATTAAGAATTTCACAAAAGAAAGTACAAGTTTTTAAATGATAGATTTAATTTACAATATTTCGGCATTCATATCTTTAAGAGGAACGTAAAAGAGGGAAATGAAGGTAAGACTATAATCATGATAATTGATTAAATTAATAGACTATAGCCAAGATAATAAGCTAAATCCATTCAATTATTAGAATTAGATCACATTATCAGAAGTAGACCATTAATTCTAAAATGCTCTCTAAAGTTCTAAAATATAAAATGTTTTTATGTTAATTGCTGATGAAGTAGAATTAACTTATTTGCATAAGACCTGCTGTTAAGATAATATTTCCATAGAATAAAAAGAGGGAAATAGAATTTCCAAAGACACTGTACTTACTAGGAACACTCATAATTTTAAATGGTAATTTATGTTACATAAAGGTATTCATTTTATATATTATATTTTCTATGAGATACTTGTTTTTTTTCCATGCTCTTCTTGATAAATGCTGAAGTATTATCACCATGTAACACAATTACCTTGATGCTTTATTCTAACCATCCCAAAAGGATAGAAGAAATAAGGAAGTCTGCATATACTTATAGTTTTACTATTATGTCGGATAATAATGCAGGTACTACTGCAGTGATAAAGCAAAATAAACCTGGGTGAAAAGAACAGGAAGCTTTACAGTCCGTGTGTTCCCTTGTAAATATTAGTAACTGCGCTCGTGTAAAAATCATGGGATGATATGATTTTATATTTTCTTTCATGGCACTTCTCAGTTGCATGGTGGTTAATAGCATCCCTTCAAGCAAACATAACTTCCTACTATCTCTGCCACTATCAGTTGGTTATCTTAGCAGAGTATAAAAGAATATAAAAGAACAGACTAATATTTGTGTCAGTTATGATGCACAAGCAACCAATACTGAAAGCACAATAAATGTATTCACATAGAAATTTCATGCATAAAAATTCTGTTTATATTACTTCTTTTATAAAAGAAATAATAGAAAAACCACTTTGTGTAACTTCACTTATAGTAATTTGAAATCTTTTGAACATTTGAAAGAGCCAACAACAAAAAGAAATTTTTAAATATTTTAAATTTCAATTCTGAAATCTTTTAATAACAATCTGTTATTTATGTAAGGGATGACGTTGAAATTTTAATAAGCATTATCTCACCTGTGGATTTATTTTAGTAATGTACCAGTTTTTACAACATTGTATCATTCTGTAAGCATAAGAAGTCTTTCAGTCATTTAACATGTTCTCTAATTTTCTTGATATCTTAAATTTTTATGTTGAATTTTTATTCTGCTATATTGTATTTTTAAAAAATCAGGCATAAAGCCTTATTCTTGGTGTAATTCATAGAGTCATTTTAGTATATCATTTCATCTGTGAACACTTTGGGGTACTTTGCGTTCTTTCTGTTCCAACTCTATTCCCTTTCTTTTTTTCTTTCCTTCCTATATTTTGTTGCTCTAGATAATACTTCAAGCATTGTCCTGAGTAAGAATGGGGAAAATGGACAATTTGTATTATTTTTATTTTAAGAAAATGCTCTCTTCTTAACTCCATCTCATACAGTGAAATATTGTCTACAGGTTTTGTACACAGTCTTAAGTATGCTTTACTATGTTCTTTATCTTTTTAGTTTCATCAGGGCTCTTATCATGAAAGGATATTGAAGTTTATTCAAATTTATTTTTAAGAATCAATTGAGATGACCTCATAATAACTATACTTAAGACTATGTGCTTCACTGCAGTTTTTCCCCTTTGAGATAGTTTCTTTGTGTAGCCTTGGCTGTCCTGGACTCATTTTGTAGACAAGGCTGGTCTCAAATCCACAGAGATCTGCCTACCTCTCTCTCCCCAAGTGCTAGGATTATAGATGTGTGCCACCATACCAGGCTGCATTGCATATTTTGATTTGTGCTTGTTAAACTAAACTTGAGTCTCTGAAATGTCAACAGTTTGGTCATTGTTCTTAGTGTGTTCTGTCTTTTTTCTTTCTCTCTCCCTTTTTTTATTTTGGCTGGATTTTAAACCTAGGGCCTAGTGTATGCTAGGCAAGTATTCTGCCATTCAGCTATATCTATAAGATGTTACATGGAAGCACCAAAATTTCTAATGCAATCCTTAGCAAATATCAACATCAAAGTTATTATTATTACATATTAAATCATATTACAGAGCCATTGTAACATAAACAGCATGATAATCACACACACACACACACACACACACACACACACACACACACACAGAGAGAGAGAGAGAGAGAGAGAGAGAGAGAGAGAGAGAGAGAGAGAGAGAGAGAGACAGAGACAGAGACAGAGACAGAGACAGAGACAGAGACAGAGAGACAGAAAGAAATAAAGACACAGAGAGAGACAGAAACAGAAAGAGGCAGAGATAGAAACAGAGACATGTAGACCAGTGGCACAGAAAGGAGTCCACATAAATAAACTTAAACAGTTTGGACACCCAACTTTTCATGAAGCAGTCAAAATATATGCTGGAGAAAGTAGAGACACTTTAACAAATGTTACTTACACAAAGAATTCCACATGTAGAATAAGGATATTGTATAAATTTTCTCTTATTTGGGGCACACACACACACACACACACACACACGAGAGAGAGAGAGAGAGAGAGAGAGAGAGAGAGAGAGAGAGAGAGAGAGAGAGAGAGAGAGAGAGAACCAAGAAGAATCAATGCTCTTAATATAAGATCTTAAATTTTGAAACAACTAGAAAAAACACTGGAATGACATTTAAAGATACAGATATAAATGGACTACAATGAAACAGGAATTAATCTCAGGGGTTGACAATTAGTATATCACAAAGTTAAAAGTTTTGTCAAGGCAAACTGCATAATCATTCAAATGAAGTCAAAGCCTAGAGAATGGCAAAAAGCTGCCTTTGACAAGTGTATATTAGAATAATATCTAGAATATATACAGTGCCAAAACCAAATACGTACAAATTCAATCACTAAGTGAACTAATAAATTGAATAAACAGTTCTCAAGAATTCATACAAATTACAGTAAAGACTTGACCATTTGGTCAACCTTCTGTAGCCCTAAAGAAAATACAACCAGAATAGATAGCCCAAAAAACTCAAAGTAAAACCTAATACTACTTTTCTGCTAAAAGAACATAACAATTAAATGATACCTAATGGCATCCTATTACACGTATAGGTCAGTGCCTTGCTCACTAGAAGGTGGCTACTTCAGTCTCCATGTCCCCGACTGCTAGGAGTCTCAGCGAGAGTTATCCTCATATATTCCCAGAAGCCCACCCCGTGGCAGGTCTCCAGTTTGTCTCAGGGATGTCCCCTCCCCTCAGTTTCCATTCTCTTTCCCAGCCCTCTGACCCCCAACCCCTGTTCACATCTGATCCTCAGCCTCATTTTCATCTCCACACCATCTCCTACCCCGTTCCCTGTCTTCATCTACTATAGTTTTCTATTCTTCTTCCCCTTCTGGATGAGATTCAAGAAACCTCTTTTGGGTCACTGTGTTGACACTGTTTTATTACCACTGTATGACAGGCAGGGCTTGCAGTACAGAGAGGGGAACACCAACCCATCCACAAAACCTTCAATCCAAAATGTACCCTGCGTAAAAGAAATGCAGGGATAAAGATGGAGCAGAGATTGTGGGAATGTCCAACCAATGATTGGACCAACCTGAGATCCACCTCATGGGAAAGAGCCAAACCCTGACACTATTTTTTTAAATTTATTTATTCACTTTACATCCTGGTCAATGACTCAGCCCTCCTCACCTCCCAATCAACCCTTCTCCCTCTCCAATATCCCTCTCCCCTATTACTCAGAAGAGGGCAGCTCCCCTTCCCATCCACCCTAGGTCACTAATTTGTTTTAGACCTGAGTGTGTTATTTGGTTTGGTGGTGTTTAATTTCTTTATATATTTTGGATATTAGACCTTTGTCAGATGTAGGGTTGGTGAAGATCTTTTCCCAGTCTGTAGGCTGTTGCTTTGTTCTGTTGACAGTGTCTCCTGCCTTACAGTAGCTTCTCAGCCTCATGAGGTCCTATTTATTAATTGTTGGCCTTAAGGCCTAGGCTGTTGGTGTTCTGTTCAGGAAGTTGTCTCCTGTGCCAATGTGTTTCAGGCTCTTCCCCACTTTTCCTTCTAACTGATTTAGTGTCTCTGGTTTTATCTTGAGGTCTTTAATCCACTTGGACTTGAGTTTTGCGCAGCCTTATTCATAATAGCCAGAACCGGGAAACAGCCTAAATGTCCCTCAGTTGAAGAATGGATAAAAAAAACTGTGGTACAGCAACAGGATGGTTGATCAGTGGAATTGAATCGAAGACCCAGATATGAATCCACACATATATGGTCACTTGGGTTTTGGCAAAGAAGCCAAATCCATTCAATGAAAAAGGGATAGCATCTTCAACAAATGGTGCTGGTCTAACTGGAGGTCGATATGTAAAAAAAATGCAACTGGACCCGTATTTGTCACCTTGCACAAAACTCAAATTCAAGTGGATTAAAGACCTCAACATAAAACCAGAGACACTAAGTCACTTAGAAGAAAAAGTGGGGAAGAGCCTGGAACACATTGGCACAGGAGACAACTTCCTAAAAAGAACACCAACAGCCCAGGCCTTAATGTCAACAATTAATAAATGGGACCTCATGAAGCTGAGAAGCTTCTGTAAGGCAGGAGACACTGTCAAAAGAACAAAGCAACAGCCTACAGACTGGGAAAAGATCTTCACCAACCCTACATCTGACAAAGGTCTAATATCCAAAATATATAAAGAACTCAAGAAATTAAATACCACCAAACCAAATAACCCAATTGAGAAATGGGGCTTGGAACTAAACAGAGAATTCTCAACAGAGGAATATCAAATGGCTGAGAAACACTTAAGGAAATGCTCAACCTCCTTAATCATCAGGGAAATGCAAATCAAAACAACTCTGAGATTCCATCTTACACCCATCAGAATGGCTAATATCAAAAATTCAAGTGACACCACATGCTGGCAAGGATGTGGGGAGAGAGGAACACTCCTTCATTGCTGGTAGGAATGCAAACTAGTACAGCCACTTTGGAAATCTATCTGGTGCTATCTCAGAAAAATGGGAATAAGGCTTCCTCAAGACCCAGCTATTCCACTCCTTGGAATATACCCAGAAGATGCTCCAGCACACAAGAAAATTTGCTCAACCATGTTCATAGCAGCCTTATTCCTAATAGCCAGAACATGGAAACAGCCTAAGTGTCCCTCAGTAGAAGAATGGATAAAGAAACTGTGGTACATATACACTATGGAATACTACTCAGCTATAAAAAACAAGGAATTCCTGAAATTTGTGGATAAATGGATTGAGCTAGAAATGATTATAATGAGTGAGTTAACCCAGAAGCAGAAAGAGTCAAATGGTATATACTCACTTATATCTGCATACTAGCCCAAGGGGCATGTCCCACGAAAGCCTTCACTTACCAGGAAGCAGAGGGGAGGACATCCTAATGGGACTCTAGATGAGAGAGGCTTGGGAGAATAGCTAAGTAGAAGGATCCAGAGGGCCTATAAACCTACAATTAGAACATTATGACGGGCAGATCTGGGCCCAGGGGTCCCGCTCAAACTAAGGCACCAGCCAAGGACAATACAGGAGGTAAACTTTAAACCCCTACTCAGATCTAGCCAATGGTCAGAACATTCTCCACAGATGAGTGGAGAGTGGGATATGACTTTCTCATGTACTCTGGTGCCTCACATTTGACCATGTCCCCTGGAGGGGGAGACCTGGTGGCACTCAGAGGAAGGACAGCAGGTTATCAAGAAGAGACTTGATACCCTATGAGCATATACAGGGGGAGGTAATCCCCCTCAGGAACAGTCATATGGGAGGGGAATAAGGGGAAAATGGGAGGGAGGGAAGAATGGGAGGATACAAGGGATGGGATAACCACTGAGATGTAATAAGAATAAATTAATAAAAAGATGAATAAAAAACTGTGATACATTTACACTATGGAATACTACTCAGCTATTAAAAACAAGGAAATCCTGAAATTTGTAGACAAATGGATGGGAGTAGAAATGATCATAATGAGTGAGTTAACTCAGAAGCAGAAAGACTCACATGGTATATACTCACTTATAATTGGGCACTATCCCAAAAGGCATGTCCCATGAAAGTCTTCACTTACCAGGAGATTGGGGTAGATGTGAGGACATCCTACTGAGACTCCAGGTAAGAGTAATATAGGAGATGTGGAAATAGAAGGATCCAGAGGGTCCTAGAAACCTACAAGAAGAACGTAGTGATGGATGGATCAGGGCCCAGGGGGGGTCTGCTCAAACTGTTGCACTAACCAAGGACAACACAATAGTAAACACTGAACCCCTACTCTGATATACCCAATGGACAGGACATTCTCCACAGTTATGTGGAGAGCAGGGACTGACGTTGGCATGAATTCTGGTGCTCCATATTTGACCACCTCCCCTTGGTGGGGAGGTCTGGTGGCACTCAAAGAAAGAACAAGCAGGCTACTAAGATGAGACTTGATAGCCTATGACCATATAGTGGTGGAGGAAGTCCCCCTCGGTCATAGACCTAGGGGAGGGGAATATGGTGAAAGTGGGAGAGAGGGAGGAATGGGAGGATACAAGTGATGAGATAACAATTGAATTGTAATCTGAATAAATTAATATAATAAAATAAAAAAATACCTGAGTGTGTCCTCTTTCTCTGTGGCCCGAGATGGCAATCCTGGCAGGGGAAGTAATTGAAAATCTGGCAAGAAAGTCAGTGTCAGAGATAGCCCCTGCTCTCCTTAGGAGGGATCCCACATGAATTTTGATCTGCTCTTCAGCTGCAACTTTGTAGGTGGCCTAGGTCTAGTCCATTCAAGGTCCTTGTTTGGTGCTTCCATCTCAGCTGGCCTCTCTGGGAGCTAGTTTGTTGGCTCTGTTGGTCTTTTAGTGAAACTGCTATCATCTCCAGGTTCCTTTCTCATTCCTCTAATTTTCTGCAAGACTCCCTAAGTATTGCCCAATGATTGTCTGAGAGTCTCACCATCTGTTTTGAGGTGGTGCTGGGTGGAACCTCATGCAGGACATCTTTGCTTTTTTCCTGCCTGCAAGCAAAGCAAGGTATCATTAATAGTGTCAGGAACTGATTCTCTCCAATGGGTCTTGGGTTGGGCCAGGCATTGGTTGGACATTCCATCAATCTTTGCTCTATCTTTATCCCTGAACATCTCATAGGCAGGGTAAATTTTGAGTTGAAGTTGTTGTGGGTGGGTGGCTTGGTGTTCCACTCCCTCTAATAGGAAGTAGTCTATTTAAAAAAAAATTTCCCATTCAGTCTCTGTGGCCCTGCTACTAGCAGTTTCTATTAGAGTCCCTTTCATTCCCCCTTGGGAGCCTACCCTTATTAGGTCTCCAGCTTGTGCCAGAGATGCCCCTGCCCACAGTTTCTTTTTTCTCTGCAGGACTTTTGTTCTTCTGTCCCTGCTTTCTCTAGGTCTGACCTCCCCACTCGTATCTCTCTGAGTTTTCTCTTCTACTTTGTTCCCTCTCTTAAACCACTACCTCTGTCTATTCTATATCCAATTCCAAGTGACGTTTAAGCATACTCCCTTGGATTCTTGGTACTTAACTTCTTTGGGTCTGGGCGTTGTAGTGTGGTTATTCTGTACTATATAGGTAAAATCTACTTATAAGTGAATGAGTACATACCATGTGTGGTTTTCTGGCTCTGGATTACCTCACACAAGATGATCTTTTTTATTTTCATCTAATTGCCTGCAAATTTCATTAGTTCTTTGATTTTATATTGCCGAGTAGTGTTCCATTGTGTAAATATACCACAGTTTCTTTATCCATTCTTCGGTTGAGGGTCATCTACTTTGTTTCCAGCTTTAAGTTATTAGGAATGAAGCAGCTATGAACATAGTTGAGCAAGTGTCCTTGTGGTATGGTTGGAGTGTCTGGGAGTGCTATAGCTAGCTCTTGAGGTAAAGCTATTCCCAATTTTCTGAGAAAGCACCAGATTAAATTCCAAAGTGGTTGCACAAGTTTGCATTCCCACCAGCAATAGAGTAGTATTCTCTTTTCTCCACATCCTCGACATCATGTACTGTCACTTGAGTTTTTTATCTTAGCCATTCTGATGGGTATAAGATGGAATCTCAGAGTCATTTTGACTTGTATTTCCCTGATAACTAGGGATGTCACCCTTTACAATAACCACAAATTGACTTATATATTGATTACTTCTACTGTATATTCTTACTTTGAGATTCTGTCTTTCATCTCTTCTATTTTCTTGGTGTTGCTTTTGACTGGAATTGGTGTTCTCTTCCCTAGGTTTTCCATCTCCAAGATTGCCTCAGATTGTGTTTTCTTTATTGCTTCTAATTCCATTTTTAGGTCTCAAATAGTTCTCTCTCTCTCTCTCTCTCTCTCTCTCTCTCTCTCTCTCTCTCTCTCTCTCTCTGTTTAGTTGTATTTTCCTCTAATTACTTAAAAGATTTATTCAATTCTTTAATCTTTTTGAATGTATTTCTTTGACAGATTTTTTTGTGTACTTCAGATGTGATATCTCCAGAGCTTGCTGTGGTAGGACCATTGGTTTCCAGTGGTGTCATACAGCCCTGAATTTTGTTGCTTGTGTTCTTACACTAACCTTAGCCATATTGTTGTCTTAGGTGTTAGCAGATCTGCTTGTCCTTTTGCTGGGTTAACTGTCTGTGTCCCAGATGGGCAGACAGGTGATGAAAAAGCAGAGAAAGAGTTCCAATCTGAACACTATTCACGTGCCTCACTGGCCTCCTCAGAAACCCCATGACACTATTAATGATACTCTGCTATGTTTGCAAATAGGATCCTATGATAACTATCCCCTGAGAGCCTCCACCCAGCAGCCAATTGAAGCAGATACTGAGACTCACAGCCAAACATGAGCTGGAGTCTGGTGGAAATGTTGGGGGAAGGATAGAAGGACTTGGATGGGACAAGAACTCTACAAGGAGACCAACAGAGTCAACTAACCTAGGCCCATGGGAGCTTCCAGAAACTGATGTTCCAACCAAAGAGCATGCAAGGTCTGGACCTAAGCCTCCTACACATATGTAACTGATGACAGCTTGATCTTCATATGGGTTGCCTAGTAAGTGGAGTGGGGTTGTCTCTGACACGGACTTTGTTCCCTGCTTTTTGAGCACTTCCTGCAAGTGGGGCTGTCTTGCCTGGCCTCAGTAGAAGAAAGACATGCTCAGTCCTTATGTGACTTGATGCCGTGGGGTGACTTGATTGGGGGGTTCTCTTTTCTGAGAATAAGCAGAGGGTGGGACTGAGAGGAGAGGAGAGGAGGGAGGGGGCTTAATTTTGGATGTTAAGTGAATAAATGAATAAATTTATTTTAAAAAAGAAAGCAGGGAATGGAGAGGATAAGGAAAAACACAAATGCCTGTGCATGGCTGGGAGTCCAGCTTATGAACAACTCTGAAAATCACTATAGAGTTTCCTAATTGTACTGTCTTTTTTATTTTTATTTTTTGGTATCAACCTGACACAAGCTAGAGTCATCAGAGAAGAAAGAGCATCAGTTAAGGAAATGCTTACATGGAAATCCCAATGTAAAGTATTTTCTCAAGTAACATCAATGGGAGAAGGGGGGCAATCTTGGGTGTGTCCATCTCTGGAGTGGTGTTAATGGGATCTATAAGAGAGCATGATAAGCAAGCCAGTTAACAGCAGCACTCTAGAGCCTTTGCATTCGCTCCTGCTTCCAGGATCCTGCCCTTCTTGAATTCCTCTGGCTTCCTTTGGTGATAAACAGAAATTTGGAAGAACAAGCTGAATCAACCCTTTCCTCTCCAATTTGTTTTTTGGTCATATGCTTTTGTTGCAGCAATAAAAACTCTAGCTAAGACACTAATAGAAGAAAATTAAACTACCACGTAAGCCTCCCTTATCACTTCTAGGTACAAGCCCAAAGACTCAGATCAACATACTCTAGCATCACTGGCACACTGAAGCTTATTGCTGCACTATCACTACAGTCAGACAACAGAACCAGCAGATTTCCACCAACAAAATGTAGAGTGGTACTGATGCACAGTGGAATTCAATACAGTCATAAATAAATGAGCCATGGCATTTGAAAGAAAAACGGGTTCAACGGAAAATTATTATGGTAAGCAAAGCAAGCCATGTTTAGTAAGAGTATGTGTAGCCTTTATTTAAAATCTTATGCGGAAAAAAATAAAAAAAATTTTATGTGAAACCAAGATTTAAAAATTTATATACATGTATGTATTGGTATATGTATTTAATTCTTTGTATGTATGTGGGAGGAGAGCATAGAAGTATGGCGACCATTATAGAAGGAAGAGTTATCAATAAAGAGATGAAATTAAGTAATGTAATACATGTAACAGGAACGCAGAAAGTGGACCAACTAACTTTAGGAAAAAAGAGAACCTTGTAATGGTTGAGAGGGGGCATAGTGGAGGGTAGTAAGGGAGAAGAGTGGATGAGTACAAGTGTAAAAACATGTACGAGGATGCTACGATATAACTCATTACTTTTTAGGCTAGCCCAACATATTAATTTAAAGTTTAATTACAAAGCAGTGCCTTTCACATGATATATGTTCCTATGTGTGTGAGGGTACATATGCATGTGTATACATTGGCATATGGAGGCTATAAATAGGTACCTGGTATTTTGCTCAATTGCTTCACAATATATTTTGAGGCAGGGTCTCTTTCCATACCCAGAACTCATTGATTTGGCTAGATTGGCTGGCAAGTAAACTCCAGGGACCTTGTTGTCTCTGATCCTTAAGCACTGGGATTACAGGATCCTGTAGTTGCTTTTTCATAGACGCTAGGTATCCAAACTCTTGTCTTCATGTTTGTATAACTAGTACTTTATAGAAAGCCAACTTCTCAGGCTCCAATTTACCCATTTTAACAATGCATTAGGAATATTAGTCATGTACAATAGCTTTATAGTATTGATAGAACCTATAATCATTGTAATTTACAGTTGAACTTGTAGCATTGTGTAGTGAATGTAAACAGGTTTTTGTTTTGATCTCAAGTGTAGGATGTGAAACAGACTTGTGTGAGGGTGTGCTGTGTTTGTCTGCTGGAAACAGACTTGTGAGAGGACGTGTAGTACTTGTCCAATAGAAGATGAAATGTCTTTTGGAGGGGCATGATCTTTGCTGACTGATAAACATCCTAGTATGGACTCTGAATATATATATGCCCCAAACCAGAGGCTTGGCTTTTTGGTTTTGGCATTGCTTCCTGTCTTTTGTGTGTTCACTTCTCTGGTTCAAGACACTCCTAGAGAGAAACTCTCCAGAGAAGGCTTCAAGGTTCCAGGTTCCCACTGCTGCTATGGGTTCTGGCTGTGTGCTTGCAGTCACTTTTGCTGAATTCCTGGTGTGCTGTTTAGTGGGTCTGCTGGAATCCTGACAACAAAGATTGGAATATCTCCAAGGAACTAAGTCAAAAAAGATGACATCTCCTGTCCTTTTTAACCTCTTTTTTCTTCTACCTAGGGTAGGTGTGTTGGAAGGGAGGTGTAGGCATTAAAGATCCCCAAATAAAGAATGTTTGTAGAAGCTCAAAGCCTACAATTTGATTGTTCTTTTCCCTGACACAAGCATTGATGTAATTTATTGTATACATGTGTTAACTGCTGGGCAACAGTACACTCTATGAAGATCTGCAATTAATGTGACTTATAAATCTTGGAAACAACATGGTAGTATGAGACAGCAATGCCTTAAATTAAATTATAACCTAGCGATATCATATGCATTGATCAAATACACACATTCGTATACTATATGTTCACAAATAGTATATGAGCATAATTGCAAACTCGTATATTATATCATTTGATCTACCTTTCACATTTGTGCAATATAATAAAATTATACTTTATCAGAACTCAATGTGATGCATATCCCACTGAATCTCTGTTAATAACATTTTAATTAATTCAGTGATATTAACTGCTGGTGGCTTCGGTCTCCCATCCTCTGTTGGCAAGCCAAAAGGCAATTCTCACTTTAATTCAGTTCCTGGGTTGCCATGCGCAAGAGGTTGACCTTGCTATGAATCGTAACCTCTAACCTTGTCACTGTCTTCTTGCAACTATTCTACCCTTGCACATTTAATGGACTATATACAAGGATACAGAGATGCTATCTCAGGGAAGAGACAGGACATACTGTGCAAAGCACCATTGTTGCTGGATGTTTCACTGACCTTCTTTATATGACAGAGGACAAGAGAAGCTGATGATTGCTTAGTAGCCAGTCCAGTGTAATGTTTATTATTAAAATTCTAAACACATTGCTTTCAAGGCATTGACACCTAAACACTGCCAGAAGTATCAAATGACTTCTCATTAATAACCATTATATTAATCACTGTTGCCCAGAATGAGAATCTGACTGCGAAATCCCCTGGTAGAAATTGCTATAATCGTTCAAACTACAGGAATGAATATTTTTCTACATAATTATTGCTGTCATCTTATTGAAAAATATCCCATTAGAAGGCAGCTTTTAGTTACGTAAATCGTGTTGATTAATTTTTAATTTCCACCATTTATATGACATTGCACAAGTAAAGATCTTTGATAATTTAAACGGTTAGCTGAGCAATTATTAAAATAACTCACAGCAATTCAAACATTCATTTACTTAGTAGAAGTGCCAGACATCATTAGCCCCTGATTAAAACAAAGTTTGGGAAATTGCAAAAGCTAAATTGATCACTAAAATATGTATTTCAGGGTTTCTATTTTTGCATGCCATGCACTGTGCCTCAGATGTAGGGACAAAAAAGATAAAGCTCTGATGGGAAGGTTTCAAAACAAGAGGAATCTAAATTACACTGGCATTCTAGAATCTTAGCCTTGTGCTCAAATACATATTTGCTTCTCTAAGCAAAAGGTGTACACTGCCAAAAAGAAAGCAATATTTAGCTATTGGTTTTTCTTTTATTTAAAAATACTACAAAATTTGGGAACATGTGAGTGGAGAATGAGTTCTAGGCTTTAGGTATTTATTATATGCTTTATTGATCTGTTTGAGTCTTCAGATAAATTATGAATTCTTAGATAACTTCCACTCTCCTTGCTTGTGCATTAGTAGAGCATCATTCTGAATTCATAAAGCTGTACTGAATGCTAACATTTCACAGTGTGCATAACTGCTTAGTGCTTAGGAGGAAGTAAGCAATAAGTGATGGCCTCATATGACATCTTCTTCAGATACACTCAGGTCACTTAATGATAGAGACACACTCTGTAGAACAGGAAAGCAAATGCTGCCACTTTCATGGCAGGACACGGGACGTGGCCTCTTGGTATAAGACAGAGATGTAGGAAATATGAGGTCTATCAGGCTGCTGCCATTGTGACATGAAAAACTGTGGACAATAAACTGATTTTTATAATCATCAGAAACATATCCTAAAGTAATGATTAAAGTAGAGTATATTAAATATAGGTCTGTACCTTAGTGGTTTACTATCATCATTGATACATGATACGTAAGTAAATATATGTGCTGTATCTTTGGACTACTTTCCTGAAGAAGATTAATTAATATAAGCATGGCTGGTAACATTGAATAAAGCATTGTACTGTGAGATTAGGACCACTACAATGCCACCAGCACCCACATTTGATCAAAACATCTTCATTTATAAGACACACGACTCGTTCTGGTCATTACACAGAGATTAATGTTTTGCTATACAAAATAAATGACCTCTGATACTTAAATGTCTTGCTGTATTATCATTCATAAATTAAAGTATCATCTTTAATAATTTTAAGAAGCAAAATACGCATTATTTGTACTTGAATTTCAGTTGTTAGAGTTGAAGTAAACAGAATAAGATTTAAAAAGTAGGATGGCTAGGTAGTTGTGAAATAGTGTATAATTGCCTCCAAGTCCCACCTAAACTGTAGACAAACTAGGAAATTAGTTAAACTAATAAATTAAAATATTCTAAACTTGAAGTATTATATTTCCAGGTGTTTTTCTGAAAATATGTACAAGCACTTCAAACGGATGGTATTTATAATTGAAGGGATTCAAAGGGAACTGAGAGATATTTTTCACCATTTTATTTTCTAAAATCTGTTAAAATTTCACATGAAAATATTTGAGAATGTGTATAAAATGAAACAGGTAACAGTAACGAATGTTTATATTATGCTTTTACTCTCAATATAGTCATAGCTCCATTGAAGAGCTTAAGCTAAAGTGTTGAAACAGAACCAAAATTGCCATCTTTAGTGGACAAAAATAATGTCTAAACTGCCACTTTAGAATATATTTCAAGGGACAGTTAACTGGATTTTAAAGTGTAAAAATTTCAAAGAGAATGATTATAAGAAAAAACATTCATGGGGAAAAGATAATTAAGTGTACACAGTAATATGAATGCATATAATTCTAAGTATTCAGGTTCTGGAATATTACAGATGCTCAATAAATATCCTTAGATGTATGAATTATGAATTTCTTAAAAAGTAAGAGAATTGTCCCATAGGTATCTTTAAAAAGTATCACAAGAAGAAGAGGAAAAAAGGCTTGGCTTTAAAATCTGTTTTCTGTCTTGTTTTGTTTTGTTTTTTGTTTTTTGTTTCCTTCACTTATTTTCTAGCAAGTTTGTGTTCATTTGTTTTACCTCATAAGTTCTATTTTACATGTGTGAGTTATAGATTTTATCTGCAAACCATTCAGGAAACACCCTCCTTTAATTCTCCAACCTAAGTTCAGGATCTGTTTACCTACAGTGTTAACAACATAGTCCACCTGGGGACTGATTGGCCTGCATCAGGAGCATCCTGTTTGTCAATCTTCTGCTTCTGCCAAGGGAGCTTACTCCCTCGGTGATACCTGCCTCCACTGCTCCAATACAGACCATCTCGTTGTGTAGTCTAGTCAAGGAGAGGCAGTGCAGGGGAACAGAGGAGAAGAAGAGCAGCAGGGTTATTTCTTCACAGTGATCACAGATTCCACAAGATAGACACATTGTGATTTCCCCAACCCAGGCCTCTGATCGCATCACTTCATTGACTTGTCTCCTCTAGAGATTTAGAGGTTATTTTTGGAGGCTTAAATATTAAATACTTCTCTAGAAACTAAGACAGGAAGATTGAAAGTTCAATGCTAGCCTGGACATGGTAGGGGAAAAAAAAAAAGGCTATTAACTCAATGGGGGAGTTCTTGCCTAGAAATCCAGGTCCTAGATTTAATCTGTAGTACTGTAAACAAATAAGCAGAATTAATTATTTTGAATTGGTTGCAGTTGCTCTCTATAACATAACAATGTCATCTCATTAATATGTATGACAAAGAAATTATGAGCTGTAACTCACGAGAAGACAAAAATGTGGACTAGGGAACATAAACAGCAACAAAAAAATAGTATTATGCTACTAAGAATTTTTTGACTTAATGTATCAAAGGATTAATCTTGGATTAAACCAAAGGGAACTTCTCACCGTCTTGGGCAGGCAGGCTCTGTCTTTGGCTCATTTGTTTTACTACTTGGTGACATTATCTTAGTCATTTTTCTTGCTTCTCCATGAATTGTGTAATTACCAGGATTATGTTCATTGTTAGGGTGAAGAGAAGACAAAGTCTATACCACCAAAGTTTATTTCTTTTTTCCTTGAAGGAAAAGATTTTCCAGAGCTTTTAGTGGACTTTGTGTTAGGGTAATCACCAGGAAGAATGGCATGCGTCCACAGTTTTCCAGTGGAGGCTGACCAAACAAACCTTTATAGTTTTGAAGCTCCTCGTGAAACATGGAAACTGAGAAATAGATGAAAATGAATGGTGGGCAGACACATCAGAGGATGACAAGGAGAGGTCACTTTTAAGGAGATGGGTACACCAGTCATCAGGGTTGTAAATGTGGCTGCTGCTATGTCTTTACACTTGACACTAAAAGAATAATTTGGATGGTGGTTCCATTTTGACACATGAAGTTCAAAGGGATTGGACAAATCATGACATATGTGAAGTGTTTTCACAATTACAGTGATGCTAAGCGAACTTACCAAACTGTCAAAGTTAATGAATCTGACAAATGGAGTGCTAGTTTTCAAGACTCCTTTTAATTCCAAAGGCTTCAAACAGACTATAAAGTGTGGCTATGACAAACAGTTCTTGAGGCTCCTGTGCATACACATATCATTTCACAATTACAAACAAGTCATGTATTACATCATAGGCCTAACAGCAGTTTTCATTACTCTAAAGTTTCTTGTTGCATTGAAAATTTTCCACTTATCTGTGAAATGTTCATAATAAGAAATATAATCATAGTTTAGTTTTCTTTCTGTTTGTTTGTTTGTTTGTTTTTTCAAGATGGGTTTCTCTGTGAAGCCTTGGCTGTCCTGGACTCACTTTGTAGACCAGGCTGGCCTCGAACTCACAGCATTCTGCCTGCCTCTGCCTCCCCGAGTGCTGGGATTATAGGTGTGCGCCATCACACCTGGCTCTCTAGTTTAGTTTTCTTAAGAGTGAAACTTTGTAGAAATAGTTCTTAATGTTTCACATTGTAGACAAAAAATTTTAGTATTGGAGTCATTCCCCAAACAATATCATCATCATCATCATCATCATCATCATCATCATCATCATCCACACATATATACATACATACACACATACACATGCTTTGGCTCACTGCTTCCCTCGAGCACAAAATTACAGTGGTTTGTCTTCTAGGTGCATTATACTCAATTAATTCTGCTGATTTCTATTAAGTTCTGCAATGGAAAATCACAGTAAATCTGACTAATATGTTGTTCGTTCTGTTAGTAAATGTTACTAAATTTCCTGATTTCACTTAACTTTATGGTTTCTACCACTTTCAGTCTGCTATCTAACTCAAAACAGATGTTTCCTTGCCAGTCTCAGTTACTCCACTAGCGCTTTGTTTCCCTGGATAAGTAACAAGGCTTCCACAAGGCAAGTAAAACAGCTTGAGACAGCAGAATTCAAGGCTTCCCTGCCCCATGGGCCATGCAAGTAAAGGATCACCCAATGCAGCCATCTAAGATATATAAGCTGAGCTATGTGGGCTACTGGACAAGTGGACTAGCGACCACGCTCCCCCCTTATCTCCTGTTTCCCCAACACAACTGACAGATACTCTTTTTTTTATGTTTACTATACCTGTATTTCTTTTTTTAAAAAATATTTTTATTGAAAAATAAAATCATTCAGATTACATCTCAATTGCTATCCTATCCCATGCATCCTCCCATTCCTCCCTCCCTCCCGATCTCACCCCATTCCCCTTCCCTATGACTATGACTGATGGGGAACTCCTCCCCTTGAATATGATGCTAGGGTATCAAGTTTCTTCTTGGTAGTCTGCTATCCTTCCTCCGAGTGCTCCATTTTCTACAAAGCCCAAAGCTTTATTGAACCCTTAAAATTCTGACATTTAAAATCTTTTAACATTTTAAATATGTCTTAAACTTTCAAGATGCCTTAAAAATTTAAGTATTAGAATTCTGTTCTGATAGTTTGTATTGCTGTGAGCCAGGGCTTGGTGAAACTAGTTAACTAGACCACTTCTTTGGTAGAATGAAAGGTTTATTGGGGATCAAATTGGTAAGGCTATCTTTTTGGTGATATTATGAAGCAAAGTGACGGAAAAGCAAGTAGATTTTATGTGAGAGTAGTCAGCAGGGTGACTTTGAGCTGATACCGGTTGTTCAGATTGACTGTTAACTGAATGACCTTGTCCAAAGGAGGTAGCTGACCTTTGGGAACAGATTAAGGGAAATTCCTGGTAAGCAGAATCTGGTCTTATGAGGTTGCTGAGGAATGCTGAATCCAAACTTTTGTTTACCCCATAACAATATTTCAGTTTACCCAGTCACCGTGTTTTGTTTAGGATATTTTCACCAGCCTTACTTTGCAAAAATTTACCAGTTGCTTTGTATTCTTCTTAAATATAGACTCCAAGAAAAGTTCCCTCTGTGTTGGTTATGGTTTTATAAAGATAGCTTGGGAGGTTTCAAATGTCTAGCTCTCTTAGTTTCCTTGGATCTTTAAGAAGGATGCAGCAAAATGCCAGCAGAAATCTAGTCATATAATAGAAAACAGTATGATTCTCTCTGGTAAAAAAGGGGGAGAGACCCTCCTATGATTGCAGATATTCTCAGATTCAGGGATAAGGTAAGAGTTCAACTGCTCAGTGAAACAGCTCTCAGTTTTACTTATGTTCCTAGGCAAGGACACTACTCCCCAGCCTAGATGATCCTTGGATTATGCAGGTTTCTTCTCAGCTGGATCTCTTCAACGTTCTTGAGCCACAGTTGTAGCCTTCACTGTCCCATATACCAAGGTTGCTTTCTCTGTATATTTTAGGCACCCCAATGCTTTGTCATTAGTGCATGTGGCCTTCTCAAAAACAAAAAAACAAAAAACAACAACAACAACAAAAACCAGACAAACAAAAATATCTATGATCTACAGCCTATAATTTTGACATGTATTTGAGAATGAAGAAAAAGCACACTTGCCTTTTCAATTGTCAATTTTTATGGTCCATTTTGAATACAAATATAGCAGTTTAAGGTTCTTGTATTACCGTGGGCCACCCATTCAAAAGATCACACCATGAAGCTAACCTCTGTAATTGTAATAAACAAAGAAGGGCACCAAGTTCTTGAAGGCTGTCTGAGGAGATGTAAGATCAAGTGCAGAACTATGCATGTAGAATATATGAAAAGAGAAAAGAAATAATTAAATGGAAATGTGAAAATAGTTATAGCTATTGTCTTTGTTTCCTATATAGTACTGACAAAAAATGAGTTTTTAACTGCTTCAAAAAAGAAGGAAGGGGTAGAGAGATAGCTTAGCACTTAAGAGCACGTCCTGCTCTTCCAGAGGGTCTGAGTGTGGTTCACAGCACTCATGTCAAGAGACCTTTAACTGCTTGTCACTACAGCTCCAGGAGATGCAATTTCCTTTCCTGGCCTCTGCTGGCATCAGTGCTCATGAACACACTATCCCTCAGAGGTGCATATATATACATAATTACAGTCTTTCAGAAACTAAGGGAGAATTATCACCACAAAGCTACAAAGAAAGCAATTGACCATGGGCTGGAGGAAATAAATGTATCACTGAGTGTAGTAACACACCAGTAAAGCACAAATAAGTTAGGGAGCAAAGGAGACACAGTAAACTTTAGACTTCTAGTCAGGAAGCAGCAAGATTGATACTCAGGGAGGCTATATGAAAATACAGCCTTTTTTAAACTTTAATTTTAAATCATTTCCACGTCAAAATCCTTACCTTGTTAGTCAATAATCTTGAAATATAACAGGGTCTGTAGGACAGAAAAATGTTGTAAATTATTTTAGCTTTCACTTTGCTGCGTGTTCTCAGGGAAATCTGTCTTTTTGTATCTTAATTGAAGGGGTTAAATTTTCTGCTATATATCTATATAAATTCAGTGAAAGATAAGTTCAATAAAAGATAAGTGTGTTAAGAGATGGAAAATGACCATCAAACTTCTACCATTTTACACGCACACACACACACACACACACACACACACACACACATACACACACACACACACACATACACACACACACACATACACACACACACACACACACACACAGAGAGAGAGAGAGAGAGAGAGAGAGAGAGAGAGAGAGAGAGAGAGAGAGAGAGAAGAGAGAGAGAGAGAGAGCCAGTGGTAGTTTGAATAAAAATGGCCCCCAGAGGCTCATAGGAAGTGACATAATTTGAGGAACTAGAGCCTGTGGCTTTGTTGGAATAAGTGTGGCCTTACTGGGGGAAATATGGCACTGCAGGTGTTCTTGAAGTTCGAAATGCTCTTTTCCTGCTGCCAGTGGATCTAGATGTAGAACTCTCAGCTACTCTCCAGCACCATGCCTGTCTGTGTGTCACCATGCTTCCCACCATGATGATGATGATGATGGACTAAACCTCTGAACCCTCAGCTGGCTTCCCAACTAAATGATTTCCTTTATTAGAGATGCAGTGGTCATGGTGCCTTTTCACAGCAATAGAAACTGCAGCTAAGACACAGTCTTTCTGTTATTATCAAAACCTTGATTCCTTCTTTATTTCCTACCTTCCATCCTTCCATCCTTCCTTCCCTTCCTCCTTTTTGTCTCCCTCCCTCTCTCCCTTCCACCCTTATATCCTTACTTTTTTGTTCTCTTCCTCACTTCCTGTACCTTTCTTTCTTTCCTTTGCTTTGTCCCTCATCTCTCGGATTCAATGAAGACTGAATTCAGGGCCCTAAGCATGATAGGTCAACACTATCACTGAGTTACTATACCTAACCTCCTCATAATTTTTCCTCATGTTTCACCATTGAAGATCTATTTCAGACTGTTAAGTTAAAAAAAAAAAAAAAAGAAAACGTTCCTTGTGAGATTTTGTTGAAAAGAAACAATTACACTTTTATGTAGTGTTGACAAATACTGACATCTTATAACTATGTTTAATGTTTAATGGACTTTTACAAATTGAGACACTGGAAAAATAATAAAAAATAAATACCACACACACTATAAACAATAACACTTTATGTGCTAATTGATTTGAACTTATAAACTAGATTTACATGCACAGATACTACTTCTGTATAGAGAAAAAAAAAAGACTGTTGTTTAAGGCACTCTTGAAAATAATTATCTTCCTGTCCTCCTCCTGCCCTCTTTCTCCTTGGTGGTCCCTCAGTCACTCTTTTTGTTTAAGAGCCCCGGAGGTAGTAGGGGGTAGGAAGAAGAGGTAGACAAGGCTGTTTGTGTACAGTTATAGATATGGCCTTTTGTAGTCTCAGTTTTGAAGCTGCAGCCTATGGCTCTTTGAATCTATTTACACAGATGTTGAGGGAGATGGATTGTAACCATCTACCACTGGCCTCATGGTCACCTTTGCCTTTAAGCAATCTCTGGGAGGTACATTAATAATAACTGTGTGAGACGCTCATTTCTAAGATGCCATGTTTTTATTCCACACTGTCCATTTGAAATGTAACCTAACCCGTATTCTCTCTGCTCAGGCATGTTTACTTAGTATTATGTGATTAGTTCACTTGGAGACCTGTAGTTTTCTTATTAATATCGGGATCCTGTGCAATCTGTATAACCTAATGCACACTGATTAGGCTTTTCAAATGAATATTTTGAAAAGCCTGTGATTGAATTTTGACTTTTAATGACAACATTTAACAGTAGAAAGAAAATAAATCTTACCTGATTCAAATGTTTAAGACTCTGACATTAAATGCATTCTCAGAAGGCAACATTGAGTAAAATGGTAACTGACAAGCTATATCACAGTCATTAGCTGAGCTGGCCGCTGAGAGGGTATTTAGTTCCATTTTTTCCCCAGCATTTTGTTATACTGGTTACTGTATGACACCTTCATGGGGATTCAAAAAGATGCAATCCTGTGTTTAAAATCTTTCATTATCTCTCTGTCTCTGTCTCTGTCTGTCTCTGTCTGTCTCTGTCTGTCTCTGTCTCTGTCTCTCTCCTCTCATTTCTCTGTGTCTTTGTCTCTCCTTCCCTCCCTCCTTCCCATTCTCCCCCTCCCCCTCCCTCTCTCCCCCTTCTCTCCATCCCAGTATGAAACAAAATGGTTAGGTTTTCCAAGATTTTTTTTCCCTCAATTTAAGGATGTTTTCTCTACTTTCAGAATTACAGGATCCCAAATCCTGCTGCGATGCCAAATGCTCCATCCTGCAGGGAGTTTTCGCCCTGCCAGCACTGTGATGCTTAGCTGAGGATGTACACTAACAGAACTGCCAGGGCAATGTTCTCAGAGCAGCCCCAACCATCCAAGTCAAAAGCACGCCTTCCATGATGGCACTGAGGAGCCTGGGAAGGTGCTGGGCATAGCTAGATGTCAGGACACTGATCTTACTCACAAACTGGTCATATGGACCTCCTGCTGTCATGCCTAATAACTACAGTGCAGATGCCTCCATCTTTTCTCACCTTTTACCAGGAAGGAAGCGTTGTCTTTGATTGTCCATCAGGACTAATCCTTTCTCAGCATGATACTTGTTAGCATAATTACAGAGAATGAGCCAAAAAATGTACATTAGGAGCTGTTTCTTTTAAAAAATTGTGTGTATATGTATTTTTATGGAAAGGACACTTTATGCATTGCACTGCTCTCATAGTTAAAATATCTTCCATTGTCATATTTTTAATCTTTATGCTTTCATTATTTGTGTATCATTAAAAATTAAAACCATATTCAAATCAAATAAACTTTGAAAACACCTTTTGGGAATGTTATCATATTCTGAGAAAGTTAAAGACTCACTCTGGCCCCAGGAAAACATTAGGCATTTGTTCCAGGCACATTTGTATCAGTTTCAGTTATAAAACTGAGCTGTTCATATGCACCTGAAAATAAAGCAAAATGGCTCAGTGGAGGGACCTCTGTCCAAACTGTTATAAAGTTGCTAGAATCATTTTTAATGAACCTACAGAGAACAAATGTAGAAAGCGCATATCTCCATAGAGAGGATGTAGTCCAAGCACAGAAAATAAAACAAAACGAGTGAGCAGTAATGAAGGTTCAAGTCAGTATCATTTCTATTTATGCAAAGAGGTGAAACTGACTTCAGAAAAGCAGAAAATGTCTCATTTTATTTACCAATAAAAAGAGAAGGAAGTTTAATTATTATTCGGACTTAGATAAGTGCATTTTAAAAGTTTAATGTTTCATGTTAAAAATACTAATGAAGAACATCGGATGATAAAATCATACTTGTAGGCACCCTTTCATCGTACTATTTCTTGGCCATACCACAGTGTGTTTCATGTTAATTTCTGCATAGGATTCAGAAGGAGTACAGGGTCGTAAAATAATTGAAGCTTTTTGGAACTTCATTTTGTCCAATTTTCAAATAAAGAAGAATATAATGTAGTTGGAAACCTTTTTCCAAAGCTAAGGTAGGGTACAGATTGACCAGTGTCAAAAAATAGCAAAATTCTGAGATTATCACTGCAGTAAGGACTTTTGTTTCTCTTACCTCTTAGCATCTCCATAAGTATGTAATATCAATGGACAACATTTCTCCTGGGGAGCTTTAATCATATTTTAAAATGGTATGTCTGCACTCTTCATGCTTGATGATGGTTAAGCTCTTTCCTTAACCTGATATTTACTCTGAAGTGAAGAAACATTAGCCCATTAAAGGTTATACAACATGCAAATGCTAACTTGTTTTTTGTGCTGTTTTGTCAGGTTTATCATTTAGTAGAGAAATCATAATTTCACTAAGGGAAATAATTTTGAGGAAATACTTATTTAATCATCTGATGATAGTACAAAAATTATATTTATTGTACTTGAATTATATAGATGTTAATACTGTTGTCTGACTAAAAATTGATTATCAAAAGTTCTTCATCTTACTTAATAGAAAACAACAAAAACTTTTGTGAATTTTATTTTACTGACTTAAAGCGTGTTTTGTAGTGTATCTTTAATTTGGGGTGCGCCAGAGACTTGACTTTATATGCATATTCTTAATGTCCGGTTCAGGATCCCCCTGCTCTGATGCCCATTTGCTTAGTTTTCTTAGTAACTTTGGCTGACCAGTTACATTTCTTCCAATATTTCCCAGAGTCCCTAAAGGGTCGATCTGTGTCTCAGCCTGGAAATCTGGCACTGCCAGCCAGACACATGACATTGACTGCTACCTTTAGGCCAGATGCTCCAGACAGCTGCTACATGAGTCCTTCTGCTTAGTGCATAAGAGCCAGAATCTAAAGTTTAATAGATGAGAATGAAGCCATATCAATAGTATAAATGGTTTGTAGGGTAGAAAGCAACTGACAAAAAGCACTTACTTTCAGCCTTTCGTGCTTTTCCTTATTACAAATTAGAGACCACAAGGGAAGAATCAGTTGTGACTCTTCAATCAAGCCTAAGATGTCACAGAAGACCCAACACTGCCTCATAATTTCTACAGGTTTCTTCTTTTTACCTCCTATTGGCACATGCTGCAGGATTCATATATGTTCACGGCCCGAGAACCAATAATCATTTGTAGTGGTAAAACCACAATAAACAATTAAGCATTTCCAAAACAACCTAAAAACAAACAAGACTTGTAGAAATGCTACATAATATAATACGATAGCCACAATGTGCAAATTGTCAGAATGTGGTCAGACTTTCATAGCAATATGAATTGTTTTCTTCAAAATCTTGTAGCATTATCTGTGAGCATTTGAGACCTTAGAAATCATCTCATAGCCACATGATCCATATTATTTTCCGAAATAGAGCAAAAATTGTCAATGGCCTTCATAACAGGTAATCGTCTTTAAGTTTTGACATTAGTTTGGCCAAAGTATCAGGGATTACAAGTCATTAGTTAATATCTCAACTACATATAGAATCCTTCTCAACAGTGGTTGTAATTAGGCTAATGCTTGTGAGTCTGTGATCTCTCTTTATAAACTAGGTCTCAAGGAACAGAACTAGGTGCATATTTTTCCTCCCATAACAAGCTTGGGATTGGTAAAACGACGGAGGCCTTGCTTGTGTTTCAAGCACATGACTTTCTCTTTTATTCTTGGTGTATCTATGCCCAGATTAAACCTAAATCTTTGAAAAATATTTCAATGCATTTTAGCAAAAAATAGTAAAGAATATTTTTAAAAGTCAGACTTTGCATCAGTCTTGTACATTAGCGTTCACCACTTTAACTATACCATTTGTTTACAAGGAAAGGGTAGGTATAGAGAATTATATTTCTTATCTTTTTCAGACCTGTTTTTGCCCAGCTCTTTGACATTATGATCTACTGAAGTCACTCTTGAGAACAACACTGTTAAGTTACAAAAACAAAAACAAAAACAAAAACAAAAACAAAAAAAACCCTTCCTAATTCTTAGGTTTATCTTGTGTTAAACACATTCATTGCTATCCTGTGCTGCATGATGCCTGAGAACCAAGGATAGACATGCCTAATGAGGTCCGTAGTAAAGTAGATTCTCTACTGAAAGATGTCAGCTTAATGAAAACAGCATATGAAATAAAAGGGAGTGCATGTGGTTGCTTTTCCCTTTGTATTATTTTTATTTTATTTTGTATATATGGCTACTTTGAATGTATATATATTCATATATATATATATATATATATATATATATATATATATATATATATATATATATATATATCACCCTAGTGCTTAGTAACTTCAGAGGGCAGAGGAGAAAATGAGATCTTCTGGAACTGGAGTCACCAATTTCATGTTTTTCTGAGCTAGCTATACATAAATCTTTCTTTGTTATAACACTGTTTTCATGAGCTACTCTGTGGGTGTTTGAAATTGAACCCAGGTCTGTGGAAGATCAGCCAGTGCTCTTTCCCCCCTCTTATTGAAAATAGATTCTTTTCTCATAAAATATATCCCAATTACAATTTCCTTTCCCTCTATTCTCCCCAGTTGTCAGTGCTCCTAACCACTAGCCCATCTCTTGAGTCCCAGGAGGCTTTATCAAATACATTTTGCTTCTATTTGTACACATGAGTATATGGGTGTTAGTGTGCCTTGTGTGTGTGCTTGTGTTTGTGACTGCTCTTATGATTATGTGTGTATTGTGTATGTATGTGTAAACATGAATGTGTGAACATATGTGAATACATGTGCATGGTTGCGTGTGTGGTCTCTTGTGTACACATGTGCAAATGATTATGTGTGTTTGAATATGTGTGTATTTCTTAGAGATTAGGTATGACCAAGTAACTAGAATATAACCACAAATTCTGCATAATTAAAACAGGAAATGATTACTTTTCAAATGAGATTTCAATTTAAAAATGAAACTGAATAAGAACACCTCCTGTTTTGGTGAAAAGATGTGTAGTACTTTTCCAGACTGTTCTCCCTCAATGACCTGATGTTGACCTTGACGGCAGGAATAGATTTGTTTTGGTAGACCCCTGTAGCCAGCTACCTGCAGAGGCGAGGGAATCCGGCTCAGGGAACTGTTAATAAAATAGTCAAATATTCTTTTCACTTGGGTATAGCTTTCACATATGGTCTTCTCTTCTGGTCACTGTAATTTACACACTTGATTTTTAAAAAACATGGTATTTCAGAATCTATACATTTATAAAATGATCAATAATACAATCATATATTCTGCATTGTAATGTTCTAGTCTGACAACTCCACTTTAGGATAATTGCAAATAAGATGTAAAATAAATGAGAACACAGCAAAAAATGTACCATATGGTTTTCCTGTACTAGCTACACTTGTATCTTTCTTTGTTAGCTTTTCCTTGATGACTGAGCGCCATGTACGTCACTTTATCCACAGTAGAGGGCTATGCATCATGTACCCCATGTGAGTATCGTCCTCAGAAGCTTTATTGGAATAAGAAGATAGAAAAGGACAGCACAGCAAAGATGTTGAATTCTGCACAAGCAAGTGTTAATATGTAGTTAGATGCTCTCTTCAAGGGGTTTCTTATCACTGTCTCCCTGGGTAGTGGAAGGATTAATTAGTTAAAGTTTGTAGTCTCTTTGAAGCTCGAAAACACCAAGGAAGTGCTAAGCGTCATTGTGGTAACTGGCGAGTGAGGCAGAAGTGATTTGCAACCTCATCAGTTCTTTGGAATGTGTGTGCATCCTGATTCACAGTTTTTTTTTCTTACAGTGTTTTATGGGTAGAAAAGTTCTTATCAGATTTTGAAGATGAAACATATTTTACTGGAAGCATATTAATCTGCAGAACTTATTTTTCTATCTTTATTACAAAATGACATTTCTTAAAATGAAATAAAATTAAGATAAAATGCCATAGCTAATTTAATAAAATATGATTTTGACATTTATTATGATTTGTGTATTCTTTTCTTATTTGGTGCTATTGTTCTTGTAATTAGTGTAACTAAGATTTTAGTTAATTTCCATGAAAGAAGTCATTTTATTTTATATATTTTTAAAAATGGGGAATGGTGAAGAGAATAAATTTTAAAAATTAAGTTAAATTAATAAAATAAGTATTGACTGATTAATTGTTATTCCTAGTCCACCAAATCCTCTGGTCTGGTGGAGTTTGCAAAGGTATCATGCCTGGCTAGTGCACTTGAATCATAGAGAATTAAATGTTTAATGCTGCTTATTTTATTGCCCACAATACAAAGCCTTCCCTTGTCCATAATCCCGTACTTTCTATAGGGTGGTTGCTGACATTCCAAGAGAAAATGACCTTTAATACTATAACATGTAAACAACTAAATTTAGTGCGTAAAGTACATGTTGTGCAAACATAAATACTTTAGTCTTGATCCTTAGGATCCAGGTGAAAAGCCATCCATAGTGGTATATGTCTGTAACTCCAGCAGTGGAGAGATAGAGGTGGGTCCTGTGATTCACTTTTCAGCCTCTGGCTTCTGCACGCACGCACACACACACACACACACACACACACACACACACACACACACACACCACAGATACCAAATGCAAATATTCATAAATTCCATAAAGCTTATATAGATTTTGTTAGTACGGTTCTATTATTTATGACTTGAATAATGTCCACTGTGAAATGTAATTGTTTCAAGACATTTGAAGTAATTAAACAAAAGAGTATTACTTCCCCTATTCATGAACCATATTCTAAAAATAGTCTTCTCTCCCATGCAAATGTTTTATAGAAATAACAAGCCAAGATAAGTAAAGTGCTGGTTATATATTTTATTATTATGCAATTTTTAAAAAATGTACTGTAATTTTCATGATCTGAAGCCCTAGGAGGCAGAAATGGCTGTGGGAATTTTAAAGCAAAATAATTACTCGATAAGGCCATTTTCAGTTATGCTGAATATTTTAATGGCTATTATTAGTTGTGAACTTAGTTTTGCTTATGAGTAAAATTTGAAAAATATGAACACAGAATCAACCTACTCCAGCAGTAAGCAACTATTAGTGTATATGTGTTCTGATTATATTACACACTTTTAAAAATCAGAAAACACCCCAGATTCATGCTCTTTCATCCCTCTCTGGGAGGGCCATCATGATAAAACTGGGGTTTACCTTACTATTATTACATTCGCTGGAATATATTGTTTATTACTAGCATCTATGGTCTGGAAATGTGCTCTCCCTCACTTTCTGTTGGCAGTAACTGTTGCTAACAGAGCAGGCTGTCATGTTCTCTTGTGTTTCATAATATGACTCTCACACAATGAAGGCCCTTCCTCCCCATAGGCACACATGTGTAAGGGAGTTTAATGAACATCCTAGAAGAGCAGTTGGGCGCAGACTCTTCCGTAAGGAGACCACTTATACAACTTTTCTTCCATGGATGTCACTCCGATAATGTGATCCACACACTCAGAATGGCTTAACATATGCCCCAGATCTTTACGTTTTTACTGAGGTAACAAAAATAACTTGCATGAATAAAACCAGCATTGGTTTGCTTCATGTTCTTGTCTGACATGTCCCTGTCCTTCCTCTGACATCATGGCTCTACCAATATATGATAAAGGTGAACTAATAGCAAATTTGACTGTAGCAGGAGATGACACAGAAACTGCCTTTATTTGCTTGACTCATTTCATGTAAAACATGGCTATTGTCTCGCAGGTAAGGGCACTGTTCAGGGGAAGCAAGGTCTAACTTTTAAAAGCTGTACATGGCAATGTGGACAGGAATATTATTAGCAAAGCACTGTCTAAACCTTTTCACCTATGGTATAACACCTTCCCCCCCCCCAAAAAAAAATAGAGCAGGAAGACCACTATGCCACCATACTGTAGGATTGGGGTTTGAGACTTATGAAATAGTAGCTAAGGTCATAGGATGACCCCTGGACCTTGCTGTACTAGTTTTGTAATGTCTCACATATATAAGTTATTTTTAATGAGTTATTTGGCAATGATAACTTTTTAAGAAATAATCTGTTTTAGAAGCCATTATTTAAATAAATGAAAATACAGATTGACTTGACAACTAATGAACTCCCTTAAGAAGCCCTTTATTACAGCCATGATATTGTAAATTTATAGTATTTTCTGCCTCCTATTGTAGACACAGTGAGAATATAATACCATTAATCCAGAAAGTATGAGTTGGAGGAGAAAATTAGCTGCTATTCCAAATATAATATCTTAGTTATATTAAGAAAATTGTACCTAAAGAAGATATTTGTAAGTATGGCTTTTCACTGAGATAAAATTACTAGCTTTTAAAATATTGTTACTTTTTACTTTTTTAAAAACTAGTTTTTGTATTCACAAAATATCTAGTCACGGTTGTCATTACATTAGTCCCATCATTAGCAATGGAAGAAATTTAACCTTTCACACATGAGGCCCTAACTAAATTTCTAGCTCAGCTGAAAGGAAAGAAAGGAGAGAAGGAAGGAAGGAAGGAAGGGAGGGAGGGAGGGAGGGAGGGAGGGAGGGAGGGAGGGAGGAGCAAGTGAACTAAAGAACATCTAAATAAGTCTATCTAAAGATTTCACACAGACAACTACGCTTGAGGATAAGAAGATATAGCTCATGAACAAAATTCTTGCCATGGAAGAATGAATACCTATGTTAGAATTTTCAGCACTTGTGTAAAAGGCCAGTTTCTTCAGGAAGCATCTACAACCTCAGTGCATTGTGGGTATAGAATGGGGTAGTTGAGGGACTGGCAGGAACCCCAAAGGGCCTGGTGGCACATGCCTGTAATCCCAGCACTCAGGGAGGCAGAGGCAGGAGGATGTCTGTGAGTTTGAGGCCAGGCTTATCTACAAAACTAGTCCAGGAGATCCAAGTCTACACAGAGAAACCCTGTTTTGAAAACAAGTTCAGCTAAAAAGTAAAATATAATTGATGATTAAAATATTTTTAAATTTTTTGAAAATTTTATACTTAGTATTTTGTTCATGTTCACTTCTCTAATTTCTCTTAGACACACCCCAACTTTCCTATCTACCAATGTTTCTGTTCTCTCTCTCTCTCTCTCTCTCTCTCTCTCTCTCTATATATATATATATATATATATATATATATATATATATATTGAGAGAAATATATATATATGTATGTATGTATGTATGTATGTATGTATGTATGTGTGTGGTGCAGTTTAATTTTAAACCCCAAACTGTTGTATGTCAATCAAAAAATAGGAAGATATACAGAAAGAAAGCTGCACATGACATTAATACATACATGGTTAGTGTTGTGTAATCCTATATTGGGAAGAGGTGAACAAACATTTACTCACTCCAGACAGGAAACCAATGTCAATTCAAGATATGAATACTATCACAGAAGACCTGCACAAAATCAAGCCAATCTATATTCCAGCCTGGCTGAGGGAGAGGTTGAAAAGTTATGAACAGTGTGTGTGTGTGTGTGTGTGTGTGTGTGTGTGTGTGTGTTGTGCATGTGTGTGTGTGTGTCTATGTATATATATGTATATATAACATTCTTAGTAAATCATGATCATAAGTCTTTAATTGTCTTATCAGTAATGTTTAAGAACCTACTAGCACCTCCCTGGCAGAACAGCACTGTAACTTACTCCTTTTGTCTCTGTTTTAATCTCTTTTATTGCGCAGCCTCTTTACCTCATCCGCATACTTTCCAGTCTTTGCCAATCGCCACAGCACAGAATGGCCCCTTTTACTTCCACATATTAAAGACAGCACGTTCTATTTTTCTGAAATTCCATTTAACAGGATGTGCTCCATTTTCACCCATGGTTTTTCCAGTGAGGATTTCTTTGTTTGTTGTGGCTTAAAAATACTACATAGGCACCTATCGCATTATCCACTGATGTCCATTCAGATTCACTCCCCATGTTGACAGCTGTAAATAACGCTGATATAAGCATGGAAATGAACGTGTTTCCTTGATATGTTAATTGTATTTTGTTTGTATCTATCTTAGGTATGGTGTAGATTTTCCCCTTTGCTTTCTTGTAGAAGTTTCATAGTTTCAGGCCTTCCATCTAGGCCTTTGATCTATTTTGAGACTTACTTCTCGTACCAGGTGAGAGACAGATGCAGTTTCAGATTCCTGCCTGTGAGTATCTAGCTTCTCCAGTATATTGAAGAGTCTGCCCTTTCTCTAATGAAGAATTTGTCAGCTTTCATCAAGGAGTCTTCATTTTTATCCATGAGGAGAATTATCAGCTTATTTCTAGACTCTCTACTCTGGCTCATTGTTCTATATTTTTTTAGTTTTAAATCAGCTTCACGATGGCTTAGTTTCTATAGCTCTGTATTATGATTGAAATCAGGTATTCCGATATCTTTTTATTTGAGATTACTTTAGTGGTTCAGGGACTTTTGCGCTTGTAAACAAATTTTAGCCAACAGTGTTTTAATGACGGTTTAATTGAATCTGTTCATTGCTTTGGCTGTGCAAGTATTAAAACTTTTTTTTCTCTTTCAATGTGTGAATACGGGAAATATTTCCAGTGTTTTGTCCTTTTAGTTTTTATTGGTGTTTTATAACATTTAATGTAGAGTTACTTCACTTTGTTGTTGAAATTAATTTATTCCCAGATGAGATGTGTGTGTGTGTGTGTATGTGTGTGTGTGCGTGTGTGTGTGTGTGTGTGTGTGTGTGTGTGTGTGTGTGTGTTGATAATGAAGCAAATGGCAGTGTAGCCAGGGACCATATCTGTCTCTAGGACCTCAGGGAAGGTGGAGTAGATTCTAGTCCCCCAAGCAGATATGCTTCATGGAGAAGTCAATATAAAGTTGTCACAGTGTCCATTATAGGAGTGACAATGGTGACACTGCACTGTGGATATGGAATATTCTCATCAGCAACAGTGGAGGGGAACCATGAAGAGTAGAGCATGGGCCTGAAATCCAAGCAAATTCTCTGACTACAAGCCAGGCACAACACTGGTTTGGGCTGCCATTCAGAACATGGCCATGGACATCTGATAGAGGGTTGGTATTGGGGTTCAGCCCTATAAATGTCACTGGATGCAATAACGTGGAATATGATGCTTATAGTGACAATCTAAGCTTGTTCCTTGAAGCAAAGTAGCTTTGCTAAATGGATACTTAGTCTGTAATGGTATAAAATTGCCTGGTTTCTAAGGTCTCTGCAGTCTGCAGTGACACAGGCCACTAGGGCTCTCTGTATATGCCTTGAACTCTCGAGGTGTACCCCTGCCCAGAGGAGAGATCAGGGTCACAGCCACTGGAGCTATTTATTATACTCAGTATGTCAAGTCTTTAGTTTTTTCGTTTTAAGGTTTCTACCTTTGCTCACTCTCAATGACACTCAAAGCCTGTCATTTCAGTAAGATAGCCTTAGTTGAAAACAATTCTATGACTTATTCAACACGTGAGTGATCTACAACATACTTTCAAGTTGTCTTTCTGACAAAGATCCTCTAATTTTGTAAATTTGTTAAATATTCAGGATTCTTTAAATTCTGTTTCAGATTACTGAATGAGGAAATTAAATAATGAAAATAATTATAAATTTGAGTTTATTTATTTTTCTTATTTATGTGTTTTATTACTTTTATTTATTATAATATAGTCTAGTACTAGTACATGTGCTTTATCCTTGTCATGTATTATTATTATTATTATTATTATTATTATTATTATTATTATTATTATTATTATTATTATTATTTTGGTTTTTCGAGACAGGGTTTCTCTGTGTAGCCTTGGCCATCCTGGACTCACTTTGTAGACCAGGCTGGCCTCGAACTCACAGCGATCCACCTGCCTCTGCCTCCTGAGTGCTGGGATTAAAGGCGTGCGCCACCACGCCCGGCTTTTGTCATGTATTATTAATAAATAAATAAACAAGCAAACAAATAATTCAGTATGCATATGTGAGTGCACATTCATATATGTGTCATGCCTAAGGAAGCCAGAAGTCAACCTTAGTACCTTCTGCAGTCTTTTTGTTGTTGTTGTTGTTGTTGTTGTTGTTTTTGCTTATCTTCCTGAGCTGGGGTTGGTTCAGTAGGCTTGGCTAGTTAACTAATCAAGATTAAGTATCTGTTTATCTCCACTTTCTCAGTGCTTGGACAACAAGCACGTGCCACTGTGCCCAGCGTTTTGTGTGAATTCTGGGAACTTTTTTCCCGTTCTTCATGCTTGCAACACAAGTATCATTTTATTATTTGTTATTTATTTATTCACTTTGCATATCCATCACAGCCAACCCTTCAACCTTCTTCTCTCTATTTCCCCTCCCCCTTCTCTACAGAAAAGAGGACATTCTCCCTCCCCAGAGACACAAGCCACCCCAGCACATTAAATAGCATCAAGACTGAGCTCATCCCCATCTACTGAGGCCAGTCAAGGCCAGTTAAAGTTGTAGAGGGTCTGTGAGTTGTAGGGGACAATCTCTCCATAGGACCATGAGATTTGGCTCACCTGGGAGTTGTTGGAGTAAATCATTTTCTAGCTGGTCTTTTATTCTTCAGTAGAAGGTTTGAGGAAGAGTTAACTTTAGTCAGACAATAGACTTTAAAGGGATTAGCTAAGTTTTTTGAATCTCAAGTAACACATAAAGACAGGGAGTGGCTATAAAGATTATATATTGAATCAATGTCAATTGATTACATTTTCTTTTCATTTCCCTCCTCTTATATCTCTTGACCATTTTCCTGGGCATATATTCATGTGAATGCTTTTAAGGAACATCCTCTCATTTACAAAGGAAAAAATGTTATTCTAGAAGAGTGTGGCAGTTTTACAATGTTCCACCTTTCTGAATTGAAACATCTATATCTTTTTTTAAAATTAATTTATTCTTGTTACATCTCAATGGTTATCCCATCCCTTGTATCCTCCCATTTTTCCCTCCCTCCCATTTTCCCCTTACTCCCCTCCCCTATGACTGTGCTGAGGGGGATTACCTCCCCCTGTATATGCTCATAGGGTATCAAGTCTCTTCTTGGTAACCTGCTGCCCTTCCTCTGAGTGCCCCCAGGTCTCCCCCTCCAGGGGACATGGTCAAATATGAGGCACCAGAGTACATGTGAACGTCATACCCCACTCTCCACCCACCTGTGGAGAAAGTTCTGTTCATTGGCTAGATCTGGGTAGGGGCTTGAAGTTTATGGCCTGTATTGTCCTTGGCTGGTGCCTTAGTTTGAGCGGGACCCCTAGGCCCAAATCTGCCTATCATAATGTTCTTCTTGTAGGCTTCTAGGACCCTCTGGATCCTTCTACTTTGCTGTTCTCCCATGCTTCTCTCATCTAGAGTCCCAATAGGATGTCCTCCCCTCTGTCCCAGTTTCCTGGTAAGTGAAGACTTTCATGGAACATGCCCCTTGGACTAGTATGCAGATATAAGTGAGTAGATACCATTTGAATCTTTGAATTAACCCAGAAGCAGAAAGAAACATCTATATCTTAAATATAGTAAGTTGTATGGTATAAATATAGCTTACATATGAAGCTGCCATTACTTACTAAATTTCAGACAGGAGACATGGCCCATACTGAACAGTGACACAGGTCAAGTGTAACTGGGATATGGGATGAATGTTCTAAGTGTCTGCTTAAAATAGGTGGACACGGAACAGTTAGATTTTGTTCTAGTAGAACACATCAGGAAGAGAAATGTAACACCAGTAAAGTAATGATTGTGGAACTGACAATTGGAGACATAAGGAGGTTGGGCATCCCAAATGCAGATGCAAAGGAACTTCTGGCTCAGTAATACAAATTCAGGAATGAGCGGCAAGAAAATGGTGCTTAACATCTTGGGAATGACTAAACACAGTCATGATTAAAATCTGAACTATAGCAGATGAAGAGATCAGGTAGAAAAGCCCAATCCAATATCAAATTCAATGTCACATTAACAGAAAAAGACAAAATTACTAAGAGAAATTAGCTATTAGCTAGCCCGTTGGAGAGACAAGTAACATTAATATTCTGAATCAGGTTCACATATAAAAAGGCAACACATTTTCATGTTAGAGGTAGATATATAAAATTAAAGCAAGTTTAAAGACAACCTTATATAAGCAAAAAGTGAAATTATTACATCAGCTACTGCATGCTCTCTGTTACTCTCTTGCTTTTCAAATTATTTTCATGCAATTTAAACTCACCAAAGACTTCGCTTGCCTCAAGTATTACTTTTTATTCAACAATCCCCTCTGACTTCTCTTTTAAGTATGTGTAATGTTAGCTTTCCCAGTAGAGAAGAAAAGCTGAATGTGGACTTGCATGTAAATGTTTTACTTTTCTGAACTGGATTTCTGAAATGTTGCTTTTAAAGATATTTTTTATCAGATCTTTTTGTTTTTAGATTTCTATAATTTTTTTCCAGAATAATTATCCTTTGATGGTAGTAACTGCAGTTACAGTAAAATTATGTTGGTCTTTAAAAATATTAAGTGGATTTGAATCTTCTAAATTTGAGATTTCAATAGCATTATTGTCATCTAAGTGAGTTTTCTATTCAGTTTCTTCAGGATAAAGTTTTTTTTTCTCTCTCTCAGACTAGATATTATATCAAAGAACATTGTTCACTTGTGACTTTCTTCTGTCATAATAAAAAAATAACTAAAAACTAAACCATGTTCAGTGAGTTTAAAGCTTGTAATCTGATCTTAAATGAGCTAAGCAGTGAAGTCAGAATTATCCCAGAGTCCTGCCTCACCCTTTCTCTACCAGAAACTCTGCCCCATTCCTTCTGCATACTATGTTTTTCATTAGTTCAGAGAAATACAGTCAAAAGGAACAAATTTAACAATTAAAATATTTACATATGGGTAATTTGATTGTTTAACGGATGTATACTCACTTTAAAGTGGAATGATTTCATACTATACATGCTGTTCTGTGACTAACTGATTTAAACAAATTATTGTTGTTTGTCTCCATTGTAACTTAGTGCATTACAGAGAACATGTGGTTTCAAGGAGGGTGATTATTATACTTTTTAGAGACATATTAAATAATACTACATGTCAAATATAAAAGAGTAATAGGAGAGTTCCACCTACACCAACAAATGTCTGTGTTCAGCAAGGTACTTTGATACATTAAACATTCATGTTTGGGAATTTCTTACTTAGTTTTTTCAACTAGGTATTGAAAAATTATCATTGAAATAATTTTCTATTCCCCCTCTCTACACACACACACACACACACACACACACACACACACACACACACTGCTTTTTGAACTTATGTGCCCTTTCAAAATTGTCCTTACCCATCAAACTCCAGATTCTTCAAACTTGGAACTTGGTATTGCACTAGCAACAGGCCAAGAAACTTGCAAGATTTTAGCTCCAGTTTGTGACTGCCTCCTATTCTGAGGCCTCCGCCTTCTTGTACTGGGAAGCAACTGACATCTACAGTTCTTCGGTCTGCAGACGGTTCCTTTTGTGTTGAATATCCTTGTTCTACAATCACAGTCTTGAAAAACTCTTTCAGAAAAAAGAAAAAAGAAAGAAACTGCCAGTGGAAAATCCTTTTATATTTTTTCATCAGAAAAAAAAATCTTTATTTTACACTCACTTTGGGATAATTTTTGCATTATATTATTTCATCCTGTCGTTTTTTTTAAAGCATTGGGGCAGGAGAAAAGAGTAGAGAGAGTTCAAGAGGAATCAAGGCTAGCATACCCCCTAAGACAGTGACAAAGCCTGAAACTCCAGCATTGCCTCCTCGGTCTATGCATCAAAATAGAGTTTAAACAGAAAAAAGTGTGTATTGGGAAAGGCACTGTATAAATAACCCAATGAAATGGTCATGGGGTTCTGGCGTAAGGCCATTGGGTCTTTGACATTTTTTTTGAGGTGAAATCCATTTCTTTTTTCAGAAGTGCTTTTCTCCCTTAATAAACCATTTCTGTTTCCATCACTTCCCAGGCATCCTGATATAATTTGTTGTTTCAATGCACAAGAACCTGGAGACAAAGAGGGTGTCTTCTATAACCCAATAGCCTCCTACAATGGTATTATTTCATCTGAGAATTAATTCTTACTTCTGGGAGAGTTAATTTTGAGGTAGTTATTTATCAATGTAAATGCCATCCATCTATAAAAGTTTTTCTAGGTATTTTTTTTTATCTTTTTATTGAAAACAGATTTTAATATAATATATTCTCTCTAGCTTTTTAAAAATATATTTTTATTTTTAAGTATACATTTATATTATTACACATATATAAAATAAGCTACATATAGCAAGAAGAACCATGAAACAATCAGGAATTATATTTATGTTACATTCATAGTGTTTTGGCTATTTGTATTTGGCAGCCTTGAAGAAAACATCTTTCCTATCTGGGTGAGACTGGAATTCTGAATGTAAATCAATATCTATCATATATCAGCTCTATCAACTTAAAACATCTATCTAGACCTAAAAATATCTTAAGCCCTAAACAACTAAGCTTAATTGTAAAACTAAACTATCTGGTCTTCAACCCCTCAGAGACTTGAAAAGGAATAAAATTAATTACCTGAGTGAACAGGAATTTCTCAACATTTAGAAACTGGACTACAAATGCTATTCCTAGCTTGTTTAACCATTTTTTTCAAATTTTATTTGGGCCCCTACAAAAGTATTATTTGTGCCAAATCTGCCAGAAGAATCCTTAAGAGAACAATGCCCCTTTTGGTTGCTTTCTTGCATGGTAGATGTTTGTTTATTTTCATCAAGAGTTGTTTATAAGTTACTATTGGTCATATTCAGAGAGTAAATGAGGCTGGACTCAGGGTTGTCTCTCTTTTCCTTATCTTTCTTTCTTAGGTTTGGGGATAGGGGATGAAAAGAAAGAAGGGGAAATATAGAAACATATAGGGATGATAGGACAAAAAGTAGATTATTGAGTCTACTTATTTTTAAGATTATTCTTTCTATTTGTTTTCTCTCTATATATCAGTTTTTATTCTCCAGTCTACTTATAAGTTGTGGTTATGACACTGAGAATTAATGCATTCCATCAGGCAAATGCTCAATGACTAGTTCTTTAAATGTTTGATGTCATTTGCTCAATTTATTTTTTTCACGGCTTTCCCATTGACAGTGTATTTGTGATGACTTCTCCTGGTCCTCTTAGTCTTTTGTTAAAGGGTCCTGTCTTTATTTATACATTCTGCTACATTCTATACTTTTAATTAACTTATTTTCAAGGTTGTATTATTTTTATATTTGTTTAATTTTATCTTCAGCCTATTTACTTCCTTTTAATATTTTAATTCTACTTACTCTACACTTCATTTTTGATAAAAATAATATTTTGTTCATTAAAATAGTCCTGGTCCCTTTCATGTCTTATTCTCTTCCTACCATTTTCATTATTTTAAAAGTAGTAACACTAGTCTTGTTAACCACATTCTTTCAGATTTATCATTCTTAAATATTTCCTGTTCTAGCAAGGTATCTGATGCTTCCTTGATTTTCTTTACTATGTAAATCCATATTGTAACTCATATAGAAATTTTCAGTTGTTAGATGTACTTTTATGTTCTTGTCCTCAAATTTACTTGCTGATTGTAACTTTAATACTCCACTTTTGCCAGCTGTCCACAAATATGAGCAGATTCACTAAAGGTGAATAAACATGACATAGCAATCTCCTTTGGAATAATGCACTTTTCACATTACAAGTCATATTTAGTTGTTGCTGTTGTTGTTGTTGTTGTTGTTGTGTGTGTGTGTGTGTGTGTGTGTGTGTGAGATGACTATTTTGTGAGAATACATTTTTGAGCTGGTTGTGCAGTTTTCAAACAAATCTCTTAGAGCTGTGTGGTACTCAGCTTCTAGGTAACTACTGGAAATTGCAGTTGCTCCTGATTTGAACCCAAATTCCAGACTTGTAAATCTCAGGCTATCTTTATTATCCAATAAGGACCAGTTTTTATATGATCATTTATCTGGAGTCACATCATGCAGGCCTGATGATGTACTCTCTTGTGTTCCTTGAAAGGGGAAATTTACTTCATTTGTTTCTCCAAGGCCAATGTTCTGATAGCTCAGACATCCTTCCTCATTCGGTGCTGCTCAGTGTCTCTGCAGCAATTCCGAATTCTCAGGACTTTTCTCTCATGTGAATTCAATGTTTGTAACCTACTATCTCTAATTTCTTTGACACCAATACTTTGTTTATTCAGGTATTTACCGAGTGCTTTCAGTTTTAAAAACATCTGTTATCAGTTACCTGATTTGTTAGGCAATCCTTTCGTGAAGAGTTTAGACCACTAGCTCAATATATCCTTAAGTTTCTCTTTGATTTCGGTTGGTTCTTTTTATATCTTTGATATTATCTTATTTGTTTTGCATGTCTTTGGTAGAGAAAGATAAAGAATTATGAGTGATGAGAATATTCTTTGGTCTTGCTTTCAGACTGTGTGAAGATGTTTTCTTTTCTCACATCTTTTTCTCATTTGTCTGTTTCTCATCTGCTTTGGTGTCTGCCTGTCTTTTAACACCTTTATTATGGCTCTCAACTTCAGAGTGACTTTCTTTCTTTCTTTTCTTCAAATTTTCATCTCTCTTCATTCACATTTTGTTCCTGAGGTTTTTTTTGAGTCTTCATCTTTTCAGAGAGTTTTTGATGGTACTTGAGCTATTCTTACGTGCCTTTGAATATCCAGAAAGGCCACGTTTTAGTTAAAGTTTAAGATTTTTATCGTGAAGTATCTTCTCCTTTTAATCTGTTTCATTATATAATTACTCTATTGTGAGCTTTCCATTGATAGTTTGCTTGTCATTTCCCCGAATAATTCCTTCTCATATCTTTATAGTTGTTGTTTTTTTTTTTTAACTAGCTACTTTTGGATAATTGTTGACCAACTGTGGTGTGATAAAGGCTAAGAAAGTGAGCTAGGAAACACCAATTTCTCCTTTTTGGTTATAATTTTTAATTTTATCTTTTTTCCAGCATTGATAACAGATGTTATACATACATATATATGTATATATATATGTATTAACTAGGATATATAATATGTATAATATATGTTTTTCACCTTCTGAGATCCAATTAAAGATGCCACATACATATTTTAATATGTGCAAGTGGAAAATAGGCCAGGGGGGTCAGGCAGGGTGCACATGTATCATCTGTCCAATCAGGAACAAGAAGGGAGAGTTAAGCAACAATGAAGGATTGTGAGCCCCAGAGAGGAAGGGTTGATGTTGAGACAGGGAGCTAACTTACTCAAGCATGCTTTTGTAATAAGTTACTTTTTTTTTTTTTTTACTATGTTCTCTGACAAACCTGAAAAATCTCTTTAGTTCATGAATTTGTTAAAAGCCATTATGGTTGTGAAAAAATTAAAACGTACAATGTGATATTTACATATAGGTAAATATTTTACACATACTATACATATTGTGTGAAGTATTTGATCTCAGTGAATATTAATATACATACAACTGTACTCCAAGGGAAGGGATCCCCTGCACGCCTTTCAGGGTGCTGTCTTCTCGAAAGGACTGTGAATCTTGCTTGATGCACTGTCTCTGAATCTTTTATGTAACTTAGGGGTCTAATGGTTAGCATCCTCATCAGGGTTCACTTTAAATCTGTGGGTGAAAATGAGTGTCAGAGATCACAGGGATTGGAATTATGGGCAGTTATGGTTTGCCATGTTGGTGACGGGAATTGAGCATAGATCCTCTGGAAGAGCAACCGGTGCTCTTAACCACTGTGACAGCTCCCCAGGACCACCCCTTTTAATTCAAGTACAATTGTTTTCCTTTTTAAAAATTAATTTATTCATATTACATCTCAATGGTTATCCCATCCCTTGTATCCTCCCATTCTTCCCTCAAGTACAATCTTTATGTTAGTATTTCTAAATTTGTTTTTTTACTACATTTTCTATGAAATTAGTAGTATTATATTATCATCTCTAAAAACTGAAAATGTTTTTGAATGCAGATGCACAGTCAAAATGATGTCCTTCATGTGCCTACAAAGGTGACACGTTGGACTGGACTATCTCCTCTGCACCCTAGTTCTTCACACGGGGCCCTGTCAAGAACCTGAACCTCACCAATTGGCCTAGAGAGCCTGGCCCAGGCAGGGAGCAGGGATATAGGCACATACCATTCCGTCAGGCTTGTTACTAGGTCCCAGGCTTGACAAACTCAGGCTTCATTCTTGCACAGTAAGATCTTTATCCACTCTATTAATTCTTCCACCTGCAACCCAAATTTTTTAGTGTATGGTTTCTACTTGGTCTCAAAGTCCTAACTCATTTCATAAGTACTCTTTATTCTGTATGAGGATTAAGTTCTTCAATATTTCAAATATTGAGGCTTAATCAGTTAACTGTCATCTAGTTCTGTGATCTATCGAGTCTTATCAAATTAGGTTTCTACATATAACATTTCAAGATCTTAAGTATTAAAATAAATAGAAGCTCAGCCAGACTGACTCCATAACACTTTCCCACACCCACATGGTACTTTGACCCAATCAAGAGCATTTTAAAACCAGTGTGTGATATCAGAATAAGTATAAAGTTAGGTACAATTGGCACTTATTTGAACACTAGGAAAGGGGACTGAAGGAGCGACTAAAAACAAAATGATAATCAGCTGAATTCTTTTGCTTTATTTTTCTATTAAATCAGAAATCCAACAATTCTGCAATGCAGTAAACATAACATAAAAAAAGATCCCATCTTCTCTTTTCTAGTAGTTTCTGCTTTCAACAGGCCCAACTTGGGTACTTCTATAACATCGTGAATATGGTATAATGTTTGCTTATGGATTTATTGCTTTCATGGTATCTAGCTTATCTTATTACCCATAATTCACTCTCAACTGCTGGATTTACTGTTTATGTCTTCCAGTCTTCTTACAGACACTGTGTCCTAGAAGAGATGTCTTCTTCTATTGTTGATTTTACTCTCTATTTTTCTGGGTGCCATGGTTGGTGTTAGGCCATAAACTCTATATTTACATTCACGTGTAAGGTATGAGTTTTGATGCAGTTATTTATCAAAAAGGTACAACACCCATAGAGTAAATTTCATCATCACAGTAAGGCAGAAAGGCTTTTCCAAAGGAATAATCACACACACACACACACACACACACACACACACACACACACACACACACGTATATTTTTGCCTCATGTTTTAAAAATCAAGCGATAGAAAAGAATAACTGCATCTTCAGTGACAGCTGTGTTAAAAACAGATACTTCAGACACCTGAGGCACATGTGCCTCTGACATTAAAGGATAGCTCTTTGCACTGTACCTTCTAGGTAACATGGGCTTTTATCACTGAACAATTATCTATGATGGGTCTCTAGATTCTACAAGTGGCTTTAGAAAGGTTTGCGATTTTGCATCAACAGTTACAGTAACGAGAGAAGAATTATTACTTCCTTAACTTTGTGGTTCTGTCTGCCGACAGAAAAAAATAGCTAAAAATATCAAAGCCAGATGGTTCTAAAGGAAATGCCTCTGATGCTTTGGCTGTTGTTAAGACACCCCAGGAGGGACTCTTTTATGGCTACTCACCACGGCCTGCCTCACTGGCCCATCTGCTCACTAAATCTTGTGTGAGAGCACTCAGGAACTATGTGATCTTTAACTGAGCAGCAAAGGGCCTTGTTCTGTTGTGTGATATCTAACTTTAAGATGAACTAATTTTGAGGGGAGGTGGGCTAAGATAAACAGACAGCACACTATCTTGAATATGTCTACAGGCTCATAAGCCTTCACCTAAAGCAGAAAGAGGAAATCTGAGGGTGACTAAGGCATCACTTTAAATTCAGCATGACTTTCTCTGATTGCTTCACAAGTGAGGTAGAAGGAACAGGCATAGAGGGGCTGTTGAAATCCATTTCTGACTCCAGGGACTTACAGGAAATGATGCTTTAAAACTTTCCTCAGCCACTTGCATGGGAGTGATAAGGCCCAAGAGACGCTGTTTATATATGACCCATCGTTCCTCCATTTCAGTGAAATTGATAGACAGCATGGTTAAGAAATGACTACATCTGGGAAGACCCATAGGCGTGTTGGTAGGCCTGTCTTCTGAGGTGGGGAAGCCCTGATTTATAGGCTTTGTGGAGTTTCATGTTGTTACTTTTAACCTATTTAAAGTTATCAAGGCTTTATGCACTGGTTTGCAAAATCCTGAAATATTTAAATTCAGGTACCAGAATCTTAATTTAGTGAAATCCAGGTCACACCAGGACATTTTCATATAACTGTCTTATGGTCTTTTTTTTTTTTTTTTGATAGTCATGGATTTTAACAGAATTATGGAGAAGAAATAATTTTTGTTTTTGCCTCTTTCTTTCTTTCTTTTTTTTTTTTTGCAAATCTCTGGAGGGAAAGGATATAACACATACAAATGCGTGGCATTCTTTAAAATTAATCTTGCAAAGACACCCAGAAAAGGAATTCATTTCAAGTTTTTATTGCTGTTTTAAAATAAGTAATAACATTTCTGTATTATGTCGCATAGGAATTCTCTTCTAAAGATTCAGTTAAGATAGCTTAAAAGCCTTAGGCAATACAGGAGCTTAGGCCTATAAGTGAAAATTATCTGATTATGCGTCATGTGATGGTCAAAAACTATAGCAGGTAACTAGTTCATCTCAGCAGTGCCAACTCCTAGTTTAAGGGTAGAGTCAGTTGGTGATGTATTTGTGTGTGTTGGAATTTAAGCACAAACAAATAGCTATGCACATTTGGTGACTTTGGCACTTGACTGACAACAGCAACATCAAAATTGATAAGCACTGGAAACCTTGATGCACCTAAGGTGTCAGAGATCCTCTGGGGAAGACAGAACAGGACAGACTACAGGGATCATGGGCACTATATTTTCTGTTTTGCAAATCTTGTAAAAATTATCTTCCGTATACCTAACAAACCATACAATAAATCAAAGACAGATTTTTAAAAAAAAATCTCTCAGTGCTGACAAATCTAATATCTGTTATTTAAAGTGAAATTATAAGCCTCATTTGCTTGGACTGCTTTCTTGAATTTGACACATCTAGGTAAAGATACAGAAATATACATTGACCTAAATCAGCTTAATATACTTAAAAACAATTGAGGTTTATTTATTTATATTTTTTATGTATTAGTGTTTAGCATGCATGAGTTTCTATGTGATGTGAACAGGCAATGCATGAGGACGTCAGAAAAGGGTATCAGATTTCCCCAGAAGCTGAGTTATAGACAATTGTGAGCTACTATGTGGGTGCTCGGTAGTGAATACAGGTTGTCTGGAAGAGCTACCAGTGCTCTTATCTGCTAACTCATCTCTCCAGCATTGGCTTTTTGAAGTGACTTTATATAAATGAATATTGAAGCGTGTTATACTTTTGTAAACTTGGGATGGATACATCTACACACATTTTTTTTCTTTCACTAAAGTGTATGGTTGAACTAATAAAATTGGCCTGTGAATCCAATTTGCCAGGGTTAAATTTTCTCTGATATCTATACCATGCTAACACACTAAATTTTGCCTGATCAAGAAGTTGGCAACTTAAGGACAGGATAGTGCTAAACAGGGACATTATAGAAAACCATTTGTGCTTCAATTATTGTGCTTAAATAGGCATCATGTTATTCATAGGACTTCATATGATTTTTTGAAAATTGAATGAGTTGCTATATTTGTGTATTCTATTGCCAAAAAAGGATGGCCAATATCTCAATAGTTAGCTTTTAGTATATTCGGTATATACTACAGGTTCATGTTTTCCTTGTTACATGAAAGAAGTCTTTCAATGTTTGAAGAACATGGACCAGAATAAAGGGAATTGTTAGCATGTTTTAGTAGCCCATATTTTTGCTTCACACAGCATCTTGGAGGATACATGTCACAGAGCATCTGGGAGTCTAATTCGTCAGTAGTAAACTCAGTCAGAACTTATAATTACTACGACTCTTAGGAGGTCTTTTAATTTTCAATGTTTGGAGTTTTTGCCCTTCCTTCAAATTATCAAATCAATTACCCCGTGAAATGTCATTCAGTTTGTTATTGGTGTTGCCTGCAGAATGGTTCAAGAGAGCAAAGTAATAAAATAAACTTTGCAGGATAAAAAGTATTAGAAAAAGGAAGAGTGCCAAAGGGTCTGTTTTTAACAAGAGTAATGGAAACTAGCGTGTGTCTCTGATGAAGGCAACAGCACACAGAACCTCTTTGTGGTTTCACAAGAAAAGGTGGCAACCCGACCTCAGCATGGTAGCAATCATGTAAAAGAATAATGCATTCTCAGCTTCAGGGTGAGAGTGCTTATATTTTTAGGTGCAGTGTGATTTTTAACTATGTTGAGCTGATAATTAAAATTAAGGTGGGTGCATGAATAATTCATGATGAATGAAAATGGCTTACATACAAAAAAAAATGATACAAGTCAGACATTTAGGAATTTAAGAAATGTTCACTGTTTTCAGATATTTGTTACAAACAGTGGAAAGTGTCAAAGAGCACATTCTTGAAAGAACATGAAAGTCTTTTTTTTTTTTTTTTTTTTTTTTTTTTTTTTTATAAAGCATTTCAGCGTACTTGGACTTCACTGGTTCATCTGCTCCCTGGTCCTTTTAATAGAAATTACCGTAGACACATGAATGAAATGGAATCCTGAGATAATCTTATGAATGCAATTGTTAAGTATTTTGGAACACTTTTTAATATTTCAGTGTTTGTCAGTGAATTTAGTTACCGTTGGGTGCCTCTGCATCCCTCTTTAATACTGAAGAATATTTTGGTTAAGAGGCTCAATATTCAAGAATAAACTTTCAGAGGAGGATATTTTTAGTTGAAATACTAAGTCGTAGAGAAGATGTTGTATTTTCTAGGCTGAATCCTCAGCCCTGTGAAAGACGACTAAGCACTATGGAACAGCTCAGAATTCTATAGACACATCCTGTTTCCATTAGCAAAATCCTCCTCCAAACTTTCTTTCTTCCATTCACATGGGAGTAGGACACTCTCCTTCCTTCATGTGATGCCACGTAGGGACAAAGAAGAATTGATCATCACTGTGAGTCATATAGAGCACTTCCGTGTCCTTGTACCATATTTATATTATAAATCTCACTAGGTATCATTTTTGTAGCCCTTTTGAGTGAGGACTTTATTCATAATTTTCCGTGATAACTTACTTGATTTGAATTTAGGAACTGTTCGATTTTGGAGTATTTAGTTCTCTATGATGTGTTGATTAATTCCTACCTTTTAGCCATAATGAACTCTGGTCATCATCTTATCACCGTTTGTTAAATATTGGGAAACTATGTTATCTATTAATAATGTAGCATAATTTAAAAAACACTATGGTTACTTATAAATGGTACTCTAAAAACAATATTACTAAATAAATATACTTATTTAAATTTTTAATACATTATTAACAAGAGCCATAAAATTTATGAAGTTGATCAAGTCATAATGACCACTTTCTCTTGAGGCACCTGAAATATTAATGTCAAACTTTGTTTTATGGAAATCATTGGTATTATGTATAAATTATATAAAATGGCTCTTAATATATGAGACATAAAGTCTCATAAATATCTAATAAATTGTTGCAATTAAAGCAAAATTTTAGCAGATCAAACATTTTACGTGTTTGCCAGAAATCTTTCTATTGCTTATATTGATTGATTTTCTAATACTTAACTTTACTAAAATATAATATTAAAACAACAAATTAATTATGATACTCTTCATCTCAAAATTTAACAACATACACAAATACTGGCACATTTGTATCTCTCTTCCTCAGTTATTAAAATGTGATAATATGGGTTGGGAGTGTAGTACAACAACGCAGTATGTGTTTAATATGTTCAAAGACCTGAGTTTGCTCTTCAGATACACACACACATACATATGGACACACACACACACACACACACACACACACACACACAGAGAGAGAGAGAGAGAGAGAGAGAGAGAGAGAGAGAGAGAGAGAGAGAGAGAGAGAGAATTATGTTACAAAAGACTTTAGTTTTTTAATACATTATTTTTCATATAGAGTTAATGCTACACACATTAGCTAATGACAAAATAATGCATAGAAGTCTGTGTATTTACAGGACTTGCCTAGTGAATCCTGGCATTCATGACATGATTCACTTTGATGATGAAATAACTTGGAAGAACCTTTAAGAACTGGAAGAGAGCTGTCAGTGAAGGTGAGTTGGTACTTGAATACCTCAGCAGCAGAGAAAGCTCTGTGAATGCTGATTTCAGAAAGAAAGAAAAGTGTTGTATGCCAGCCTTTTGCCATCATGCTGTTCATACAAAGAGGCTATTGGATCATCATATAAAATTACAGCAGTAACTGTTTTTAAACATGTTTACAGCTTCCTGGACAGGATAACACTTCCTTGCTCCTTTCTTTGGGCATGCTGATGGGATATTGGCACATGAAAGAAAAATGAAGGCTGTAATTTGCTGGCAATTGGAGTTGTCATGTTTTTTCTTCATATGAAAATACTTAGCTGTTGGCTTAGAGAGGATGCATTTGAGCCCAGTTTAGCTTAATTTAGATGAACTCATAAGCTGCTACTAAGTTAAAACATAGCAACAACAACATAATTCCTTGCTTATAAGATACCACAGAGTTTCCGCAGGGTAATTATGCAACATTGTTGCAACAGTATTCCAACTGGTACTCTCTTTAACTAAACAAATAAATTAGTTACTTCAAGGAAACATTTGGTATAGAAAACACGTAACTCCGCTTACTCAAGGAAATCCAAAGAAAGTTGTGTTTACTATTATCATGATGATGATCTTCCTGGCATCTTCCAGCAAAGCGGAATTGTGTGTGTTGCTTCCATATATATACAATTTAAAAGATGAATTGAACATTTTAACTTTATTAAATTGGAGATGCCTTATTAGCATATCAATTGGGCACCTGTACTTCTCCTCTGATCAGCTTGTTCATCTATTTACTAAGGTTAAGTTTCTCCAATAATAGAAGTGAAAAAAAAAAAGATAACTCTACTTGTCAGTATTGCTGTAACATTTTGTCTGTGTATGACACTTTTTCTCAGTGTTGCTGTGGTTAGGCTGGCCTTCATGGTTAAAATAGCATATATCTGTCACTGGGAAATGTGATGGTTAACCTTGGTTGTCAACTTGATGAGCCTTCAAATCACCCACATTTTTGGGTATGTGTTTGGAGGTGTTTCCAAGGATGTTTAATTGAGGAAGGAAAAAGTGAATGGGCAGAATCTCATCGAGTGAGGTTCTTTATTGACATAAACAAACAAAGAACAAAAACAACAACAACCACGCCCCCTACATACACACACACAATACAGGAGGATGTCCTTATGAAGGTCCATTGACATGATCCTTCATACCTACACCTTGATTATCTTTCCTTCAGCAAATGCCCATTTCAGTATCAAGGTTTTCACATTTGTCAGTCTCATGAATGACATGTTCTTTTTCATCTGGTTTGCTGAGTTGTCCCCATGCCTTGTCTGTGTTGCTGTCTTTATGCTTCTCCTCCTTTCTTGAATCATGCCTTTCATGTGGAATATTATCTTACTCAGACCAGATCTTTATCAATATTGATGTAACTCATAGTCTTTCTTTTTTAAAATGTATCAGTATTTATTCTTATAGATTAATTTTGCATATATATATTTTATGAACACACATAGGTGTGCACCTGTACACAGATACTCACCTTCGTGCGAGAATCCCATTCTCAAGTGTTTTTTTTTTCCAACCTATATCATCATATTCCATCCTTGCCATAGTTTTATAACTTGCCAAACCAGCTTCACCCAAACCTGTTATAATTAAGGGACAAAGCTACAGATGGAGAGTATCAAGTGCTTCTTCTGCTTAAAAGCTTGATGAGGGGGAAATTACATCAACTTCTTCTAAAGGCCTTGAGAGGCTGGCAAGTTCAGGCTGATTAAATTACACAGCTGAAAGAAACATTTTCAAATCCGGAGGGATCTCCATACCTGATCTCAAACTGTACTATAAAAGCAATAGTAATTAAAACAGCATGGTACTTGCACAGCAACAGGCTGGTTGATCAGTGGAATAGAATCAAAGACCCAGATATGAATCCACACATATATGGTCACTTGATTTTCGACAAAGAAGCCAAATCCATTCAATGGAAAAAGGATAGCATCTTCAACAAATGGTGCTGGTCTAACTGGAGGTCGATGTGTAAAAAAATGCAACTGGACCCATATTTGTCACCTTGCACAAAACTCAAATCCAAGTGGATTAAAGACCTCAACATAAAACCGGAGACACTAAGTCACTTAGAAGAAAAAGTGGGGAAGAGCCTAGAACACATTGGCACAAGAGACAGTTTCCTGAACAGAACACCAAGGGCCCAGGTATTAATGTCAACAATTAATAAATGGGACCTCATGAGGCTGAGAAGCTTCTGTAAGGCAGAAGACACTGTCAAGAGAACAAAGCGACAGCCTACAGACTGGGAAAAGATCTTCACCAACCCTACATCTGACAAAGGTCTAATATCCAAAATATATAAAGAACTCAAGAAACTAAACACCACAAAACCAAATAACCCAATTGAGAAATGGGGCTTGGAACTAAGCAGAGAATTCTCAGCAGAAGAATACCAAATGGCTGAGAAACACTTAAAGAAATGCTCAACCTCCTTAGTCATCAGGGAAATGCAAATCAAAACAACTCTGAGATTCCATCTTACACCCATCAGAATGGCTAAGATCAAAAACTCAAGGGACGCTACATGCTGGCGAGGATGTGGGGAGAGAGGAACACTCCGTCATAGTCTTTCATTACCTGTGGAAATATAGGCGAAACCTCTTTTCTACTGTGACACATTCCCTGATTTCCATTCTGATGTTAAAAATCTCCTTAAAGTATAGAGATTGATCTAATTCACCAGGTTTTTTTCCTACAATCCTCTTTCAGCTAATCTTATTCTTATTTTCTGTTTATCAAGGTATATTTAGGACTTTATGAAGTAACACGTAGGCATTTCCATTCCATGGCTGGCTCCATTCTAGAGAGCTGGGTTTCTTACCCATAGAAGCTCAGAAACAATAAAGCCATATTAATAAGATGTCAATATATAGTGTCAGTTTAAATAGGTATTCATTTTCTGAGACTGAAGTAATATTAATCTGAGGTCCCTACTGTTATAGTAGAGCTCTTTCCCATAGGTTTATGGCTATCTCTGGCACATAAGGCGTTAATAGTCCTATTTAACCTTCTGTTCCCACACATTTAATTTCCCTTACACTTTGTTGTAATTGTAATAAAGATCCAATTCCTACAAACTGTGTAGATACCTTCTGAGGGGGTCAATGTAGATTCTAATATTCTCATGAGATTATAGTTACATCAGCTCTGTGTCCACCAGCTCTGTGTCTTCAATTTCTATGCATTTTAATCCTAATTTTGGTCTCTGGTCATTGATAACAGTTTGCCAAACAAACAAAAAACAAACCTGTATTCTAGTACTGCACAATCCCCCTGTTCTTTCAATTGGAGCTGCTTTGCGTTTGAAATATGGAAGCAGTAAAAGCTGAGCAATCCTATCTCCTGATTTAAACTGCATATCTTTCTTTATGTAAGCCATGATCTCAGTCTCTTACTTGAAGTCTTCATCTGTAAATCATGGACGCACAATGAATCCTTGAGATGTTAGGTTACTTCTTAAAACCATTCCTACTGTCTTTTGTGATTTGCACAATTTTTGTGAATGACATAGATGTTTTCCCTTGTTCCTCCACCTTATCCAAAGTTCATAAAGCTATGAAAATACATTGTATAATAATTAAAGTTATTAAATTGCATCTGCTTTCTTAAATCCCCATAACGACCTTCACGTAACAATAGATCTTTCATGATATTAACACCGTTAGACATATTGTGGTTTTCTGTAATAGCAGCTTCTTCTTGCCACCAGGTCAGCCATTGTCATTGAGAACCAGCTTCCAGTAGAGTTGCTGCTAAATCTTTTCACACTTGGGAAGTAATTCTGTGCTGGGTATTTGTTAAATTTGGGTAGCCCACAAATTTAACATCTGTTCCACATAAGATGAATACACTTCATAAATTATGATTGAGTTTTTTTTTTTTTAATGTTTAAGATCTTGTGTTTTAATGGGATTCCGGGCTAGTTGTTCATTTTGTGAAATTTTACCATTTTCTGGTATTTGCTCTTTGGTAACTGTGAAAGCTAGTGTAGTGGTTGCTTTTCCTCAATTTCATTAAGAGATGGTGCAGCAAGTTCAGCTGATTCTCTATCTTGATTCTTAATTTTATTAGCTAGCATAGGTTCACATTTAAGCAATTCATGTTATCTTACTTCTGTTGTTTCTTGTCTCTCAGGCCTTTGTATTATCATAGCTAATTTTCTTGTTGTACGGTGATTTTTTTAATCCTTTTTTGAGAGGAAATATATAAAGATTACAACAGAAATTAGGTATTGGTTTACTCCTGTGGTCATGGCTGCAATAAATACCCTTGGTCTGAATGGATGTGAAATGAGGTTTCCAATTTTTTTGATAGAAGAAATGTCTGTCTATATAATTAAAATTGTCTTTTGGGGTGGCTTACTGCAGTTTGCTGTCTCAGAGGTTCCTATGTTGTTCTTTGTTCTGGAATCTCCTGAATCTCTTTGGATATCCAGCCAAACTTGAAGATATGATGCTTCCTCTGGAGATGATCGTAGCTATGAGTTCAAGTCTCCCAAGGCTCTGGAGTCTCCTGGGTATCTCCTAGCATTAGATGAAAGCAGGATAAATTCTCCTCTGCGGCTTTTGGTCAGATGTCTCCTATTCTCTGTGATGTTTTTGCCTGATGTCCTTTGCTTTCTGCAATGTTAGTGGGATTTTTTTTCAGATCTCTCCTATCCTCAGCAATGCTTCTGTCAGATGTCTTCTGATTTCTGCAATGTCTGCAATTTTCTTCTCCAGTCACATTGGGAGTCACATGTAAATGTTGTTTTATTTCCTCCTTTCCAGTTTTTTTTAAAAGAACTATGACTGGCTGGTTCAATTCAGCTGTTCTGGTTTAAAACTCCTCTCCAACCTGACTGATTAAAATTGGATTCTCTGGGCTCTCAACTGAGTTGCTCTGGAAAAAGTGCCTCAGAACTGCAGGAACTGAATTGCACCAAACCTCCTGCAGTAATCTTGACCAAACTGCACCAAACTGTACTGTGCTGACTGTATGAACTCTACTGTATTCGTGAACTCTATTACTCTCTATTTTCTCTGCACTGCCTGTAAGTAGCTTCTCCATCTTGTCTGTTCTTATAATAGTTGGGTGTATTCTATCTCTGACATGTTCTTACAAATCTTTGTCTGATTAGACATTTTGTCTGTCCCTTGGTTAGAAGTCATTGTTTGGGATTAAAGGTGTATGACAAAGATCAAAAGTGTGTTACGCTTAGCATAGCTGTCCTCTGAGAAGCTCCACCCAGCAGAGGATCTAAACAGATTTTGAGACTCACTGTTAAACATTGGATAAAGCATAGGGAGTCTTGTGGAAAAATGAGAGAAGGAAAGAATCACAATTAATATTAAAAAATCCACAAATTTGAAGGTGACGTAGGAGGATTATATAAAAGGGGGTTAGGTGGGTGTAATTAAACAGTACTTACAGCAGGAAGAACTATGAAACAATCAAGAATTATATAAATGTTACATTCATAGTGATTTGGCTATGTATATTTGACAAACTTGAAGAAAACATCTTTGCTATCTTGGTGAGCCTAAAATCTGAATGAAAATCATTATATATCATATCTTTCATCTCTATCAACTTAAAACATCTATCTATACTTAAAACTTCTTAATCCCTAAACAACTAAAGTTAATTTTAAAACTAAACTATCTGGTCTTGAACTCCATCAGAGACTTGAGAAGAAATAAAACTTAATTACCTGAGTTAATTCGAAGTGCAGGTTAGCAGCTTCCAAAATAAGAAAATTACAGAGACAGTTTGTTGCCTGAACCCAGGACTCTATAATGTTGGAGAATAATTTTCAGCCTTCTGGCCCAATATATCTGACAGACATATTTGTGAAGCAGGGACTATTGAGGACTTGCTTACCCTGTCTTTGCAGAGTTTGGCCATTGACTATGCCTGCAACCTAGCTTGTCCATTATTAGGCAGAATTCTGTCTGTGGCAGAAAGGAGGACATTTTGTCCAGTGGCTGGTATGCCACATTTGAAGCCATGTCCATAAGGAGGTTCACTGATGCTCATCATCTTCTTTGAGGTAGGCTGGGTGTTGCCAGGAGTTAATCTGTCTTGTTGTCAAAGAATCTTTTGAATAATTAAAACATCTTTAAATGCCATATTCTGTAAGTCTCTTACACTTTTGAAGACCTTATCTAACTATTTTACTTTATCTATATATAAAATCATATTATCTGTTAAACCTAGGATATATATCCTTGTGATAAAAATAGACTAGTAATTCATACTACCATGATTTTATCAACTAGCAATTAACTTGTATTATTTAATTATATTAAACATCCTGCAGTAGCACTTTAAAGTATTGGAAGTAAATCTTATAAGTGAGTTGTATGGGTATAATAGCGCATATTAGAGTAGAAATATATATATATTATATAATATGCGTGAAGAATAACTTTAAATGTGAGTTCTATATAAATTCATCAAAATTAAAATTATTTTGCATGAATATACAAAATTCTATACCAATGAATTAAAAATAATCTTATTTGTGAGTAACACCTAAGGCCTTAAGTTGAGGAGTAGATTCAATAATCTACTTTTTCTATCATTTCTATATATTTCTGTATTCCCTCTTCTTTCTTTTCAACCTCTATCTTAATACCTGTGAAAGAAATATAAAGGACAAGAGAGACATCCCTGAATCCAGCCTCATTTTCTCTCTCTGAATAAGACCAATAATAACTTATAACCAACTCCCAATGAAAATATTCATCTATAGCCCAAGAGAGTAAACAAAACCTACCCAATCCCCTTCCCCCCTTAGTGAAAATGGACATTGTTCTCTTAAGTTTTCTTCTGCCTGATTTGGGGCAAATAATACCTTTGTAGGGGCCCAAATAAAATTGGGGAAAGTGGTTAAATAAACTAGGAATAGCATTTGTCATCCAGTTTCTAAATATTGAGAAATTCTATGCTTAATAGAGTCCTGTGTGGAACCATCTGAAATGATGGATCAATTTGTATTGGAAGCTTTCCTCAAAGCTCTACTGGAGTCTTTCCTGTTCTGATGAGTAACAGCAACTGAAGTTCCGGGGGTTGGAACTTGAAGGATGCAGGATGTCAGTGTCCAGTATGCTGAGAGGAATGAATCCTGTCAGGTTTGATCCAGCATCAGTGTCCAGTTATTTTTTTTTTCTGAAAACATATTAATTTCTCACAAGCATTATACTGTCCTAAAATTATAAATGTATGATGTGTGTGAGGTGCATAGAACAACTAAGGCTGGTTCTCTGCTCTTTGTATGAGCAGAAGTAAGACATCTGTAAATCTTCATTCATGACATACGAAGACTGTCATCTGATAATAGGTCACAGGAATTCTGTGACCCAGAAGCCTTGTCTACGCACAGACATTCATGTCTCAGCCAGTCTCAGAGCTGTTCTCATGTAGTAGGATTAGCAATATAAGTTACCTGCTTGTTCTCCAGTTTGAATTCTTTACATCCCAGTTGTAGCCTCCTCCCTCATCACCTCCCAATCTCACCCTCGATCCCTCATACCCTCTGCTTCCCTCCCCTAGTCATCAGAAAGGGGAGCCCCTCCTCCACTAACACCCAACTTCGTCCTATCAAGTGTCACCTGTACTACCTGTGTCTTCTTCCTCTGTGGCCTGGCAAGGCCACCTTGCCAGGGGTGAGGTGATCAACGTTGAAGCTTCCGTTTATTAATTCATCCTTTTTCTATTTGTGTCTTGGTCAGAAAAATCCTTTTCTGTATTTCCCACTTTGTATTGTGTTATATTCAAGGCATCAGGCCTTATGTTGGCTTGGTATGTAAATGTGGGTAAATTTGGGAAGACTTGGATGGGGGTAAATATAACAATTCATTGTATAAAATTTTCAAAAAAAAATAATTAAAACCCTAACTCTTAAAAATATTAGTAGAAATTCCAGGAGTTAGTTGCTGATTGGCATAGCACACTCCCTTCATTGTCTTCTCTCTGATTGTACAATCCACTCTCAGAAAACTGGCCTGTATGCATAAATTTTTTTCTATATGGAATGAACAAGAAAGATTTGGTAATGAAGTTGTAGCAAGGGGAAAGTTAATTGTTGTTTTACAAACAATGAAATTCTGGCCCCACCAGACCTCATTTAACTTAAAATACAAGAAACTGAATTAAGCCAAGTTTCCTTTTTTTTTTTTTTTTTAAGAGATGCAATGTAATTTTTTTCAAATACTTGCTTGAATCAGCTAACAGTGTTTTCAATTAAGTCCATCTGAGCTTGTGCCAACGAAAGGATCAGATTCATATAGAGATGGTAGCTGGAGCTCATCAGTTGAAAATATTGTTTGTTAGCTGTTTCACACACAGATCTGAAAAAAAAAAAACCAATAAGCTACATCCTTTAAAATATAAAGCCAGCTTCATTTAGACTTTTTTTCTGTTTAAATTCCAACTGCTTCTTGGCTCAATTTTTCAACGTTGAAGATAAGGCAATGCATGAATTTATATTGTTCGTCAATTAATAGTCACAGTAGGTATATCTCAGAAGCAAAAGTACTATGCCTATCCAAGTGTAGTTTTGAGAGTACTTTATTCTGCATTGTTAATCATATGCAAATATGTATTAGGACTGTTGATACATTCATCTTTTTAATGCCTTTGGAGCTTGTTAAAGTGAAGTTGAAGGCGCTCCTGAAGGAGTGATATCCTGCATATAACGGACTTGGGAATGAAAACTTCGGTTCTATATGCTTAATTAGTTTCTAATTTCTCTGTAATCTCATCACGAGTCTCTAACAGAAAGTAATATTGACCATCCATATGGTACAAGTGGGTGCTGGCGTCTTAGATCATTCTCTGGAGGGCTCAGTAAATTATTTACTAAGCCTAATGTACTACTAATTCAAATTAAACTTCACCTCCAGTGTAATTGTAAATTTGGTGAGTAAATAGCACCCTATAACCATCATAGGCTTATTATTAGAATTAAGTGAAATCATGTGCCCAGCACAATGTCTGTGAATAAAATAAATGAACAGCTTAGTTTGTTCCATGTAAGAAATTAGATTACATTGTACTTCCTATCAGGACAGAGGAAGACGTCCTTTGTACCTGGACAACCAAAGAAAAAAACTGATGAACGTAATGACGTTGGAGTCAAACAATCATCCTGTTAAGCCAGTCTTGGAAACTTCTTGTGAATTTCTTTTTTGTTTGTTTGTTTGTATTTGTTTTTGTTTTGAGACAGGGTTTTTCTCTGTGTAGCCTTGGCTGTCTTGGACTCGTTTGTAGACCAGGCTGGCCTCGAACTCACAGAGATCTGCTTGCCTCTGTCTCCCGAGTGCTGAGAGTACAGGCGATCAGCACCACACCTGGCATTTTTTTGTGAATTTCTTACACAAGTGTCCTGATTCTCTTTCTGCATTGTTGGTCTCTGGAGATAGATGACAATCATTTTTAGTTTTGATAAACCTATGACAAACTTATTGACATTTTGTCACTAATGTTTGGTATGTATCTGTTATATTAAACCTGTGTGCTAATAAAACCTTCCATGCAAACAAATTTATTTGCTTTTTGTTTCTGAGTTTACCTTTGACAGATGGCTTCTAGTACATGCTCAATAAATCATTTCTCCACCACTATTGTTATTGCAGAGTCATTTTCACAGTGCATAAATATATAGAGATCTGCATCTACATTTTTTATGATAAAGTTGAATACTGTAAGTATTCTGTGTGAGACATTCAATGGACAGTGTGCTGCACTTCCCCACCCCTGCTGTATAAAACAGTGATGCATGTTCCTCCAGGTCAATATTGTGCTTGTGAACACAGGCAAAGGCTGGGAAGGAATCCTACGAATTTTGAATATCTTGCTGTCAATCATTATTCACCAAGCTCTCTACAAATGATTAAAATTACAATATATCTATATATCTATATCTATATCTATCTATCTATCTATCTATCTATCTATCTATCTATCTATCTGTCAGTCTAAACAATTTTACCTTGAAGCACAGACTGATCACTCTCAATAAACATGTCCTTGTTTGGGACATTCTAGATATATTGGCTACTTTGAACACAATAGTGAGTGAATTAGACAGATAGTACTAACCAAGTCTTCCTAAGAGCACATAATCAAAGACCTGCAGAAGCAAACCTAGAAAGTTACCATTCTGAAAAAGTTGAACAAGTCTGGACAAACTAATGAGCAATATATGAGAACTTTCTTGTTCTTCAAGCTTACATGAGTGGTAGAAGAAGCCTAATAGGGGTATCACATGATCCCTCAGTGAGTCGCCCTCTACCTTTAGTGAATGCCAGGTATGCATATTTTTCAAATTTTGGGGGGCGTGATTTCACATAAACAATCATAACGCGCAGGCATGCACCTGTGACTTGACAAAAAGAGCCACATCGGTCTCTGGAGGTCGCGAAGTGAGGAAACCGGTTCAGTGCCACCCCACACATCTTATATATACACCCCTAGATAGCCAGAAGTAATTCCTACTGATTGATCAAAGTGTGTTTGGCTATTAAAAAAATAATCAGCATTTAAATTTTTTGTGCGTTTCCTAGTGCTTACTTGTCTAATTTTTAACCTACTTCTTCAAATGTGCGCAGTATGTAATGCAGTGATGGTCCTCTACAATTTCACATATTATACTCAACAAGAATTACTCCTGAGTCTCTTATAAGGACAAATGGACAGAAACTATACTTTCTCTTATTTATATTATTCTTTTTAAAAAATTTTTATTAATTTATTCTTGTTACTTCTCAATGGTTATCCCACCCCTTGTATCCTCTCATTCTTCCCTCCCTCCCATTTTCCTCTTATTCCCCTCCCCTATGGCTGTGACTGAGGGGGATTATCTCCCCCTGTATATGTTCATAGGGTATCAAGTCTCTTCTTGGTAGCCTGCTATCCTTCCTCTGAGTGCCCACTGGTCTCCCTCTCCAGGGGACATGGTCAAATATGGGACATCAGAGTACGTGTGGAATACTACTCAGCTATATTTTTCTTAAATAGAGAAACTGTGTGTATGTTTGTATGAAATTTGTGTTTGTGGAATTGCATGCCATAGTGCACATGTGGAGGCTAAAGGACAATTTCATGAAGTCTCTTCTCACATTCTATTTGCACATGGGCCCTGGGGGGGGGGCAAAATGGGTTGTCCAGATCATGGGAAAAGTGTCTTGGCCTGAAAGTATATTGCATAAGCCATGCATTTAATAACTAAAGATGTTTGCTACTATCCTAATAACTTCTTCATTTTACAAATAACCATATATGAGGTAAATTACATTTTCAGTGATTTACTTAAATAAAATCAGGTTGATTTTTTTTCCGAGATAGAGTTTCTCTGTGCAGCCTTGGCTGTCCTGGCTCACTTTGTAGACCAGGCTGGCCTCGAACTCACAGAGATCTGCTGCCTGCTGCCTCCCAGAGTGCTGGAATGACAGGCTTGAGCTCACATTCAGTTTTGAATATTAACAGGTAAAAAATGGTCAGAATGATATGTTATATTGAATAGTGTTAATATTCTAAATATGTATTCTTATTTATAAGCTATTTTATCCAAGGGCAGGTTGGTGAATATTGGTATACATTTAGAACTTGGAAATTAATATTTTGATATAAAGTATGTTAAGAATATCATCTCATCTTATAAATTAAACATCCAACAAAACACGCTCTCAGTGTTTTTTAATATATCAACTGTGATAAAATCTTAAACATTCCTTCAAATATTTTAATATTTTAATTTTAATATTTTAACATTTGATTATATGTACATCTGTGTGTGTATGTGGAGGTGCCCACAGAGGCCAGAGAAATTGTCTCCCTTACAATAGGAGTTACAGGTGGTTCTGATCAGCCTGACATGGATGATGGGGCCTGACCTCAGTCTTCCTGAAGATTTATATTTCTTCTTCACTGCCAAGGCACCCCTTCTAGAACTCTGTAAAATATCTTATGCATACTTTTATCCCATTTCTATTTCTCTATATATTACTTTGCAACTGAATTTCTTATTTACCTTCTATTACTATTTTATGCTCCTCCTCAATATTTCATTCACCCCAGCAGGAAGTCCTATTAAGGAAGTACAGAGTCCATAATGCAGGAAGCGGCCTGTGACTGACGTCCTCGAAGAAGCGTGCAACTCTGACCTCCTTCAGAAAGCTCTCAGCCGTCCAGCCCATGTCTAGAGCCAACTGATGAACACCTCAGCCCTGCTGTACGTTTTTTCTCCCAATCCCAATGTTCTCTCATGGTGTTCAGGTCTCAGGATCTTATGTATTTTATTCCTTTGGTTCTTAGGGCATTCTCAAGTAGAAAAGGAGCTCAATCCAGCAGCCAGTAGATGGAATATAAAAAGAAGAACAACAACAAAAACAGAAAGGCTGTTTCTCACTTTCCAGCTTAACAGCACCAAGGAAAAGAAAAAAATCAATTTTAAGGAATTACTTTCTATATTTTGGCCCAAATTAAGCTTTAAGCCTTAAAAATAGCTATAAAAGCAAGCATCACCTCACTTCCTACTACAAACAAACCTTGTGGCCAGGACAGCAGGAACCTGGCTTTGTGAAATTGCAATCAGGGTGGCTGCACTGATCAGCCAGGATGGCTCTCAAGTGCTGATCTGGGATGGGAGCCTGCCACACCATGATGCTTTCAACCCGAGTTAGCACACACCCCCTTCCAAGATGAAATCTGTCCCTCTATGAGGGATCATCAGCACCATAAGGTGATAAACCCAAACAAAAGCATCTTTTTCTTTTCTAAATCCGATTATGAACTAAACGCGCTGAGTTTTGCCTATTGTTAAGTCCAGTGTCTTGTTTTCCATGTGCTATGCATACTGATATGAAACTTATAGTTTATTGTATTTATATTTTAAAATTTAAAATGAACATAGAACTATAGGGTTACAGTTCAGGGGATCGCAGAAAAATAAAGAAGTGTACCTGCAGCTAAACTTCTTAGCAGCGATACTAAAGAAATGACAAACATGTGACAAGAGATCAGACAGCATCAACACAATAAGAATCAAATTTATTATTTTCTTTAATGCTATATTTTAGTATATTTAAACAGTAAACTAACCCTCTTAACATGTGTACTTGTACTTCACGTTTTTTTTCCCTAAGGTTTTCGTGAAATTCAGTTTACTCAGCCAAAGCTATTTTAAGTGAAAATTAATTTAACAAATACTACTTTTTGAAGTTTCAGGACACAATTTTAAAATTGCTTGCTGTTTAATTTGGTCAAGTTTAAAAATCAGTTGAAATGTTGAATAATGACTTAGTTTTTCTGAAGACCAGACTTCAGTGTCACTGTGGCCAAAGCTTTTGTACCAGTAAAGAAATTTGGTCACAACAATCGAAGATCTACTAAAGATGCTCTTTAAAAGAGCAAAAACATTTTAACTGAAATAACTAATTTATATACGTAAGAGAAAATTATTCGCTTTATGCTGGAAGTCACATCCACAGGAAAAGTGGTCTGCAGAGTTTTTTACCTTCCCTTTTATGTGACGGAGTGTAAAAAGATGAAAGGGGAACTTTTGTGTTTACATCTGGAGTATAAAAGCAGCTCAGTATGAGAAAGGGACATTCCATGAAATAGTATGTCAGAAACATTCTCAGTCAGAATTCCAGAAATAGCAAGATGTTAAATAGATAATTAAAATGTCTTCAAGGTTTAAACCATGGGGACTTCGGGTTTTAATCATGTGGTGTATATTCATCAGAAGTTTTTGCTTTCATCTTGATCAGATTTTGATGCTGTCTTTGGGGGAAAAAAACCCCAAACTCTGTGCTTTCAAAATTTTTGGTTTGATCAGACTTGATATTAGCATGCTTGGCTCAAATAGCTCTCACTTTCATTAGAAGGCTGGCAGAGGCCTTCAGCAGTGCTGTCTTGCAGAAGCCTAATGGCTTTCTCCACTGCTGATGAAATTGGAAAGCTGTGGGAACCTCTGTATCATGGTAGAGGGACTGTGTTCCTCATGGCATAAGACTCTTTTTCCCCAGGAAGGAGTTCAACCGAAGATTGCAGCTAATCACAGCTTTCTATCTAATAGCTTTTCTTCTTAGTAAATTTTTTTAAAGCAATGAAAGAGTATGACTTTAGGAAATTCTGTAACAGATAAAAGGATACTTTACATGTTTGTAACACTTATCAGTGATCCAGAGCTTGGCAGGTCAACCACTCACAGATTGTGCTTTGCATGGCACTGTTTTTTTTTTGTTTGTTTGTTTATTACTGCCTCTCTGTATCTGCTACAGAGCCTACATACCATTGATAATGAGTCGCCAAAGTTAGTAAAAAAGATAATTCCAATGCTTCTATTTAATGTGAGCTTAGCACTGAAATATTTTCTGTAAAGTTTTGATGCAATATGGTAGGGTATAACTTCAAATAGAGCAACTGTAATTTATTAAGTAGTCTATAAAAATTCTCATAGTATTTTTGTTCACTTAAGCCAAATATCCATATGCACACTGAAGTTTTCAAGTGTTTCTTAATGGTTTGACTTATAAAAGAACAGATACTTTTCAAATTATGCTGAATGAGTACACTTTATAAATCAGACTTAACTATTTCTTGATTTTTGAGTTGCTGGAAATGAGATTGAAATCATTACAGGATGAAATGTGTTAAGTGACTGAAACATTTCTAATCTCTCCATTATTGATGCAAAGTAATTAATTTGTTTGATTTGTTCGTTACAAAAAAGAGAAGACTGGAAAAGGGATATACTCTCCGTAGAAATGGACTTAGTCCCCACATGTAGTGAAACTGCAGGTGGTTTCTCCACCTTGTTTAATTGTGTCACTGTGCTCACCGGTGATGGACTCACAAACCTGAGCCTCTGAAGCAGGGCTGTTGTTTGGTAGCAAAGCAAGTAACCTGATGTGGAAGAGAATTTGTAAAGCAATATTAGTTACATACAGCAAGTGTATCTGAGCCTTTTAAAAACATTACTCATAAATGTAATCTGAGTTTTCAGATGTAATGAGTGCTCAAATGTAAACGTCTCTAAAATATTCTTTAATGATATATATTACATGTTAAACGTATAGTGCATAAATGTATGCTATACAAACATATACTAAAAATTAATGTAGGTAGGACTGACTTTGGTGAGAATTACTTTAACTCACCCAAGTTTTAGGTGTTGATTTGTATTTTTGACCAAGCCACTCATTCCAAACTTTAAAAAATGTCTGCTACTGAGTTTTCTCTTAACAATATTGCCTTTGAAGTTAGGTTTCTAATCTTGTCAGTAACAAAGCTGATTCGCAGGGGACTTAGAATTCTTACACGTACATTTAAAAAAACCTGAGATTCTCAGCTGTCTTAGCAAAAACATCTGATTAGAAAAGACTTAAATGTCTGGGTAATTATGAAATATGTGAGATAAATTTAAATATACTACAGACAATGAAAACAATTAAAACCACCAGGCCACCCCCTACACACACACACACACACACACACACACAAACACTCTCCGTTTTGGTATCTGTTGCCTCAGCATTTCCAGGATGAAAGGTCCAGTTTCACGCTGATGTCTGCTGAAGGTGCAGTGTTTTCTTGGGAAGTCTAACGTTGGCTGAGGCATCTCCAAATCAGCTGTGAGGATCCTACAGCCTGTCCCCAGCACTGATTCGGAGGAAAGAGCTGACTCTATTTTCTTTATAAAAATCCCTTTTTGTATAAAGTCTAACCATTTTTCTTTCAGATCTCTTGTACACAATTTGAAATATTTTAGAAAAAAATGGCATAAAATAGAACTGAAAGTAGAGTTAGAATTAAATGTTCTAATGCAAATTTGGTTAGAACAAATAGGTTATTTATTTCAGTTTCAGTGAACTATTTGTTTCAGATGTGTAAGAATATGAAACAGGTCAGAGGCTGTTAGGAGAAGTGAGCAGGCACATGCTCACACTCACACACACACACACACACCATGCTCCCTTTACAAAATTTTATGAAATAAAATAACACTGGGAAAGCTGTGACTTTTCATAAATATGAATCACATGTTTAATTGACTTTATTTACAATAATTAGTGTGCTAAACTTAAAAATTTTAATAAAATGCCATTCATATGTAAATAAATCAAAATATATTTTCTCATAAACTTTTATTCAATCACTTTGTCATAGCAATTTACTGTAATTTTAAATATATTTTAGTTAATGTTAATGAAAAGTAAAATTAGTGTGTTACCCTTCAGCTCTTCTACCTCAAATCAGGAACTGTAAATAACTAAGCTTGAATATTTAAAGCAGAAACTCATTCATAGCAATCAACATAATTTTTATTTTGCCTTTTTGAGAAATGATCTAAATACTCAATCATTTAGGAATCGAGATCATAATTAAAGCAGTATGCAATTTAATGTTAATCAGGAATTATGACTTACAGTAGCAAGGAAAAAGATTCAAGTGACTTCCAAACAACAGAAAGAAATCTGAGAACAATCATTTAATAAAGGCCATTTTGCCTGGTAGGAAAGGATTGTTAGTTATAAAAGAAACCTTTTAAGCTAATATGATGAGGTGCATGTAAAAATTAATATTATGCTCTAGTGTTCTCTCTAGTGAGCAGCCCGGGTTGATTTATTCATTTAGGTAATTATGTTCAGCAATATTAGTAATTCACTGTTAAATTGAATTTGGAGAACACACAATAAATTGAAACTGTAGTCATCTTTCTTTCTCAGTATGTAACGAACAGAGATGTATTGATGTTAGATCTGAGTGTGCTACATAAGTTAAATTCCCTAGACTGCAATTTGATCAGAAAGCTTTAGACATTTACTTGAGCTATGTTAGGCGTCTGCCATTGGATGGCAGTAAAATTCTGCATCAATCACTTCAAGCCAAGCGAAACTGGGAGAACCATAGGACTTTCCTTTTATTATTTAACAGCAGAATGCTGCTTTAAAAGGCAAAGCTCAGGGGGTTGTGTATATTGCAGTATTACCATCTAATTCTTTAAACTGTTTCTCCTCCTGTTCATTTAAAAGGTGATGCAATTTTGCCAGAATCGCTTTTAATATTTCTTTGTGGCAACAGACTGAGTCCTTGCTTTTCTTTTAAATAATAGAATACTCCTTTTGTATCTAAGGCATTAATAAAATAAAATTAACAAATGCATATGATTTAAACCTCTCATGCATTATCAATGTCTAAATCCTTTCGTGACTCTGGAGCACACTTGCATTTTCACTACATTCAGGCCTCCAAAGACTGACTTATTTTAAAGTGCCCTGAACGTAACAATGTATGAGCGATGCTTTTGAAAATTAAGACACAAAATGGGAAAACCACACAGTAAACTTTGCAGGAGACAACCCAGCCAACGTAATGTGTCAGCTTAAGCATAATATGTTTCCTCTTCAGGTTTTAGACAATGCTGAATTTCAGACCTTAAGTAAACAAGATTTCTGGAGAAGAATTTACAGAGGATAAGTCTCAAGGAAACTGTCCCTTACCTTAATCCTATTCTGTTTATCATACAAAATTAGCAGCCATAGACATAACAGACAGCAAATAAAGTGAGATTTGTCTTAAATGCTATGTCAAATGAAGAAAGGCCTTTATTTTCTTTTCTTCCATTTATATTTCTACTTGGTCAGATGTTGGTATCTTCCATTACAATTTATTTGGCAATAAAATGAACCATTTTTTTTTCAAGAAATATTCAGGGTGGTCTAACACAATCTGAGAGCTATTAATCAGGATTTCCGGGGATCAAACCACAGACTTCTCTGCTATTTGTCTTTCCTCTCACTTTATGTGTAAAGTCTATTAAAAGTTTATAGTCTTCCAAAGATCATATTAGGCATTAAAATTCAGGCATCTCATTCCTGCTGCAAAGATTGTTAGAAGAAAAGAAAATAAATGAGTTATCACGAATCCATTCTCATCATGAGGAGTGTAAAAGCACGCACAGTGGAACAATATTCATTTATTTTTACGACAATGCTTGAGAGGAGAAAAACGGAAGTGGAATAAACCTAGGGATATGTGGTATTATTACTTCAATTCAGAGACAGTTAGGTAGGCTACAGTGGATCTTTAACATACAAAAAGGCTCTGTGTGCGTGTGTGTGTGTGTGTGTGTGTGTGTGTGTGTGTGTGTGTGTGTGTGTGTGTTGATGTGTATGGTATTTACAGGTTGTGAGTGATTTGATTTACAAGTTTATTTGTTATCAAAAATTAATTTATCTTGTATTTGAATTGTTCTTTTCAGTATTATTTTCCTAGATTTATAATATATTTTTAATATAAAAGACATTTGTATTTTTCTTTATGTATCATTAATAAATAATAGGATTGATAATATAAAAATGAATTTAAAATCTTTGTAAGTAATAACACCAGCAAAAAAGAAACCAATTAAATTATTTTATTTTATGCAATTTGTAATTATACACATGATTAAATGCTAAAGCATTTCTTGTAATATAGCACAAAATTTATCGCTGGCTTATTTTAATATTTATTTAATTATGAATATTAACTCAAAGAATAAGTTAACTTTATCCTGAAATCTAAGAAAGTTTTGTAACATCAAATCATATCAATTTAAAATTATTGTAAATAACAAGTTACATCTTTGCATATAGTATCACAACTTAACAAAATCCAATTTTTATATTCTCAGGTGATTTCTCAAATATATAATACTAAAATTATTGAAAAGTTCTATTCTTATATACATAAATATCACAAGAACTTGCCACATATCTTTAAGGAATTTTTTTTTTTTGGCTTCATCAAGCTGAATAATGCTGAAAGTAATGCGTATAAAAGACTGAATACAACTTTATAACCATTGAAGCATTTACTATATGTTTTCTGGTCTTCAGGTACATACATATTTATTCACTAAGTATGAGAATTATCAAGCTTATAGTTCAGTGTCCATACTCTAGAGCTGAAATTCCTAGGTAATAATATTGACCTTGACACTAGTTATGTGACCTTGACTTTACTGATCAATCTAGGATTTCATCTTCACTCTCTTTAACATACATGAATAGTTATATATTTCTTAGGTTGGAGTGAGTATTACCTAGAGTAGGGATAGGCTACTACTATAAGTGAATATTACCTAGAGTACGACAGGCTACTATACATAGCATACTCATTATTATTATGAGCCAGAAAAAGAAAAAGCCAAGTCCCCCCTCCCCCCTTTTTTTTCTAAGAAACTATATAGCTTAGCGGTTTGTTGCTAGCACGCGCCAGGCACTGGGGACACAGAATGTTCACTTCAAGATACTCACAGCCACACCTGGGAGAATCATAATCACAATGCAATGGAGTAAATTAAGTGATAGAACATAGCTTTGGCTAGTCAAGAAGGACACACCCTTATTGGGTGTTGACACCCAAGATGCTGTTGGCAAAGATTTGGTAGTCCAAGAGAAATTACACAGGAGTTCCACATTCAACCTGGTCGTAAAGAATAGAAGTCAATCAAGGAGGAGAAGAATAAGAACTGTAGGTAGAGGAAACAATTCCTTCAAAAGAACCAGAGAGGATTATTTGAAACTCATCCCTGAGGTCCACAGTATCATCCATGTGCACATGACCTTACATTGCAGTGCAATCTAACTTGGAAAAAGCCAGGTGTGGTGGCATATACCCATGATCTCTGGGGAATAGGGGCTGCTAGATCAGGAGGTCAAGATCTGTTTTTGCCTACGTAATGAAAACGGAGGCTAGTCTGGGCCATGATATCCTATCAAATCAAAAGCAGAAACAATAATTTAATATGCAGATTATCCAATGTAAAAATTATTTAATTTTTACAACTAGAAAAAAAAAAGGAACACGCCTGTGTTATTAAAGCTGCTTTAAAATACTAGTAACGGGGATTCCAAGATGGCGCCGACCAATAAGCCGCGTATCTGATCTACTCCGAGAAGACCAGGGACATAAATAGAGAAACAGATTGCTGGACTTTGAGAACTGTAGGTGAGTGGGGCCCCAAAGACTGCAGTCCAAACAGGGGGCCCACCCCCCTCCCCGGGGACAAACATCCCGGAGGTGCAAAACGCACTCCCCAAACTCTAGAACGGAATCCACATGCAAACTACAGCTGCATAGAAAGCACCGACTCGCTGTTTGGGGAGGGATTTTCCGGAGACTCTAGCCAGGAGTCTCAATGAAGAGGGGAAATCTGCCCTAGGATTCCTCCTTCCACACCACCCCAAACTGCGGAGATCACCCGCCTGGGGCGAGTGGAAACGCAGGCGGAGGGTCCCAACAGGTGGAGGGACTGCAGCTCGCTGGCTATCCAGGGCCCAACCTAACACCAATCATAGTGGATTGAGCCTGCAAACAGCGGCAGTGAGAAGTCAGCTTGGAACTGCTTCCACAGACATATCAGGAGACGTGGGTCTTGCCTAGAGCGATAGCTGAGCATCAGAGCCCGGCGGGAAGACCTGGTTCCAACCCGCGGGTTTCCTCCAGACCTCTGCACCGCGATTGTCCCTACCCAGCCAGTAACAAGGCACTGGCCCTGCACTCCCTGAACTAGAGAGCCGATCCGGGGCCCTTGGCCCGACCAAGGCAGGCACTCTCACATTATCGGGAGTCGAGACTTGGGTGGGTCGTGTTTGCAGTGTCTAATTGCTGACCCAGAGCATTAGTGGAGCATCAGAGCCCGGCGGGAAGACCTGGTTCCGACCCGCGGGTTTCCTCCAGAGCTCTGCACCGCGATTGTGCCTACCCAGCCAGTAACAAGGCACTGGCCCTGCACTCCCTGAACTAGAGAGCCGATCCGGGGCCCTTGGCCCGACCAAGGCAGGCACTCTCACATTATCGGGAGTCGAGACTTGGGTGGGTCGTGTTTGCAGTGTCTAATTGCTGACCCAGAGCATTAGTGGAGCATCAGAGCCCGGCGGGAAGACCTGGTTCCAACCCGCGGGTTTCCTCCAGAGCTCTGCACCGCGATTGTGCCTACCCAGCCAGTAACAAGGCACTGGCCCTGCACTCCCTGAACTAGAGAGCCGATCCGGGGCCCTTGGCCCGACCAAGGCAGGCACTCTCACATTATCGGGAGTCGAGACTTGGGTGGGTCGTGTTTGCAGTGTCTAATTGCTGACCCAGAGCATTAGTGGAGCATCAGAGCTCGGCGGGAAGATCTGGTTCCAACCCGCGGGCTTTCTCCAGAGCTCTGCACAGCTTTCCTGCTATTGTGCCTACCCACCCAGTCACAAGGCACTGGTCCTGCACTCCCTGGAATAGAGAGCTTATCAGGGGCTCTTGGCCCAAACAAGGCAGGCAATCTCACAATATCAAGAGAAAAAACGTGGGTCTTGCTTGCAGTATCTAATTGCGGACCAGGAGCGACCTTGGTCCCTCCAGGCATAGAGTTCTGGGAGAAGGTGAACACCTCTACAGGGTATAGAGACAGACCTAAAAGACAGCTACACCTCCAGAAGATCTGATTTACCTGGGATCTTGACTACAAAGCCACAGGAAGGACAGGCAGCAGAGATCAACCTACACAACCAGAACGTCTGTGTGTGGACCTTAATCTAGGTCCCAAAACTGCTGATCTGAATCACAGCAGTAAAATCCAAAGAGAAATCTACTTTGGATGACTCAGCCGGGAGCCCACGGTGCAGAGGAAAATCACCAGAAGGGAAACCAGATCAACTACCTGTTCCACGGAAATACTCCTTGATCCCCACAGGCAAGAGCACCTGACCTATAATCAGTCATCAATTAACCACTCTCAACCAGCGAAGGTCACTACAAAATATCTTCCAACACCAGAGACATCAAAATGACAAGAGGACAACGAAAGAATGCTAACAAAAACCAAAACAGTTTGGCATCTCCAGATCCCAGCATTCCCAATGAAAACAACCTGGAGAACCTAACAGCAATGGATAGTCAAGAAAAGGACCTCAAAGCCCTAGTAAAGACAATGATAAAGGAAGAATCAATTAAAATCTGTAAACAATTGCAGGAGGAGGCAAACAAGAGGGCTGAAGAGTTAAAAGAATCATATAAAGAGGCATTTGAAGAATTTCAGAAAAATATAAATAACCAGATGAAGGAAATCATTAAAACAGTCCAAGACATGAAGATAAAAATGGAAGCTATGATACAGGAACACACAGAAGAAAAACGTGATCAAGAGGCATCAAAGAAGAAAACAAAGATCTCAGAGGTGGCATTATCTAACAGATTGCAAGAGATGGAAGAACGAATATCGGGACTTGAAGATACAATCGCAGAACTGGAATCAACCATCCAGGAAAATGCTAAATCTGAAAAGCTCCTGACACAAAGCATTCATGAAATAAAAGATAACATGAAAAGACGAAACTTGAGAATAATAGGGATAGAGGAAAGAGAAGGCAACCGACTCCACAGTCCAGAAAATATCTTTAATCGAATAATAGAAGAAAATTTCCCCAATTTGAAGAAGGAGATGCATACGAGCATACAAGAGGCCTACAGAACACCAAACAGAATAGACTTGAAAAGAAAATCTTCCCGTCACATAATAATAACAACGCAAAATATACAGAACAAGGAAAAAATATTAAAAGCGGCAAGAGAAAAAGGCCGAGTAACGTATGAAGGCAAACCTATCAGAATTACTCCTGACTTCTCAGCAGAGACCATGAAAGCCAGAAGGGCCTGGACAGGGGTTCTGCAAACCCTAAGAGAACACAGATACCAGGCAAGACTACTATATCCAGCAAAATTATCAATAACCATTGATGGTGAAAACAAGATATTCCATGACAAAAACAAATTCAAACAGTACCTAGCCACAAATCCGACTTTACAGAAGTTACTAGAAGGAAAACTCTACCCCGACTGGTCTACAACCAAAACTACATAGGAAATGGGTAACTATACCATTGCAAAATCACAACCTCACAAAATCTTGACTCTTACAAATACCAAAAATGAAGGGACTTACCAATCACTGGTCATTAATATCTCTCAATGTCAATGGTCTCAATTCTCCAATAAAAAGACACAGACTAATGGAGTGGTTGCATAAACACGACCCAACATTCTTCTGCATTCAAGAAACACATCTCAACCACAAGGACAGACATTGCCTCAGAGTAAAGGGTTGGGGGAAAATATTCCAAGCAAATGGTCACAAGAAACAAGCTGGGGTAGCCATTCTAATATCTAATAAAATAGACTTTCAACCAAAATTAATCAAAAGGGATGAGGATGGACACTTCGTACTCGTCAAAGGTAAAGTCAACCAAGAAGACATCACGATTTTGAACATCTATGCTCCAAATACAAGGGCTCCCACATTTGTAAAAGAGTTATTAACTAAGCTTGCCCCACTTATTGATACCCACACATTAATAGTGGGCGACTTCAATACCCCACTTTCACTCAAGGATAGGTCTTTGATTCAAAAACTAAGCCAGGAAATAACCTCATTAACCAATGTCATGAATCAAATGGATCTAACAGATATCTACAGAACTTTCCACCCAAACGCAAAGGAGTATACCTTTTTCTCAGCACCCCATGGAACATTCTCTAAAATTGATCACATAGTTGGTCACGAAGCAAACCTCAACAGATACAAGAAGATTGAAATAATACCTTGTATCTTATCAGATCACCATGGTATAAGGCTGGACTTCAACAACAACAGAAATAACAAAAAGCATACTAACACGTGGAAACTAAACAACTTTCTACTTAATGACACATGGGTCATGGAAGAAATAAGGGAAGAAATTAAAGACTTCCTGAAACTCAATGAAAATGATGGAACAACATATTCAAATTTGTGGGACACACTGAAAGCAGTGCTAAGAGGAAAATTCATAGCACTAAGTGCCTTTAAAAAGAAAATGGAATCATCCCACATAAACAACTTAACAACACATCTGGAAGCTCTCGAAAAAAAAGAAGCAGAAACACCCAAGAGGAGTAGACGCCTAGAAATAATCAAACTCAGGGCTGAAATCAATAAATTAGAAACAAAGAGAACAATCCAAAGAATCAACAAAACCAAGAGCTGGTTCTTTGAGAAAATTAACAAGATAGACAAACCGTTAGCCAACCTAACGAAAAGACAGAGAAACACTATCCAAATTAACAAAATCAGAAATGAAAAGGGAGACATAACAACAGATACTGAAGAAATACAAAGAATCGTAAGAACCTACTTTAAAGGCATTTATGCCACAAAATTCGAAAATTTAAGGGAAATGGACAAATTTCTCGACCGATTCCATTTGCCAAAATTGAACCAAGACCAGATAAACAAATTAAATAGCCCTATTTCGCCTATAGAAATAGAAGCAACCATTGATAGTCTTCCAACCAAAAAAAGCCCAGGGCCAGATGGCTTCAGCGCAGAATTCTACCAGTCCTTCAAAGAGGAGTTAATACCGATACTAGTCAAGCTATTCCGAAAGATAGAAATGGACGGAACATTACCAAATTCCTTCTATGAGGCCACAATTACATTGATACCTAAACCTCACAAAGACCCAACAAAAAAAGAGAATTTCAGACCAATTTCTCTTATGAACATTGATGCAAAAATACTCAACAAAATACTCGCAAAGCGATTACAACAGCATATCAAAGACATTATCCACCATGACCAGGTAGGATTCATTCCAGGCATGCAGGGATGGTTTAACATACGGAAATCCATCAATGTAATCCATCATATAAACAAACTGAAAGAGAAAAACCACATGATCATCTCTCTTGATGCAGAAAAAGCATTTGACAAAATCCAACACCCATTTATGTTTAAAGTTCTGGAGAGATCGGGAATACAAGGCACTTATCTAAACATAATAAAGGCTATTTACAGCAAACCAACAGCCAACATTAAATTAAATGGAGAGATACTCAAGGAAATCCCTCTAAAATCGGGAACCAGACAAGGCTGCCCTCTGTCCCCATATCTCTTCAATATAGTTCTTGAAGTTCTAGCCAGAGCAATAAGACATCAAAAGGAGATCATGGGGATCCAAATGGGAAAGGAAGAAGTCAAATTATCCCTATTTGCAGATGATATGATAGTGTACATAAGCGATCCCCAAAATTCCACCAGAGAACTCCTGCAGCTGATAAACACCTTCAGCAAATTGGCAGGATACAAAATAAACTCGAAAAAGTCAGTAGCCTTTCTGTATACAAATGACAAACAGGCAGAGGAAGAAATTAGGAAAACTACTCCCTTCACGATAGCCACAAACAATATAAAATATCTAGGAATAACTTTAACCAAGCAAGTGAAGGACTTATTTGAAAAAAACTTCAAACCTTTGAAGAAAGAGATTGAAAATGACATCAGAAGATGGAGGGATTTACCTTGTTCATGGATCGGGAGAATTAACATAGTAAAAATGGCCATCTTACCAAAAGCAATTTACAAATTCAATGCAATCCCTATCAAAATACCTACAAAATATTTTGAAGATATTGAAAGATTAATTCTCAAATTCATATGGAGAAATAAAAAACCCAGAATAGCAAAAACAATCCTATACAATAAAAGATCCTCCGGAGGAATCTCCATACCTGATCTCAAGCTGTACTACAGAGCAACAGTAATTAAAACAGCATGGTACTGGCAAAGTAATAGGCTGGTGGATCAATGGAATCGAATTGAAGACCCGGAGATGAACCCACACACATTTGCTCACTTGATTTTTGACAAAGAAGCCAAATCTATTCAATGGAAAAATGATAGCATCTTCAACAAATGGTGCTGGTCTAACTGGATGTCTACATGTAGAAAAATGCAATTAGACCCTTATTTGTCACCATGCACAAAACTCAAGTCCAAGTGGATTAAAGACCTCAACTTAAAACCAGAGACATTAACTCAGTTAGAGGAAAAAGTGGGGAAGAGCCTGGGACACATAGGCGCAGGAAACAACTTCCTGAACAGTACACCCACAGCCCAGGCCTTAATGTCAACAATTAATAAATGGGACCTTATGAGGCTGAGAAGCTTCTGTAAGGCAGCAGACACTGTCAAGAGAACAAAGCGACAGCCTACTGACTGGGAAAAGATCTTCACCAACCCTTCATCTGACAAAGGTTTAATATCCAAAATATATAAAGAACTCAAGAAATTAAACACCACAAAACCAAACAACCCAATTGCAAAATGGGGCTTAGAACTAAACAGAGAATTCTCAACAGAGGAATATCAAATGGCTGAGAAACACTTAAAGAAATGCTCATCCTCGTTAGGCATCAGAGAAATGCAAATCAAAACGACACTGAGATTCCATCTTACACCCATCAGAATGGCTAAGATCAAAAACTCAAATGACACCACATGTTGGCGAGGATGTGGAGAGAGAGGAACACTCCTTCACTGCTGGTGGGAATGCAAACTAGTACAACCACTTTGGAAAGCTATCTGGCGTTTTCTCAGAAAAATGGGAATAGGGCTTCCTCAAGACCCAGCTATCCCACTCCTTGGAATATACCCAGAAAATGCTCGAACACACAACAGGGACATATGCTCAACCATGTTCATAGCTGCTTTATACACAATAGCCAGAACATGGAAACAGCCTAAGTGTCCCTCAGTAGAAGAATGGACTAAGAAACTATGGTACATTTACACTATGGAGTATTACTCAGCTATTAAAAACGAGGAATTCCCGAAATTTGTGGACAAATGGATTGACCTAGAAATTATCATAATGAGTGAGTTCACCCAGAAGCAAAAAGAGACAAACGGTATATACTCACTTATATCAAAACACTAGTCCAAGGGATACGTCCCATGAAAAACCTTACTTACCAAGAAAGTGGGTCAGAGGAGAGGACATCCTATTGAGACTTTAGGCGAGAGTAGCATGGAAGAATGGGGAAATAACAGGACCCACAGGGTCCTGGAAACCTACAAGAAGAACTTTATGACAGGCAGATCTGGGTCCTGGGGTCCTCCTCAAACTAAAGCACCAGCCAAGGAGAAATAGGCAGTAAACTTCGAACCCCTACCAAGACCTAGCCGATGAACACGATATTCTCCACTGTTGAGTGGAGAGTGAGATCTGATTCTCACGTGAACTCTGGTGCCCCTTTTCTGACCATGTCCCCTGGATGGGGAGGCCTGGTGGCACTCAGAAGAAGGATAGCAAGTTACCAAGAAGAGACTCAATAATCTTAGAGCATACATAGGGGGAAGAAGTCTCCCTCAATCACAGACATAGGGGAGGGGAGAAGGGGGGAAGTGGGAGGGAGGGAGGAATGGGAGGAAACAGGGGAAGGGCTAACAATCAAGATGTAATATGAATAAATTAATTTAAAAAAAAAAGAAAAAAAAATAAAATAATATGTTTTGAAAAAGTCAAAAAAAAAAAATAAAATAAAATACTAGTAACAATTTAACAATGCTGCTCTTGCTCCATCAAGTTATCAACAAGGCTGGACAATATTTTAAATTATTTATTATTGTATTAAATATTAAAAAACACATTTCATCCATTGGTTATAAGAGAAGTGGAGATTGGGCCAAATGACCAATTATATATACATTTACCTTTGCACGTTAAAAAAAAAGGTTTAAAAATAAAAAGTCTAAAGTAAAACCAGGAACAATGAGAATCTCTTACATGTATAAAACCATGTAACTAGAGAAAGGCCATACATGAACAACCTAAACATTAATAAAGAAAGCCGGGCATGGTACTTCGGGCCTTTAATGCTAAAAATCAGTGAGGCAGAAGCAGGCAAATCTCTGAATTCAAGACCAGCCTGGTCTATGACACAATGAGCTCCAGGCCAACCCAGGCTACAAAACAAAACAAAACCCAAAAGCTAAAAAGGAATATGAGCAAAGACAGACTTCTAAAATGCACAAGAAAACTATATTTTGCTTATTGAAATCCATTTTACAACCATTAAGTTAAAAAGTAAATAGAATATTAAAACCAATGAGTGATAAAAATCTTATCACTTGAGTATAAATAACATAAAAGAAGAGAATTAAACAGGTAACCAAGCACAACAGTGTTCTATGAACAGAGTGGAAAGAAAAGTCAAAAAATGTAAAGAAAATACGATGCTAATTTTGGAGAAAGTATGCTAAGGCATACATTAGCAGTGATTAGCTGTTAATTAATGATAATGAAAAGAAAGACAAAACTATTATTACAAAAATATGAAAATCAATTAATCACAAAATAGCCAAATTACCAATTTACTAATTACTGAACCAAATTACTAACCCATAGATAAAAATAATGAAACATGTAATTATAGTTCATATAACATCTCTTGATATCCAGGATTCATAGAATTTGATATTTGTCTGCTACTAAAATTGAAAAAAAATGTATATTTACTTACCAAACATATATTTTCTTTTGATCTTTGCTGTAATGTACATTAAGTTGCATGCATGCTAGGCAATTGCTCTGCTACTGAGCCATGCAATCCCTAGATTTTCTTCCAATACTTAGTTTTGGGCAGGGTCTCTGAGTTGCTGCAACATTATCTTACACAGGAAATCCTCCTACCTCTGCCTCCTCTATAGCTGTGATTATAGTCTTGCACCACCAGGGCTTACCCCAACAGCTTCATTTTTAACAAAGAAACCAAAACTTTTATCAAATATCCCCCTTTTGTTTAAAAAAATGACTTTTCTTTAATATTAATAAACTGTACAGTAAGATGAACTATTACAATTATAAGTTTAAAATTATATTTAAAAGACTGGGTGTGGTGGCTCATGCCTTTAATACCAGCATTTAGGAGGCAGATTCAGGAGTATTTCTGTCATTTCGAGGCCAGCCTACTCCACCAAGTGAGTCCAGAGCAGCCAATGCTATACAAAAACCCCGTCTCAAAACCAAACAACCAAACCAAACCAAACCAACAACCAATGAATTATATTTACAATGTCCACTCCATTCGTATTTGGCATCTTGGAAACATTATTTCACTGTCTGTCCTATCCTGATAGATCCTAAGTTCTATACCTAATGACTTTCTTATATCTGTCAACCTAAAACTTTCATCTAGACCTTAAAAGATCTTTTTTCGAGCTAAAATATTTTCTTAGTTCCTGAACAACTAAACATAATTTTAGTTATACTATGACTATGCAGTCTTCAAACGCAAGAGAAACTTTAGAAGGAAGCAATATCTCCTAAGTATATAGGAATCATAGAGCAAATAGCTCCCAGAGCTATAAAAATGACAGAGACAGGTGACTGTCTGGACAGTCATGAGAGGTTTCTCTATATCACTGAACCATCCAATCTTTAGCCTACTTGCCCAGAGTATCTTACAGGCTTTTCTGTGAAGCAGGAAGTTTGAAGGACTGACCACTTAGTCTCTGACAAGTCGGACAGTTCGTTTTTCCAGTGCCCTGTTTATTCACAGTTTGCTTAGCCAGTCTGCTATTAGTACAGTTTTTTCTACAGGGGCTATGTTCCCACATTTGTTTCTTTGATGCCCATTGTGTTCTTTGAAGTAGATTAGAGGTCCTGCCAGAATCTACTAGTCTCAAATATTGTGCACTGGTTTGGATTATCGCACATTGACAGAAATGTATTAATTGTTTTGTTCAACTTTTGCTACATGTATTTACATATGCAACCTATTTGAAAAAAAAATGTTTTCTAGTCTTATGAAAGCTAAATATTGCTAATTGTTCAGGATGATTGGAGATACGTATTAGTAGTTAGGGGACCTAGAAATTATTTTACTTATAGTCTTGTTAAATGCTAGTTTAGTTAATAAAATAAATGAGCTCCATTTAGTCTCCTGTATATGTTTTCAAGGTTAGGCAAATAGGACATAGCTGGAAAGGAGTAACATTGCTTTAATATGCTATAGAAGATAAATGATAAACAGACAATAGATAAAGAAATAGAGAGCTAGACAGGTGATTGATAGATATGATTAAGCACTAGATAATTTTAGGTAAATAAGTGGTCATAAACACATCAGAGATCTAAAGAATATGACATGTAAAACATTTTAATAACAAAATGCTTTTTCTCCCCAAGAGTTTTAAAGCAAAAAAACTTAGGGTAGCAATTTGAGTTTCAATTCTGTATTTCACTAGAGGATATGTTTTAAAGCAAGACACCAACCAGGCGATGTTATATGCTTAATTGCAAGTGCTTAGAAAGCTACTAAAGTCCAGGATGATATTTTCATGATGCAACCCTTTTAAAAAAAGATCTATAATCTTGGCGTTAAAATGGAATCCTGTGTCAACACGCAGTCCAGCAGCATGAGCTCGCCGGAGACAGGGTCCTGCACTCAGAAGCACTTCTGGTCGCTCACTGCATATGCATTTATGCATTTCAAAGGACAAGGATAAGTAGATGGGAGGTGCAAGCGACCCAGCTGAAGCCCAAGTCTCTACATTAAAAACATACATCCAAACCTAATGAAAATGTGTTCAGTACTATAATTCCAACAAAGAAATATACACATACAAGTCCACCAGGAAGCAATGTCAGACAAATAAAGAATGAACTGTGATCAAGCAACTCAAAGAAGAGAAAGACAAAGAAATAAGATATAAAAATAGAATTTGAATAGTTTCTTTTAATTATAACTAAAATAGTTTCATCGCCTCTTCCTATCCTCCTTGAACCTTAACTATGCCCCTGCTTCACTCTCTTTAACAGATTTACTGCCTCTTTTTATGATTTACACACACACACACACACATATGTGAATAAATGTATTAACACCACCTTCTCACCTCATTTACTGTTGCAAGTTTTAGGGTAGACTTTGATATTGGACAATCATTTGAGGACTCATCCCCAGGGAAGCCTATTCATACCTCTCAGCATTTATTATTTTCCCATAGCTCCTTATTTAGGGATGAACAATAAGAGATTTCCCTATCCATACACCATGTAACTCATGTTATGATTGTTCAGGTCTTGTTTGTGCAGCCACACTGCTGACAACTAAGGGGTGTAGCTTTCTTTTCATATATAGGAAACAATTAACTGTATCTGTTGATTGAAATAAAGAAACATCTTCAGTGAAGGCTAAACTTGTCTATAGGATCTCAGGTAAGTATTTAGAATGAGATTAAGAATTATATTGGTTTAGGAAAGCACTATTTTTGCCTCTCAGATACACAACTTCACTAGTCACAAGTAGTTTGCTACATTTCCAGTATCAGGCTTTATTTCCTCCTGTAAAGGGGGCCTTAAGTCCAATTAGACATCTGTTGGTTAGTGCAAAGATGTAAGTGCCACAATTGCACCTTTAGGGAAATTTTACTGTAATGGTCATTATTGTGGTTCATAGGAGTAGCAGCTGGTCAAATTGCTTTCCTCCTATTTGCATAACAACTTTCCATATTGTGAAAGCCCATGTTTAGGATCTTGAGTTCTTTGGGTATAGGCCACAAAAGTGTATAGATGGGTCATACACTACACTTATTTTCATTTTTTTGAGGATTCTCCATACTGAATTTCACAGTGACTGTGCCAGTTTTCAAGCCCACCAACAGTGAATGAGGGCTCTTCTTTCTTCAGTCTAGCCAGTATCTGTTGCCAGTCATTTTGTTGCTCTAAGCATTCTGATTGAGGTGAGATGAAACCTCAACGTTGTTCTAATTTGCATTTTTTCTCATTTCTGAGAACGATCAACACTTTTTAAGGTATTTCTTAGCCATTTTAATTTCTTCTGTTGAGAACTCTCTGAGTAGATCCTGAGCCCACTTTAAAACTGTGTCATTTGTTCTCTTGTCTCTTTGTTTTCACGTTATTTGTATATTTTTAATAGCAACCCTGTGTCAGATGTAAAGATGGGAGAATTCTTGCCCACTCTGTGCGTTTCTTCTTCACTCACTTGATTGATCTTGGATGTACTATTTCACAGATACTGTCTCAGTCATATTCATTGCTGCCCTATTCATAATATCTGGGAAATGAAAACAGCTTAAATGTCCTTCAACAGATTAATGGATAATGAAAATGTAGTGCATATATACAAAGGGATACTATTCAGCTGTAAAGAAATATTAAATTATGAAATTTGCATGTAAATAGATCGACCTAGAAAAGATTACATTGGGTGAGGTAATGCAGATTCAAAAGATAAGCACCCCATAGTCACTCTCATCTGAAAATCCTCAAGCACGATTATACAGCATGGAGTAACCACAAAAATCAGGAATATATGAAGGGATCATAGCTGGAGAAAAGTAGCTGTGGTTGGATACAAGTGATATTAAGTGGAAGATGGAATACTGGGAAAGTGGCTCCAAATGGAGAGAGGGGAGGAAGGTCAATCAGCACAGAAGAAAAAGGAAAGACTAAGGTTTAATAACATCACAGTTGTTTGAAAAAGGCTCAAGGAATCATATATATATATATATATATATATATATATATATATATATATATATATATATATTCCATATATATGTGGAAGTTAAGCCCCACATTGGGAGCTGAGAATGCTTCCCATAAGAACCACAGACTAACAAAATGCCAGTATCAGGCACATGAAACTATCTGTTCTAATGATCAGGTTATTCCAAGTGATTCCCCAAATAATGGTTTATCGATGTATCACTTGGGTGCCTCTTGGGGCTTGAAAACACCACATACATAGTACAAATGACCAACAAATCTCATGATTTGATGTTTCTTTATATCTGTTAAATAATTAATATTCAACTACATAAAGAATTAAACAAACAAAGAGTCAAGAAAACAAATGACCCAGTCAAAAAATGGGATTGATCTAAACAGAATCCTCAATAGAAGGAATAAAAAAGCTAAGAAACATATCAATAGTATCCATAATTTTTTTCTTAAGGTGTAAGATTTATTGTAGAAGTATGGGGAGAGAAAGGAGGGGGAAGGGAGCCCCAGAGAGACAGACAAAGTACAAGAGAGTAAGAGAGCCATAATTCTTAGGAAATAGGACAGTACACATGAAAACATATTTGAGAATTCATCTCACCTGAGTCAGAATGGCAAAGATCAGCAAAACAACTAACATGAAGTGATAGCATCAATGTGAGAAAGGGGGACCATCATTTATTGTTCGTAGGAATACAACTGGTGCAGCTCTGGAAATCATCATGGAGAATCCCCAAAATATTAAAATAAATATACCGTATAACACAGCTACCCCTCTGCTCAGCACATGTCTCAAAATCTCTACTCCAGAGAAAATTGCTCAGCCATGACCATTGCCACTCTACTCACAGTAAATATTTAGAACACACACACACCTAAACATCTTTATATATATATATATATATATATATATATATATATATATATATATATATATATATATGTATCTATATACATGTATATAGATACATACATATATACATACATACATACATACATATTACAAATAGCTTCCTGGCCACAGGTGGGACTTTCTGACTACCACATTCTCTCCATGCTGGGATTTCTGTCTGGCTTGAACTTGTGCAAGTCTTGTGCATGCTGTCACAATTTCTGTGAATTCACAAGTGTATCAGCTCTATTGCATGCAGGAAATACTCTTTTCTAGAAGTTGTCCATTACCTCAGCCTTTTATAACCTTTTTTTTTTTCATGCTCCTTTCCTCAGATCCTTTAGCCTTTACAGAAGTAAAAAAAAGGGCTCCAAAGCTTCTCACTCTGTCTCCATTGTCCAGTTAATTACTTTCTATGAAGGGAAGAAACTTCTTTGATGGGTGTTAAGTATTGCACTGATCTATGGGTATAGTGAAATATTGTCAAGAGTCCTTTTATTACAATTTCTACTTCACCCCTTGAGGCTGTGACCTATCTAGTCTCAGGTTTTGGCCTCATTAATGGTATCAGAGTTTTATCTCATCCACTGGGCTTTAAGTCGCATCAAAAGTGCTTGATTATACCATAACATTTGTGCCTGTATTAGGCCAGAGGGCATAGTTTGTAGGGAGCTCATTATTGTAGCTCCCAGGGTTAGGAGCTGGGTGAGACTGATGATTACATTTCTCCTCAGGTAGCATGTATAGTACCTTCCAGCACCATGAACATTTATCAGTAGGGTTGCTTCCAGTTGCGCACCAGATTGATCTCTCCAAGTTGGATGACATAAGAATGTGCTGTCTTCAACAATAGGGCCTTACTGACAGGTTGTGCAGGGTAAACACTAGCATTAGCAATAGCCTTATATTATTTATGTTTTTTTTCCTGTTTGTGATCTTAGTTGTTGCTTGGGTTAAATAAGACCTTTACTCACATTTTTTCCATAGTCTCTCAGCTACACGTATTCCTCTATTCACTTGGAAAAAACTGCTTCCAGTATTCTTTGCAGAGATGATTTGAAGGACGTGAATTATTTTAGTATCTCTCTTAGATGCTATCCTTAAAAGGTTATCCTATCTTTTTTACTGGCTAGAAGACAGTTTTGCAGGGTATGGTAGACTAAGATGACACCTGTGGTCTTGTAGAACTTGAAGCACATTGCTCTGGTTCTTCTGACTCTCAAAGTTTCCACAGAGAAATCAATTGCTGTTCACTTGCCAGGCCTTCTCCATTTCCTAGACTTGGTGCCTAGTTTGCTTGTTTTCAGCATACATTCCAGAAACATAGGATGTTTTCTCCTACTCTACCTCAGCTTCTCCTAAAGAATTACAAACGTACTGAAGAGCAAAGCCAGTGATATCCTCCTGTTAGAAGATAACGCTTTACTTACTTCTAAAGAGAATAAAGTAATGATTACTGATATGGGCATGCCATGAGATTTTATCATACCTGTGATAATATAAAGAAAAGTAAACACTATTTTGAATACAGCCAAATACAGTACTAAGTTATCTTGTATAGTTGAAGTTTATATGAAAAATATTCATGTATAAGTATATAATAATGCCACTTATTATGTCCCTAACCATATTTTATTATTCAAGATACCCTGTAGCAACTTTGTGTTGTGCATTTGAGAAGTCTTCATTTGTCTGTGTGAGATTGACAAGATCTGACAAGGGCATTTTTGTAGGATTGTATGATAGTGACCTCCCAGAAAGGCACCACTGGATCTATGAGTTAATTGAGTACTGTTGAATCCAAAGACATTTTCACATACTCAAAAAGTGTGTGAAAGCAGTACAAACAGCAAGGAAGTTTTATTTTCCTAAAGTTCAGTTATCCCATCAAACAGCGTTAGTACAAATTTTCATGTTGCTTTGATGAAGCTGGAGCCATATCCAATGAAAGAGGAGCTCATTTATTATTTTTATTTAATTTTTCTAATAAACAGACATTCAGTTAGACAATTAAAGATTTACATTTATAGCTTAGTTTATACTTTTAAGGCTTGATTTTTACAAAATCTGTTAATCCTGGCAAATCTGCAACTAGTGTACTTAATTTCAGAGTGTTTGTTAAATATGTTTCTGGTGAGATGACAACAGCGTACATTTCTTAATAGTTTTGAAGGAAATGCAATATTTAAAAACTGTTAAGACACTATTTTTCAAAGGCCTCCTTACAAAAGGGAGGAAGAGGACACTATTTAATCAAACGAAACAAATTGTTTTTGTTTCCTATTCCTCAAAAAATAAAGCAAGTGACCACTATTCTAAATTTTATTCAGTATCCAAGAATTACAAAAACATGAGAACCAGCAATTCTACCGCCCTCCTTCCCTCCCCCCACCCAACAAACCACAGTGATTTGAGATGTTATTCTTCAGAAGCCAAATGAAGTGTCCAGATGGTAGAACTGAGCATCAGGCAAAATACGCTGATGATTCCTGACAGCAGTGAGTGGATGGTGCTGAAACACGATGGGTGAAAACATAGGAGCTCTGCTTCCCCAGCCTGCTCTATATTTTCCTTTGCCCTGTCCTCATCTAGCCTGACATTTGACAGTTGGCAGATACTTCATCCCCAAAAGTGGCACCAAATATTCCATTTGAGCAGTCACATAGACTTTCTTTTTACTTAATACCCATTACCAACTTCTTTGCATTCTCTGTTTCTTGGGTTATGTGAAAAAGTGCACTTAAAGAAAATTTAAACTTTCAATGGGCTGTTAGACTCTGAATAAAATGAGCTGACAATTACTTTCCTAGACATCCTCATAGACAAAACTCTGCTTTTATTTTAGTTAAAAAAAATACTATTTTGTGAGAATCATTGCCTTTTTTGTACTTTTAGATAATTTGTAAAGGTTTTCAAGGATGTCAATTTGAACAGAATTTGTCAGTTATTAAGTGATGGTTTTTATATTTTTTCATTTACCTCATAGTAGAGGCAATGTTTTTTTTTCTTTTAGACTGGTAATATATCTTTCTAGTTTTTGGGGAAACAACTTAGAGTTATACATATCATGTCCATTTTAGAATGAGAAAAACACCAGTAAGGATTTATCATTTGGTACCACGACAAGGAGCCGCCAAATCCCAGAAGTGAGCTGTCTGAACACATTCATTTATTCCACACAAGGTGAATGTGGAGCTACCACTCTCCCAAGAGGCCCAAAATAATTTTTGAAAATTTGAAAACGCTACATTTTAGCATTTGTATTAATCGCACAAATTAACTAACACTACGATGTAAATCTGATTATGTAAGATTTCTTTTCTTTTAGAAATCTATTGAGTTGAGTTACAGCAGACTTAAATACCATCAACAAGTATCATATTCATAGGTTGGAAAATGGTTTATGTATAGATTGATGTACTTTAAGTAAAATATCTCTGTAGTTAAGTTAACTTCCTGTTACACCACTTTCAGAATTAGTTTTTAAATTAAAAGTAGGAGCTTTTCTAATAGCCACCCTAGTTCTCAAATAATGACACAAAGACCTATTATATGTATTAATAATCTTCAAGCACTATAGCTGGGCAGGAACTCATCTATTGTAACGCAACTACATTGGTCTGGCCTACTTCCCAGCCATGTGTGCCATTACCTGCCAATTTAGTCTCACCCTCCTGGCTGCTCCTGCTCTATCTGTGTCCCCATGGCAACACCATCATGTCAACCTCTCCCCTCTCTCTCCACCTGGGACCCTTTCTCTGTGATTGGAAGTCCCACCCCAACTCTCCTATCCCACTGTAGGATGTTGTTGAGTTCTTTATTAACCAATCAGAGGTGATGGAGAACAACCTTAACACAACACTTATACAGGAGATTCTTCAATAATAATGACAATGCCAAAATGCAGAGTGCAATGAGATTTCTGGGTAGAGAAATCTGCACTTTGAATACACAGTGCACACAACCATCCCCCAATAGTAGCTCCTAAATACCTGTGTAGAGGCATAAGGGAAGGAATAAAAAGATTTTTTTTCTAACTAATATTTCACAAGTAAGAATTTGAAGTTTACAGTTACTTGTCACAAAGGGAATAAGTAAAACAGGTAGTGTGAGCCTTTAGGGAAAAAACATCAACTCCCATGAATGAATTATAAATATGCCGCTCAACAACATTGGTAAGACCAAATATTGGCAGAAAGAAAAAGAAGAAGTTAATGGTCCATCACTAATCTACAGCATAACGCAATATAAGTACTTTTAAGGAAAACACACAAAGAACCTTTATATTCTTTAAATATTAGACACATGGGATACATCAGAGGGATTATCATCTGGCACTAAGAACAGAAATGTCCAGAGTTAATAGTCAGGATGTCTGAAATAGAACAATAGAAGAGCCTTGAGCAGGTTGAGGGCAAGCATATACTATGAATAGCATAATTTTTCCACTCATGACATGCAATTCTCTTGAACTTTGTTTACCAGTTTACTGTATACAAGAGAATTATAAATTATTCAAAAATAGATGGAGTCATTAGTTAAATCCACTATTCCTGGGGGGCCTAAAAATATAAAAGAAAGATGTCTACATGGTTCAAAGCAATTGTTTCTTGTACAGAAGGTTTAAGAATTCTAGCAGAGTAGCAACGATATTGCTATTCAGCTGAGTCTAACCTCAATTCCCCAAATGCACATCTGTTCCATGTGCAAAATGCATAAAGATTACGCTGGTATTCGCAAATGCTTCAACCCAATATAGCATCAGCAGTGAGTTCAAAATTCTATCCAAAGATCAATCATTATTTCAAAGTCTCCAACCCCTATATTCTGGTTTCATCTAAATTATGATAGAAAAGAATCTGGGTATGAACTATTCTGAGGCAAAATATTCTCTATTTTGGGGACTGTGAAGCAAAGCAGATCAAAATTAGTTATTTGCTTTCAACCTGCCATAATGAAAAAAAAAACAAGCATAGACATCCCTAAAGTAACAGAAAAATATTAGAAAGTGCTGGAGGGTCACCAGTTCAAGCAAGTTCAAAGTCTAACGGGAAATATCCCAAGGTTTCAAGGTGTGAGAATAGTCAGTTGTGGTTTTAGGCTCTTCCCTCTGCACCTACAGAACATCTATCTTCTGCAACTCTATCCACTGTATCTGTGTCAGCTTTATGGCTTTAATCCTATCCAGCTACTATAGGTTTCTGTATGGCTCACATTCTTCCTACTAGGCTAAAAGGTTTCTATTCATAATGACTCTATAATTTGAGTCATTATTTATTTTTCTTTAAATGTGGAATATATTGGTATCCAGGGAGTTCTCTTAGTTCACTTTACACAACCTCTAAAAAGTTGTATCTTTCTCTTTTTATCAGGTACTTGATCATTTTTCTTCAGACTGGCAGTAATTTTGCTGACGTGGGACTCTCAACCCATTTACAACGCATGTTTATTTCAGAGATGACACTGCATAAAGTCCCATCACACGGCAACCCTGAATCACACATCTGAATCTATCTTAGGCTTCTTATTAGATAGTTGAGTGAATCTACAAACCACACAGTATTCGCTTCTGCCTTGGAGAATTTCTGGTACTTTTCAGTGGATAACTAAATTGTGGCGTCCTTTGCAAACTGGATAGTCAATAACTGCTCAAACTATCTTTTGGAGTAATATGTGTGTGTGTGTGTGTGTGTGTGTGTGTGTGTGTGTGTGTGTGTGTGTGTACATATATATATTCTTAATTTAATTTTTTAAATTTCATCATTTCTTCCACATTTTAAATATTTACTAAAAATTAGGCTGCATTTCAATTTCCAATACTTTGTATGATGTCTCAGCTGTATGTTTAAATTTACTGCTAGAAGCCCCATTTTACATAAAAGACCAAAAAAAGACCCAAAAAAACAAAAAAACAAAAAACAAAAAACAAAAAAACAAAACACTGGGTGCCTAGCTTTCTTCTGGACTGTAGCAAAGATCACCTTTACTATATTTTCCAATTACTTGTTCTCCTTTAAAAGCCTCACAAGCAGTGTCTTTCAGATTTAATCGTGTGTGTGTGTGTGTGTGTGTGTGTGTGTGTGTGTGTGTGTGTATGTGTGTGGAGATACCAGTTGTTTTAAATGAAAATCTCAAACATTCTATTTTACCAATAAAGACTCAGGGCCAGATGCTGGGCTGAAAACCTGCTAGCTCAGAACTCACCCAGCTGACCTTTCTAGTCAGCTCATGTCCAGATGGAGGATCTGAAGAAGCTCACCAGCTCAGCTGACAGCCCAGTAGTAAAAGGAAAAAAAAACCCCACCAACCAACCAACCAAATAAACAAAAAAACCCAAAAACCAAAAACCAAAAAAACCCCCAAGGTCGTAGCTTGCTAGCTCAAAAGCCAAAGGCCCAGGAGCTGAAGGAACTCAAGAAGCTCATGAACTAAAGAGACAAAGGGCTAAAAGCTATTGAGCTCCTTCCACTTCAAGGAGCTGCTTTAAATACCATTCAACTCAAAGATCCCCCTACTCTTTAACCCTTGTCAGCTGGTTTCTTGACCTAGGGTTTACTTTCATAAATCCTAAGTACAGAAAGCTCTTGGATTAAAGGTGTGTGCTAGGGCTGGCTGAACAACACTGTAATCACCCACTTACAATAAACAGATTTTGTTGTACCCAGATCTAGCCAATGGACAGAACATTCTCCACAGTAGAGTGGAGAGTGGGATATGACTTTCTCACATATTCTGGTGCCTCACCTTTGACCATGTCCCCTGGAGGGGGAGACCTGGTGGCACTCAGAGGAAGGACAGCAGGTTACCAAGAAGAGACTTGATACCCTATGAGCATATACAGGGGAGGTAATCCCCCTCAGGAACAGTCATAGGGGAGGGGAATAAAGGGAAAAGGGGAGGGAGGGAAGAATGGGAGGATACAAGGGATGGGATAACCATTGAGATGTAACAAGAATAAATTAATAAAGGAAAAATAAATAAATAAATAAAATAAATAAACAGAAAGACTTTGGATTAAAGGTGTGTGTTAGGGCTCAATCATGCAAAACAATAGACAGATTTTTAAAAGTTCACAATCTCAGGGATCACAATGGGATCAAATATTCCACAACTGGTACCTGTAGAGGCCTGAGAAAATGTTGAATCTCCTGGAGCTGAAGTTATGAAGTTGCAGGTGGCTTTAAACAACCTCAGACGAGTTCTGGAAAGCTAATCTGTCTCTTTGTAAGAAAAACAGGCATTTTTAATTGCTGAGCCGTCTCTCCAGCCCCACTGGCAGTTAATTGATTTATTTCTATCCTTATGTTGCTCTCTGTCTCTCTGTGTGTCTGCCTGCCTGTCTGTCTAATGACATGGTCTCTCTATGTAGCCTTGGCTGTCTGGAATTTGCTAATGTAGACCAGGCTGGTCTTGAACTTGGAGAGATACACCTGCCTCTGGGTGCTGGGATTAAAGATGTATAACATCATGCCTTGCTTTCTTTGTTGATTTTTAATTTGGTCATGTATGGCTATTCTCTAATTCCATGTTTTGACTAATATAAGTAATTTTCATTATTTCAGGCTTCTGCCTTTGTCTTTATGTTTTCAAACATTTTTTGGGTGCTTGCAAAAAAGCTTGGGCCACCATGCTCAGTAGCAAAATATTTAAAATGTATATTCTTATCAATAGTTTAAGATCTCTTTCATTATATGCCTTAAGAATTCACATCATTATATTCCAAAGTAATTTAAATGTTTGTACACAATTTGTTGCAACAGCATATCACACCCTGGTAATAAAAACCTATACTAGCTGCCAAAAGCTGCATTTGTCCACATTTGGTTATTTACGACAATAGAAGATTATTCTGTGACCACACTGGAAGCCACGTACTTACTTTAGCTGTTAAAATTACTTAAATTTATTGAACCAGTTAACCCTAAGCAGTTTTAAGTGTGCAAGAGTTAAGTGATAATACCAGATTTACGTTAGTATTTTTCCTTATTCTTTTACTCTTTACCAGTATTTTCCTCAAACCTCACAAAGCTACTTGGAGTTTCCATGAAGCACAGCCTGGGAACCTGGTAAGACCACACTGTTGATATTGGAAATGAGCTCTCCATGTCAACCGTATGGCAGACTCATTGGTTTCTCTGATGCAGATGACCACAAATGTACCTTGGATTGAATGGCACAAAATATAGTCTCTGCCCACATGTACATGTACCCATGTCCACATATCTTCTCTTATAAAAAAACGTGACAAATACCTATCTTCATCCAGGATGGATTCATCTTCAAATGCCTCACTTATAAATTGTTTTCCTTGAAATAATGTCATAGTCACATATTCCATTAAACGGATATGAGTTTTCCTTGGAGGAGATGACTGGATTCCCTTTAAAAAGTTCCATTTTGGTGTTATATGGACGACAATGGTCAGCTTTTCTAAGTGTCATTCTGCATATTCAGTAGAAGCTTAATTATTTTGAGCACTCAAAGAAGTATTTGTAATGTGAAATTAAAATTTTTTCTGGAAGTTTAAAAAATGGTGCTAATTTTAAAGTTAGCAGATACATCAAGGAGCACCATGGTTTCCCACGTTTTAACACATGTGTCTACTATTCACAAAGTAGTGGGTTGTTCTTATTTGTCAGGCTCTCTGATTGTGTGAAAAAACGAGTCTGCATATGATGTGAGATATTTGAACATAACGAAGAAATTGTTTCTCACTATTGGTGATCACAGATAAGCACTGCTTTATGAGTCTGGATTAGAATTAGCTCAATTCACCACCATTGTCAATTACATAGCCAAATACATTCTTGATGGGACTCGGGTAATGGGCCATTATTCTTTCAAGAACAAATTTGTTCCCTATTTCTGTGATTTGATAAAGAGTGATAAACATGTAATATATCAATTTACAAAGTCAATTACATAATCAACAAGAGTGCCAACAGCAAGAACCAAAATACTCTGTACTGTATTTACTTTCGTATTCTCCAACTTCCCTAAGGCAACAGACTTGGCATTTTTCCTACTTTCTCAATTTTTTTTTTTTTTGCATAATTTTCCACTTGGTGGACTACCATTGTCAACAGCAAATACTCTTCAACTTCTGGAAGCTTGGTGAGAGCAGTTGAAGAGACAAGAACTGTGTTTAGTTAAATACTGGTGGCTGAATGTAAATGCAAAAATGCTTAGTTAGTCAACATTCCTGGTGATGGATGTCACTGAAGAGGCTCCAGAAGAACTTGATATCTCAAGATTTTAAAGAAATGATCCTGAAAAACAAAAACAGCAACAACAGCAACAACAACACAACGAAAACAAAACAAAACAAATATTTCTGCCTGACCTCCTTCAAACAAACAAACAAACAAACAAACCAATGTTTTCAATGTCAGCCAAAGTATGTGCAGCTCATAGGCTACGTTGTGAGTGATTCCAGCTGCTGAAGATAAACACTGATCTTAGTGTTGTATTCTTACTAGGTGCCCAGGGAGTGGGCTTCATGAAAACTAAAGCTAGCTGTGTGATGTTTCAGAAAAATACTGGTAAGGAGTAAAAGACCAAAGGAGAATATTAATTTGAATCTGGTGATACCACTTAAATACTACATACTTAAAAGTGCTTAGAATTAGTTGGTTCAATAAATTTAAGTAACTGTAACAACTGAACTAAGTGGTGAAGTGCTTTTCAGTAAATACGAGCCAAAGCTGAATTCCAAAGATTTGCTATCAAGTTGTTTTCTATAATTAACAGGTACAAACAAATCATTTTCAACAATATAAACTCTATGCCTTAAATATGTAAGTCAATATAGAAGAGATGGATCTAGACAAATTTCACATTTTACATGGACTTGGATATGAAGTCCTCAATTATTTGTATTGACAATATTGCTGGGAATATTTGGATAAGGTGACACATTCAGTTTTACTGTACAACAGTAAAGCAAAAATAAATTAAATTTTATACGGATGTGGCTATCCTCAGATGCAAATATAGGAAAAAGTTTTGTCTCTGGGTACGTATTTGCCATGTAAATCTACCAACACATTCTTATCTCTTATGTAAATAAGATGTAGAAATCCAGTAGGGTACCCCTGTTCCCCAGCAGATGGTATACTGAGATTCACCACACCATTACATTTAATGGGTTTGAATTCATTTGGATTTCTTGATGTTCTCTCTGTCCTTCTTGTAGCGGCAGTGCTGCCAGCATTCCTGGTTATATATGATTTGAGAGAGCGCTTGAAGAAGAAAAACTCCCTTATTGTAGAAATATGAGTGCTTTCTGTCAAAGTTTAAAGTGTGCATGTATTGCGTGTTGGAGGATTTATGTGGTCTCGGAGGGAAGGATGGCTAATGAATATTCAGCAAACTCCTTGCCATCATTACATTCAAAGATATTTTTATAAAATGTAAAGAGCCAATTAACTATTGCAGTGCTACTGGGAAGAACACACCTGAAAGGCGTTTAGAAAGTTTCCAGCTTCAACCATCATGAAGGAGGCTAAACACCTACAGCAACAAAGGGGCTCATGACTGTTTCAAAAACTCACATACTATTTGGCTTATTAATTTAACTTTAGACTACTAAATCATATTTCTGAGAGTTTTACTGATAAAAGCCATACCTCATAATAGCAGAGACTGACACTAAAGTTACTCGAGTATTTTAAAAATCTAAATTTGTTTTACATAATTACTACTGTAGCTTTCGTATGTCAGTCAGATAGATGTTTATGAGAACACCTATGACCATATATAGACATTTAATTTAATACTAAATATATAGCCTATATAATTTCTCTCAAAGAGTAGCACATATTTGGACTGTACCCCAGACTCATTTAATGTAAAATTCATAGGAATGATAAAGGGCTATCAAACAAATAAAGATAAGCAAGCAAAGCCAAATTGTATGTATTATTATGCAATGCTGATAATATGTATTTATATGTAGATAGATATGTTTGTGAGGATATATATTATATATGTTGTGTTTTATGCACACATAATCACACACACACATACACACACACACTCATGTCACATCAACATTAACGGAAAATCAAAGAAGACTTTGTTTAAATCAGGTTCCTTTGCTCACTAGTTCTGTGAGCAAATGGTCATTATTTACCTCACCATGCTTCACTTTCTGTGGTTGAAAATTAAGCTGACCCACTTAACATTACATTTTTATAAGGATTAAACTGTAAATACTTGTAAGGCAACTAGTATCCAGTATATATTAAACATATAAAATAAAAGTTTGTGAGTGCAATTGTTTATTAGACTTGTAAGATTACGCTAGTATTCCTAGGAATCTCCTTAGAAAAGGAAAAACTCTCAAGAAAACACCCCAGCACCGAAAATAGCACAAGGGAGTATCGCCATTTGAAAATGACTTCTAAAAGCCTGGTAGTTACCAGATCTTTTTTGCTTTCTTCCTAATTGCAACTTTGAAATAAATAAAGTTAATGTCAGAATCAGCTTCTGGGTCTACTTGCAAAGAAACGCCTTTTGTGTTCTCTCCTAGTCCTGCTGTATTCTGCCCCTGACGGCTTACATACTCTCAGGAATGGTAAGCACGTTTTTTCATTAGAATAAGATGAGGCTTAAATACAGTATCTTGGTGCATATATGTGTATGCTATTTCCAGTAAATCATTTCGGTAATGTCTCACAGCAGTCACCTTAGACAGAGGCTGCAGACGCGGTATGGGAAGCACTTTGCTTTCAGTTCATTTGTGGGACATTGGACTCATTTGGCAGCAGCACTGAAGTCACATTTGTTTGTGGGCATTTCAGAAGCATCCACGCAACATGCCTTAATTGCACCACGATGGCCTTCCATTGCCGTGTGTTTATCAATTTTCAGCTCTTAAAAGCGTTTTCAATTATTATCTGTAAACTCCTAACATTTGTAGACATTTCCGAAATTAGAAAAAAAAAAGTTACATGCTAAGGATAGCTGGGAGATCATAATTATATCTGAATTGTCTAATACTTGGGTTTTTCTTAAATGAAATCTGTTCCAGAAATGAACTCCCATATTTAATGCACCGTGGTTCACCATCATATCACCCTTTGAATATCAGGAAACTTGAGTTTTTCCTTATTCCCCATCAGAATCAATTGACAAGGTCTTCAATATTGAAAACAGTATTTCCAGGCGCTTCATAATTGCGCTTGGAGCATCATTCACACAGGCTTCCAGTCAGTCTAATTACTGCTTCAAATTGGTCTGCAAAGCACTGAGACAGTCAGGCTTTCCATTGGCCCAGAAGTCATTTGATCTCTTTATGACTTCCCTGAGCGAACAGCAGCCATTTCAGATCGTCTCTGACTGTGAAACAGGCTACAGCACATCTGTTTTTTTGGTTTGTTTTCAATGGGAAAAACACTTCTAAGAAGGCAAACTTCATATCCTTACTTATGCATGAGTTATGGGTAACCCTTTAAAAGATGCAAATGAGTGTACATTGGGGGAAAGTCTATGAGTGTACCTTGAAACATAAGAAAACATTTCCAGATAAACACTAATATAATAAGCCTTTTTAGTTTGGATCCACACACACATATATGTGTGTGGTGAAAATATATTTAATTATTAGTATCTTTATTCAGACTGTCTTAAGCTACACAGAAACTTAACATTAATTTTAAAAGGTTCAATTCTGTTTTAAATAGTGATAAATTAAACTGAAATTTATGCTATTTAATATATGATTGTTACCTTTTCCAAGCTTACCAAGAAAATCACATTATTTTCTTAATATTTAACTTATCAATACTATCTGTATACATCTTTTTAAAAATAATTTATTATATATTTTAATCAAAGACAAATTAAAGAAACATGGGAATATCCTAACTTTTTTCAAAGTAAAAAAAAATATGTATTCATTCAATTCCAAGCTTTATTATTTTGGAAAATGAGTATTTATAAAATTCACAGAAAAACTTTAGTAAAGTTATATCTTTAGTCAGTTATATCCTTTAAGATTTAGTTTAAAATTTTGAGCACCTCTTCAGTACTACATGCAACCAATGAATAATAACAATTCATTTATTTATTAACTAAAACTACTCTAGTCTATGAAATTTACTGATAATATCAAAAATAGAAAATGCAGAAGGCATTACACTATTTGTACATGGACTTGGAATTGTTTGTACATGTATATCAAAACATTCACAGTACTAATAAAAACATAATAAATGACTACTCAATAACCATATACATATACACATGTGTGTATATATGTGAAAGTTTTAAATTCCTTAATGTGTAAAGATTATTACAATTCTCAAAATTCCTTATGCGAAACTATTACAACTCATGGAACTTATGTAAATTTACCTTAGGAATTATTTATTTAAAACTATGCATGACTAAAAACACCACAAAGTATTTAATTTAATTTAATTTAATATATGACAGAGAAACAACATTCACACCATACTCTATGCCTATACTCACTGTGACATCACCATGGACTACTTATTATGAATCTATTTAAATCCAAATCATTCAATCTAATGGATTTAAACCTAAAACAATTATTTGTTTCACACCATATTGCATATCCTTTAATAGTCGCTTTGACTACAATTATAAAAAATAGTTATATACTTATATTCAGAGAAATTAAAGAGTATATAGACACCATGGCAAGAAGTTATAAAAGTTCTATTGTAATCTTGTAGTGTTCTGTGAAAATAAGTTACAAGCATTTTTTTTGTTACAAGCATTTATTACAAAGGGCCATTATGTGTTTCAAAATATGTTTTTCTCAAAAACTGATATTTCAGATCACTTTTGAAATATGCTACACAGATCACGAAAGCTGGAAAAACTAGTTTCAGTCTATAAAATCTCTTAGGTCAAAGGTGAGGTGATTTTAAGATGGCTTATCTCAGCAGAAGATGAAGATGCTTAATAATGGCAAGGGAAGTGGGGAATTGGATAAAACTGAGATGTCTCCTGAAAAATCATCAGAGCTATTCATCAAGAGTTGCATAGGAGGGATGTAAACAAACCAGCATCTCAGAGTGATGCCAGCATTTCTGGATGCTTTGTTGAGTGGTGAGTGCTGACCATCACTGGGATATAGATTTCTAAGGTAGGCCCAGAACAGGGAGAGAAAAATCCACATATGTTACCAGCAAAGTGGATAAAAGGTTATTTGAAGTGTGCAAGTAGAAGTGTCAAGGTACTAGAAAGGAGTACATTTGTAGAGTTCATAGATGTATGAGTTTCAGTGCAGAGAAGAGAGAAAGGTCTGTTGTAAAGAAGCTTATAGGGAACACGTAGGATGAATTTGCAAGAGTGACTGTTCACAGAGAGCGACAGAAACCAAAGAACGGACAGAAACCAAAGAACGGAGTAGCGTTCCAATGAGTGTATTAGAAAAGGAAAATAATGAGCATTTAAAAGGTAATATATGAATATGAAGAAAAGAGATAAGGTAAATCAGCATACTACTAAAATTTCTGTAGAATATTAAATAAAATCGTTGAAACACTACTTAAGAGTAGTCTTTTTAGGTTATCATTATGTGAGTAATATTCAGTTTCTTCCAGGACATGAGAAGACCTCAGAGTGTGCAATAATTCGAAAAAATTATTTTGATGGTTCCCTTACTACATGGAGTCCCTTCTATCATTGTACTATTTGAGTATGTATAACTATTTTTAAAAAATCTCAATTTGTAAGCTACAGAGCTGCCTTATATGTAAGCGAATCCTTTGTTGTCATATTCAAATTTTAATTGTATTAGTCTGAGAGATGAAAGAAATAGTGGAATATTACATACAGAAAATAAAGAAATTCTTACTCCTTTTGTACTGAAGAGACATGCAAATAAGTATAAAAAGACACAAACACATGGAAGAATATTGAGGAGGAAAGTTATGAACTTCCTTTTAGAGTTAGGACTTAGTGAAGAAAGTATATTTAGAGGAAGAAGCTGAAAAAAAAAGGAGGTAAACTCAATGTCAAGTTTAATCTTCAGGGCCATTTCTTATGGGGACATCATCCTTCTATCCAATTTTTACTTTCCAGGCCCTGACCTTGCAAGACCTTTGGCAGGAATGCCACAGACAGCTAATTGATATTTCAGTGAAGTTCTTGGAAAGAAGACCAAAAGCATTTTGTCTGTGTGTTATGCATGAAAGTTAGAGGCCCTGCAGGACCCTGAGTATTAAGGCACTCAGCAGAGTCAGGGAGGTCCAAGGGACAGGTGAGGCTGAACAAACCTCATGACTAGGTTTAGTGCGCTGATGTGTCAAGTTGGTCACCATACCTGACAAGGTTTGGTGAAGCGTGAGAGAAGCCTGTGGTGCAAGATGTGGTAACATGGGAGGAGCCTGTGATCGCTGGAAAAAGGTGGTGCCAGACTACACAGTTTAGTGCTAAAGACAAAAATATCAGTACTTGGAGAGCTTCCTTGTCAGGTTTACTGGGTAAATAGAGAATGTTATAGGCTTTGATCTTTTCTAAAACTTACTTTATTTGAGCTTCTTTAATGCCTCTACCTCCCTTCCAACCTACCTATTCTAGATAGGAGAGAAAGAAGATTAATAGGTCAGGAGAAAGAGACCTTTTTTACACTCAGTTCCTTGGGGCGATTACACTCTTTGTCTTCAGGACTCCAGAAGACCCATTAAACAGCAAACAGTAAAAGTGACTACAATCTCAGCAGCTGGAACTTGCACACATTCTCTGGAGCATTTCTCTCTAGGGGACATGCAAAGTAGTGTGATGTCAAGTAATGCAAAAGCCAAAAGCCCAACCTCCGGTTTTTTTAGCTCATATTTATCTCCTCTCAGAGTACCTACCAGGAGATTTATCAACTGGAAAAGACCATGCCCCTGCAAGAGATAGTTCCCATTCTAGTGGACAAACATCACACGCCCTCACACAAGTCTGTATCACACCCTATGGTTTTGATCAAAACAAAACCATGTTTATATCCACTACAGGATGTAGAAAAAGAGAGTAGTCACAGAGTCCATTTGTGAGCAATGGTGAAAGTGTTTTTTTACTGGTAAAAATTATCTCTCATATATTATATTCCATTATGGATAAGGAAAAGAGGTAAGTGAAAATTGAGCATTTGCTAAATGGTGATATTTTTATTATGCCATAGCAATAAACACCTTGTTCTTTTTCTCTTTTTCTTTTCTTTTCTTTGTTCTTTTTCTTTTCCTTTTAACTTCTGCAGTGACTTTGTTTTTTTTTTTTAATTTTTACTTTCTAAATACTTTATTCATATTACATGCCAACTGTTGCCCTCTCACTCGAATCTTCCTGTTCACAACCTCCCTCTCTCTTCGGCCCTATTCCTCTTCCCTAATCCTCTTACAGTGGAGCCCTCCTCTCCCACCATCTGACCACAGCCTATTAGGTCTCATCAGGATAGCCTACATGCCCTTTGTCTGTGTGTGTGATGGCAAGGCCGCCCTGCCAAGGGGAAGTGATCAAGTTGCAGACACCAAAGTTCATGTCAGAGGCAGTGGATATTAGCCCAACATAGATGTCCTATAAGAGACTCCACTCAGTGTCAGGACAGATGCTGGGACTCACTCTGGATGGAGTGCTGAGAGTGTTATGAAATAGGGGGAGGGGAATGGAAGAACTTAGAGGGGTCAGGAGCTCTATAAGGATACTATCGTGACTGGCTGATCTGGACCCAAGGGGACCTGCTCAAACTGATGCTACAACCAGTAACAATGCATGCAGAGAACCTAGATTCCCTGTTCAGATGTTGGTGATGGAGAGTTAATCCTCTACATAGGGGGTGTGGGAGGAGTGGGAATAACTTGGTTTGCTAACGTGACTCTTCTTTCTTCTGAGTTTCATGTCACTCAAAAAGGTCAAACAACTTTAAGAAAAAATAAAGGTTTTTTCTTTATACATTTGAGAAATGTCCAGCCTTAATATAAAATTTCTTGAAATTTGTATCTGTATTTTTATAGAAAGGGTTATTGCATTTGTTTCAAATAACAGCAGTCACTTAATCATCATTTTTTGCCATTGTTCATTTTTATTTTAGTGTTTTTGTTACATTATTGCATATAATAGTGGGTTTTACCATGATATTTTTATACAAGTGCATAATACATTTTGATAGTCCTCTTTATTCTTATTATTAGAGTTTGTATATTAATCATGTCCCAAATATACTGATGGAAGAGAATTGACATCCACTGTGAATTGCTGTGAGATGCTGGACCTGTAAGGAATAGATCCTAGTGGTCCAGAGGGAATCTGACAGACATATGGTAGGACACTGGTATTTTCCTCTTTTTCTCTCCTGCCTCTGGCCATGAGGCAAGCAGTTTTTCTTGGCTACATGTTCCTATCAAACTATGCTACAAATACGAGGCACCAGAGTACATGTGAAAGTCAGACCCCACTCTCCACTCAACTGTGGAGAATGTCTTGTCCATTGGCTAGATCTGGATAGGGGTTTGAAATTTATTGTCCTTGGCTGGTGCCATAGTGTGAGCAGGACCCCGGGGCCCAAATCTGCCTATCATAACATTCTTTTTGTAGGTTTCTAGGACCCTCTGGATCCTTTAACTTTGTCATTCTCCCATGCTTCTATCGTCTAGAGTCCCAATAAGCTGTCCTCCTCTCTATCCCGTTTCCTGGGGTCTGACTTTCACACATACTCTGGTGCCTCATATTTGACCACGTCCCCTGGATGTGGAGGCCTGGTGGCACTCAGAGAAAGGATAGCAGGCTACCAAGAGGAGAGTTGATACCCTATGAGCATATACAGGGGGAGGAGGTCCCCCTCAGTCACAGTCATAGGGGAGGGGAGTAAGGGGAAAATGGGAGGGAGGAAGGAATGGGAGGATACAAGGGAGGGGATAACCATTGAGGTGTAGTATGAATAAATTAATAAAATAAAAAACTGCTACAAAAAGGCCATTCAATCATGAACTAAAACCTATAAACCTCTGAGCAGCAATAACCCCTTTTAAAACTCTAACAACTTTTGAGAAGTTGTTACAGTGGTTTTTTGATGTAGGTTCGTGTTTCTCTCCCTCCACTATGAGCCCTGTCTAGTTAGAGGGCGTCCTCTTCAGTCTCCATTACCTCTGCTATTAGGAGTCCCAGCTAGAGTCACGCCCACCCCTTCCCATGAGTATACCTTGTCCTAAGTCTTCAGCTTGTCACAGAGATGTCTCTGCCCATGGATTCTCTTCTCCCTGCAAGTCCTCTGTCCTGGCACCGCTGCTCTCCACTCTCATTGCTCTCAGTATTCTCTCTCCTACCCAGTTCCCTCTCTTTAGCTATTCTCACTGTCTATACTTTTTCACTTTCTGAGTGAGATTTAAGAATCCTTTTTTGAGTCCTCCTTGCTCCTTATCTTCTATGGCTAAAATCCACTTATACGTGAGCACATACCATGTGTGTCTTTCTGGGTCTGGGTTACCTCACTCAGGATATTTTCTAGTTCCATCCATTTGTTTGCAATCCCATGATGTCCTTCTTTTTACCAACACTATTTTTCACAGACCTTGAAAGAACACTTCTCAGTTTTATATAGAAAAAAAAAACCCAGAATACCTAAAACAATCTGATACATTAAAAGAACAACTTCTATAGGTGTCTCCAATCCTGATTTTAAGTTGTACTACAGAGCAATAGTAATAATAACTACATGGTACTGGCATAGAAATAGACTACTGATAAATGGAATTGAGTTGAAGACCCAGAAATACACCCACATACCAATGGACACTCGATTTTTGACAAAGCAGACAAAACCATACAGAGGAAAAAACAAAAGTTTCTTCAACAAATGCTCCTGTCCAACTGCTGTCTATAAGTAGAAAAATTCAAATAGATCCATATTTATCACCTTGCACAAGACTGAAGTCCAAGATGGTCAAAGACCTCAACATAAATCTGGAAACAATAAACCTATTGGAAGAGAAAGTGAGGAACAGCCTTGAATATGTGGCACAGAAGACAATTTCCTGAATAGAACACCAACAGCTCAGGCTCTAAGATGAACAATAAACTGGGCCTCATGAAACTTAAGAGCTTCTGTAAGGCAAAGGACACTGATAGGGCAAAATGGTAGCCTGCAGATTACTACTATTACTTACCACAATCTTTCTATTAAAGTGACATAGCAGCAGAATGACTCTAATGACAAAGTATTGTTGAACCCATATTAAAAAAGATTCCTCTTTTTTCAAGTGAGAATTAACACAGAGACCACAACTAGTATATATACAGAGAGTGAGAGACTTTGGATGACACAGCTCTAAGTTTGATACATCAATTTGTTTGTTTGTTTGTTGTTTGATTTTTTTAGGGCTTCTCTGTGTAGCCTTGGCTGTCCTGGACTTGTTTTGTAGATCAGGCTGGCTAGTGAAAAACCCCTCTCAAGGCATAAGGATCTATGAGGAAGAGGAGGCAGGACAGTCATAAGAGCAAGAAGTAGTGTTTGAGTCCTAGGAAACACTTTATTCAAATACAGTAAGACTGATATGCATGTGAACTCACAGAGACAGTGACAACAGACACAAGACCTGCAGAGGTTCAGACAAGATTAATGCCAGCAACCGAGAAAAACAAGTAGGCACAACACTCTACTCCTAACTAAGAAGCTGTTTGCAATTGTTACCTCCTAGAGAAGGGAAACCCACTTTCCTCCAAAGGCTTGTCTATATATATATATCATCAACTGCACTCTAAGATAGGCCTTGTGGTCTGAACTAGTTTTCCCACCCAAGGTGAACATCATTTTCTTTTTGATTATTTGTGTGTGTGCGTGTGTGTGTGTGTGTGTGTGTGTGTGTGTGTGTGTGTGTGTGTGTGCTTCTTTGTTTTGTTTTTGTAGGGTATTTTTAGCTTACTTATTTTGATTGTTTCAGGTATTTTTTTTTTGATAGTAAGGGTGAAAGCATGAGAGAATGCAAGAAAGAAAGAATGCAACAGAGAGAGACAGAACCATTGAAGTTAATGGGTAGTGAGCTAGGGAAGTGGGGTGAGAAAAAGATTAAAATATACTGTGTAAAAACTTTGAAAAATTAAATGAATTTGACTTACTAAAATAATTAATACAAATAAATTGGTGGCTTCTATGATATGTGGTGTTGGTCAATAAGCTTAACAAGCATCAGGTTATATCCTTATTAATCTGGTCCTTTTCCAGGAGCCTCCAAGTTCTCTGTTTTATTTTTACAAGCTCTTTATTTTCAAACTCTTTGTCTACAGAATAAAGATCTTCTTCATTTTGTTCCATTTTCAGTCAGTTGCCTTTAAATTAACTATGCCCATTTTTCACACATACTATACACTTTCTATCATTAGTGCCTTCTCTATTGAAAAGATATCTATTTCTATGTTTATCAGTCAAAATCTTCTCAAATTGCTTCTCCCTGTTGTTTATTCTCTGAGAGGTGATTGTCTCCTACACGGTAACTGTTTTCCTAAATTTTCAAGCACCTCACCTCTGAATTACCACAATCACAACTATCATTTTCTTTTCTCACACAGTGATGTTAATTTTGTATAAATTCCTTGAAGGCAGGAGATCCTGTCTAATTTATTTGTCTCTACCCTAAAATCTAATGAAATGATGCACAAACAGTTGGTGCTCAATAAACATTTTAGATGACTTAATTATTTGTTTGAGAAGTAAAGGAATTAAGGAACAGAAATAGCAAATGAATAATGCAAGCAGCACACTACTATCTTCTAAGATAGGCGGAATAATATTAACGGGGTTGGGTGTGGTGTCTTTAAGGACTATAGCTAGTGCGTTAGCTTAGGAAGTTTAAGAAGATTATAATATGTACCACACTTCTATTTTGGAAAACAGCAACTAAAAATGATATTTTAGCAACGCATAACATGATTTACTTATATTTTGTGGAAATACCATCAAAGTTCTTCATAGACTCTGAAGGGATTCTTTCAGACAGTACAATAAATTTTCAAAACCTTTGTTACACAAGGTTTCTAAAATGTGAGAGAGCCACCTTTCTAGCTTTTTTTGCCTGAAACTAGATCAAGCACACCGCATGCATTGATGCAATGAAGCCAGCACCTTCGCATCTACTTCTTAGCACTTAGGAGACTCGGTGCCACCTCCTGAAGAACTGGAAGCAAATTTTTACTTGATTTCATAGAATTAATATGGGTTCATTGTTGCGCCCACTGTGAATACCTTTCCTTTCAGATTCCATTGCTTTTGAAAAGCCAAATCTGCTTAGTAAAGCATGAAAGCATGGAGGCCATTCATCAGTCCTTAGAGTCACATGTAGAAAGAATTTTAAAGATGTCATAGACCTCGTATCACTGCTATGAATAAACATTAATTCTAAGAACCGTGAGGTACTCAAGGAGAAGGCCTATAATGACCCACTGGCTAGATACACTGTCATTAACATGATGAGAATGTCTCCGGGTTTCCATGTCAGTGCACATTGTCTGCCTTGGTAGGTAATACTCACAGAAATGAGAATTCAACCTCCATGTCTTTATGGGTGCCAACAGGCACTCAAACACATCAAGAGCATGCCAAGCTGTTCTTGGGTTTCAGTGCTGTCTTTGAAAAGGGGTGGACTGAAACGGATGACAATTCAACATAAAGATAAGTGCAGTAGACTTGAAGCAATATCACCTGTCAGTCACTGAGTGAGTCACACTATAAAAATAATTCGGCAGAGATGACCTTCAAGAGAAGAACCAAGGCACTTGATTTTATCATCACCAGTCTAAACAAGTGTTCAGATACAGTTCTTCCGTCTGGTGAGCATCTGATATAAATTCATAGTTCTTCATGGCAGTAAAACAAGTTAGATGAATATTAGACTTTTGCTCAAAATGTAAAAGCTAAAACAAAACCCCACAAGTATTTTTTTTTAACACATCCTGAGTTAATATAAGTTGGGTTGTGAGAAGATCATTTTGTTTCCTGTGAGCTGAAGTTTTCTCAAATTGGAAACAGAAAAACTGGGAAATATACCATGGACTTGTTGAGAGAAATATATTAAATTATATAAATAATCAAGGAAATTTCTGACCTTAGTAAGCATTAGGGGTTAATGGTTAGAATTTCTTTTAGGTTCAATTCAAATTAATTTAAAGTTTGAATTATTATCATTTTCATGTAAAATGGTTTCATTCTCTAAAGGAACAGCGGAGGCATTGTTTGAATCACTTAACAGGTTTTAAAATTCAGAACAATGAAGTGTTTTAACTAAGAGTGAAAGAAAAAGGTGCAATGCTTGGCCACAAGCATCCTGTTGCAATAAAATGAACAGCCACTGTGCCATATGCAAAAGAAGAGAAGAGTTCAATTATAATTGGCAGAGGAGATGCATTAACAGGATAAAAGAAGATAAGTGAATTTTTTAATCCAAGAATCTTTTAGATAAAGATTTTTCTATATAAAATTCTAGATTTTCATAAATACTGAAAGACTTCAATTTTTGGCTACGGCTAGCATCCTTCTAGCAAATAAGGGAATGCATCTCAAAGTGTTTTATGAATTATTCAAGATTATTTCAACATACAACAGAGATGATATTTATCCCTCATATGGCATCTCATATTTTTGGTGAAATGGATTTTCTGGCTAATCACACAGCTGCTTAGAGAAATACTTCATGCTCCAGTTCTGTGGGAAATCAGGTATAAATTCAGTATGTATGTATGGTCCACATATATGTATGGTAGATATCTGCCAAGTGGAATACATAAAAGGAAATCTGTGCAGCTTCTAGATTGTTCCTGGAAAAAGAGGAAGCCATCTTATGTCTCCAATATTTAGCTCGGAAAGAGCTATAGGGCCTGCTTGGACCACTTACTAGAACCACTTTGTGCGGTAGGCAGAAGAATAGTAGTGGGAATTGGTGTGACATCTTTGAGGACTGTACCAAGTACATCATCTTAGAAAGTCAAAGATGATTATAATTGCATCTTATATGTAGAACACTGCTAATTTGGAAGACAGATACTAAAACGATATTTTAATAATGCATAATACTATTTACTTATTCTGCAATTACTACTATCATATTACATATAGATTCTATGACAAAATCAGCAAAAGTCATCAACACAGTTATCTGAAATCAGTTAGACAAGGTTTTTTTCATCCTACCATGCCAGTGAAGATGCTAAGACCACAAACTATACTATTCTATGCTTTTATAGTACACCTCTGATCTTGCAATATCTTGTAATTTCCTCTAACCATACTTGAATTTCTGGCATTACCTGGCCACTCCATTGAATAATTTAAGATTATAAGTCACCAATAATATAAATGCAAACCTTGGCATGGTAATAGTAATGAAGGGACTAAGGCAGTAGGATCATGAGGTCAAGTCCAGGTTGGGTTACATAGTGAGACCCTATCTTAATAATATATTATTATTATTATTATTATTATTATTATTATTATTATTATTATTATTATTATTATGAGTGTTGTGTCTAAAATACTTGCTTGATATATTCCAATTATTCTGGCAACTTAATTTAAAATAATTTGAAGATATTAATATCCATAAAAATTATGAATTAAAAATCCATTGAAAAATAATATACATTTTATGTTCCAGTTTTGCTTTAAAATATGCATGTATGCTTATATATATATATATATATATATATATATATATATATATATATATATATATGAGTGTGTATGTGTTTGTGTGGTGTTTCAAATCTATTGAAACATTTGGAAAAATATAAAACATCTTCTCAGTCATGCCCTCTGGAGGAAAAATCAAAGGAGAGAAAAAAATTTTTGACATTTTCTTCTATATACTCATGAATTACATGACCCTTTAATTGGACAGTTATTTTTTGCAGTATAACAACTGCATAAATTGTTCAAAATTTGAAGCCAGAAGTACATCTAAATAAGTTTTAATTACTTAAAACATTTATACTTATAACTAATTATTATTATTTGGAATAAATAATATGAGCTCAAACACAGAAGAAAGAACTTGCAAACAAGGAATATTTTATACTAAAGAAGAGTGAAGGAGTCACTGAGAAACAGCCAATCAGAGCAGAGGTAGGAGTGCTATGCTCATCTACCTGTGAATGCGCAAGTCATGGGAGATAACAAAGATGAGGGATAGTAGAAGGGTAAAGAATAAAGAGAAACAAGAAGAGAAAGAGGAAGAAAATGAACAGTCTTGTCTGAAGGATGCTGTATAGTTATAACTTTACTAACGTCCCATATAGAGATGAGGTGGGAATAATAACGTAAATCTAATATCATTAGCCAGAGTCTCAATGAGTCATGTGACATCTTGCTAGTATATATGAGGCTAAGGTTTCAATAGTCTGTAGTAAAACAAAAACAACAACAACAACAAACGAGAAGAACAACAAAAGATTAGAGACAGGATTAGAGTGAAGCTTCTACCCTCATACCTAGAATGTGAATACTACAAGGTATACATTTGTTTATGGTATAAAATGTGACATCTTCATTAAATTGACATTGGAAAGTTTTGATTGTATTGGCATTTGATAGTTATTCATCAATTACATTTATTTGCATATTTTTGAACATGTACAAATAAGAATTTTATTTTGAAAAGTATGCAATTAAGGAGAAAGTAAAATTTAAATGGCCAAAGGTATTTATTTTTGAAACTTTGCTATATATGCATTATTTAAAATCAGATTCTAGGATGTGAGTGAAGACTTGAGGGCACATCATCCACAGAGCTGCCTTCAAACTTCAGGCTGTGGCATGGAAGTAACTGGAAGGAAATACTTCGATTTCTGAGTAATTGAATTCATAATGGGATGTCTGTGTTGGTATGGGTCAACTTTCACACACACACACACACACACACACACACACACACACACACACACACACACTCACATGCACACACAAAGGATGCATGGCAGAGTTAGGCAGAGAGAGAGAGAGAGAGAGAGAGAGAGAGAGAGAGAGAGAGAGAGAGAGAGAGAGAGAGAGAGAGACTAAGGCAAAGTACAGCAAGCCCTACATGGTACTCTGGAATGAAACTGACACTTGCCTCTGGGTACCAAAAAGGACCCGATCTCAGAGCCAGAGGCCTGCTGAGGGCTTTCCTGGTGCAGGGCAGATGTCAGTGGTACAGAAGCTGCTGCAAAAATATCCTATTCCAGCACCACATGGATGATGATATTTTATAAACAAATATACAGGGCAACTATGTCTTAAAGTGTAGGGAAAAAACCCTAATCACAAATTCAAATACAATTCAGAATAGATGGTGGGAACCCCCAAAAATAAAACCCACCACTCTATAGCCACGACCTAGGATTATCCAAGGACACAGAAGATGATGAGCTACCATTTTTTTCTTCAGTTTCTGCCGAGGCGAGATGCCATTCATGTGAGCAGCATTCTGCAAAAACAAAACACTTTGCAGGAAAACAAAGCCAAAAAAAAAAAAAAATTAACACGGAGTGTGAGACACTGCTAATTAGCCAGTTAAAGTCTCCACCAGGAGGCCTGCCCCTGTTTGGTCGGGTTGCGGCCTATGAGGAAGGTTGGATTTGTTAGATGAGTGAAAACCCTCAATTACTTGGTACATCAGAGTTAGCCTAAGTGTGAATTTGCAGCGCCCCCATAATACTTAGCCTTAACCATCATTCCTTCCATTTCAGTTCACCGACTGTCCATATGTAATTAGGCCACATTTACAGATGCTTGTTTATTAGGCTACGGGTACTGCTATTAATAAAATACTCTAAAATGAAAAGTATTTTGAACCTGAGCAGAAAAGAAAACCACATGCTCTATGGCTGAGGCTGTCATTGCCACCAACTGACTCTGTAACCTCAGGCAAGTCATTTAATTTCTCTGGGCATTAATTTTCTGTGAAAAAAAAAAAACCAAGGAGACCGGACTAAATCATTGCTAAGGTCAATTTTGATTTTGATGTCTGTCATGTGAGTGCTAAAACGAGGCCTGCTGAGATGATGGTGGTTAGATTTGCATTAATCAAGAAACGATGATAATGAGTATAGGACCATTTAGTGAACAGAGGCCATTTGCCTGACATGAAGTAATTCATTTCATGGAGACTCTTTCTAGTCATCTAAACACACACATGAAGATAGAGTTTCAGAGTCTGCTATATTTTTCTCTGTGTTACACAGCTGGTATATGAGGATAGGCAGGCTTACCAGCCCTACTTTCTTTGGAGTTTATAAGCCAGATATAGATGGCTTATGTATTTATACAATTTTGTTTGAAGATTATACTTTGTAGGAATTATCAAAAATCATGTTTTTCAAATTCTCCACTCTCTATGAAGATATCTTTATAGCATTGAGGCGAAGCAAACTTCTTCAGAGGTCCTTTAGAATTTATTTAGACTGTGTAATAAGAATATATTTTCTTGGTAGTCTGCTATCCTTCCTCTGAGTACCACCAAGTACAGGAGGAGGAAGTCCCCCTCAGGCACAGTCATAGGGGAGGGGAGTAAGGGGAAAATGGGAGGGAGGGAGGAATGGGAGGACACAAGGGATGGGATAACCATTGAGATGTAATATGAATAAACTAATAAAATATGTTATTATGTGGTATCATAGCACAAAAAAAGAATATATTTTAAGTCTGTTTTTCTAATATGTAGATATCTCCTTTGCACACACTCATGTTCTCTCTCTCTCTCTCTCTCTCTCTCTCTCTCTCTCTCTCTCTCTCTCTCTGTCTCACACACACACACACACACACACACACACACACACACACACACACACACACACACACAGACTCCTGGCAATAAATGGGAAGGGTTTGACAACATCAAGGAGGGAACTTGGCAAAAAAGTGCGAAGTTCTTAATGTTAAAAATCTCAGTTCTCGCTCTGAAGGGCCTCCAGTACAAGGCCACCACATCTCAGTCTTGGCTTCTGACAGCATGAAGTAGGTGGCTTGTCAGCTCACTGGGATAAGTTTAGCAGCATTACTTCTCAACTGTGATGTCTACTGAAGCCTGACTACTTCAGGTGTCTCTGAAGAGTACCCAGTACTTGATAAGAACAAAATTAGAGTCCAGAAAATCAGAACAGAGGAGATAAGGACAGAACATAGTCCAAGTAGTATATCTTCACTGTAAGGTGTAGACGGCTGAGGCTACTGAACAAGTGTTAGCCAATATGGTGTTCTCAAGCTAGGTCTGGCTGAACTGAGCCCTCACAGTAAATGCAAGTTCTCTGAAACAACCCCTGTAAGTTCTTTCAGCTCAGCACCCATCTGTGATAGTTTGGTATGGCACCAGATGATTTCCACAGAGGCTCCTCTTCTTGGCTAATGGGTGGCCATTGTCCATGTGTGCTCACATAGACTTGTGCTATGCTCACACATGTCAGGCATCCTTGTGTGTGTGCAAATTCATCTTCCTAAAAAGTCATCAATCAGACTGGATTACGGGGATCTGAATCTTCCCTGAAAGTTCCTCTCACCAAATAGAACAGCATTCCGAAGAAATGGGTGTTGAGGTTTTGACAAAGGAACAGGAGGGGGAACATTACTACAAATCTAAGTTAGTGTAAGCTCTCACAGCTAGGTATATACATCTCACCAATTATCACACTGTAATGCACATGAAAATGTGTTTCTTCAAATGTCAGTATTCAGTGCCAGCAGTACCTATGCAATAAACTTGTAGAGTTGATATACTTGATTTAATGAAAAATAGTCACTAATTTAATTTTCACTGACTTGTGCTCAGCTAGCTTTCTTAGATAACCCAGAACCACCTGCGTAGACATTGTGCCACCCACAGTGGACTGGAACCTCCCACATCAATCGCAAATCAAGGAACTATTTCAAGATATGACCACAGAAATCTGATCTGATCTGTTTCCCGCTTGAGGTTTCACCTCACCAGGTGTCTCTGGGTTGTATCAAGTTGACAATATAAACTAGCCAGTACAGTTATCATCAGACTATCACAGTAATAATGAAGAAGAAAAAATCTTAAAAATTTAGCCTGAGATGTGGCAGTGATTGAAAGTCATAACGTAGCAAATCTTCAGTATTTAAAAATTAAAACTAACTAAATAGCTGATCTCAAGCAATCTCATTAAAACAGATAATTTATATTTAAGAATGTATGTCTTTTTGGCAAATGTGTAAAACCAAAATATTTTCCCCCTATCAATGGTAATTCATAATTTAAACATAAAATGGAAATTTGTTATCACAATAGACTATACCTCTGGCTTCAGATTATTATAAAGTAAGAATATTTCAAAACTTTCACCGGGTCCAAAAGTTTATAAATTATGCATTCATGCATTGGCATATAATAAAGCCATTGTACAGACAGTAACTTGTTTTAATGAGCTCGCTATATTTGAAGCATTCTGTATCACTCTGTCCCCCAAAATGGTGGGAGGGGCTCTCCCTTACTGTGTCTACTCTAAGAAGCCTTGATTCCTTTTTATGCACACAATAATAATAAAAAAGATATGATTTTTTTATTTTTTCTTTTTCTTTTTCTTTTTTTAAGTTATTTTTTCCAAGATATATATTATTTTATTAATTTGTTCTTGTTACATCTCAATGGTTATCCCATCCCTTGTATCCTCCCATTCTTCCCTCCCTCCCATTTTCCCCTTATTCCTCTCCCCTATGACTGTTCCTGAGGGGGATTACCTCCCCCTGTATATGTTCATAGGGTATCAAGTCTCTTCTTGGTCACCTGCTGTCCTTCATCTGAGTGCGACCAGGTCTCCCCCTCCAGGGAAAATGGTCAAATATGAGGCACCAGAGTACGTGAGAAAGTAATATCCCACTCTCTACTCTACTGTGGAGAATGTTCTGACTATTGGCTAGATCTGGGTAGGGGTTTAAGGTTTACCGCCTGTAGTGTCCTTGGCTGGAGACTTAGTTGGAGCGGGACTCCTGGGACCAAATCTGCCTATCATAATGTTCTACTTGTAGGTTTCTAGGACCCTCTGGAAATATGAATTGTGTAATTTTCTACTTTTATCCATTACACAGTACCACCAATATTCTTGTCTAGAATTTGCTTAACCAGATACTACTGCTAACTGACTCTAAAACTGTAAAAAAAAAAAAAAAAAGGTGTTAACTTGAAATAAGGTTTAATAGTTAACCTTTTGGAATGAGCCAGCAATAGCTGAGTTTACAGGGTGTTAGCAAAGGACTGAAAGATATACTTTTAGAAAAAATATTTTTACAGATTAATTTTATTTTTACATTTATGTTACTTCAAAAATTGGGCAGATTCTAAATTACACAAGAACATCTTTTTTTTTAATGGCAACTTTAACGTTTTATTACCTTTTCATAAGACTGACAGAGTAGCATTTAACAAATAGAACTTGTGTCAAGTTTCAGAGTCACAAAAGACTCAAGCTAATGGACATCTGTAATTATTGCAGCTTTTGATTTCAGAGATTAAAAAAAACCTGAGGACCACATAGTGACTGCAGAGTAGTTAGGAAGTGCCTTTTATTTTTAGGGTCAGCTAATGTTTCAGAAATATCTCCCAGACAATGCCATTAATTAATAAGTAGGTACTATTCCTAGCTAAATGTGTGTGACTTAAAAATAATGTAAATATATGTTCACTGGTGCCAGGCATGGTGACTTAATCTATAAAATTAGAGAAACTTCACTATTGATGTATTGGTTCATATACTAAGTTATTCATGAGTTGAAGACCAGCCTGGGCTACAATGTGAGTAACTCTGTGTGTGTGTGTGTGTGTGTGTGTATGTGTGTCCCTTAATCCCCACTGTTCCCTGTTGACTCTTTCTTAAAACAACAACAACAACAACAACAACAACAACAACAACAACAACAACAGCAAGTATTTTCCCTAGGGTGAGTGTTAAGGTACGTGGTGCAGGTTTGGAGATGGTGAAAGTTTGTATGTTGTTCACTAGAAGAAGGGAAGCCGGTTAAAAACTGTCAGCAATTCAGTGTGTTTCTCACTCTTTTTGCACTCTATACTTGAATATTCCCAAAGAAGCATGTGCTGAAGGTTGGGTGTGCAATCTATGGTATCCTTGAGAGGTGATAGAATCTTTAGAATGTAGATCCTGAAAAGGCAGCCAAGGGGTGGGGACAATGAAGCAGTACTCTGGCCTCTTTCTTATTTCTTTGCTTCCTGGCTGTCATAGCATGAACAGGTCATTCTGCGTTAAGGAATAATACTATCCATGACATACTTTGACATCACAGGTCAAAACAACAGCAAAGCAAAACAACTGTAGATGGATTCTCCTGAAGCATAGTCAGAGTAAGCCTTTTTCCTCCCACCTGGGTTTAGTAGTTTGGGCTGGTGTCTGGTCTGTGGTCTCTCAGAAATTTTAGAACACTGCTCCAAGTTCTTCTGATTTTCTTCTTTGTTCCTAAACATTTTATTTGAATTTTCTCTCATATACATTTATATTATTACACATAAATAAAAAATACTACATACAGTAGGAAGAACCACGGACCAATTAGGAATTATATAAATGTTACATTCATGGTGTTTTGGTTAATTGTATTTGACAACCTTGAAGAAAACATCTTTCCTATCTTGGTGAGTCTAAAATTCTGAATGAAAATCAACATCTATCATACCTCATCTTTGCCATTGTAAAACATATATCTAGACCTAAAAAAATATCATAACCCCTAAACAACTAAGCTTAATTATAAGACTAAACTATCTGGTCTTCAACTCCACCAGAGACTTGAGAAGGAATAAAACTTAATTATCTGAATGAACCGGAAGTGCAGGTTAGCAGCTTCCAAAATTAAAAAAAAAAAAAAAAGACAGAAACAGAGAGACAGTTTGCTGCCTGAACAGTCACCCAAAACTCTATAACTTTGGAGCATCATCTTTAGCCTTCTGGCCCAATATATCTGACAGACATATTTGTGAGCAGGAGTTATTGAGGATTTGCTTACACTGTCTTGGCAGAGTAAAGCCGTCAACTGTGCCAGCATCCAAGCTTGCCCATTTTTAGGCAGAATTCTGTCTGCAGCAAAATTGAGGACATTTTGCCCAGTGGCTTGTTTGCCACATTTGAAGCCATCTCTTTAAGAAGGTCCTTTGATTCTCATTATCTTTTTGAGGTAGGCTGGGTGTTGCCAGGTGTTAACCTGTCTTGTTGTCAAAGAATCTTTAAAATAATAAAACATCTTTAAATGCCATATTCTGTAGATCTCTGAGGCTTTTGAAGACCTTATCTAAATATTTTGCATTATCTATCCATAGGATCATATCTATTTGCTAAACCTAAGATGTATATTCTTGTGATAAAAATAAAGTAATAATTGACATGACCATGATTTGATCAACAAATAATTAGATTGTTTTACTTAATTATTTTACACTGCCCACAATAGCACTTTCAAGGTACTGGAAGTAAATTTTGTATTATAAGTGAGTTGTATGGATTCAATGCCTCATATTGGCGTAGAAATATCTATAATGTGTGTGGAGAATAATCTTAAATTTGAGTTCTATACCAATGCATCAAAATTAAACTTATTTTGTATCAATATACAAAATTCTATACCAATGAACTAAAAATAACCTTATTTGTTACTAACAGTTAAGGCCTTAAGTTAAAGAATATCTACTGAAAAATCTGTTGTTCTAATGAGCCTGGCTTTACATGTGACTTGATAGTTCATTCTTGTACCTTTAAGGGACTTTTATTCTGTACATTTCTTGTTTTGATTATTATATGGTGTGAAGAGTTTGTATTCTGGTTCTATTTGGTATTCTATTGGACATGCTAGGCATCTGTTTCTTTAGATTAAGGAAGTTTTCTTTTCTGATTTTATTGAAAGATATTTTCTGTACTTTAACTAGCACGTCTTCTCTTTCTACATCAATTATGTTTGCTCTTTTATGACGTCCCATATTTCATGTTTATGAGATTTTTTTAGATTTTACTTCTTGAGGTTTGGGTGAGTGACACAATTCTTGTGATCCTGTTTTTAAGTCTTGATAATATCTTTTCATTTGATTTATTTATGAGATATCCCCTCAGTTCATTATTTGACTTTCTGTATCTTTATTTCAAGTTTTGTTTTACCTTGGGTTTTTCTCAGAGATTTTATGCCTTTATTAATTTCTGTTTTATATTCCTTTATTCATGTCACTCAACAGTGCTTTTAATAACTCTATCCAAGTAGTTTGTTCATATCCTCTTTTGTCCCTTGAACATAGTTATAATGACTGTCAGAAATCACTGTCCTATGTATTTCTTACGATACATTATATGAGGCTAATTCCTGGTGAAGACATATCTTTTCAGTTATTCACATTGTTTGTGCTTCTGGAATAAGACCTAAGCATCTGGACTGAGGTCAAGGGAAATATCTGTTCTTCCTCTTGTTGAGTGGTTTGATCCTTCTTTGCTGTTACAAATTTTCTGTTTGTGAACCAGATAAATGGTACTTGGTGGTCAGTCTCAGGACCACTCTGTGTTGGAGAAACAGAGATAGTTTCCGCTTGGGTATAGTCTAGGTGATATTTCTAAGCATATGAATGGTCTGTTCAGTTAGAAAATACCCACCTTCTTTGGTGGTTCGAATAGGTTTGTCCCCCGTAGATTCCCATGTTTGAATGCTTGGCCCATAAGGAGTCAAACTATAAGGAGATGTGGTCTTGAGGTCTCATGTGCATGCTCAAGCTGTTTGGTGTAAGCCAGTCTCCTCCTGGCTGCCTTTGGATCAAGATGTACAGCTCTCAGCTTTTCCAGCATCATGCTGGCCTACATGGTACCATGCTTTCTGCCATGATGATAATGGACTGAGACTCTGAAACTGTAGGTCATCCCCATTTAATTGTTGCTCTGGAGTCCTTCTTAGGAAGGAGGAGTCTGTAATTCCTATCTAGGAAGGAGAGTCCAGTCAGAAATTAAAGGACATGTGGCCATTAGGCAGACAACAGAGGTGTCTGGGGTTGGCAGCATGAGTCTGAGGTTGATGTCAGGCATTACAAAACATTAATTCTTAAGATAGGCCATGGGTCAAGGTAGAACCTGTGGCATAAGTCTGGAACCCTACTTGGAAGTGAGGCGCAGGAAGAATGCCGAGCACAAGAGCCTCAGGAAAGTTGTAGAGGTAAGCAATCACAGATTGAGTTGTAGGTGTAATCAAATATTTTCTGACTAGATTAAAGGTTCACTCCACAAGACGGAATTCGTACTTAGCACTGTTATTGGGCCTGAAACCTTGTGAGTAGACCAATCACAGGCTCTAAGAGATAAATTAATACTTTTACTCTACTGAAGACACATAGTATTAATATTAAACTAAGCCCTAATGACTTGCTATATATACCCATAGCAAGTCTCAAAAATTGTCAGAGAAGCTTCTTTTTTTTTTTCAATAGAGGTTGATTAAAACAGAGACCTGCATCTGGTCTAAATACAGAGATAAGAGACTGTGAAATTTTCCATCCACATCCCCTCTTCCCAAGGCTCAGAGACCATTGTGGAAGATGGGGTGGAAAGATTATAAGAGGCATAGAAGTAAATGTCTACAAGAATACTTTTCTATGTGCAGAAAAGTAGTTGCATATGTGAACTCATGGTGGTTCTGACAGCATTCACATGATATATAGAACCCAAGACAGAAAAAGACTTAGCATGGATCAGGAAGATGGACACAAAGTCAGTTACTTTCTGGGGAGCTATTAATACTCAGTACCTTTCAGGAGAAGAATAGTTTTCTATAAGAGTGTGGCAGGTTGACCATGTGACAATGGATGTCTAACCACCAAAGTATGTATAGGTAGTGTAATGTGGACTTAATGGATTAAAAAAAAAACTACAAACACAAATTTGGCTCAGTATGGAATAGAGGGTAAAGCAGGACAAGAGTTGGAGTTGGGTATTATAAAAATAAAATAGATAGAACCCTCAAAGAATTAGTAAAAATATTTACAGGAAACTTTTCCTAATTAACAATATTAGGTATGGGTTTTATCTTATGGAACTCCAACAAAAAAGTGGTTGTCTACCCCCCTAAAATTCATTCACTATGGCACCAGGGGGTGATTAGCTCTGTAAATGTGTTTATCACACCCATCCCTTCAAGGTTCATGGTTCTATGTAGAAGGTGAGTTTTAAAGATGCTAAGAACCACGTATGGCAGATGATCTTAAGGAAATAGCTTTTCCAGACACACAAAGCAAGAGTCCATATCAACTCACAGAGACTGTGAGCGCACAACATGCGCACGACCTTGTACACACTCAATCCAAATTCACACAACAAGGGAAAGTAGTGAGCACAAAAGTCCCACTCCTGCCCTAGAAGCTATTCAAGTAATAGCTGCTCCAAAAAGTAAAATAATTTTTCTTAAATGAGGTGACACTGGGTTTATCAATCACATTGCAGGACAGGCCTCACGGATATTTACCCTTTGGATAAGTTGGCTAATATAAACTGCACTCCTTATATTTTAGTTGCTTTTTAATTTTCTTTTTCTTTTTCTTTTTTTTTTTTTTTTTTTGGTTTCATCAAAAGTAGATTATTTCCTCAAATAATATATCCTGATTAGAGTTTCTCTTTGCTCTACTTGTTTTTAAGAGAGAGAATGAATATGAAGTTTGGTGAATAAGGAAGGAAGAGATCTAAGTGCATTTTGAGGTGGGAAAGAATGTGATGAACATATACCGTTTGACATTCTCAACGAACAAAAATAAAACAGAAAAAAATCTTTTTCATAAGCTCGTTTGTCTCAGATATTTTATTGTAGTCAAGACAAGCTAGCACAGTGACTTAACTACATCGTTTCTAACAATGCTGATCAACAAAATGAAGCAACGGCAGGAAAGTAGACCTGATAGAAAATGATGGCCTTTGATTTTATGCATATTAATTTGTATCTGATGTAAGAGTAAGATGGAGACAATGATAAAAAGGTCGTTGATCCATGTAAAAATGTGATGAAGACAAACATGCAGTACCAAGCATTGCAATGTTACATGCTAAGTTCTAAAAATACCCTTGTGCCATAAATATTGCCCATTTTAAAATTTCAACAAATACATAAATCACTAATAAAATAGGAAAGCATTTGCAAAGAGAAAATCAAAATTTTGGTTTCTATTATTATGAGTAGATTAAATAGACTAAGCTTGTATTTTTCCTACGAATTATACAGAATTCTTTTTAGCTAATGGTTTTTTTTTCTGAGCTTTTAATAAAAAAACCCATTTAAATAACCTGCCTTCAAACACATTAGCTGGTCCTATCCTTTTGTGTTTCCCGTGTGTGGCAAATCTTCCTAGGACCCTATGGTCTAAAGCTACTCTGTATGACAACATATATTTGCAGGGGAAATATTTCTTGGCTTTCCTACATTCTTTGTATCTAGATGTTTGCCAATCGAGGGACATTTTCCTTCCCAGCCTTCTTCATGACAACGAACAATGTCTTGTTTCTTATTTCTTAAGATGTGTCTGTATACTGTCCATCCAGAAGAACTTTAGACAGTCAGAAACTGCAACTTTTAGTCACTTGAAGATGGAAACCAGCCCAGGTGCCTTGCTCTTCTCCTTTCTCTTTTTGATTGCTCAGCACTTCAATCCCAGCAGAGTGGATGGCACAGTGCAAGCAAGACAGCACCAAAGCTAAAATCAGCTTGACTCGAAACCTTTCCAATTGCTTACATGATTGATTGTCCATTTTCTGAAAAGCAGAGGCTATCCCAATAAAAATGGAAAAACACTGCCTTACTGGTGGTTAAGAAAAGAAAGTTTTGTATTGTTATTTGTTTGTTTTGGGACAGGTACCCTCTATATAGTCCTGGCTCTCCTGGAACCCACTAGGTAGACCAGGCTGGCTTTGAACTCAGAGATCTGCCTGCCTCTGCCTACTAAGTGCTGGAATTGAAGGTGTTAGTCACCATGCCTGTCTATAGGTTTTTTAAAAAAAATTTTAAGTGACTGTTCAATGATCTGAGTTTGTCATTCACCTGAACAAAACATATTTATTTGCTCTCTTATTTCTCTAGTTGCTCTATTAGTTCTACAAATAGAAATTTGTAGTAGGTTTTTGTGGTAAAAATAATGTAGTCATTGCAATAATTACTTGAAAACACTCAGTATATAGTTGAATTATGTTCCATAAAAGGTCTATGTAAGTGTGCAGTGATATGGCTGAGTGGTTAACGGCATTTGCTGCCAAGCATAGTGACCTGAGTTCAATCTCTAGGACATACCTAAAGAGAACCCATCCTGGCAGGCTGTCTTCTGACCTCCACTCTCATGCTGTGATGCACAATATGCACACAAGCATGAATGCATACACAACACACACACACACACACACACACACACACACACACACAAATGCAATGTATGAAAACTGTCATTACCCATACTTGGGAAGGCATTTCCTGATTTATAAGTGGGTTCATTAGGAGACATGCAAATTAAATAAACATCATGAGAAATTGAAAACAGGAACACAGAAGAGATGTTCAGATGAGGACGGGAGACAAAGGCGTATGCAGCTAAGAACCAGAAAATGCCATTGCTCTCTGCTAACCACTCAGAAGGCACAGTGTCTTCACGTATGACACCGACTTCAGACCTCTAGCTTCTAAGCTGTGGGAAATCATCTCTTGTTCAATTTATGAGAATTTATTGTAGACTCCCTAGGAAACTAATGCAAACAATGATTTATAATTTTCTTCGAAAGTAGGTTATCTGCTCATTATTTTAGTTTTTAAAATAATATTTCTCATCACTAAAAAGATAAATAGATGATGTAATACCTTTAAATCTTTGTCTTTGCTTGAGTTCTCCAGAACAGACCTAGGATTGAAAAGAACGTGTAAATACTGTACAGGATACGAGACTTGAGAGAAATAAGGAACAAAAACGACAAGGCTTATTATGATTTTTCTTTGCTTTTACTGTTTGCCACTGCTTTGGACCTTTCTGGAAGTGAACAATTAAAATAGAGAAACATCTGTGCCTACAGATTCCCATCCCTGTGAGACAACAACAGAAAATCAACCTAAAAGATCATTAAACTTTGGTTCAAGATGTCGACTTTTTTCAGCCATGGTGGCATGATCCCACAACTGTGGAAGAGGGTCAAAGTAACATCATGGCAAGGAGAATGTGGCATGGTAAAGGTGGTCAGATCACAGATTTTATAAATTAAGCATGACGAGATATGACGGAGACAGGAACTCAATGTACTCATGACACACTAATAATGATTTCCTTCCTCAAACTATAGAGTCTACAGCATAGACCATTCTAAGCTTCTATTGTTTCCAAAATACCCCTGCCAGTAGGGGGCCCACTCAACATTCCAGATCTATACTAAAAGAGTATCGCCTTCTTACATGAAATAAACTGTCTTTCTAAAGGTCATGGAAGTAGATGCATCTTAAACTCCCGTGCCTTTCATATTATACACGCAGGGTAATGTCTCAGATCCTGCTGCTTTCTTCCCCAGTATCATGGTCAGATGCACTTTCTAAAATTTAGGTCTCTCATTTGCTCCTCACTGACTTTATCAACTCGAAGCCCTATCAACACTCACCAAAGGGATTTGCAAAACCCACAGACTCCCAGTTATTGAACATCAAACTAACCAGCAAAGAACCAAGGCTTTAAGTTGAACAGACAATGACGATGTGAGGGAGCCAGTGTCTTAGCACTTTCAGAGGCGGCAGGGAAGAGGGAGGGAGGAATGGAGAGAGGGAGGGAGGGAGGGAGGGAGGGAGAGGGAGAGGGAGAGGGAGAGGGAGAGGGAGAGGGAGAGGGAGAGAGAACACTGTGACAGGCTTGGGACATGTAACAGCTACCTGAACCCACATACCCAACCCAGAGCAACTGTGAGATGTTCAGTGTTTTGTTCGGTGTGTTTGTTTTGGTGCCAGATTGAATCTTAATGATAAGAATGTTCTCGACTGAGGCATGTGACAGGACCCAAGTGGTTTTAAAACATGACACTTTGGTGCAGTTTCTTATTTAGGAACAGATAATCAACACTATATCTATATAGAAAAGAGAGAAATTACACTGATGACTGAGGCATTATTTCTTATGATTGAAAATTGGTAGGTTCTGACAATATAGTGGGAGAATATAAGAAAAAGTAGTTGGACAGTCATGATGTGTTCTTCTTGACTCACTGGGTTGAGGTTTTATCCACTGCTTTCTTAGGGCAACCCTTCGGGTCTTCATGATCTAACCAAATGCCTCATAAGTATGATGATGGGAATTCATGTCTTGATCACCCTGGGTCATGTGAACAATTTAAAAGCACTTTTTTTCCTGCCCATTCCCAGGATTTTCCTGCATTACTTAACTCAGTTGCTTTACCTCCTAATTTTACCTGCAGGATGTGTGGATCTTAAGTTCTTCTGTGCCATTTTTCCTTTTCAGTGTTCTGATCTGAGCTATGATGATGGCATTGACAAAAGGACATCTGCAGAGCCCTTCCTTGTGTAGTGGGAGGTGTGCAGGGGTTGAACCCTTTCTTTAAACTGTGTCACAGCACACACAAGAATACACACAGAATAACTCATTATCATTTGCACAAGGAAGACTATGCTTCCTATACATTAACTTTACTGTGGCATTGGCCTGAAATATATCTTGAAGAGTTACAAATAGATAGTTCTTCATAATTTTATAACTGAAAACATACCAGTATATTCACCACTTAGCGTAAAAATGAATGAACTAATTAGGGAAGGGTGCAGGAGCCAACAGCGCAGGTAGGTCACCAGGACTGCCAGTGCTTCTATTGTTGAAAGCTGGTAAGAGAAGAAGATGGCCATGTCCATGTCATAACATAGTTGGGAGACTTAAAAACGCAAGTCTCTTCTAACAGTCACTGGTATGTAGGATGCAATGCAACAGCTGTATATATAAAATAGAGACTTTCCAAAATAGGAAAAAATCTTTTTTTAAAAAAGATTTTATTACTTTGGCATATACATTTATATTATTACATATAAGTAAAAAAAACTACATACAACAAGAAGAATCACAAAATAATCAGGAAAAAATCTTACTTCTAGAATGGATTTATTTCCATAATTTTGCATATAGAATTCACCAAACTGTGACAAAAGGAAAAAAATGAGGAGGTGAAATGCAGAGCAGCTGAACCCTTTTATACATCAAGAAATAAAGAGGTAATATTTATAAATAACTGCCATTAATAACCTAAGTCTCAGAACTCAGGTAAAAATAGATATTTGTTCTGAACATTTTCAGAAATATCTTCTGCGTTAAAGATGTCAACACATTTTGTTCTTTTGTCGAATGTGGAGCTAATGGCTTGTGATTTTCCTGACCTTCACCACCAGCATGCAGTGGCTCTGTTTTTCATGCCAAGTTCTGAGTAAGGATGAGGTGGGTGAGTGGGGGAGCAGGGAGGTGGAAGAGATGAAGAAGAAAATTGGGACTGTGGGGGAATTTCAGATTACTGAACTAAATATGAAGAATGGGGAAAGAACTTCCAAGGAAGTTGAAGTGCTTGGGATAGCCATCACACAGTTGGCCACCAAGCCTGTACATCCCACTGTCTGTGGCTTTCTGTTGAGTACCAAAGTTAATACAATGCTGTGTGAGACATTGTTTCCCAGTCTTTCTTGGGACTAGAGATTTGTCTTGCTGTTAAGGCTTAGTGTTGCCAGGCATGATGGTACACACCTTTAGTCCCAGCACTCAGGGAGGTAGAGGCAAGTGGATCTCTGTGAGTTTAAGGCAAGTTTGGTCTACAAGGTAAGTTTAGGACAGCCAAGGCTACGCAAAAAATCCTTGTCTTGAAAACAAATGAAAATGGCTTACCATGTGGTAGCATAAAATAAGATCATAAAATAAGATAAAATGAACACCTATTTTTATGTTCCTTGAATGGTATTATTTTTCTTTCAGCTTTGATAAGGCAAAATATATTAGTTTTAGCTGCACAAAAATGCAATAAGAGGAAATAATATGCTCATAGCAATGGGACCATTTGAGCCACAACAGTGAATACTTCTGGCAATGAAATCTCTGAAAATTTTTTATTCTATTTAGGGCTCTATTGCTAGGAGTCATAGACGTCATACTTATACAAAATATCAGAATATAACAACAATAGCCAAATCCCATCTTACTGTTGGATTTAGCATATGTTTCCATGTACCTTTAATTTTATGAGAACTCGCTGGCCACTGATAGCTATCAGTCTCAGTGTTTTACCCACAGGACAAGTGAAAGCTATGCCTTCTCCTTCTGGCTTCTAAGAGTTTCTTTCCTTTGGGGTGAAGGCTGGTGCCAGAATGAGAGGAAACGCCATGCCCTGTGAGAGCCAAGTGCAGCTGGTGCCGTTGCCCTGGCGTTTATGGGATATTACAGGCATAAAGGCACATTTGGAACCGGTTGGGGAAAGAACTTAATGCTTCTTTCTTTTATCTTTATAATCCACTTTCCTAGCAAGGATTATCCTGCCATTCATACTAAATTTAGCAAATGCAATTTTACATGTTTAAAAAAAAAAAAGAAAAAAGAAAGAAAGAAAGCTGTGCTGCCACAAGGTGCTCTGAGAGTGCAGTGTGTGTGCTGGATAGATAAACTGCCTCTCATCAAGAGAAACAATAAACACAAAGGCACAAAACTTGTTCCAATTGTTTTGCTTTTGAACAATGAAATCCATTTTTGTAGGAATTAACCAGAGGGAGTTGTACATCTGGAGAGCGGTGAACACATCATTTCTGTTTTAGAGAAAACTGCAATTATTGCCAAAAAAAAATCATCTGTACTATGAGCCAAATTTGTCAAGCTGGGAGCATCATTGAGAGGAATTTGCCACTAGAAACTTGTGTAGCATATTATCTTCTTTATTTATTTCCACTGGTGTCTTCCTTTGTTTGATAGAATTTTTATGGTTTGTGTTTAATTAAAGAGATACAGAATCCTGATAAACTAAAACAAGGGTCTTAGTGTCATAGAGATGACATTGAAAATATTTCTCTGGGTTCTGGAGATACGGCTCAGTTGTTTTGAGCAAGGACTGTTCCTCCAGAGGACAGCATTTGATTCCTAGATCTCCAGTCAGGCAGTTTACAAGTGCCTGCAACTTCGGCTCCAAGGGACCATCTTCTGGCCTCCTTGGTTGCTGTATTCACACACTCAAATACACACCGACATATGCATATATATCATTTATAAAAAAAAATAGTGAATTAGAGTGAAAATAAAACTTCCTAAGTATTACAATGTGCTTCCAGGCAGTTTAATAAGCTGTAATCTTTATTCCTTGGTATTCTCTTTGTTCTTTTAATATTCTCTTTTTCATTTTCCTCTTTCCTTTGCTTGTCTGGAGTACAGTGTGTAGTGCATAGTGACTATTACAGGGTTTTACACATCTAAAATGACTAACTTGCCAGACACTTGAGAAACATCAATGGCCCACATACCTGGGAGGGAGAAGAAACTAGAAAGAAAGTTAGCATTCAGTTAACCTAGCAGAATTAGCTATGACTAGATTCATAGGATGGTACATACATGCAAACTATTAAACATTACATATCTGAACTCAAAGGGAAGAATGAAAATAAAGCTGGAACATCCTGCAAGTAAAGAAAAACGACAATCCAACACAGAAAGCCAGAGGAAAAATTTAAGGTAGGCTGAGGATGTTTCCAATGTGAATTTAAAGTTTTACAGGATTGAATGCGGGCTTTTTCACCTAGAGAAAGTGGTAAGATAGCTTTCATGGCCTGAACACAAAAGCAACTATATAATTAAGGGAACTACAACCAAGCTCTGATTATTCTCCAGGATTCGGTGTGAAAGCTTCCCTTCCTCTCGGTATGATACTCAGAGAGAGCAACCTGCCAGATGTTGAACCAAGGCCTCGTCACATACAGCCTAGAATATGACATTTGTGGGATCTCATAAAAAATTAGTGAAACTATACATAAACAAGAGCTCAGAAAATATAATACAAATTTGTTCAGTGAAAAATCAATTACATCTCCACAGTTTAGTGGAGAGTGGGGTCTGACTTTCACACGAACTCTGGTGCCCCATATTTGACCATGTTCCCTGGATGGGGAGGCCTGGTGGCACTCAGAGGAAGGATAGTAGGCTACCAAGAAGAGACTTGATACCCTATGAGCATATACAGGGGAAGGAGGTCCCCCTCAGTCACAGTCATAGGGGGGAAGTAGGGGGAAAATGGGAGGGAGGGAGGAATGGGAGGATACAAGGGATGGGCTAACAATTGAGATGTGATATGAATAAATTAATAAAATATATTTTAAAAAAGAAAATTCAATTACTGATTTAAAAAAAGCAAACTACAGTCATATCAGAGACAAGAGAGAAGCATGGGAAAATGGCAAAGTAGAAGGATCCAGAGGATCCTAGAAGCCTACAAGTAGAACATTATGATAGGCAGATTTGGGCACAGGGGTCCTGCTCAAACTAAGGCACCAGCCAAGGACAATACAGGCGGTAAACTTTAAACCCCTACCCAGATCTAGCCAATGGTCAGAACATTCTCCACAGTAGAGTGGAGAGTGGGATTTGACTTTCTCACGTACTCTGGTGCCTCACCTTTGACCATGTCCCCTGGAGGGGGAGACCTGGTGGCACTCAGAGGAAGGACAGCAGGTTACCAAGAAGTGACTTGATATCCTATGAACATATACAAGGGGAGGTAATCCCCCTCAGGAACAGTCATAGGGGAGGGGAATAAGGGGAAAATGGGACGGAGGGAAGAATGGGAGGATACAAGGGATGGGATAACCATTGAGATGTAACAAGAATAAATTAATAAAGGAGAAAAAAATGGAAAAAAACCCAAAATATAGAATGAAAAGTTTCGGGTATAGAAGGTTTTACTTTAAAAATAAAAGTAATTCTTAAGGTGCAGGTTGAAAATTAAATTTTGGTCAGAAAAATAACTGCAAAATAAGTTTAGTGAGCATAGTAGGGGACTGTGACTATTAGGTTGGTACCATGTTGCTTAGTAAAACAAGACAGCTGGTAACGATGGCAGAAAGAAATCCAATAAGAATGCTGTTTGTGTCAAGTAAGACATATTATATGAAGCACGCTGTTTAACCCTGAATATGCTGTGCCAACAACAGCCATGGCTCATCAAACTAAAATACCGTGAAATGGCTTCAAGTTCACACCTTTGAAACATGTTCCTTGCTCATTTTCAGAATAATAATGTTACCTCTACACAAGTCAAATGGCTTCACTCACCGAATTTGGGTCTAATTAACTTTCTGGAAATTGAGCTTGTCCATGATGACATTTTTAAAAATCTATTTTAAAAAGTAAAGTTGTAACTTCTTATTGAATCAAAAGTATCAATGGCTATTTATTTCTTTTGAAGATTTCTTGTTTAAAATGCCAAAAGCAAATCATGAGTACTTTAGTGCAGTGCCAACAAATTAATCAATTCTCATAAGTGGGAGTCAGCCCAAAATGATGGGAGCACAATGAACCCTAAAACAGGCACAAATGACTCTATTTTCCCTCCATTTGACTACTTTGAAAAAATGTTTTATTATTAATTTACTCTTGTTGCATCTCAATGGTTATCCCATCCCTTGTATCCTCCCATTCTTCCCTCCCTCCCATTTCCCCTTATTCCCCTCCCCTATGACTGTTCCTGAGGGGGATTACCTCCCCTGTATATGCTCATAGGGTATCAAGTCTCTTCTTGGTAACCTGCTGTCCTTCCTCTGAGTGCCACCAGGTCTCCCCCTCCAGGGGACATGGCATTTGACTACTTTTTGCTTATTTTTGAGATTGTATTTTAATTACATCTCTCCTTTCCCTTTCCTCCTTACAACCCCTCCTAAATAACCTTCCCTACTCTCCTTCAAATTCCTTTCCTCTTTTTTCATGTATATTTGTATTTGTGTATATTTACATATTTGCAAATATAACCTGTTAAGCTCATATAATGCTACTTTTGGTATTTTTTTCATGTCAGAGTGTTTGGCACTGACAACCATTGGGCAAGCTCTTCCCTGAGTTACACAATTTCATTGCATATTTTAAACATTGGGCCTTTACCAAAACAGCAACTGTAAATATTTCCTAGTTTGTAATTTCACAGTTTTTAAAGAGTATAATTTGATTTCTTTTACACTTTAAATTTATTTTATTGTGAATTTTATATGGGCACTATATTCATATCATTTTTACCCCTCCCTCTCCTCCCACCACCTTCTTCTGTGTCTCCTAAACCACTGTCACTCCACAAATCGATGGCTTATTTTGTTTTAATTACTATTATCTCAAACATACACACACTATTATACACAACACACACACACACACACACACACACACACACACACACACACATCCTCCTGAGTCAACTAAAAGTTGTTTATGTGTACATGGTTTTAGGACTGACTATTTGATACTGTATGGCCACTTAGGGAGTTCATCCCTTAAAAGAGTAATACTCCCTCTCTCCATAGTCGTTAACTACCTGTAGCTCTTCATATAGGCATGAGACCCTGTAAGATTTTCCTTTATCCATGTTTCTATGCCAACTAGTGTTGCAATTGTTTTCTTACATGGCAATAATATTGTAGAATTTTCATGCATGTAGGCTCCTTCTCATTTCTAGGAGACACCCTTTCACAACAGAATTTCTGTTCTTCTGGCTCTTACAGTCTTTCTCCCCCTTTCTACAATATCATGAGCATTAGGAGAAGCAGTTGTGTTGCAGATGCATCATTTGGAGGCAGATATTGCACTGTCATTTTTTTTCTGCATTTTGATCAGTTGGAGATTTTAAGGGTCCCATTTGCTTCAATGATGAAGGATGAGAGCTACATTTGCATCTGGGTATAAGGATATGTCTAGAATTCAGTTAAGATTATACTGGTTTAGGAAAATGTCAGTAGAAGGCTCTTCTCTAGGTTCCATAGAGTAGTTAACTACATTTATAATGCCAGGCCTAAATCCCCTCCTACTCAATGGGCCTTAATTCCAAGTAGATAGCTGTTGGCTTCCCCCATGATAGTGCCACTTTCGGTTATATGTTGCCCTAATGGACCTTTTTGTGGTTCATAGGAATTATAGGTAGATAGGACTATTGATGGCTTTTCTCTCTGGGTCCTTGCACAGTACCTTTTCTTGCTCTGAGAGGCTTCCAGGTCAGATGCAGCTTGATTCCTGCCAATCCTATGTTCAAAGTATGTGATGTCTTCAACAACAGAGATTTACCTTCAAGTTCTATGAAGCAGCCAAAGGCAATACAAACGCCTATATTGTTTGACTCTTCTAACCAGTAACTCACAAGGATGTTTCTCTTACCTGTTATATAGTCTACGGCTGTTGAGGGGAGCACCATTATCCCAAGTACTGTATATATATATATATAGTGAGTCCCTATGACTTTTCCAAACTTTATTAATGTTATTTCTACCTACTTTTTCTATCACCCCATGTATTACCCTTCTGTTCCTTCCCCAGTTAAAGCTCCGCCCAATTATCCATAGGAACTACACTGGGCTACATTCCTCTCCAGACCTCTTTCTCCCCACACCTTACCACTGTTCTTTTTCACTCCTCTGGTTTCTCCAATTACTCCACATTACAAACTCACATCTAAGTATCTAGAGCTAAGATTCACAATAAGATAGAAAGGGTGGTATCTGTTTTTTTGGGGCCTGGGTGGCCTTAGTGAGTACAATATATTTTAGTTCCATCCTTTTACCTACACATTTATGTCATTTTCCCATATAGCCAAATAAAATTCTACTGAAGACACAAAATGTTCTAAACAAATGAAGAGGGATTCTGGGACATATCTGTCAGTCTACATTATCTTTTGTCAAAGGTAGGTGATGTTTGTCCTGAGAGTGCTCAAGGAACGCCACAGTAAAATGTTTCCGGAAAATATTTGTAAAGTGGAAAAATAAACTGCATTACAAAACCAGGTACCATAACCCAAAATTCAAGTTAGTTTCCTCTTCTTACTGAAAGAAGAAGTCAACTGCTTTCATAACTTACAATAGAATAATTGGAGAGTGAGCCATGGTGTTTAGTTGCAAATGTCACGTCTAGAATAATTTCATAAAGCTATATAATTTAAAAATCACCAGGAAATAGAAAATTAAAGGGAAAACATAAGATGAAAATAATATCAAAGCTCAATGGCTCTAAATATGAGAATAAAAAAATAGAGCTACACTTTTAAAAATTACAATATATCACATTAAAGTAGTCTTTCTAGGGGCACTAATGAGCACTTACTGGGGTTTATGTGGATCTTGGTTTGGTTCCCAGCACCTATGTTGGATGGTTCACAACTAAGTCTAATTCCAGGGAATCTGATGCTCTTATTTGCTTCTATGAGCTACAGAATACACACAGCGCACATAAACTTAACATATAAATAATAAATAAAATTTATCTTTAATATTTTTTAATTTAATTGTATACATCCAAATATGGTGGTTGTAGAATTTTTGTACATTATAAATACTATGATTTTTTAAAAATAGAGAAAAATGGGAATGCCTAATGGGAAATGAATTCAAATTCAAATGCAATCATTCCTCTATGGTGTTATTTGTACAGTGATCACTCAATTTTCTTATTTTGTAGTTAGATTTGTTATATTATTTGTTATATTCATATGTTTTCAGTCTTATAACATCTATAATTATAAAGCTGCATTGAATATATTCTCCTGCACAGATGTTAAAATAACAGAGGAATTTGGTACACACGAAACATTTTCTTACCATTGACTGTATAAAACCTTTATTTGGTGAAAACCACAAATGAGATTGGTGCCACATAATACTAGCTTTTAAGCCATGATTAGACTTCAGAAACCCAGATACATGTTTAATATGTGTGAAAGAATAACTCACTTTCAGCTCTCAGAAAGCCTAAGATAGAAGATATATCCAAATCACATAGAGCCATGTACCCCTTCCTCATCTCAGTCATCTGCGAGTCTCTCTCTATACTGTTCCCTGTATCTAAAAGGCATCCCCACCATTCCATCATCTGAAATGATTCCATATCTCTATATCTCCCCCAGCAGACAAACTTGACTACTTCGGGGAGTTTGGTTGAACTACACAAAAGTCCAGTGTCCATTTATGTTCTTACCTCATTTGTTTACTGCTTATAACCCTACTTTATCAGAACTAAGTCACTGTTGCTAAGCCATGATTTGGGTACTCCCACTAGGAAACAAAATTTGGGTTCTATAGAACCATAGAACAATGTTTCATACTATTTTGAATTTTTATTTTATTCTCATGGTGGATGTCATTCAGAGATATTCAAACTTTTCTACATTATTTAGGATAGTAATGGTATGCAAAACAGTGCTGTTTGTTTTTGTTTCTTTAAGTATTCATAACACAGTGCTTTTTAACTCTGTTTCAGGTACTAAGTTAGCTTTTTTTTTTTTCTGATAAGATAGCATCAGTCCTCCACTGGTTACGGTAGAAAAAGTGAAATAAAATTTATGATACAACTATGACTTAAATTTCTTCTTCAATAGACTTTGAAAGTTTCTTTCTGTAGCACCAAATCTGCATGATTATCTTAAACATAGGCAGAAGATGACAGATCCCTAATGAATATATAACACAGTAATACAGAAATCATCCACCACCCAAAAATTACACTGTTGAGTATAGATATACTGCAGGGTACTAAACATATTTTAGCACTTCTGAATAATAATTTACTTAGTACTCATAACCAAAATCACAGCATACAATTATTATTTATATTTATACATGAAGAAACAAAAGCATATATGTTACTAAATAACTAGCAAATTTATATACCAGAAGTGGAAGATTTATGGAAATTCATAAATATCCTATAAGTAAGTAAACTTGAGCTTTTCTTTTTTTCATAACTTAAAAATTACTCTTTCCCACTTAAGAAATGCTCAATGTCTCTGGTCTTCAGGGAAATGCAAATCAAAACGACTCACAGATTCCATATTACACCTATCAGAATGGCTAATAGCAAGGATGTGGGAAAAGGGGAACACTTCTCCATTGTTGGTGGGAATGCAAACTTGTACAACCACTTTGGAAATCAATCTGGTGCTTTATCAGAATATTTGGAATAGCTCTACTTCAAGACCCAGACACACCACTCCTCGGCATATACATGAAAGATGCTCCACCATACAACAAGACCATTTGTTCAACTATGTTCATAGTAGCTGCATTTGTAATAGCCAGAATCTGGAAACAACTAGATGTCCCTCAAGCAAAGGATGCATAAAGAAACTGTGGTATATTTACATAATGGAATACTACTCAGCTATTAAAAACAAAGAAATTATGAAATTTGCAGGCAAATGGATGGAACTAGAAATGACCATCCTGGGTGAGGAAACCAAGACTCAGAAAGACACACATGGTATATACTCACTTCTAAGCAGATATTAGCCACATAATATGTGAAAAGCACACTACAATACACAGACCTAAAGAAACCAAATAACAAGGAAGACCATAGGGAGGATGCTTAATTCTCCTTCTGAAGAACAAATAGAATAGACACCAGAAGCAGTTGAAGAGAAGGAACAGGAATGGTGCCTGCCCCAGAAGACCTCTGAAAGATTCCACCCAGCAGAGGATACAAGCAGACGCTGAGACACACTGCCAAGTTCCTGATGCAGGTGTGTGTGTGTGTGTGTGTGTGTGTGTGTGTGTGTGTGTGTGTGTATGTGTGTGTGTGTGTGATGTCCTTGGCCCCTCTGGCTCCTACATGTCTTTAATCTTTCACATGTAATCTTCCACCCATGAGCCAGAGCTGGAAGCTGGTCTCTATTTCCTGCCATGTTGTACTGAAGCAAGGCTGAATTTTGTTAGAATGATTGTGGTGTGTGTGTGTGTGTGTGTGTGTGTGTGTGTGTGTGTGTGTGTGTGTGTGTGTGTGTCAGGGCTGCTTGAATTGGCATTGGAAAAAAATTGGTCCAAGAATAAAACAAAAGTAGAACCCTGTGGGCTCTTTTATTCTCGTTTGTACCCTTTCCTCCAGGCTATTTGCAATACCCAGCACCATGTGCAGAGCTGACAGAAACAGCCTATCTCAGCCAGAAAAACATGCTCCTGATTCCCCCTCTACCACAAGCCTAGTGGGTATCCTGAATATTTTTTTTTTTTAGGTATTACCAATCTGCACTGTGTGTGCTTGTTGCCTCTCTCCGCCATTTGAATAGTAGAGAGTAGGTAAACTGCTCACTATTTATATCAACTTCATGTTACCCCACAAAGGAATTAACAGAGCAGTCAACAAACATATAAAGGGACCAGGAACATCTTTGGGATCACAATATAACATTAATTGCCAATGTGTGCTTCCTGTTCCCTGTGCATTAACGATGTCTCACACTTGATAAACACCTCTACCAGGGTCCTGGAGGAGCCCTTGTCAGTCTATAGCCAGAAATTCAGCTTAAGCTGCCATCTCCAGAGTAAGAAATGTCTTTGAGTAGGAGAGGAGCTGTGCTCAGTCTCCTATACACAGGCTATGGGTATCAGCCAGAAAATCATACACCATGAGGCAACTCAGGTCCCCATGCCCTTCTATAGATGAATGTAGTTACAGATCTGAGACACAGGGATTTTAAACTATGCATCAATGAAGACAAAATCTCTTGCAGATAACTCGGCCCTCTTTATATGCAGCTCCAACCTACAGTGCAATTTATGTTTTTTTTAATTTTATTTTATTCTGTTTTGTAGTTTATACACAGTACTGGCAGGATCTAAGAATAAAAATGCTGGCAAAACAGAGAAGTCTCTGTGTGAGGCTTCAGAACAACTGCCCGTTTCCCTCTCCAACAGGCATTTGGAGCTTTAAGCACTGGAGAGCTTGCCTTTTCCCATTTTTTTTTGTTTACTGTTTAGTTTTGGTCAAAATATCAATAGCAACCAGCGAAGTGTGATTGGAGAAACAGGCCAGGCTCTTGTCAGCTGTTCCTATGCTGTCATGGCCCTGCAGAGGCCTCTGTGTGTGCTCTGAAAATGGCAAGAGATACGCATTGTATATTCAAATAATACAGCAGTGAAACCAAGATTCAAGGGTTGTTAATCTCAAACATATTATGGGATTGCAGAGCAACTAAGGTACTGAGTGTCTCCATTTTAATTACCAGGGTTGGCAGAGGAATCCAATTATGCCGCTGTGTCCCCAACATAACCCTGTCTCTTTGTTTGCTGCTGGCAGATTCTCAGCATGTTTCGATCACCTTTGTTTATTTGTTTATTGACTGTTTAGATTTCTCCTCTCAGGCCCTCCTACTCTAATTTGAGACACAGTTTTTGGAGGTTTATTTTCACTGAAGGAGTAACTCATCATCTTGCAAGCGTGAAGTGTTCCATGCTAACACTGATTTTTTTTTTTTCGGTACTGTTCCCCAGTGGAATTCTAAACACTGGCATGACTGGCTCCCTGTAAGTACTGCACCATTGTTTCAATCTGGATGTCACAGGCATTGGTATAGTATGTGTTATTCTCACTTTAAGATTCCAACATGACTGGGAAATTTTAAACAGGGAGTAGAGTCTCATTGTGCAGGAATTCCCAGTACCATGTCAAACGACTCATGAGATTCATTTGCTTCTATGTATGTTTCTTTACACCATAAGATGCAGATTGTGAGAAAAGGTTGTTCTGCTAAATTATCCTACTTAGTAATAACTAAACAGAGATACTATCCATCTTCATAGCCAAAGAATGGAGTGTTTATTATGGCATTAGTGCCTTCCATCTTTCTCTCCATCCTGCCCTTCATCGTCTCTGCGATCCACTCTTCATTCTGTTCTGTACCAGCACTGCTCACCCCTGTCCGCCTGTTCTTCCTTAACTGTTCTAACAATTTGCTAATTAGTCACCTCTATTCTCTCCTTAATAGCTCTGTCCATTTCAATTTCCTTCTAGAAAACAAAGTAAAATCTTCATATAAGCTAACAGTCACCCTTCTCGGCATTCAGGTTATCTCGAATGTGCCTCTACTTAAAGCTTTTTCTCCCAGCCTTACTGTGTCAAACTCTACACATCCATCAAACTGATGTAGTGATGGTAACAAATTGCATAATACATTTTTCTACCATGAATTTTTATTGCAATTGATACCTACCGGGAAAAGTCAGTTTTCCTCCATAAGTGCCACTGGGCATATGAACTGCAACCCAGGGCAGACTACATGTAGTTGGCCAACACAAAAAGGACTCCATAGTTTTTTGATTATTGTTTTGGTTTGGGTTTTTTTTTGTGGGCACTTCTCATTTTATTTTGTTTTGATTTGGTATGCTTGTATTATTATGTTTTTGTTTGGGTGGGTTTTTTTTTTTTTTGCACTTGTTTTCATTTTTGAGAGAGAGAAAACACATGAAGTTTTGTCAATGTAGAGCTGGAGAGGATCTGAGAGGAAGTGGGAGAAGGAAAAACATGATCACTAAATACTGTATGACAAAATTAAATTAAAAACATATATACACACAACACATCTATGTTAAAAATTACATTAGTGTCTCTCACTAGCAGATCTTGTAAAGAAGCAACCTATCTAAAAGTCTACACTTAATTTTCTGCTTGGGGATTTTTTAAAAATGAAAATGAAATTACAAATGAGAAAAATAATTATCTGTAGCATATGAAATGATATTTGAATTATGTATGCATTATTAAGTAGCCAAGACAAACCAAATAATATACTTTGTCTCATTTTTGTGTGCTTCCCAAATATAAAAAATATACTCTCTCAGAAGCTGTCAATTACATAATCCACTGTTATTAAAAATTATCATCTTGTTTTGTTACAACTATCTAGAACTTATCCTTTTTTTCTGCCTAAAATTTTGTAAGGCTTGACCCTTATGGTATATGCAGTCTTTGATGACCACCATTGTATTGCATAATTTCATGAGTTTGACTTTATAAGAATAAAGACTTTTTATAAAAATTGACCAGGAAATCACATGGACAACAGACTTGAGGACACAAAAATATTTCCAAAGAAGCAAAACACAAACAATTTCAAAACGTCAGTATGTCTATATGAATCCTATCAATAATATGTCTATATTTATTTTCACATTTCTCTAATGGGGTATTCTACTCCACTGTAAACACAAATGTCAAAATCCTGGACAAATATATAAACAATAAATTATGTCACACACAGAAAATAAAATAGTCTGAGTCTGGCAATTTTGAGTATTAATCATAAATTCAGCCAGTCATAGTGGCACATGTCTTTAATCCCAGCACTCAGGGAAGCACAGGCAGGTGGATCAATATGAGTTCTACGCCAATCTTGTCTACAAAGCAAGTCCAGGACAGCAAAGGCTACACAGAGAAACTCTGTTTCCAAAAACTAACCCATCAATCAATCAGTCAATCAATCAATCAATAATTATCCAAATTCTGGACTCAGTTTTACAGAATATTTTATTGAAAACTGGTTTGAGATTATGTAGAAGAAAATGGGCAATGATTCATTGTATAAGCAATATGTAAATATATTTTTGGTGCAAGATTTAGTCAATAGATAATCTAAGTGCAGTTGAGTAGATTGAACTACAATAAAAATAAAATTGTACATAGAGCATTAAACTTTTCTGGTCATGGCTCACACATCTGACATTTCAATTTTGTTAAATTGTTACTCTGTAATTTTGAACCTAGCAAGGAAAATTAGCACAATGACATTAAGAATTGGCCTCCTGAGTATGCCAGGAGTGCAGGTTAGTAGATTTCCAAATGAGAAGATGAAAGAGACAATTTGCTACCTGAATAGTCACCCAAAACTCTATAATGTTGGAGCATTTTCTTCAGCCTTCTGCCCCAATATTTCTGAGAGACATATTTGTGAGGCAGGAACTACTGAGGGTTTGCTTACGCTGTGTAGGCAGAGTTTGGCCATCAACTCTGCTTGTATTCAAGCTTGCCCTTTTTCAGGCAGAATTCTGTCTGTGGTAGAAACAAGGACATTTTAGCCAGTGGCTTGTTTGCCACATTTGAAACCATCTCTATAAAGAAGTTCTTTGATGCTCATCATCCTCTTTGAGTTAGGTTGTGTGTTGCCAGGAATTAACCTGTCTCATTGTCAATGAATCATTAAAATAATAAAAACATTTTAACTGCCATATTCTGCATGTCTCTGAGGTTTTTGAAAACCATATCTAACTATCCTGCCTTATCTTTCTATAGAATCATATCTATCTTGTAGTAAAAGTAGACTAATAACTGAGATGACCATGAGTCTCTGATGGAACTGAAGACCAGGTAGCTGAGTTTTACAATGAAGTTAGTTGTTTAGGGGATAAGAGTTTTTTTTTTAGGTATAGATAGATATTTTAAGTTGATAACGACAAGATGTGGTGGAGATTGGTTTATATTCAGAATTTTAGATGCACCAAGATAGGAAAGAGGTTTTCTTCAAGACTGCGAAATACAAATAGCCAGAACACTAAGAATGTAACATTTATATAATTCATGATTGTGTCATGGTTCTTCTTGCTATAGGTAGTCTATTTTATGTATGTGTAATAATATAAATGCATATGGAAAAAAGAAAAGAAAAAGGAAAACTCACTCTAAAGATGACTCAGCATTCCTGTTTGGCTCCCAAGAGCACTGTGCTCCTGATCATGATCAGTTTTGGCGGATACATTAATTAAACCCTCCATGTAGGAAAAATGAAAAATAAAAAATGTTTAATAATTAAAAAAAGAATTACCCACTGAGTCAATTAACAAGGCTATTCAGGCTCATGGAAACTGAAGTGGCAAACATGGGGCCTGTATGCATCTGCACCAGTTTTTTTTGTGTATGTCTCATGGCTTGTCACAACTCCTAACAGTCAGGGCAAGTCTTTTGCTGCTCCTGGTACACTTTTTCTTATCCAGAATCAATATGAGGGCTTTCGCTATGTTTTATTTTGTCCTGTTTGGCAGTTATCTCTTGGAGGCCTACTGTTTCCGGAAGAGGAAACAGAGGAGCAGTGGACCTGAGGAACAGCGGAAGTGTGGAGCTCTGAGTTGAGTGAAGGGAGCGAAACTGTGGTTAGGACATATTGTATGAAAGAAGAATCTATTTTCAATAAAAGAAAAAAATAGGGCTCTGGCTATTTCATATCTCATCTAGAGCATCAGAGCTTATGCCATAAGTGCTAATGATTAATGATTCCACATTTTAGAAGGATATTCATACATCATGATGAAACAGGTTGAGGGAAAGCAAAACAAGCCCACATATCATATCCAACTGAATCTGTGCAGATGAAACTGAAGGTCCGCTGGTGAAGAGAAGGTTTTCTCAAATGATTTGGAAAAAGCCCAGCATGAGTGTCTCTGTCAGGTTTTCTTATCTCCCTGTAGATGACCTCCAGATAAACTTAATATCTCAAATTCACCCTAATTTAGAGTCAGAGAATTAGGTATCATGAAGGACAAAGTGGCTTCTTACTCCCTCACTGCAGGAATACCTAGATGAGCCCAAGGTTGACATCAGTATGTGGAATCTTTTGAGAGCTTGGCCTATTAACATCAAGAGTTTCAAAAGTAAAAGAAAATGGCCTCCAGGGTCCTTGTTGTAGACACAGGACAACTAGCCGTCTTAGCATTGGTGGGGTAAATAAACCCCAATGTAAAACTTGATGAATTTTTGAGATTTAAAACAAAAAGAAAGTTGTGTTCATTTGAACCAAGTGGATGTTGTAGTCATATTAACAGTCCTGGCCCACTCCAGGAAAAAGCTTTTAGGATTCAATGTCACCTTCCTGTGGGTAGCCAAGCATAATATATTTCATAAAATTTATGGTGCTTAATGTCAGCAATGGCAGAAGACAAGGCTAGCAAAAAAAAAAATGACACTGGTTCCAAATAAAATAACTATCTTATTTTCCATTGTAACTTTTAAATACTTTTGATTATGTTTTAGTTCATGTGAAAAGCAAGAAGACAAGAGAGAGTGTCAAAAAGAAGGTAAGGATGAATGTATTTACACCAAATCTCATGAGGCTTGAATTCCAGAGCCCCTTCCTCCTAGAGGGGCCCTGAACCAAATATGGCCTCCACAGTTGATTTGTGAAAAAGAAAGCTCAATCCATTTATCCACAAATTTCGGGAATTCCTTGTTTTTAATAGCTGAATAGTATTCCATAGTGTATATGTACCACAATTTCTTTATCCATTCTTCTATTGAGGGACACTTAGGCTGTTTCCATGTTCTGGCTATTATGAATAAGGCTGCTATGAACATGGTTGAGCAAATTTTCTTGTTGTGTGCTGGAGCATCTTCTGGGTATATTCCAAGGAGTGGAATAGCTGGGTCTTGAGGAAGCCCTATTCCCATTTTTCTGAGATAGCATCAGATAGATTTCCAAAGTGGTTGTTCAGAGGAAGGACAGCAGGTTACCAAGAAGAGACTTGATACCCTATGAACATATACAGGGGGAGGTAATCCCCCTCAGGAACAGTCATAGGGGAGGGGAATAAGGGGAAAATGGGAGGGAGGGAAGAATGGGAGGATACAAGGGATGGGATAACTATTGAGATGTAACAAGAATAAATTAATAAAGGAGAAAAAAAAGAAAAAAAAAGAAAAAGAAAGGTGTTTGGTCTCCATCTTAGGTAGGCTGCAGGATCCATAAAGAAAGCCATGAGAATGACATTTAAACAAACAATAGAAGAACTTGCTGTTTTGTATGGATTTTTATAAATTTACTGAAAGTTAATCCAAATCTGTGGAATAGCCTTTTGGTGCAGGGAGATTAGAATGTTAAAGGCTAGAGAACATGTGATCTAGTAGGTTTAACCAGTTCAATACTTATGGTCTGGTAGAAAAGGAAAGCATACATTTCAGTTTTATACAGAGTTTTATGTACAAATTTTATAAGGAAGCAAATTAACCTAATTTATTTCCATGTTTAATATCAAAGCTGGATTTTAAAGCAACTTTTAATGATAGCATTTTGGGAGGAAGGAGGAAAGGATATGAATACACAACCACAAAAACATTTCTTATTGCATGGTGTCATGTACAACTAAGGTGTGAAGAAGGTAAGATGTTCAAAGAATACACTATGGCTGAAAGGCAAGCCCTGAATAAGACATTAGTGTCACACCCCTCTAGGACTCAGATAACCTCACAGTAGAGGTGGAAAGGGCTGTCAGACAGGGAGAAAGACCGTCTTTCATCATGACACTGCTCTTTCACTCAGAATTTCACAGCTGCTCTGGGACTCCACAAGATTGGATCTTTCAGCAGTCAGTCATGGATAGGGGAAGGGCTCTTGAGACCCAACCCCTCCCACCTGAACTGTTGACTACAGATAGATTCTGGGAGAGAGAGGACTCTTGAGTTGTGTGCCACTGGTGAGCCCACGAGGGTCCAATGGATAGTTCCAGACCCACAGTTATACAGATGGTCTTGGTTAAGCTCAGTGGGCCAGAAAACAAACCTCAATAACATGACTGTGGGAAATGGATTTGTAGGGGAGAGATTCACGGGGGTGGTAGGGCATAAGAGAGAATATGAGGCGATAATAATAGCAATGAATATATGAAACTATCACAGACAAATTTAATCATTAATTAAAATTTCTTATAATATTCAATTAAAAATAGCTTCCCCCTTAGAATGAAATATTGTTGAAAAAAAAAACGTTTAAAGTAAAAGTGTGTGTAATTTTTAATTCTGATTAAGGTACTGTAAATGAAAAGTTTTGCGCTAGATAAATGTCATATTCTAATGTCATTGAGAAAATAGCCAAGTTGCAAATAAAAGAATTCAGCACAGATGGGTATTATTGGTATTTATCAAGTGTTAATAAACACATTGCTTAAATTTATTATAAATGGAAAGGGCAGAGGAGCCCTACAAAGAAGAAAATTATAAAATAACAAGCTGTGATGGTTGCAGTAGTAAAAATTGAACATAATAAAGAACAAAACAATTTTAGCTGAAATTAAAACACAATGAACCATCAAGCTGAGAATGTAAATAGAGTCCTATTTTATTCAACCATAATATTTTTGTTTTCTTATTTATCAGGCTATCCGTGCTATAACCTGCCCCCACTAGTTAAAACTAACTCCTCTTTTATGAGAACTATGTTGCTTTTTCTTCTCAGAACATTGTGCCCTCAGGTCACATTTGTGACACTTGCAGTTGCATCACAACCTCCTTGGAATACACAATCTATTGAATTGGATTTCCATTTGGACATCTTCCAAAGCCATTGCTTTGAGAGTGGTTCACAAACCATCAAATGGTGCAGGCTGGCTTAGCATAGTTAGTTTCCTGTTGATGGTAAGCATGTGGAAGCATCAAGATTGTAAGTGTAATGTTTCTCTGTGCAGACAGATTAAACCGCATATAATGCAGCATTTATCTTCAGTTATACTCAAATCTCCCTACAATGCAATAGATATATCCATTATAGCTCATTTATGACAGACAACTGATAACAGCAGAGAATTGAGAAGAAAAGGCAGATATGGCCACATATTTCCACAAGCTGGCCACAGTGGCCAGTCTTCTCTTTTACTGAAGTTTTCCTCCAGTGAGTAATGTGATTTAGGGTTTGATATTCTTTTTACAGAAGTATGATATCAGATAAAGGTAACTATCTTTGAAACTAGTATATCTCAAAGAAAAGCAGAGGAGCAGTAGGCAATATAAAGATATTATGGAGACAATGTGTCAGAAGACTATGGAACTTGTTCTGATCCAGTTTACTAAGGCAACACTCAAATGTTATGCTACTAAAGAAATATCTGACCTTGATACCAAAATATCCCTCTGAAGTTTCATGTACAAAGAGTTTGCAGATTATATTCATTCATATATAACCATTCAGCATGGCTTTATGTACATGAATTGTGGTGAAATTTGCCTACCCATTTCATGTTATTTTTCATGAGATCCAGAACCTCAAGTTCTAACAGCACCATGCAGTCTCCATGGTCTATGAAGAACAGTGCTTACAGTCATGTAGTATCTACTTGCTCCCTCCTATAGCTGTAGAATGGAATACCCAGGTAGGTCATCTGACAGCTTGTTTGTGCTGTTTTGCATCTTGTATTCATTTACATCACAGGAAACAAAGCTGTTTTGATTTCCCACCAAGATTCATGAAAAGAAAGAGCTTAAATGTAAGAATAAGTAAGCTTTTGAGTCATAGATGAAAGTTATTTTGTGATATTTTATAGGATTAAATAAAAACTAAACGTTTAGCACCATAGCCCTTGTGTTTCAGATTTTTCCCCCCTCTTACGCGTACACTTACTTCCTCCTTCACTGCAAGGTGCTCAGCATTTCCCACCAAATATCTATCTTCAATTTATTAGACACAATAGCTAACCCCTTAGAGCACATTAATTCTCCTGATCGATCTTTTCATAAAACATATGTGTAACTTTTTCTCAGAAGTATCCATCCATCTGCTCCGTTTTGTCTAAATTGTTCATCACACCACAACCTTGGCCAGCTGAACCAAGCTGCACAGGGAACCATTTCTCACTGAAATCAGAGCCTTCATGAGAGGGAAGGCTTGCTGTTTTATTTAGGTTTTTAATAACATAATATTTTTCTGTTACACTAACATGAATTTTCATATCATCCTACAGAACAGAAGACATGCATACATTTTGAGTGATTTGCATTGGTTAGCGGCATGTGGCAAAGCTCTCTTGCAATTTTGGGGTCTGATCTGAAGCAACCTGACAATCTTTAATTAACAATAATAGTTTAAATCATCCATTCAATGAAGTAATTTCAAGACATTGTACTAAGCATATATTACATTTGTGGGGGAAGTTAGAGGAGACGCAGGAGACATGGAATGTGCTTTTATGGGAGTTTTTGCTTGCAAAATCAGAATGAAAAATACATTATAATTCCAGAGTGTCAAGCTTTGAAAAAGCAGTGGGATATTGGGGGATGACAGTCTGACACATGAGCAAGAGATCACAATTTGCACGTAATCTATTTAGAACAAATATAGACATGATCTGGAATAGAGGGAGGTAAAGTATGGATGGAGTATGGCAATTATGGGTAGAAGAATTTTGGAGGTTGGGAAGAGGTAAGGCCAAAGAAAGTAAGACCAATATGCAAGTTGGCTTAGTAGTGTTTGAGCCATGTATATCTTATATTTTCTTTTAGCTGTGACTTTAAATGTTTAGACAATTCTGGGCAAAGATAATGCAAAATAATTTACATATTTTTAAACAAAATACATCTATGAATAATAAACTATAATGGGGGAAAGTGGGAGCATTTAAGTACCTATTAATATACCAGTTAAGTATATATTAGACTAGTTTGATTTGAAACAATGAAACAAAAAATAGTATTCAGAAGCATAATCACTAAAGACTATAATTTCAAAGTGTTGTTGTCTGTGAAAGTAACTCATATTTCTGATGTGATATCTTCTTCAAGTTTCCTAAACATGAATTAATACTGTACCCTTAGAAAGACATTTTCCAAACAGATAAGCTCAATACAGGTAAATTATATATTTTAACTATCACAGTTCTTTAAATTAATACAATGTTTTCAGTAAGAAGCAATGATTTAGCATCTTTTATAGCTTTTTAGCAAGCATTTTGTTAGTCTTCATTAAATTTCACAAGGTGATTCATTAAATCTTTGAACTAGGTATTAAGTTCATGTTTTTTCTGGTGGACACCTTTATTCTCAGTACTCAGGAGACAGTGGTAGGTGGATCTCTATGAGTTTGAGGCCAGCCTGATTTACAAAGAGGGTTTCAGGACAGCCAGTGCTGTTATGCAGAGAAACCCTGTTTTACCCTGTCTCCCCAACCCAGAACAAGAAAAGGAAGAGAAGGAGGAGTAGGAGGAGGAGGAGGACGAGAAAGAGGAGGAGGAGAAAGAGGAAGGGTTTTAATCATGGAGCTATGATTAAATGTATGATTTGGAGGATCAAGTGTAGGCACTAGTTATTAAACTACTTTTTATTTGGGGTTCCTTAAGCCTCTGCCTCCCTTCCAAGCGTCCAATCCTAGATAGGAGAGAAAGAAAGTTAGAAGGGACTTAGACCCCTTTAAACTTACTTGTGGCTGGTTGTGGTTAAAAAGTTCTTTGGGAAAATACCAATTTCAGTCATCAGGATGTCCAGCAGTCCATCAGAACCAGCAAGCTTCTTTTTGCATCTATCTCCCCAAAGCCTCCTTTGTCTATCAGAGCATCCCTCAAAGCATCCTCCTCCTTTCTCTGGGCTCTGGTATTTATGTCTCTGAGTCCTCAGAATTAAACTGTGAGCAGCTGGCAAAGACCATGCCCCACTTTGACCCACAAGAGTTAGTTATCAGCTGTGCATTCAACTAAAAGCAGTTCTATATCCCACTCCTGGGATTAAAACAAAAGATGTTTATATAACATAACTGAGTTTTTTAATGCAACCAAAACTTCCACTATATTCAAATGACCAATGATAATATTTTACTTGAATATTCTCTGTTATATTTCTGCATTCTTGAAATGATACACAGAGAACTAAAGGATGTAAAAAGCTGCTCCTCCCTGTTATTTTAAAGAATTGAAGTTATTAATAAAAATTTAGTAAAAAGTATATTTTAAAGGTTGGGACAATGGTACACTTCTGGAAAGATGAAGTAATTATACCACATATTAAATATAATTTAAAAACTCCAGGTTTTACATTTAAAAAACATAAGGAGATTCAGGAAGATTTTGTTAAAGATGATAAACTATGAGTCTGAGGACCTAAGGGAGAGGTTGGAGAATAGCTTGGGTTCTTTGCAATGCATGTATCCTAGATAAAGAAGCTGGTAACCTACTAATGTCAGTTGGTACTTTTCCTTAACCAAAAAGAAAAATCTGATGAAAGGCATAATGTTAAAATATGTCCCAGCCCACAGGACATGTCAAAGAAGGTTCCCTGGAAGAGGGAGTGGGGATTGAAAGAGAGGGACAGAGAAGTGAGAAAAATGAAACCAAGTCTAGAGTGTCATGATCAAGGCTTACTTTATTATGAGTGAGTATGGTTTATACAGCCAAGACATCACAAACTCTATTACAACCTCACTGCCCCTGCCTCGAGGCCAGAATACAATCCTCTGAGTAGTTCCCTGTAAGAACTTCCTTAATACTATGAGTAGTTCCCTGAAAGAACTTCCTTATTTCTTGGTTGGTGCCATAGTTTGAACAGAACCCCTGGGCCAAGATCCTCCCATCATAATGTTCTTCATGCAGGTTTCTAGGACCCTCTGGATCCTTCTATTTCCCCATTTTCCCATACTTCTCTCACCTAGAATCCCAAATGATGTCCTCCCCTCTGTCCCACTTTCCTGGTAAGTGAAGACTTTCATGGGACATGCCCCTTGGGCTAGTGTCCAAGTATAAGTGAGTATATACTATTTGAGTCCCTCTGCTTCTGGGTTAACTCACTCATTATGATCACTTCAAATTCAATCCATTTGTCCACAAATTTTGGGAATTCCTTGTTTTAATAGCTGAGTAGTATTCCCTAGTGTAAATGTACCACAGTTTCTTTATCCATTCTTCTACTGAGGGACACTTAGGCTGTTTCTTTCAATGGTAAACAATCTGAAGATGGCCTAAACACAAGCCCTGCTTCAGCAAAGGTCAACAACTTGAAGGTCACAGCATGCAGCCTAAGCACAGGATTTCTAGTATGGCTGCATTTAGCGTGGCTCCCCACAGGTGACACAATACTGTGGTGCTCATAAAAAATTATATATGTGGATAAATTGTCATTTCAATTGCCTGTAAATTATTTTGCATTCAGACATATAAAAATATAGCAATGTACAGTTTTTCATGTTCAGTAGTTTTCTTTTTTTGTGCAATATGATTTTATTAGCTTTGAGACACCCTGAACCAAAAGATAGCTTAAAAATGGTCCTAAATTTAAAAAAATAATACTCCTGTGTTCTAATATGAATATTTGCATCTGGCAATTAAATTGCTATACACATGGAATCCCAGTAAGGCAGGTGAGCATCCAGCATTGTGCCTGTGGGTACTTTTGGGTGTGGAATCCCGCGAGCATTTGAACACTTCTTCCCAGTTGTTTGGATATTGTTCCAGTATAGGCAGTTGTGAAAACAGGAAGACCTGGATGCCTGTGTTGTCACAGCTTGTTCTGTTGTCCCTCTGTGATGGAGGCTGACACAGAACCCTGGCTCTTATTGACATCACTGATATACGCCACTGTTTATCCACTGACTCCTTCCACAGAGTCACCTTGTTGTCATCACCCTCCACAGCCAGGATGTTTGCTGTGATAAATCACCTCACATACCACACAACATGCTTGAACTTGTGTAGGAGTTGGTGACCACATGCTGCCTGAGGCATCATCACAGGTCCAAATAAACCATCTTGAGAACAGCTAACAATGGTGCTGGTGGACAGGACAAAGGAAGCGGGGCCCAGGCAACATCTTTAAGCCAGTCACTGCGTGCCTCTAGATTTTCCTCCTCCTTCCACTGACTGTCCCCTCCTTACTCCAGAGAGCTTGATGAGGTTGTCACAGCCACTTGATGCAAACGTCTTGGTGTAGTTGGGTTTCGGCCCTGATGATTGAACTATAAGGCCTCCAGAGACAACATCAGGGGCCCAACTGACAGCATTACAGCTGATTGTGTGAGCATTATTAATGTTCTTCCCTTCACTGGTCTTCCCCTGTATTAGCTCAGCAAGGAGATGGCCCCATCTGAGCTCCCACAGGCTGGGATCAGTCTGCAGTCATGAGGAGCCCAGAACACAGAGTCCACTGAGGAGTCATGTCCTGAGTGATCATGAGTCTTCTCCCATGTCTCATTTCTGTCTTTCCAGATAATGACTTTCTAGGTATAGGAACTGGAAGCCAGGATATTATTGCCCACATTGGGTGGGACCAGGCCATTTGCCAGACTGGCCCTTCATGTCCTCTGCAATGAGGATAAGCCCTCTATTTAACACACCAAAGATTTTGAAGGACCTGTCATAAGAGTAGGTTACTAGGCCATAATAGTCCATCTGTGCATCAAGAATCATGAGTTCATGAGAGGTGTCCATGGTGTTCATTACTGGCACCATAGCGGCAGCCGGGGTGACTCACAGCCTCAGACCTGGCAGATCAGAACCTTCAGTTGCTTTCTTAATTCAAAATTTGTGTAGTTATATATAGGTTGCAAGTATTTCAAGAATATACCTTTAAAGCTTAAACATTGCCTTACCCCCCAAAAATTACATTGTTAGTTTTTCCCTTACTGTGTGTGACATATACTTAGAACTAATTGTGTCGACCTAATATTCTTCTATGAAATGTTTGCAGTTGTGTCAAGAGTTTGTTCCTTAGGACTTTTGAATGTGGTAACATCTTAATCTGGAACCAATCATCTTAACACAGGTAGATTATTCTAGAAGGCTTTAACTAATTATACAGATTTTTTAAAAAATTTTATTAATTTATTCTTGTTACATCTAAATGGTTATCCCATCCCTTGTATCCTCCCATTCTTCCCTCCCTTCCATTTTTTGCCTTATTCCCCCCCCCCGCTATGATTGTTCCTGAGGGGGATTTCCTCCCCCTGTATATGCTCATAGGGTATCAAGTCTCTTAAAAGGCAACTTTCTTCAAAGGTGGCACAAGAGGAGTTAATTGCCTCACCTTTGACCATGTCCCCTGGAGGGGGAGACCTGGTGGCACTCAGAGGAAGGACAGCAGGTTACCAAGAAGAGACTTGATACCCTATGAGCATATACAGGGGGAGGTAATCCCCCTCAGGAACAATCATAGGGGAGGGGAATAAGGGGGAAATGGGAGGGAGGGAAGAATGGGAGGATACATTGAGATGTAACAAGAATAAATTAATAAAAAAAGGAAAATAAAAGAGAGTCAAAACGTGCAAAGAACTCCATCTTTGGTTCTTCATTTGAAGATGGAAGGGGCTTTTTGAGACGAATGGTATGTGGTCCAATCTTAGACTACAAGTCGCTTCCAGAGAAGGAGCCGGAGACGTATAACTGCAGGGACCTGGATCCTGCCAACACGCTACCTCTCACAAAATTAAAAAGCAGCCTAACAAATAGCCTTAATTGTAGTCTCATGAGACACTGATCTCAGTCTGGCTGAACCCACTCAGATTTCTGCTATGTAGAGCTGTGAGATAATAAAAAGGTATTTTAAGATGCTAAGTTTTGAGAAATCTGTCATGATAACTTTTAAAAATAAATATTTTATCTTCCCTCTTCTTAATCACCCTAAATTTTTCTCAGTTGCTGCTGTAGCCTCATGAATTTGAAGATTTGTAGTATTTTTGTTGTTGCCTTTGACACAGTGTCTGTCACTATCGTATCCATAATTTATAACTGCTTCTGCTGATGAAATGTATTTATATTTAGATGCTTCTATGGCTCTAGCTTGATGGCATCAAACATAATTATTATTTAGGCTGTACAGTATATTAAAATCATAATATGTTATCTTCCTGTAATTCAGATTTTGACAAGAGCACACCTTAGGATTGTGTTACAAGCCAATAGGTACTAGTATCAAATGGCTGAAGAACTTAAAATACTCCATATTTCAGTTTAAAACTCGATTCCTATTTGTATTCTCTTTCACAGTCACATATATGAACTAATTAGGACATATACTACAGTTAATAAAAGGAACAATAAACAAGTAAGGAAGATGACTTCTAGTAAAGTTTTATAATAGCTGGGAAAAGCATCTAACAAGACCATATAGAAAAGGGTCTTTGATGAGTAAAATCCAAAAGGAAGGAAAACAATAGTTAATATAATTGTTAAAAGTTACCCAGCTTTTTTCACAAATGGAAAAGAAAAACACAGACATTTATGAATATATGCATAAGTATGTATGTATATGCATGTATATGCTTCCAGAGGCAAACAAGCATAGTCCTTACATTTTTCAAAGAATGATATTTCTTACATTAATAATTCCAGTTTATAGTTCACCACTTATTGAATTTGAAAGATTACTACACAATCAAGTAAGTCAGCAAATTAAATCCCATCATTCTTTTAAATATTCCCGTTGCTATAATTTCTAATTCAGATCCAATTATGGTAGTAGGTTGATTTGAATATGGATCAAATAGTCAATTTCCTATTTCAAGAAATTTTCATACAATAATGGTAGTCTATCAAAAACGTTTTAAAATACAGATGAGGTCATTTCAAACAAATAAAATTCAGATTATAGCCATTAACTGAAAGAGTTGAATATTTTCAACTTCTGCAATAAGAGGAAATATTTTAAATAAAAGCCTTAATTACAAAAAATTAAAGACTATTAGTAGATATTTATTTAAAAGTTTTTAAACAGTTTAGCATTAATGGGATAATGGCATAAAACCCCTTTTTTGGCAACATAATTTCTTCCCCAAAATGAGCCTCCTGAAAAATGTAGTCTCCTTTAATGATTTAATTAAATTATAGGACATGCCTCTTAGTTGAATCTTAGAACTACTCTGAAATTTTGTGCTAAAACTATGCTTTCAAACAGCCTCTGCTCTTTGCAGTTTCATGTCTTCTACCTCTGTATGATAGTCTTACAAGAGAGAGAATTGATAGAGTCTAAAATCTAGAGAAGTATTGACTGAAATAACTGTAAATTCAGAAGAGTTCTCTAACTCCATTTTTCTTGGCATTCCCTCAAAGTGCTTTGTCCCTTCACCACAAGTGTTCTAGAACAATGTTTAATTTCCTTTATGTAACTTGCGTCTCGGTTGAAGTAACTCCTCAGTTCCTCAGTGTTATACCAGGCCGACTAACCGATGCCTCTGTTTTGAATTTTTATGAGGCATAGAAAGAGCAAGAAAGAAAATGAGTTAGAAGCAATCAGAAAAATCATACTCAGAATAATACACCTATTAATCCTTAAATTGTTTTGCTTTATTTAGTTTATTTATTTGTATAATCTTCTTTTCTTGCATGTACGTCTGCACACCACACACATGCCTTGTGCTCTCAGAGTTCAGAAGGAACATGTCAGATGCCCTGGAACAGGAGTTCCAGATTGTTGTGAGCCCTTGTGTTGGGGCTGGGAGTTGAACTTGAGTCCTCTGCAAGACCAGAAAATGCTCTTAACTTATTAACCATTTCTCCAGCCCCATGAATCTTCAATTTAAATTTAATAAATCATTCTTCTTAGACTCTACCTTCATTAAGAGAAGTTTGAAACAACAGGAGTATATTATAATACAGTAGCATAAATATTATATGAGGGCTAAAGAAATGTCTCAACAGCTGTATGCCTATTGCTCTTACGGAAGAACAGAGTTCAATTCTCAACAACCATGTCAGACAGCTCACAACTACTTGTCACTCCATCTCCCAGGGGACCAGATGCCTCTTATATCTCAGGCACCAGCACTCAGGTATAAATACCCACACAGGGACAGATACACAAAATAAAATAAATAAATCACTAACAAGTAATACTCCATGGCACATAAGAAATGAAGAAATAACAGTTGAATGGATGTTTGGGTGGCTACCAGTATTCAATATTAAAATAAAGAACATAGTTGTCTCTCTACTAATGCTTAAACTTTCACTAAATTTACACTGGTTGTCTTAAATGTAAAGAACTTGTAGTCATTAAATACTACTTATGTTGAAGGACTGACATTTCTTAAATTTGTAATTTTTCTTTCACTAAACTGTGAAATGTTTATTGAACAATCAAGGAGAAGATTCTTAAATCTGAGGGAACCAGGAAACCATTTACTTAAGCCACTGTATTTGTTGACTAAAACATACAATATTTAATTCAGACTTGTCCTTGATATATTGTGTTTGTATTCTTCCAGAAATAACGCATGCCACAAAGCAACATGAGATGTTTTATATTTCTATAGCTTGACATATTCATTTACATATTCTTCTTAGTTTAAAAATCATATTAGTCTTATAAAACTTTATTTTCATTGGTTAACACATACATACCTTTTGCACTCAGGAACAGGTGTCAACTCTGACATCTGGAGCATCCATCAGAAAAGAATGTCCCTGAGGCGCTTAACACAGAGGATATCAATATACACCTACACAGTGACATTCCAGACAGATATGTGCTCTTATATCAGGGCATGAATAAGAAAAATAGAAAGCATGTGCAAAGAGCACATGACACCAAATGAAATACATATGTAAGGAGTGACCATAATGTCCAGGGTTAGTGCCTGATTCCATGGTGAAATCCAAGTCTGCTTGACAATGGAAGGTTTAACATTTAACAGCTAAGCAGATGAAAAGGAATTCATAACAGAAAAACCTACATCAATCAGAGTGACCTTTCTCAGAAAGCTCTTTTACAGATTTTTCTCTGGCTGTCTCTTTTCTTCTTGCCTCTACCCTAGACCTTTCTTTCAGTAGGGACTCTTTTCATTCTGTCCTCATAGATAACCCTCATTTTACCCTTTTTATTGTTAGGAATCAGCCTCCAATGTAGAAAAACCTTGAGGTATTTGTCCCTGGTGTGTGAAGATTTGGGAGCTCTTGAATCCACTCTCATAGGGGACCCTTCATTGGAAGTTTCGAAGTTGGCTCCAATTATAATGGTGGGGGAATGAAATGTGAAATCCCAGGCACAGTAAAAAAAAAAAAGAACCAAGTGATAAGCAGAACATCTCAAGACTCTGAATGATGGAGACGCTCTAATTACTGTAAGACATTTGGATAATACTCTCACCTGAAGTAATATAAAATAAGCTGCTTGGGATCAAAATATTTATTTTCATGGAAGTAATTCCCTATAGGAAACATTTTCAGAGTTTATAGTGTTCATCTCTCCTACACCTAAAATTTTAATCAACTAGCAGCTCTACTGACAGCCATGAATACTATAGCTCTTTGGAAAAGGAGGGAAATCAATGCTTAGGAAGTTTAATGACCACAGCGTCTGTGACCTTCCCTGGTTTTCTCATCTGCTTAGGCTCTCAGACTTCTATCCATTAAGAATGAGAACCAAATCCTAGACAGGACTCAGAGAACACTGGAGAAGTTATTTCTAAACAAATTCATGTTTTATTCACACCAGCCAGTACTGGAAAACATGGAAACAACATTTAATGCCTTCCTACAAAGCATCAATCTACGTGTATATTTTATGCACAAAACATGAAAAATGACAAGGCATCATCCCTACTGTTCTGAAAAGATGTGACATCCAAGGTCAGGTTCAATCATTTAACTATTACACATAGGCTCAGAGTAACGGCCAAATTCCTGATAAAGGCCTGCTATAGCAAAACTGCAAATTTGAGAGAAATACATACTTGAGATGTTTATAATGAATAAAAATAAGGCACCTGGTTCTTTGGTCTCCCCAAGTACATGAGAATGGGCACTATAGTTATTCTTTTTAGAGTAATTTATCAATTCTCTCCCTTATCCTAATTACTCCCAGATCTACCCGCCACCTCCATACCCAACTAACATCAGCCTGATTTTATGTTCTCTTCTCTCTCTCTCTCTCTCTCTCTCTCTCTCTCTCTCTCCCAAAAGGAAGCAAAAGGGGGGAGAAAATCTAAAACTAAAAAGTGAAAAAAAATTCAAAAAGCAACAAAAAAAGAAATACATGAAGCCCACTTAATGTTTCCCTTCTATTCTTGGACCATAGGGCCTGTCGTAAAGTGTGGGTGAGACTCTGTTGGTTAATTTTTTTTCTTTTTCATCAGGTATCAATTGAAAACAGCTTCTTGGTTAGTATTGGGCCTGTGTATTCGTGCACTTCTCCATGCTGTGGTTTTGTTTTGTTTGGTTAGAATCTGTAAGGGCCTTGTCAGGCTGCCATCGCCTCTGTGCACTCATAAGTGTGCCATTCCTAAATACAATGTCTGTTTCAAGCTCCTTTCCTCCAGGCTCAGAGATCTCTGCAGAAGAGGAAGGGAAGGGATTGTGAGAGGGAAAGGTGGTAGGGACTTCTAAAGAAACAGCTTCTCCCCGTAGAACAGGACCAGTACACTACAATTACACTGGAGAATAGCACTGGTTCACCCGAGGACACTTGGTCTGTTTACACAGGTGCCCTGCTCTGCAGTTACATTAAGTAATCATGCTTTTCTTGTTTCTCTATTGGGAAGGTAGCCCCTCTCGCACATAAACTGTGAATAAGCCAGGAGTATTCCAATAAAATAATTCATGCAGATACAGTTCACTTCATATTTAATGCTTATGAATTATATTATGTTTAAAATAACAGTGAGGATAGAATGCCTTACATGTAATACTACAACTGGACAGGAACAGTGTACAACATTGTACAGGAACAGTGAAGAAAGATTAGTTTTAGACATCAGCTGAGTTCATACCATGGACCAGATTGCCCAATAAACTCTAGTGATTTTGTTTAAACATCTGCCAGGATATGTTCGCACAAAGGCATAACAACCCTGAAAAACAATAAGCCTTTTAGGAAAATTAAGTCATTTTCAAGAAAGTGTTGGAAATTTTTATATCGGTCAGATATTACTTTTTCCATTTCTCTATTCTAATAAATGTATCAGAGACATATCAGAATGAATATAAATTTTCAAATATTTCTGTAAAACATTTTTTAAAAGTGGAGGGAGGTAGCTTACTTAGCATCCTGTAATATGTTTCATAACCACTGTAGACTCATTACTAAAGCAAGAAATCATTCCGGTGTAATGACATAGTCTTGGATATAATGTAAGCAAATGTCTGAGGAGATAAAAATACACTATATTGAGCAAAAGGTTTGAATAAGTATATATTGGAAAAATATGGCTAGAAATATGTCTACTGTAAATATCCACAAAGCCTTTTTTTTCTCTTTTTGATAGATGAGTTAATAATGTTAGTCTTACTTGTATCATTGATTATGAACAAAACAAATAAACAGTTCCTACAGCCTTGAAAGGCATGCTCAAATGAGTAGTATAGTCCTGGCCCGGTCCTAGTCTCACCTTCTGCTTGGCACAGTGAGCTATAAAACAGAATAAAAAGGTCTGTATTCTCTTGTTCAGCCCTTGATGCCATGGTCGAAGAGCTGTACCTCCACGTCAAGGCTATTGATTTGATTCTTTGTCTGCTTACTTGTCTATATTTTTGTTCATTTGTTTGGTTGATTTTGTATGTGTTCTCCTTTAAAAAAAATCATAGTTGCCAAGTATGCAGTGAAGTAAGCGTATTAATGTTTTAGTGGGAGTAAAAAAATGGTTTATAATTTTCTGAGTGGATTGAAATATATGCAACTTTCTGTCTCCCTCTTACACATGATTTCCTACCAAATTAAAATGAGTTAGCATGAAGGACAGTCACTTTTACTCACAGTTTTTGTTTCCTAGCACTGTCTTTTCCTGTAATATTTTTAAAGGAGAATAATATGAATGACAATTACTGAACCTGGAATCAAAGAAAAAGTTCCTGTTCTTGTTTTACTGAAAAACACTGTTCATTTCATGGGATGAATCCACAGTCTGGTGTTGTTTCTTAGCACTTATATTTATTGTACAAGATATGATGCTTCCAGTAGAGCTATCCACAGAAAATAAAAACAAACACAAACATAAGAACTTAAGATTTTATTCTTTGTGAGAGAATGTTCACCAAATGTCTAGTTGGTTCAGCATGCATTAAACATTAAACACAAGGCATTGAATACGAGGGACTATTATGAAGAAGAGGAAACTTTCCGACATGTTCTAGCAGTCATCCCCTTATGACGCTGCTGACCAACCTTTCAATGAGTCATTGTTACTCATCAAAATTGCAGATACTTCACCAGCAAAATTATTTCTCTTCATCCATGATATTATTTGACTACCTAAGTGATAATCAGAGGACAACCAGGACCTTTTTTTTTTTTATATAAATCTAATTACTGTGTTGCAACCCTGTTTCATCTAATGCTCAATTACTTTTAATTAGTTTTTCTCTCAAATCCCTGACTCCCCTTAAGAAATGACAGAAAATTAAAAATGTAGAAGCTTCGCAGAGAAGTATGAACATTTACAAACAGCTGTATTTCAAAATGAAAATGGTTTTAGTGAATTAACTCAAAGGAACGGGTCACATCATTTATGTGTGTTCTGAGAGCCAAATGTTTCCATACTTCTTTAGGAGTGAGGTGAGAGATAATTGAGTCAGTGGATGTTGTGTGCTGAGTGAATATACTGCAGACTACCCCTGAGATCTGAGAAATCTTGCACGGTAACAGTGTCAGGGGAAATACAGGAGGGCATAATTCACTCAGTTTTGTTCCCAGTGAGAAAGAACTTCTGTTAATTATACTTTTAGTATCTCTTAATAAAGTTTCAACTTTTCTAGCTGCCCATGGGTTTAAAAGTCAATCTGAAGGAAAATTTTCCCCTTGTAAAAGGATGAGTTCAACTTTTGAGGAAAATCATTTTATTTACTAACCATGCGAGAATTTCCACCATCTCCAGAGCAGGAACAACAACCATCAGGTTTGTTTTCTATTCAATTTTGATTATAGTCACATGATGTTTGAGCTTACAATTAACTTGTGTTTCAATTTTGTTAAACTAATAATATTTTATAGATCTACCACAAGGATCAGACCGGGGATGTGTAGAAGTTATCCATGATAATGCTTTGACAATTCTTTATCACCATGGCATTCTTTGTATCACAACAATTGAAAGAGTAAATACTACAGAGAAACACAGGACATAAGTCTGAACTGCCAACTTTTTAAGAGATAGAAACTGGATTTTTAGTTCAGCATTTTTACTTCTTTATTTTCAGAAATACACATATATGTGTGTGCGTGTGTATCTGTGTATGTGTCTATATATTTATATATGAATAAGTATAATTTTTATAAATGGAAATAGCCTCTGTTGAGTTGGACATAGAGGCACACCCTTTTAATTTCCATATTCATGAGGATTGGATTAAAGATGATTTCATGGCTTGCTAAACACAATCATTTTCCAGGCCAGTCAGAGTTACATAGTGAAAGAAAAGAGAAGAAAAAGGAAAAGGAAGGAAAAGAGAAAAAGAGAAGAGAAGGGAGAGGAGGGAAAGGAGAGGAGGGAAGAGCAGGGGAGGAGAGGGTAGAGGGGATGGGAGAGGAGGGGAAAGGGGAGGAGAGGAGAGAAACTTTTCTGTATCACTTGATGAAATCCAACAGTTTTATGCAGGTGTAAGTTCAGAGAGGTTTTAATATGAGGAAGTACTTTCAGTTTGTTTATATGGTGGATTACATTGATGGATTTCTGTATATTAAACCATACCTGCATGCCTGGAATGAATCCTAACCTGGTCATGGTGAATAATAACGTTGATGTGTTCTTGTGTTTGTTTTGCAAGTGTTTTACTGAGTATTTTGTTTCAATGTTCATAAGAGAAATTGGTCTGAAATTCTTTTTCTTTGTTGGGTCTTTGTGAAATTTAGGTATCAATGTGATTGTGGCTTCATAGAATAATTTTGGTAATGTTCCATCCATTTATATCTTTTGGAGTAGCTTGAAGAGTATCAGTATTAGCTCATCCTTGAAGGTCTGGTAGAATTCTGCACTGAACCCATTTGGCCCTGGGCTTTTTTTTTTTTTTTTTTTGGTTGGGAGACTATCAATGATTGCTCTATTTATGTAGGGGAAATGGGGCTATTTAGCTTGCTTTTCTGTTCTTGAATCAATTTTGGCAAGTGAAATTGATCAAGAAAATGACCCATTTCCCTGAGATTTTCAAATTTTATGGTATATATGCCTTTGAAGTAGGGTCTTATGATTCTTTGTATTTCTTCAGTATCTCTTGTTATGTTTCCCTGTCCTTAGATGCAGGGAAAGCATTTGATAAAATCTAACACCCATTCATGTTTAAAGTTTTGGGGAGATCAGGGATACAAGGCACATATCTCAACATAATAAAGTCTATATACAGCAAGCCAATAGCCAAAATCAAATTAAATGGAGAGATACTCAAGGAAATTGCTTTAAAATCTAGGACCAGGCAAGGCTGCCCACTCTCTCCATATCTCTTCAATATCGTATTGAAAGTTCTAGCCAGAGCAATAAGACAACAAAAGGAGATCTAGGGGATACACATCAGAAAAGAGGAAGTCAAGTTATCCCTACTTGCAGATGATATGATAGTGTACATAAGTGACCTCCAAAACTCCACCAGAGAACTCCTAGAGCTGATAAACACATTCAGCAAATTGGCTGGATACAAACTTAACTCAAAAAAGTCAGTAGCCTTCCTATATATGAAGGACATCTGTGCAGAGGAAGAAATTAGGGAAGCTACACCCTTCACGATAGCCTCAAGCAATATAAAATATCTAGGAGTAACTATAACCAAGCAGGTGAAGGATTTGTTTGAAAAAATTTTCAAACCCCTGAAGAAAGAGATTGAAGATGACACCAGAAGATAGAAAGATCTCCCTTGTTCATGGATCAGGAGAATTAACATAGTAAAAATGGCTGAAACAATCTTGTACAATAAAAGATCCTCTGGTGGAATCTCCATACCTGATTTCAAGCTATACTATAGAGCAACGGTAATTAAAAGAACATGGTACTGTCACAGCAATAGGCTGGTTGATCAATGCAATTGAATAGAAGACCGATTCGATTTTTGACAAAGAAGCCAAATCTATTCAATGGAAAAAGGATAGCATCTTCAACAAATGACGCTGCTCTAAGTGGATGTCTCCACGTAAAAAATTTCAATTACACCGATATTTGTCACCATGCACAAAACTCAAGTCCAAGTGGATCAAAGACCTAAACATAAAACCAGATACACTAAATCAGTTAGAAGAAAAAGTGGGGAAGAGCCTGGAACACATTGGCACAGGAGATAGTTTCCTGAACAGAACAGCAACAGCCCAGGTCTTAATGTCAACAATTAATAAATGGGACCTCATGAGGCTGAGAAGCTTCTGTAAGGTAGGAGACACTGTCAACAGGACATAGCGACAGCCTAAACTCTGGGGAAATATATTCACCAAGCTACATCTAACAAAGGTCTAATATCCAAAAAATATAAAAGAACCCAAGAAATTAAACACCACCAAACTAAATAACCCATTTGAGAAATGGAGCTCAGAACTAAACAGAGAATTCTCAACAGAGAAATATTGAATAGCTGAGAAACACTTAAAGAAATGCTCAATGTCTTTAGTCATCAGGGAAATGCAAATCAAAATGACTCTGAGATTCCATCAAATATATCAAAGTTAATCTTATTTTGTATCAATATACAACATTCTATACCAATGAATCAAAAATAACATTTTTTTTGTTAGTAACGAATAAGGCCTTATGTTGAGGAGTATATTTAATAACCTACTTTCTATCCTATCATCCCTATATATTTCTATACCCCCCTTTTTTCTTCCCAACCTCTATCTCCATATCTACGAAAGAAAGATAGAGGAAGAGAGACATCCCTGAATCCAACATTATTTTCTGTCTGAATAAGACCAATCATATTTATAAGCAACTCTCACTGAAAATAATTATCTGTACCCCACAAGAGCAAACATAAACCTACCCAACCTGGCCCCCCATTAGGGTAAATGTGTCATTGTTATCTTAAGGATTCTTCTGGGTGACTTGGTAGGAATAGTCACCCCCTTTGTAGGGGCCCAAATGAAATTGGGGGACATGGTTAATCAAGCCAGGAACAGCATTTGTGGTCCAGTTTCCTAATGTTACTTCCAATACTCAGAAAGTGCTATTGCAACCTGATTAGGATAGTTAAATAATACTAGCCAATTGTTAGTTGATCAAATTATGGTCATGTCAAGTACCAGCCTATTTTTAATCACAAGAATATACACCCTAGGTTTAACAAATAGATAATGATCTTCTAGAAAGATGGGGTAAGATAGTTAGATACGGTCTTCAGAGCCCTAGAGAACTACAGAATATGGCATTTAGAAGCTTTTAATATCTTACACATTCTTTGACAATAAGACAGGTTAACTCCTGGCAACATCAAGCCTATCTCAAGAAGATGATGACCATCAAAGATCCTCTTTATGCAGATTGGCAAAACGTCCTCATTTCTGCCACAGACAGAATTGTGCCTAAAAATGAGCAAGCTTGGATGCAGGTAGAATAGATGGACCAACTCTGCCAAGACAGGGTAAGCAAGTCCTCAATATTTCCTGTCTCACAAATATGTCTTTCAGCTATATTGGGTCAGAAGGCTCAAGATGATGTTCAATGTTATAAAGAGTTTTGGGTGACTGTTCAGGCAGCAAACTGTCTTTCTTTTTTCTTTTTTTCTTTTCTTACTCATTCTGGAAGCTGCTAATCTGCACTTCCGGTTTACTGAAGTAATTATGTTTCATTCCTTCTCAAGTCTCTGATGGGGTTGAAGACCAAATAGTTTAGTCTTGCAATTAACCTTTGCTGTTTAGGAGTTATGATGTTTTTAGGTCTAGATAGAGGTTTTAAGTTGACAGAGATGAGATATGATAGATATTGATTCTCATTCAGAATTACAGACTCACTAAGATAGGAAAGATGTTTTCTACAAGTTTGCCAAATGCAATTAGCCAAAACACCATGAATGTAACAGTCCTATGATCCATGATTGTTTCATGGTTCTTCTTGCTGTATGTAATTTTCTACTTATGTGTAATAATATAGTGTCTATGCCAATAAAATAAAATAAAAATCTAAAAAAAAAAACGTACTGGAAACTGGGCTCTATGCCTCATTATAAAAGTCTGAGGGAGGAAGCTGTAATGCCCAAAGAAGGAAGAGTAAGAGGATGCTAAACTGGTTCATCAGAAAAAGTACAGGGATTGAACTGGGCTTATTCCAAGCAGATAAGGAAAGAAACTTCCTCATTAACAGTGAGGGTGAGGTGGGGAGTTCAGATTATAGAATGACAATTGTCAGGCACTTGGCCTTGCTACCTCTGCATGAGTTTCTAAGTCTTTCTATTCTGACATGTTTTCTCAAGAAATCTTCTTAATTATTTAGAGTGCTTCTGGTACATACAACCAGAAACTCATTCACACAGTGCTCACTGTGTGAATAGAATGTTTAGAACAGACATGGATAAACCCGAGACTTAATTAAGGTATGCCTTTGAAATTGGCACTACCCAATGATTTATTTAACATTACCTATGTACCATACATTTGATAGAAGCTTAATTTGAAACTTGAAACTGTTGGTGTTTGAATATTTTTGACATCCACTAGTAGTTTCATGTTTCAACCTATTTAGAATTTATCAGTGAACTTAAAAAAAAATCCTTCTGTGAGATATTTCCTTCTTAGACATTAAAGGAGTTTTTTTTCTATTCTAACACATTTTAGTCTGTCAAAAAAATGTAGTTTTTGTGGTTGCCTGAGCTCCAAATGGAGGCTTTCATACTTAACAAGAGAAATAACACTTGGCTATGATTAATTATAGAGAACTGGGAGATGATTTATTTTGAGGAAAACAAAATCACAACAGCTAATCACAATTTTTAAAATGTGATCACCTATTTCTGAACATATTCTTGATGAGAATAAATACCTTTAAAGAAATGATTGTAAATGTCTGGCAAAAAGTAGACATGACAACATTTTCAAGTAACTCATAGCAAAATACCTAGAATATAAATACAATTAAGATTCTGCACTTGGGAGGCAGAGGCAGCAGGTGGATCACTGTGAGTTCAAGGCCAGCCTGATCTACAAAGTGAGTCTAGGACAGCCAAAGCCACCCAGAGAAACCCACAAACAAACAAACAAACAAACAGAAAGAAAGGTTCACAATCTAAAGAGCTAAGATTTACTAGATCCTTGCTGCTTAGAAGTAGTCTGCTAAGCTTTGATATGTATTATCTCACGAAACTCACCTTGAGTCAATAAAAACACGTGTTCATCAGGCCAACTTATCAGATGGAACACTAAATCTTAGAGAGAAAAGGAGATCCGTTGGAGTGCTATTCTAATTTCTTTGCAAAGTTTTTAATTGAAAACTTCATTTTATTATTACTGTTCATTACCAGGCAAAGTAATTTACAGAATTCAAGTATATTTAATCTCTTTTATTATTGTGACTATGCCATTTTTGTCATCAAAGTTATCATCTAGGCAACTCCACTTTCTTTGATCTGGAGTTTTTTATTTTGTTTTTATGGGGGGAATTATCTATCCTCTGGAAACTAACTTATAGAAAGCAAGCTTGTGAATTCAGCCATCACATACTTCTGGTGCTTGTGCAAAGCACATACTTCTGCTGCTAATGTATGTAATTCACAGTTGAGGGTGAGGGGAAAGGCAAGGAAAGATAAATGAAGAAATGGAGGGAGGGAAGAACGAAAGTAAAAAGGAGAAAAGGAGAGAGGAGAGAAAGAAAAAGGAAAAAAAAAAAAAAGACTGGCAAACCTTTAACCAGATATTGTGACTTGATTAGAAAGGCCTCCATAGGCAAATTGATATGAATGCTTGTCCAGCAGGGAGTGACAGCACTAGGAAATGTGACCTTGTTGGGTAGGCATGTCCTTGTTGGAGGAAGTGTGCTACTTGTGTTGGGCTTTGAGGTTTCAAATGCGCAAGTCGGATTCAGTCTCTCGCTCTCTCTCTTTTTCTCTTCCTGCTACCTGTCAAATGGGATGTTGAACTTTTCACTCCTTAATCACTACCGTGTGTGCCTGCATACCACCATGCTTTCTGCTATGATGATAGTGTGTAAATCTCAGAACCTGTAAGCCAGCTCCAGTGGAAGGTTTTCCCTTATGAGAGATGCAGTCATCATCACATCTCTTCACAGCGATAGAAACCCTAAGACACTAGATTAGACAAAAGAAGTGAAGAAAGAACAGTAAATAAAATGAAAAATGAAAAAACATTAAAGAGTGTACCAGTGAAGATTATTAGAGTATATGTTGAAAATATAGACACCAGTACATTGGGAACTATGGAAGAAATAGATATATTTCTCGATACAATGTGACATGGAAAAATGAAACAAAGTAGATATAAACACTTAAGCAGATTTATAGCAAAAAGGAAACTGAATATTTCATAAAGTCTGACTAAAATAAAGGGAGGTGTGGATGGATACGTTGCTTATTCTAAAAGGCCTTTGAAAGAAGGGATAATATTTTGTCACGTGTTTTAATCATCCTGGGGAGATTTTTTTTATATAGTCTTTAGGGTCATTTGTATACATAATCATATCATCTGCAAATAAAATGACTTGGACCTCTTTTCTTATTTCTGTTCTCTGTATATTGCCTTTAATATGTTGAGATATGCTGAGATATATCCCTCACATACCTAATCTCTTCAGGACTTTTATCATGAAGTAATGTTGGATTTTTTTCAAAGGTCTTATCCGGATCTATTGAGATAATCAAGTGGTTTCTGTACTTTAGTATATTTATGTGGTAAGTTAGATTGATGAATATTGACCCATCCTTGCATTTCTATAATAAAGTAAACTTGATAATAGTGGCTAATCTTTTCAGCACGTTCTTGAATTCAGTTTGCAAATATTCTGTTGAGAATTTTGCAATTAAGTTAATCATAGATATCTACCCTGTAATTTTTTTTTTTTTGCTGTTCTCATTGTTTTGTTTTGTTTTTGTTGTGGCTGGATATGGTATCAAGGTAATGATGGCTTAAAAATGAAAATGTTTCTTCTTTTTATATTTTGGTATTTTGGTATTAGTTCTTTGAATGTTTGGAAGAACTCTGCACTGATGATCTGGTTCTGGCCTTTGTTTTGCTGTTGTTAGAATATTTTAAATTATTGCTTCTATATCATTGAATTTTATGGATTTATTTAAATCACTTACTCCATTATTATTTAACTTTTTAGGTTGTAAATGTACTTATTTCCTCAGATGAGACGATGAGATGAGAGCTGTACCCAAGATTTACAAATATATGACTTGGGCTGAGCCCAGAGAGTTTCTATCTAACTATCCATAAGCATAGGCCTGGAAGCTTCTTTCTTCCATGCAATCTAGTCTTCTGCAACCCAGCATGGTGGTGGCTATAGACTCTATCTGCTACTCTAGGCCTAGAATGTTTTCACCCTCAGAGACTTATTGCTGAATAAGTTCATCCTTTCTAATTCTTTCTGAACACTTCCTGACTGGTTCAACTCAGCTGTAGTGTCTCAAAATTCCTCTCCATGCTGACTGATTCACACTGGCTTCTCTCAGCTTCTCACTGAATTTCTCTGCTTGGAAAAATTGCCTCTAAACTCCACAAACTGAATTGCAGACACTCAGCTGCAATCAGCTGAACTGCAACAAACTGTACCAAATGTAATGTACTCCACAAACTCTCTTTCTGTACTGCTCTTAAGTAGTTTCCATTTACTGTCTGTTCTTGTGAAAGTTTGGGTTGTTCCCAAACAGTCAATCATATTGACTAGTGTTTCTGGTGCTGGAAGGTGCTCTGTAGACATATATTTATATATTTCATTTATATCTTTTAGGATTTCCAATTTATTTTTCTAGGATGTCCTTATTGCCTGAATTTTTTCCTGAGGTTTCTGTTGTAATGTCTTTCTTCTCATCTCTAAATATAATAATTTGGTCTATTTCTCTCTTTCTTTTGGAAAATTTGATTGGACATTTGTCAGTAATCTTAATCTTTTTTTTTCTCTCTCTTTAAAAAAGATTTTCCCAATGCCTAAGGTCAAGGAGAGGTATCAACATGTGGGGACCAATGTCCATGTCAGAAGTAGTTCTTACTCAGTATATTATGGATCCACAAAGAGACTGTGCTGTTATCTGCTACATCTGAGCAGAGGGTCTAGGTCCCCTCATGCATGGCCCTTGGTTGGTGCATCAGTCTCTGCAGCACCACCCTCCTCTGAACAGATTTATTGGGTCTACTGGTCTCCTTGTGGAGCTTCTGACCCCTCCAGGTCATTGATCTCTTTGTAACACTCTCCTCTATTTTTTTCTTTCTTGTAATGTACTCTTCCCCTTACCTGATCTTTTACTACATGCCAATATCTGCAGTTATTCATATCTAAAGATAGATTTCTAAAGATTAAAAGTTAACCACCCCCCCAAAGTTTGGCTGTATGTCTCAACATCTGCTTGGATCCACTGCTGGGTTGACTCTTTGAGAAGACCTCTATGCTAGGCTCCCTTTCTGTTCCTTCTCTTCAATTGCTTTCGGTGCCTACTTTATTTGTACTTCTGAAGGAGAATTAAGCATCCTCCCTATGGTCCTCCTTGTTATTTAGTTTCTTTGGGTATGTGTATTGTAGTGTGTTTATCCTGTATTGCTTGACTAATATCTGCTTATAAGTGAGTATATACCACTCGTGTCTTTCTTGGTCTGGGTTACCTCACTCGGGATAATCATTTCTAGTTCCACCCATTTGCTTGCAAATTTCAAGAATTCCTTGTTTTTAATAGCTGAGTAGTATTCTATTGTGTAAATGTACCACAGGTTTTTTTTTTTAATCCATTCTTTGGTTGATGGAGTTCAGGGAGTCTTAGGGAAGAGTTGGGGGAATAGAACAGCCTGGAGGAGTCACGAGCCCCACCAGGAGGAGACTAATGGAGTCCATTAATCCAGGCAGAGGAGGGGGTGCTGCAGAAACTGATGCACCAACCTAGGGCCATGCATGTGAGGACCTAGACCCTCTGCTTAGATGTAGTAGATAGGCAGCACAGTCTCCTTGTGGGTCCATAATATGGGGAGTAGGGGCTCCTTCTGACATGGGACCTGACCTCCACCCATTGATAACATCCCCCTGACAGCGTGGCCTTGTCCGGCCACAGAGGAAGAGAATACAGTGTCCAGATGACACTTGATAGGCTGAGGTCAGATGATAGGGGAGGAGAGCTTCCCTTTCTGAGGACTAGGGGTAGGAGGGAGAAGATATGAGGGAAGGAGGCTGGGATTAGTGGGATTAGGAGGCGACAGGGATGGGGGCTACAATTGGGATGTAAAATGAACAAATTAAAAATTAAAAAATGTTAACACGCATATTTAAAAAGCATGAAATATTTGTCTCTTGGTGTCTAGCTTACTTCACTTAAGATGTTAGTCCCAGCTCCACCATTTTACCTAAAAAAATTGATAATTTCATTTATTTTTAATATTTGAGTAATATTCAGTTGTGTAAATATAACACGTTGTCATTACCCATCCATCAGTTGAGGGACATAAGTTGCTTTCAATTTCTGAATATTATGAATTGAGCAGCAATGAACATGGATGAGCAAATATTTCTGTAATAAAATAGAGTTCTTTGAATATATGCCTAAGAGTGATATCTTAAGGTAGATTGATTTTTCAGCTTCCCGCAGAACATCCACACTGATTTCCATAGTGACTGTATTACTTTTGAGCCCCACTGGATATGAATTAGTTTATCGCTTTCCCGACATCCTTACTAGCATGTGTGGTCATTTGTTTTATTGATCTTGGCCATTCTGACGGGGATAAGATATTCTCAAAGTAATTTTAATTTACATCTCCCCAATGGCTATGAATGTTCAACATTTCCTTGTGTGTTTCTTAACCATCTGTGCGTTGTCCTTTGGGAACTCTTCATTTTGATCTGTACCCTAGTTTTAATTGGGCTATTTGTTCAGACCTTTTTCCTTAAGTTCTGTATATATATATTAAATGCTAATCTTCTCTCATGTGTATACTTTGTAAATATTGTTTCCATGCTTTTTTTGGAGTGGCTTTGCTTAAGTGATGCTGTCCTTTGTTGCACAGAAGTTTTTAGTTCATGAAACTCTATTGATTAATTACTAGTTTTAATTTTATTGCGCTATCAGTGTCTTGCTCAGCAAGTCTTTTCCTGTGCCAATGACTTCAAGACTATTCCTCATATACTGGTATTGTAAAGGCAGTGCTCAGTGAGAAGACTTCCATGTCAACTCCACATCTATTTCTACAGGTCCTGTGAACAAACTTTGAGGGGTCTTCAGCAATAGGGTCCTACCCTCAGGTTCTAGGAGACAAACAAGGAAAATGTCCATAGCTTATTAATGTTGAAGGACTTTCTTGGATTTCGTGATTAACAAGTCCATGTGAGATTTTAGAAAATCTATGGCTGTTCATGAAAGCATTGTCATCCCATGGGACAGAACACCATTTAATATATTATTATATTATATATTAATATTATGATGATCTATAACATTATTATTTTTGTTTTAATGTATTAGCTATTATACCTCTTAAATAAAAATAAAATAATGTTTTCCTATTAGTTTTTCAAGCATCTCTAATGTTATTTAGCTCTCTTTTTCCTTTCACTCAGTATCACTGCTCCTCACCCTTCTCCAGGTAATGTCTCCCTCTCATTTCCCCTGTTTCCCTCTGCGCCGGACTATGTTGTAGCCTATCCTCGGGATATCCTTCAAAACTGCCATAGACATTGTTTATTCTCCTGGTCTCTGATGTTACTGAAGGCTATGTACTGACACCTAAAAATAGGGATCCACTTAAGAGAGAACATGTGGTATCTTTTTCTATTACTAGAGGGTTATAGCATGAAAAAAAAGATAAGAATTCCTGAAATATATTCCTTAGTGTGATCAGATCGTCACTACAATTTAAAAGCAAACAGAAACTCTGTACCATAACAATATGTAGAAATTTATAAAATAAGAGCACAGTACAATTCTTTCTCCCTTATTTATATTCTTTTACCAGGTAGTCATTTCAGGAGAAACAACGGTGTGATAAGCCACTAGAAAATATTTATATAGTGCCTGAATATCTGTTAGCAAAGCAGTAGGGTAACGTATACGATGTGTTTATTGCAGGTGTGTGCTTCCCCCTGACTGTCATTGGAAACCACATATGTCTTAGTTATTGAGGAATATACTAATAACAGACTCCTTTTTCCCCCCACATAGAGCTATTTTGGAAAATGTGACTTTTATCCAGATGTTTAGTTAAATACACTCTAATTAAGCTGTAGATGCTTGCAAAGAGAACAAAGTAAAGCGGTTTAAACCCAAAATTATTTAAAACGTGTGGAAGAAACCTTGCTTGAATGATATTGATGGTATTTTAAACTTGTTAAAATATTATTCCACGGTGTAAAATTTAGATGAAAGATGGAGGCATACTCAACTAGCTTCGGAAGTCTGTTAATACGCACCCCCCGGGAACACACATACATGCCACCACACACGAAATGAAAAAAATAAAAAATAAAAGAAAACATTTCCATTTCTCATCTATGTTACTATATCTGTGTGAGAAATTTGTGGAAAATGAAAAACATACTTCAATGTGTTGAGTACTTAAATATGTACTTTAGAAAATGACAATAAAGGCAGGCAGAGATGTGAAAATGTTAAACTTTGTCTATAAATTCTTGCCTCAGGTTCTAAACTTACAAGACCAGAACATGATCTGAGATGTTCAGACCTTAGTTGTTTGTAAGCTCAGAGGCCAGAGTTTAAAGATTTTGTGAAGCTATTCTTTTTTATCTTTAGTGATAATTTTAGTGTATTTGTAAGTAGACAAAAATGTTAAACAGGTTTCTTATGAAATTTAAGCACATATATAATAAAAAGATGTATGAATGAGAATGGTTAAAATTTATGACAAAATAGACATGTAGCATATAAACACAAAGCAACATTAAAAACTGCCTAAAATATAGCCTTTAAAATGAGGAAATTTTTTCCTATTTTGCTCCAACATAACAGAACCATCATAAGTAATTTTACTAAAACTACCAAATGAATCTACCTTTTGAAATGTACAAAGTAAAAAAGTTTTTTTTAAAAAAAATGTCAATTGAAGTTTCTTTCTAAGTCACTTCTCAGAAATTTTCTAGGAAATGTCATTGAAGAAGGAAACAATGTAAATTATTTTAGAATCATGTAGTACAGGAATTCTTTTCAGTGGGAAAACTTCACTACCCTAATGAATCAGCCCCTGCTCCTTGTGAGGACAACGATTTGTGTGTGGATGACACCTTAATGTTACCCATTTGATGCACGGTGGGAGAACAAAGTTCCCAGAACTGTTCTTTCCCATGGCATACCTTCACCAGGCAAGCAGACTGTAGCATCACTCGCAGAGCTGTGAACATAATGTAAAGGTCGGCTTTAACACTGATCTAAGGACAGGAGAGATTCCAAGCACCACGAGAGACAGGTTTTAAAGGCTTTATACATCCTGGGACACAGAAGCCATTTTGAAATGTGTTTGCATTGTAATTCTAATAATTACTGAATTACCTGCATTTTCACCTTCTGGAAAATTTAGAGGAAAACTGAGTCCCACCGACACTTAAGAAAGACGCAGAAATCTTCATGTTCATATTTTAAAAAGATATAAAACAATGTAATTGGGAATTTCTTTAAAGTGGATAGTATATTTAAATAGCTAGTTGCATCATGAAAATAAAATACTCTAAGTTTATTTTTTTGTAGTAGGTAACAACATACAGAATTTTAAAAGAGTAGTGCATATTATACAAAATTATTTATGTACATGCTTTTAATTTTTTTTGAAATTATAATATAGCATATCTCCTTTACCTTTCCTTCCTCCAAATTCTCTCATATACTCTTCATTGCTCTCTTTCAAATTCATGACATCTTTATTTATTATTTATATATGCTAATACCACTTATATGTACATTTTCATGATTGACCACTTGGTATTAGACAACTAATTTGTGTGCTCTTCCCAGGGGAAGACTACCTCTGCCACTCTCAGCATTCCTTAGTTATAAGGACATGTTCTTAATAGTTATTGCCACAACATTTACCTCTATCGAAGTTCAGAAGGGAATGAAAAATGCAGATTTTTATATAGGACAAAGTTCAGTAGAATTTGGATTTTGGAAGATAATGTTCACTCAAATTGTTTCTCTCTTACAAGGGAAAAATTTCAATTCAAGGCCCAAATAATGATTTTCCAATCTTTTTCTCAAATTACTATCCATCCCTTTGGGTGAGATCATCTTTTTTTTTTTTTAAACAAAAGAAAGGTTTATTTGGTCTCATGATTTCAGAAGTTCAACCCATAGATGTTTGGCTCTGCTATGTAAGGGGCCTGAAGTCAGGTCGCCCATCGTGGCAAGACATACAAGTGACAAAAAGTCATTTACCCCATAGAAGCCAGGAAGTAAAAACAGAAAGGAATGGCCCAAAGTCCCTGTAGCCCCATCAAGGGCATGGCTTCCGTTAGCCCTGTCCTAGTTTTATTTCTGTAGCTATGATAAGCCACCGCCCATCCCAAATAATAGCTTAGAGGGGAACAGGTTTAGCCTAGATTACAATTCCAAGTTACTTCATTGTTCATCTTCATATTGTGAGGGGTTATTTTTATATCTTAATTATTCGTTGAGAATTCCTCACAGTCTTTCTGCTCCCCCAAGTCCTCTCAGATCCCCGTCTCCCTGCCCACCCAACTCTATTCATATTTTTTTTTATCTTAAAAAACAAACCAAATCAAATTTGTACAGAACTCTCTACAAATCTTCCCGCCACTCTTGTCACAGCCAAGCTGATCTTCCCTGCAGTATTCCAGTATCAATATATGTGCAGCTGAGGTGAGCACTATATGAGGATTTTCTAATGTTTTGGTTTCTTAGGAATTTCACACATGTATATGATGTATTTTGACTGTACTCATTAACTACTACATCCCTCTGTCTCCCTGTACTCATCTCCATGCTGTCTCCCTTCCAACCTTATGACTTTTTTTTTTTCTTTTTACTTATAACTTCTGATCTGTAGTGGAAAGTTTTGGTGTCTTTTTAAAAAAAATCAGCTATGTTTTGTAAATATGTTTTTGTTTTAAGGTGCGGTGTGGGATGTGGGTTTGGTTCAGATTGTTGACAGCACCAAACTATTTGCCTTGTGTGGGCTCTGAGAGGGGGCTCTTTGCCAGCTGTTTAATTTGCTGGTTTAATTCTGAGGACTCTGGAGAGGGAATAAATACCAGAGCCCAGAGAGAGAAGGGGGCTCCAGGAAAAAGAAAAAAAGAATGCTTGTGCTTGGCCCCTGCTGCTCCTGGTTGCTGTTGATGCAGTTTGATGAAACGTTGGATGAAATGAAGATTAGAGTTATTCTAAACAACCTGATGACCCTAGCCAGCAGGAAGTAGCTAAAGAGAACTATGCACCTTTTCCCACTTTCTTTCTCTCCTGACTAGTTTTGGAGTGTTGGAAGGGACTTGTGCGAAGAAGGAAAGTGAGATATAAGAAAATACAATAAATAGATATTAAAATATATGCTACTCTGATCATACAAGGCTTTTCTGTGTGATATCCTCAATAGTTTTCTTTGATGTCTTAAAGGTTTTATTGCACAAGTCACTTTCCTAGAGGTAATGGAGGAATACTGTTAATGATGTTAAAAGAAATGAAAATGTCTCTTTAGTTTCTATCTTAAAGAATAACTTGAGATTTATTAATGCTAGGTTATTTTTGTTCTGTTTTGTTTTGTTTTGTTTTGTTTGATGTTCTGGTAGAATTCTATACTGAATCCATCTTGTCGTTGTTTTTATAATGTGAGATTTTTATTACTGCTTCTATCTCATTAGATATTATCAGTTCACTTAAATTGCTTATGGCATCTTGTTTTAACTGTGTGTGTGTGTGTGTGTGTGTGTGTGTGTGTGTGTGTGTGTGTGTAAATTCGTCTCAATATTTTAGAATTTCCAGTTTGGAAATTGGAAATTGGAAAGTGCTTGAAGTATAGCACTTTGTTTCTCTGAACTTGCTTTTTGTTTGATGTATTATATCTGTCTTCATTTTTAATCTCATTATCTATAGTCCACTCTCCTTCTCTTTCAGTTGCTTGACTAAATGCTTGTCAATAACATGAATTGTTTCAGAAAACCAAGTCTTCATTTTATTGAATTTTTTATTTGTCATTTCTTTGGTTTCTATTTCATGAATTTCAGCCACGATTTTGATTATCTCTTCCCATTTACTGTTTTTCAGGGGGTTGCTTCTTCTTGCTTTTCCAAATCTTAAGTATACCCTTTGGTAATTAATATGAGATACACACACACACACATACACACACATACACACTCACACACATACACACACATACACACTCACACACACACGTATGGGTGGGGTCAGGTAGTGTTTTGAGCTTTCCTCTTAGGACCACCTTCATTGTGACACATAGATTATGGTATTGTGTTCATTTTCACTCAATTCTAGAAAGCTTGTCATTTGTTCTCGATTTTTTTATTCAGTACTGCGTTGTCTAGCCTCTGTGACTTTGTGGCCTTTCTACCACTACTACTATTTCTGATCTCCAGCTGTTTTTTTTTTCTTTCTGCTCAGATAGGTTGCAGGATGTTATTTCAATTTTCTTACATCTGTTGAAATTACCTTGTCTCCATATGTAGTCAATTTTGGAGATAAGTACCATGGAGTCTTGAGAAGAAAGTATATTCTTTAGTCTTTTGGTAGAATGTTTTGTAAGGTCTATTTGATTTATAATATTATTTAACCCCAGAGCTTCTCTAGTTAGTTTTTGTCTAGGTGGCCTATATATGAGTAAAAATTTGATGCTGAATTCACTTACTTTAACTATGATAGCATATATAGGTGATTTTAGATCTAATATTATGTTTGGTTCTTTGTTTTTGTTTTTTTTTTATTTTTGGTGCTTTTTGTTTCATTTTGTTTTGTTTTTTGTTTTTTATTTGTTTTTTTGTTTGTTTTGAGACAGAGTTTTTCTATGTAGTCCTGGCCACCCTGGAACACTCTGTAGACCAGGCTGGCTTCAAACTCAAAGATCCAACTGCCTCTGCCTCCTAAGTCCTGGGACTAAAGGTGTGTGCCACTACCACCCAGCTATTGTGTTGTTGTTGTTGTCTTGTGTTTTAAATGAAATTGGTCTGTGCTGTTCCTGTAGGTCTCTGGTTTTAATTTTGTTGATGAGTGTTCAGATCCTTATTTGTTGTTATCTCAGCCTGTCTTTCAGGTGACAGGCCCTAGCAGAGTTCTGGAATCTGAGGACAAAGATGTGGTACTAGCAAAGGCGAAAAAACTGACCACTTGCTGACATTCAAGCAAGTAGCCCTGAATAGCTTGAGCCATTTTTATTTATACAATCACATCTCTGCAGTGACATTATTTGTTACTTTATTTAAGGAAAATCATAACATTAGCACTATACAAACCTTAATAGTTTCCCTTTTTCCTTCCCCCTCCTGTTGGTTCAATTACCCCCTAACCACAGAGCACAGTTTCAGCAAGTCAAAAATAAACGATGTAACCAGGCACGGACTGTGGTTACGAGCATATACATATTATGCAGAAAATTTGCTTACACAGTTATGCAAGGTGAGAAACAGATTAACCATTTGTTAGCATGAGTCTGTCCGTCAAATAGCACCCCTTTGTGATAATACTTTTTAAATTGCAGACAGACACGTGCTTTTTGTGCCAAGCAATCTTTCTTGACATGCACCTATTCACTTCAGACACCATTTTTCTAGGAACCATTTTTTAAGTCTCTATTGACTAAGCACAGCTTTCTCAATTTTAAAATCTTTGTTGCACCAGAGTATGTGAGAAAGTCATATCCCACTCTCCACTCTACTGTGGAGAGTGTTCTGACCATTGGCTAGATCTGGGTAGGGGTTTAAGGTTTACCGCCTGTATTGTCCTTGGCTGGTGCCTTAGTTTGAGCAGGACCCCTGGGCCCAAATCTGCTTATCATAATGTTCTACTTGTAGGTTTCTAGGACCCTCAGGATCCTTCTACTTTGCCATTCTCCCATGCTTCTCTGACTTTCTCACATACTCTGGTGCCTCACCTGTGACCATGTCCCCTGGAGGGGGAGACCAGGGGGCACTCAGAGGAAGGACAGCAGGTTACCAAGAAGAGACTTGATACCCTATGAGCATATACAGGGGGAGGAAATCCCCCTCAGGAACAGTCATAGGGGAGGGGAATAAGGGGAAAATGGGAGGGAGGGAAGAATGGGAGGATACAAGGGATGGGATAACCATTGAGATGTAACAAGAATAAATTAATAAAAAAAAGGAAAAATAAATAAAATATTTGTTGCTCGGACACAGCTTCCCCATTCTTTAGTTTCTAGTGATCAGACACAGCTTCCTCAGCACAGCTATGCAAGCAGGACCTATCACTCTCCACAACTACCACAGGCTTATTCCGTGTGACTTAGCTGTTTCTCTAGGGACATGATTATGTGTCACCAAATACCCAGGATGGATAGTCACATCTGGAGAGTTGAGCGAGGTACAGAGAAGAGAGGAAGGTTATAAGAGGATGCTTTTTAAAATTCTACTTTAGTTGGGGTTCCTTATTCCTCCCCACTCCAATTCTATCCAACATCCCAATGGAGAGAAAGAAGGTTAGCGGGGAAAGGGGGCAGAGTTCTCCTTATCTTCTTCCTGCAGTTTAGGGTCATCAGGATCCTTGGGGCAGGCCCAATCTTCATGTCAGAATATCTCCAACTTCTCCTCAAACTGCGTCAACAGCAACCAGGAGCAGCAGGTGGGGGAGGGGAGCAGCAGCAATCTTCTTTCTCAGAGCTCCTTGTCTCTCTCCAGGCTCTGGAATTTACTCCCTCTCTAGAGTCCTCAGAATTAAACTGTCTGGAGATGGCAAAGAATTCTCCTTGGAGCCTATATGTGGTAAATAGTTTGGTGCTGTGGGCAATCTGAATCAGTCTCATAACCCACACCTTGGATTAAAACAAAAACCTTTTTGCATAATATAACTGAGTTTTTAAAGACATCAAAACTTTACACTAGTGAAGGTTTTAGCCCTTGAAGCAGTATTGAGTAGAACATAGAATTATCCACAGCCTCAGTGATCCTGGCTTTGCCAGTGACTGACAAAAGTGAAATTAAATATTGCTAAGAGTACAGTCATAATAGTGAAAGCAAGCACAGCCCGTAGCTTATGTGATCTAGGTAATATGCATAGAGGCCACCCAAAATCACCACATGTTCTTGCCAAGTGGGAACGAATTTCCATGGGCCTTGCCCCAGTAGAGTCTCATCAGTGAAGCACTCATACATCGTTCCCTACAGATGCTGCAAAGCCATCACCGCTCTTTGATTGTGGATAAATTGAATGATGCTTGGTTTTCAGTCCTGAGGGCAGGCTCAGTTTCCAGATTCTGTTTCTTATTGATCCCAGATGGGCATGGCTGGTGGAGTGGCTGATTTTGGACAGGGACAAGTATAAGGGAAGAGACTGTTTCTGGAATTCTTTAAAAAACAGTTTGGCATCCAGATCAACACAATATTTGGAGTTGGTAATAAGTGAGGTGATTGACAGTTGAGGGATGCCTATTTGAATTCCATGTTCAGACTCCACACTGTTCCATATCAGCAGGCTGGGTGGGATGGATGACAAGGAAACAGGAAGGAAGAAAAATAAAAACTGACTCAGATGGTCTTTAATTAAAATTCTGGGTCAGGCTCCATGTAGTCCTGGAACTAACCAATGGGTAACATGGTTGATTGTAGTGGACAGTGGATGAACTGGCTCTGGAAGTCCAGTCCTGAAGTTCTGCTTTAAAATCCAGCTTCATACTATAAGCAGTCCCAAATTCACACAACGGGTGAGGTGGCTGACAGGAGTTTAAATGGTGGAAGTGGACTAATTTTGGAGGTCTCTAAATAGAGTTTTGGGTCTGGCTTCATGTGGTTGCTGGGCTCAGATGTGGGTGGAGAAAACTGCAATTTCTTATAAAAAACTAAAAGCCTCACACCATTCTTTGAGTTACATGTCAGGTTGTTAGAACAGAAAAGAATGGAGTATTGAAAATCACATCCCTGATGACTGAGGACGTAAAGCATTTCTTTTTTTCCCCCTTTTCCATATTTTTATTGAAAAATAAAATAATTCACATTACATCTCATTTGCTATCCCATCCCATGCATCCTCCCATTCCTCCCTCCCTCCTGCTTTCACCCCATTCCCCTTCCCTATGACTATGACTGTGGGGGACCTCCTACCCCTGAATATGATGCTAGGGTATCAAGTCTCTTCTTGGTAGTCTGCTATCCTTCTTCCGAGTGCCATCTGGCCTCCCCATGAAGGGGACATGGCCAAATATGGGGTACCAGAGTTCATGTGAAAGTCAGTCCCCAGTCTCCACTTAACTGTAGAGAATGTTCTGTCCCTTAGCTAGATCTGGGTAGGGGTTTGATGAGCCTGCATGTGTTGTCCTTGCTTAGTGCCTTATTTCGAGCAGAACCCCTGGGCCCAGATCTGCCCACCATAGTGTTCTTCTTGTAGGTTTCTAAGACCCTCCAGATCCATATATTTCCCTATCTCCTATATTTTTCTCACCTAGAGTCCCAATAGGATGTCCTCACCTCTATCCCACTTTCCTGGTAAGTGAAGACTTTCATGAGACCTGCCCCTTGGGCTACTGTCCAGTTATAAGTGAGTATATACCATTTGAGTCTCTCTGTTTCTGCATTAGCTCACTCATTATGATCATTTCTAGTTCCATCCATTTGTCCACAAATTTTGGGAATTCCTTGTTTTTAATAGCTGAATAGTATTCCCTAGTGTAAATGTACCACAGTTTCTTTATCCATTCTTCTACTGAGGGACACTTAGGCTGTTTCCATGTTCTGGCTATTATGAATAAGGCTGCAATGAATGTGGTTGAGCATATGTCCTGTTGTATGCTGGATCATCTTCTGGGTATATTCCAAGGAGTGGAATAGCTGGGTCTTGAGGAAGCCCTATTCCCAGTTTTCTGAGATAGTGCCAGACAGATGTCCAAAGTGGCTGCACTAGTCTGCATTCCCACGAGCAACGAAGGAGTGTTCCTCTCTCTCCACATCTTCACCAGCATGGGCTGTCACATGAATTTTTGATCTTAGCCACTCTGATGGGTGTAAGATAGAATCTCAGAGTTGTTTTATTTGCATTTCTCTGATGACTAAAGACGTTGAGCATTTCTTTAAGTGTTTCTCAGCCATTTGATATTCCTCTGTTGAGAATTCTGTGTTTAGTTCTGAGCCCCATTTCTCAATTGGATTATTTGGTTTGGTGGTATTTAATTTCTAGAGTTCTTTATAAAGTTTGGATATTAGACCTTTGTCAGATGCAGGGTTGGTGGAGATCATTCCCAGTCTGTAGGCTGTTGCTTTGTTCTGTGGACAGTGTCTCCTGTCTTACAGAAGCTTCTCAGCCTCATGAGGTCCCATTAATTAATTGTTGACCTTAAGGCCTGTGCTGTTGGTATTCTGTTCAGGAAGATGTTTCCTGTGCCAATGTGTTCCAGGCTCTTACCCACTTTTTCTTCTAACCAATTTAGTGTCTCTGGTTTTATGTTGGGGTCTTTGATCCACTTGGACTTGAGTTTTGTGCATGGTGACAAATATGGATCTAATTGCATTTTTTTACACATAGACAAAACAACTCTGAGATTCCATCTTACACCCATCAGAATGGCTAAGATCAAAAAATTCAAGGGATACCACATGCTGGTAAAGATGTGGAGAACGAGGAACACTCCTTCATTGCTGGTGGGAATGCAAGCTAGTACAGCCTCATTGGAAATCTATCTGGCGCTATCTCAGAAAACTTGGAATAAGGCTTCCTCAAAAACCAGCTATTCCACTCCTTGGAACATAACCAGAAGATGCTCCAGCACACAACAAGGACATATGCTCAACTATGTTCATTGCAGCCTTAGTCATAATAGCCAGAACATGGAAACAACCTAAGTGTCCCTCAGTAGAAGAATGGATAAAGAAATTGTGGTACATTTATACTATGGAATACTACTCAGCTATCAAAAACAAGGAATTCTCAAAATTTGTGGACAAATGGATGGAACTAGAAATGATCATAATGAGTGAGTTAACCCAGAAGCAGAAAGAGTCAAATGGTATATTCTCTCTTATATCTGGACACTATCCCAAGCGGCATGTCCCATGAAAGTCTTCACTTACCAGGAAAGTGGGACAGAGTGGAGGCCATCCTATTGGGACTCTAGGTGAGAGAAGTATGGGAGAATGGGGAAATAGAAGGATCCAGAGGGTCCTAGAAACCTACAAGAAGAACACTACAATGGCAGATCTGGGCCCAGGGGTCCTGCTCAAACTATGGCACCAGCCAAGGACAATACAGGCAGTAAACTTTGAACCCTACTCAGATCTAGCCAATTGATAGGACATCCTCCACAGTTGAATGGAGAGTTAGGATTGACTTTCACATGAACTCTGGTGCTCCATATTTGACCACGTATTTTGATGTGGAGGCCTGGTGCCACTCAGAGGAAGGATAGCAGGCCTCCAAGAAGAGACTTGATACCCTATGATCATATAGAGGGCGATGAGGTCCCCCTCAGTCACAGTCATAGAGGAGGGGAGTAGGAGGAAAGTGGGAGAGAGGGAGGAATTGGAGAATACAAGGGATGGGATAACAATTGAGATCTAATATGAATAAATTAATAAAAAATATATATAAAGAAAATTGAATTACAGACCAGTCTAGATATGAAAGTCAGGTTATAAGCTACCTCCCAAGATATAGCGTAGAGAAACATAAAAGACAGAGAGACTACTGACTACTGAAAAGCATGGAGGAAGGTGTATCACAAAAAATAAACTGAGGTGAGATTAGGAGAATCGCCAGTGGGAGGAGAGGTCAAGAACAGTGCCAACTGGTGCTCAGTTACATCACATGGCTTATTCTACACTGAGTCATCAGCCTGAAGGTCCTGTCCCCTCCTCAACATGGGCATGGAAGAGCTACAAGCTGAATGTCTGAGTGACTTTCAGAAATACAACCAGATTCTGAGAATATTCTGTGTGGAGAAAAGACTGGAAAAATGCTGGCTGGCTGTGGTATGGCATGAGTGAGGAAGGGAAGGTTAAAACAGATGCTCTCCTCAAGTAACTCCAGACTGAATAGCCTGAAGAAAAATATATTAAGCATGACCTTCACCACTGCCTAGGCAAGCAACCGCACAGGAAACATGAGAAGTATATCAAACAAGTCATCTGGGTAGACCCAATTGTGCTTGGGTAAGAATTCTGGGCCATTGGTGAAGGAATAGCTGAGATCAAGGCTAGAGGAAAGATCCCAGCAGCAAAGATAAATACTGTACCACCAATCCTTCCTCGGAGCCTTGAGCACTGAAAGCCACATGCCAAAAATGTGATCCAAAGCCCAGCAGAGAATGATTTAGACAGTGGGTGGGGGATGGGTTCACAAAATGGACACTCCCATGGAAAGGAAGACGAGACAGAGAAACTGCTCTCAGCAGGGAGGGCATACAGATCGAACTGGTTTAGTGATTAAGAATCACAGCCATCTCTCCACCTGGAGAGCCAGCCACAAAAAAATAACCTAGGGGCTCAGGAAGCCACATTGATTCTAACAAGAAAGAAACATCCATGATACAGTACTTTTGATATCATTTTTATTTTTAATTTATACTTTTACATCTTAATTTTTAAAGCTATTTTGTCTTAGTTTTTATTCCACATTTTACTAACCACATCTCTAACAAATTATCACCTGTATTTCCCAAGTAGTATTTTAATGGTGATCTATTTGAATATTATCGAACATAGGAGAAGTATTAATTGCACTGGAATTATTGTTCAAATTATTTTTCAGTGATTGTAGTTAGCTTCCCCCTATAAAGAACTGGGACCCAAAAACCTCAAGTAGATTTACACACACACACACACACACACACACACACACACACACACACACACAGAAAGAGAGAGAGAGAGAGAGAGAGAGAGAGAGAGAGAGAGAGAGAGAGAGAGAGAGAGAGAGAGAAATTGGAAGGTACATATGAAATGAAAATTAAGGAGCAAAGTGATCTATTTCTAGAGATGTGCAAGACAAGGAGAGATATAGAAAAGTGTAAGGAAACACAAGTCATTATAATATCCAGGTTAAATTCACAATTTCTAAAGAAAAAACACAACAACAAAAACACTAAAACCAAAGGATCAAGATGTATAAAACCCAAAAAAAAAAAAAATTTCAGAGACCCAATTTAAAGTAATTAGCAACCATATAATAGGTACTAATTTAAAATGTAATAAAATAAGATAGCTGGCAAAGTGGATGAAATGGTTAGTGCTCTAGAAATGAAAATTTAAAACCTAGAGAGGAAAATTGGTACTGAAACTGAGACTGAAAACAAACTAAGCAGAAATTCTAGAATAAACTTGTTAATCAACCTAGTAAAGAATTGACTGGGTAAGGAGCATCGTCAGAGACAATACCAGGGACTGAGGAGATAGTTCAGAGATTACGAGTGTAGATTGCTTTTTAACAGGACCCAAGTTCAACTTCCAGCACTCAAATAGCAACTCACAACGTCATAATTCTAGGTCTGTGAGACCTGATGTCCTTTTCTGGCTTTTGTGGGCACCAAGCTTGTACAGGGTACACAAACACACATGCACACAGAACATCCATATACATAAAATAAAATGAAATAAATATCAATTTTTTGGAAACAAGATCAAGCTGAAGAAAGAAGAGGATGAAGAATAAAATCAAATGCACATATGGAGAGTTGATCATTGGATGAGGTGAAATATACTGAGATTCCTAACCATGCTCAGAGATACAAAAATACCAGTCAGTGGGAACGAATCTTAAAGCACCTCCAAGCTATTGACACATGGGCTCTGGGTCTACAGGAAATGAAGACCAAGGTGCAGAAGGCTATTGAAGTAGCCTTTAAAAGCTGATCAATGTTTGCCGTGCAGAGTATACTGCCAGGCCTAGTGATGGAATTGGAGAAGAAAGAGTTCTGGTTGTAAGTACTTAGAAACTCAGGTCTTCACGTGAGTGTGCACTCATTACTGGCTGCTCACTGCTGAATATTCTAAACGCTAATTTCAGAGATACATGATGTACACTTATGGATTTGGATACTAATTTAAGCAAAAAAGTCCATAGGCTTTTTTTTTTATGTGAACTCTAGGACATTGGTAAAGAAAGGACCTTGGTTTAAAGTCATAAAAAGACTCCATTTAATATTTTAAGTTTGTGTTTCTGTCTCACTGAAAAATGAGTATAGAATCTTGAATGTGACCAAGACTCTATATCTTACTTTGTTTACTTTGTTTAGGGAGTACAAATGGGATTAGTAAGATTATTTAATGATTAGATATATCTGGAAGATTGAGTTAGATAAACCCATAAAGCACTTATATGTATGGGCAGTACTAAGCAATGCTAGTCATTAATTCAAGTGAAACTGTCCATAATTCTAAAGTACATAATAATATTATAATTAGGCTTTATAGATTCACACACTGAATTCTCTTTGAGTCTATAAAAATTAATTCACATTATCATAATCACAAAACTTCCTTTTTTCTGATAAGGCAGGAATGATTCTAGATAAGTAGAAGGTAAGATTCACAAAGCTTACTGGAATTTAAAAATATGACACACTAATATACCATTGGTGGAAAAGTTATTTTCTAAAATGTTCCCTTTTATCAAGTGACTGCTTTATTTACTATGCTCAAGAGTTAACACATTTCCACAAGTCTCATTTTTGTTTATGTTCTACACTTGGAGTCATCAAGAGCTAAATATCTGTTGCACAATTTCGCATATAAGTATTGACATGTATTTTCAGTTTCCTAAGCCAAGAACTAAATATTCAAATCTGAAAAAAAAAAATAAAACAATACAGTAACCCAAGTGGAAAATGCTTTGAAAGCTGTTTGTAGTTGGTACTAAGGCTTTGTTAATAGTGGATGTTTTCACATGATGGATGTATTTGACTTAATACCTATGTGCATCTGCCGTTACTATTTGTTTTCCTTGAGTAGTTCCCTAAGTGATCATGTATAATTTAATGCAATTTAATTCTCCAAACATGTTGCCTTATGGTTTTGTCAGTAGCACCATTTTTCCTTTCCTTTGAAGACAATTTCTTAATTTTACACACAATAGTTTGGTCATATCATTTCCATTCTTCCAACTTATTCCAAGTCTCCCCTTCCCCACTCATACAGCTACAAGCCCTTTCTGTCTCAAAACAATAACAAAAACTAAAATAAACTCCAAACAAACAAACAAACAAAAACATGGAGTCTGTTTTATTTCGGCCAACTGCTTCTGAGCACGGGGCTTGCTCTAAAGTTGGGGGTGATAAAGCTGGTGTCACTAGAAGAAAACCAATCTTCTCTCTCTAGTTAGCTGTCAATTACAAATAAACTTTTTTGGTCAGGGGTGGAACTTCGTGTCCAGTTTCCCTTCCCTTTTCCGGGTGTGTGGGGGGGGGGGAGTGTCTGTGACTGGCTTGAACTTGGGCAGGTCTTGTGCATCCTGTCACAGTACCCATGAGTTTGTATGTGCATCAGCCCTGTTGTATTTGGAACACACACTTGGAATCTTCTACTCCCTCTGGCTCTTCCAACACTTCCATCCCTTCTTCTTTGTAGTTAGTTGAGCCTTTAGGGGAGAGATGTGGTAAAGACATCACCTTGGGCCTGAGTTCTCCAAAGTCTCTTCAGAATACATGCTAATAGTCTAGTGTCTAGCCCTTCCTTTGTTTCACTGACCTTTGAAACTACTGATAATTTATATTTCAAATGCAGTCTTCATCACATTCATTATTTCCTTAGAGTAAAATCCAAACTCCAAAAGGTCACAATAGAGATTCTAACACACCCCTGCCTTCATCCACACTGTATTTCTCTTGGACAGGCCAATGATATAGGAATGAAAGCATTTATCAACATCGGCCTAATGGCCATACTGCTTTTCTTTAACTTGTGGCCAGTGTGGTAATAATGTATCTCTCAGCCCCATTTCTCTCCAACCAAATAGAAGATCTTCTATCAATTGTGAGATAAGAAAGGTTTCAATTTGTTCTTTTGTATGATACTTTTTGTTTTAAATTATTTGATGTTCAGCATTTTCACTAGTTACAATGAAGCAATTAGATTCAGAAGTTTGTGAAAGCTTCCTGATAACTTGAATTCTTTTCCATGCACTCAGAATGTCATCTCAAGGCATAAATATTCTTGTGATAAAAATGTTACATTAAAAGTTATGTTTTGGCCAAGGCAGTAGTTCAGTTGAGAAAGTGTTTTTCTGACATAAACAAAGCCCCAGGTTCAATCCCCACCACATCATAAAACAGTACTGGCCTATGTCTGTAATGTCAGCACTTAGATTTTGAAGTCAGGAGAATCTCAAATTTAAGACCATCTCTAACTACACTGTGATAGCAAAAGTTCAAAGCCAGCCTGGGATATATGAGACCCTATCTGAAAAAAATTATGGGGAAACAGTATCTACTTATGCTTCTTTTAAAATGATAATTTTGTTTTTGGAAAGGTAACTAGACAGATGCATGTCTTTCAGTGCTCTGAGTACCATTGCTTTTTATTTTCACACCTAATCTAGCATATATTATTACTTTTACTAGACAATATAAGTAATCAATAAAAGCTTAATGATATTTATGGAATGTATAGTTTGTATTTGAGGAACTGTTTCATTCTTAACTCAGTATTCTTCCGAGGCACTCTACTCTTTTAGAAGACACACAGCAGAGATTTCATACCAAAGTTGCTGAAAACAAATTGAAAATCTGAGCTATTTAGATTTATAAATTTACTTCAGAAGATCACAGAAGTGATGTTCAAAACTTACACATCATTAAGCAGGTTGTTGTCCTGGAGATTTTTGATCCGGCATATAGCTTTTCTAGTTCAAATACAAAAAGCAAATGTTTATAAATGTTTATAATTAAACTTTATATGCAACTTAAGTAACATTAAGTTACAGTATCTTTAATGTTAAAAAACTTTCATAATATTTGATAGATTTCAGGAAGGGGTAAATTTGAATTATTAGGGCAGACCCCATAGGCATCTAGGATGAACTAAAACCGGTATTGAGTCTCCAAGGGATTTCCAATCATTTTCACAGCTGCTCAAAAAAACATAAGACAGTTGATCGCCCATCATTCCTTTTCACTCAGTAACAAATGTTATTTGAGCATACTGTGTGCCTAGCACTGTTTGAAACAATGTGCTTCAGCAACGATAGACAAGGAGACATTCCTTTTCACTCAATAACAAGTGTTATTTGAGCACAATGTGCTTCAGCAACGATAGACAAGGAGAAATCGCTGCCTCATGGAGCTTACATTCTAGTTGTGAGAGACAAATAGAATTAACAGACAAATCATAGAGTACAGACAGCGTGGCTAAGACCGGAGATAAAGATGTAAAACCGGGTGCCACTTGTGATTTAGTTTTAAATACACAAGCTAGTGAAGCCCTCATTATTTCTGAGATTCTTCAACCACCAGGTGCTTACGGAGATCGATAATGGGTCAAATAGGTGCTTCCAATTTTAGGTTACGGGTTCACCTGGGCTTCAAGTCCTTTTTGCTCGCTGGCAGATGGTGCAGAACAAAATGATTAGATTTCTCCAAGCACTGTATAGAGAGTCTATTTCCCATGGATGCCTTGAGGAAGATGATGGCACTTCCACAAGAAGGGTATTTCAGACTGGGAAAAATGCGATTGTGCTGGGCCCCTGTATTCTTGCCAGGCTTGAAAAACGGAAGTCTGGGAGGAATAAAATGGGACAAGGGTGGTGGGAGATGAAAGCTCACAGGTAACATAAGTGCACGAACTACATGCATTGGGAGGGCTGTCTTTTAATCCAAGTGAGCTGGGAAGGTCTGGCGTTAGAGCATTTTCCACCAGAGGGATGCTTTATGTTTTTAAGAATCATTTTTTACAGTTTTTTTTCAATTTTTACACATGAATACAATACACAACATACAACAAGAAGAGCCATGAAACAATCAGGAATTACATATATATTATATTCGTACTGTTTTGGTTATTTGTATTTGGCAACCTCGAAGAAAACATCTTTCCTATCTTGGTGAGTCTAAAATTCTGAATGAAAATCAGTATCTGTCATATCTCATTTCTATCAACTTAAAACATCTATCTAGACCTAAAAATAACTTACCCCCTAAACAAATAAGCTTAATTGTAAGACTAAATTATCTGGTCTTCAAGCCCACCAGAGACTTGAAATGAATAAAACTTAATTTCCTGAGTAAACCAGAGGTGCAGGTTAGCAACTTCCAAAATGAAAAAAAAAATGACAGCGACATTTAGCTGCCTAAACAGTCACCCAAAACTCCCTATAACATTGGAGTTATACATCTTCAGCCTTCTGGCCCAGTATATTTGACAGACAAATTTGTGAAGCAGGAACTATTGAAGACTTGCTTACCCTGTCTAGGCAGAGACTGGCCATCAACTCTGCCTGCATTGCATCCAAGCTTGTTTATTTTTAGGGAGAATTCTGTCTGTGGCATAAATGAGGACATTTTGCCCATTGGCTGGTTTGCCACATTTGAAACCTTCTCCACAAGGAGGTTAATTGATGCTCATCACCTTCTTTGAGGTAGGCTGAGTGATGCTAGGAGTTAACCTGTCTTATTGTCAAAGAATCTTTAAAACAATAGAAACATCTTTAAATGCCATATTCTCTAGGTCTCTGAGGTTTTTGAAGACCTTATCTAACTATTTTACTTTGTAGAATCATATCATATCATATCATATCTGTTAAACCTAGCATGTATATTTTGTGATAAAAATAGACTAGTAATTTACATGACCATGATTTGATCAACTAACAATTAGCTTGAATTACTTAGCTATCCTAAGCTGCCTACAATAGCACTTTCAAAGTATTAGGAGTAAAATGTGTATTATAATTGAGTTGAATGGGCACAATACCTCATATTAGAGTAGAAATATCTATAATGTGTGTGAACTAATCTTAAATTTGAGTTCTATACCAATGTATCAAACTTAAACTTATTTTGCATCAATATATAAAAATCTATACCAACAAATTAAAAATAACCTTATTTCTGAGTAAGAATTAAGGCCATAAGTTGAGGAGTAGATTCAATAATCTACTTTTTGTCCTATCATGCCTGTATATTTCTATATTCCCCCTTCTTTCTTTTCAACCACTATCTCCATACCTACAAAAGAAAGATATAGGAAAAGAGAGACATTCCTGAGTCCAACTTCATTTCTCCCTGAATAAGGCTAATAGTAACTTATAGCCAACTCTCACTGAAAATAATCATCTGTAGCCCAAAAGAGCAACCAAAAACCTACCCATCCCTCCTTAGGAGAATTGGGGCATCATTATCTTAAGTTTCTTCCAGCTGATTTGGGGTATATAATACCTTTGTGGGAGCCCAACTAAAATTGGAGAAAATGGTTAAACAAGCAAGGAATACTATTTGTGGTCCAGTTTCTGAATGTTGAGAAATCCCAGGATTAATAGAAGTCCTGTGTGGGACAGTCTGAAGTGTTGGGCCAATTGGGATCTAAAGCTTTCTTTGAAGCTGTCCTGGGAGCTTTCCTGTTCTGATGAGGAACAGCAATAGACGTACTTGTTTCTGGAACATGAAGGATGCAAAATGTCATTGATCAGCATGCTGAGAGGGATGAATCCTGTCAAGTCTAATCCAGTGTCAGTGTCCAGTTCTTTGGTTCTGAAAACATATAATTTCTCACAAGCATTATACAGTCCTAAAATTAGAAATGTATAAAATATAACAATTAAGACTGCTTTTCTGTTTGTAACAAACTAAGAAAGACACCTGCAAATCTTCATTCATGCCATATGAAAATGGCATCTAATAATAAGCCTCAAGGATTCTGTGACCAACAAAATGCATTGTCTATGCATAGACATTCATGAATCAACCAGTCTCAGAGCTATTCCTCTGTATAGGGCTTAGCAATATAAATTACTTGATTTTTCTGCAGTTTAATCCTTTACATCCTGATTGTGGCCCCCTCCCTCATCATCTCCCAACAAATACCCTCCCTCCCTCCCTCCTTCCCTCCCTCCCTCCTCCCTCCCTGCCTACCTCCTTCCCTCCCTTATTCCTCTCCCTCCCTCTGCCAGTCATCAAAAAAGGTAAGCCCCTCCCCTAACATCTGACCTTAGCACAAGTCTCATCTGTACTACTGTGCCCTCTTCCTCTGTGGCTTGGGATAGCCACCCTGCCATGGAGGTAGTGGTCAGCATTGAGAGGCCAGAGTCCATGTCAGAAGTACATCCTACTCCTCAGATTGTGGGACACACCAGAAGACTGTGCTACCCTATCAACTACATCTGAACAGAAGGTCTAGGGCTACATACTACATGGTCCTTGGTCTGTGTGTCAGTCTCTGTATTGTAGTATGGTTATCCTGTATTAAGCGGCTAATATCCGCATATAAGTGAGTATATACCCTGTGAGTCTTTATGGGTCTGGGTTACATCACTCAGGATGATTGTTTTTAGTTCCATCCATTTGCCTGCAAATTTCAAGATTTTCTTGTTTTTTGATAGCTGAATAGTATTCCATTGTGTAAATGTACCACAGTTTCTTTATCCATTCTTTGGTTGAGGGATATCTAGGTTATTTCCAGATTCTGGCTATTATAAATAAGGCTGCTATGAACATAGTTGAGTAAATTTCCTTGTTGTATGGTGGAGCATCTTTCGGGTATATGCTCAGGAGTGGTATGCCTGGGTTTGAGATAGCATTATTCCCAATTTCCTGAGAAAGAACCAGATTGATTTACAAAGTGGTTGTACATGTTTACACTCCCACCAGCAATGGAGAGTTCTCCTTTCTCTACTTCCTCATCAGCATGCGCTGTCACTTGAGTTGTTTATCTTAGCCATGTGGATTGGTGTAGGATGGAATCCCAGAGTCATCTGCATTTGCATTTCCCTCATGACTGGAGATGTTGAACATTTCTTTAAGTGTTTGTCAGCCTAAGAATCTTGGCAAACATGGGCATGGTGACACAAGCCTGGAGCTTCAGCACTTAGGAAGCAGAGGCAGGAACACCAGGACTTCATAGTCACTCTTGGTTACACAAGGAATTCAAAGTCACATAGAGGTGCAGAAGCCAATGTCTCAAAAAACAGAGAAACAGAATTATTAAAAAAAATATATATAGCAGAGGATACAAAAGGCAAGCAAGCAGACTGGTATAAGGGGCATTTTGGGGTCCTTGGATCCTTGCCTGAGGTATCCCCGGTACTCATCAGTTGTGGCCTGAGTAAACTGTTCTGTGAGCCTGAGGAGAAGCAGTGGTTCTCCATCCAGTGCAAGAAGGACAACGGATTTTGGAAAAACTGAAAGCTTTCATCTCTGGATACATTTTTAGCCTAAATATTTTTTCCCTTAAATTTCCCTGTTCAATTAACCTTTATTCACAAAATTACCAAGTCATGTGTCCTACTTTGGGAAATGTATGAGTTCTAAGAATCAACTTCAAATATTTAATTTTTAAAAAATAAATGCATCTAAAAAGCCTTTACATATAATTTTACGTATTAGATACCTTTGACAGTTGCTATTTCATTATGGCAAAAGTATGAATATTACTGAAGTTAAGATAGTACTTAAAATAGAGCTCATTACAGTGAAAAGACTTGATTTTATGTTGTCTTTACTATCTCTAGTTTATGAATAAATTCGATGTAAAAATTATTAGGACACAATTGTTCATAATTCACTTAAAATACAGGTGTTATATACTACCTATCCTTTTCTATTAAAAATTCATTAATGGGAGAGAGCTGAATAATTACAAGTTAAAAATATCCCGGAGATATTATTGTTTCTAAGCATTTTTACAGCAGAATATATGAATTTGTGGTTGCAGATCAACTCAAAAGTACTAAACAGACTTTAACATTCAGTCCCACAAATTACTCTCTGATACATAAAAGTAGCATTAAGAGGAACAAATTGGAAAAACATGCTAGTGCAGTAGTTTGTGTATTGAATGACCTGTGTGGAACACTCAGCAAAGTCTTGATATGGACACAAACTAAATGTTGCCAGCATCTCCGGCAACTCGGGATAGACTTTGGGATAGCCTATCTAATTTCCTCCCTTGAGTGCTCTCCAGGACCTTTCAGTCAGCATGATTTGGCCACCGCTTTTAAACATGTAACTGCTCGGTAGCTCATGCATGAATAGCAACTTCAGAAAAGAGGCCTATTCATTGAGCAAGTTGGTGAATAAAATTTGGGTAAAATTAAGGCTCTCAAGTACTGATCAACATTTCCCCTGGCATCCTATTAGTCTCGTGCTGTAACTGCTTGACAATAAGATGAGGCCATTATCTTACAATTACAGCTTCAAGATTTAACCAGAATGGGTTTGTTGGGGCCCTACTGCTACTATATTTACCATATGTCACACTAACGAACATTTTTGTTGGAGTCTTTCATAGCTACACCATTCTCAGGAGACTGAGAAGTCAAAGCAGTAATATTTAATCTACTGCAAGACGAGAAGGACATGTTCTTCGAATGAGAATTTCTTCCTTTTTTTCCTACATTTATTTTTGCTTTTTCTATTCCATGGCTGAAGCTCTATCTTTCTGTTGTTTGCCATCTCGGTTTGGATTAGTAAACAGAAGGATATGGGAAACAGGAAAAACGAGAAATATAAGCAGACAGGGAAAAGTTTGTAATAGAGGAGATATACATGGGTTTTGAGACTCTGGCGTGAGCAGGGGATACTACAGAAGAGCAAGTGTGCTTAGCTGCAGAGCCATCTCTCCAGCCTCCCATGACAATTCTTTACAGGTCTTTTATATGGTGCATACACAAATAAGTAACACACAGTCGTAATTAGCATCCCTGATGTCCAGTTTTCCCCTAAAAGTAAATAAAAGAAGATACTTTCAAAAAAAAAAAAAAAAAAGAAACCAGAGGGGTCAAGGGCACCATAAAGAAAACCCATAAGATCAACAAACCTGGACTCACGACGCCTCAGTGAGACTGAGAATTGTGGGGCCTGCATTGGGGTCTAACCTAGGCCGTCTGTATGTGTATGACAGTTGTGTAGCCCAGCAGTTTTGTGGGATTCCTAACTAAAGGAGCGGCGATGGAGTGTTCCTGACACTTTTGCCTGCTTGGGAGACCTTTGTTCTCCTCCTGGGTTGCCTCGCCCAGTCTTAATATGAGGAGAGGTACCTAATCTTATTGAAACTTGATATGCTCTGTTTAGCTGATATCCCTGGGGGGGGGGGCTGCACTTTTCTGAAGGGAAACAGAATAGGAGTGGATGGGAAGGGAGGAGGTAGGGATAGGGAAGAGGCTGAGGTTGGAGGGAGAAGAAACTGCAGTCACAACGTAATACATGAGAGAATAATTTAATAAAAAACCCTTTTACATGTATTTCCTGTTTTGTTTTTTGTTAAATCAGTGTTAAATCCTCATTCCACTCCCAATCATTTCCATTTATTTAAAATAAAATTTAAAATGTAGATTATTTTAATTAGATGGTGTCATATTCTTTACTAGACGTATCAATACAAAAAGCCAATGAAATATATAACTGGTTCTCTGAAAAGATTCAAAAAATGTGAAATCTTTAATCAAATTAATGAAAAGAATGAGAAGACCTATATTACTGAGAGAGACTATAATAGACATTGAGGAAATTTAGAGAATTATAAGGTCATATGCCCAAAGTCTATATTTTGTCAAATAAAAAAATAAAGGAAATGAATGAACCTCTCTAACTCTGTCTTATCTCTATCTCTATCTCTATCTCTATCTCTCTATCAATCATCTATTGATTGACCTATGTATGTATATATGATAAATGATAGAGAATAAATAGGTAGGTAGGTAGATAGATAGATAGATAGATAGATAGATAGATAGATAGACAGATAGATAGATACAAACCAAGATTAATTCAAGAAGTAAATAATTTTAAATAACTCACAACCTCCACTGTGGTAGAATTAGTGTCTAATATCTCCCAATATCCCAAGTTAAAGAAGTCCAAGGCGTAATAATTTTCCCATTAATTAATGTATTTATTCATTTTACATCTTCATCACAGCCCCCTCCTGTCCTTCCAGTCCCACCTTCATTTCTCACAATGCCTTACCACCATTCTTCCTTCCATTTCTCAGAGAGGAGTGGCCCTCCATGGCTACCATCACAGCCTGGTACATCAAGACTCAGCAAGACTAAGAGTTTCCTCTCCCACTGAGTCAGACAAGGCAGTCCAGGTAGGGGAAAGGGATCCAAAGACAGAGAAAAGTGAGAGACTACTGCTCCAATTGTTAGGGCACCCACATGTTAACCAAGCTGCACATCTGCTACATAAGCATAAGGGTCCTAGGTCTAGCTCATGCATGCTCTTTGGTTGGTGGTTTATTCTCTATGAGGCCCTGTGGGTCCAGGTTGCTTGACTTTGTAGGTCTTCTTACGGTGTCCTTCACCCCTCTGGCTTCCTCAATCTTTTCATCAACTCTTCCACAAGACTCCCCAAGCTCCATCTGTTGTTTGGCTATGGGTCTATGCATCTGTTTCCATTAGCGGCTGCATTAAGCCTCTCAGAAGACAATTATGCTAAGATCCTGTCTGTAAGCAAAACAGAAAATCATTAACAGTGTCAAGGGTTGGCTTCCTTTCATGGGGTGACTTTCAAGTTGGGCCAGTCATAGGTTGACTGTTGCCTCCATCTCTGCTCTATCTTTATTCCTGCACATATGTAGGCACAAAGAAAACTGAGTCAAAGGTTTTCTTGGTGGGTTGGTGTCTCCCTCCCTTCACTAGGAGCCCTGTCATGCCACAGGAAGTTGCCACACTTCAGGTTCCATATCTTTTGCTGCTAAGAGTCTCAGCTAGGGTAACCCGCATAGACTTCCTGGTCTCCATGTCATTCCAGAGATGCACCACCACTGATTTCCATTCTTTCTCCAAGACGTCTTTCTCTTCCCTGCTTTTCTCATATCTAATCCTTAACCCTGCTTTCCTTCTCACTCTCTCTCCCACCCTGCTTCCCCCCTCCGTCCACTTCTGATGTCCTTTTATTTCTCCTTCTGAGTGAGATTTAAGCATCCTCCTTTGGACCCTCTTTGTTACTTAGTTTCTTTGAGACTGTGGGCTGTAGCATGATTTTCCTGTACTTTCTGGCTAATATCTACTTATAAGTGAGTACAGGGTATGCATGTCTTTCTGGGTCTGGGTTACCTCATTCATGATGATATTTTCTAGTTCCATCCATTTGCCTGAAAATTTCCTGATGTCCTTGCTTATAGTAGCTAAGTAGTATTCCATTATGTAAATGTAACACAGTTTCTTTAGCCATTCTTTCTTTGAAAGTCATCTAGGGAATTCTCTTCAGATGAAATTCTTTTTTAAATTTTATTAATTTATTCAGATTACAACTCAATTGTTATTCCATCACTTGTATCCTCCCATTCTTCCCTACCTCCTGCTTTCATCCTATTCCCCTCCCCTAGGTCTATGACCGAGGGGGACCTCTTCCCCCACTATGTGGTCCTAGGCTATCAAGTCTCATCTTGGTAGCCTGCTTATTCTTTCTTTGGGTGCCATCAGGCCTCTCCACCAAGAGGAGGTAGTCAAATATGGAACACCAGAGTTCATGTCAGAGTCAGTCCCCGCTCTCTACATAACTGTGGAGAATATTCTGTCCATTGCGTAGATCAGAGTAGGGGTTCAATTTACTACATGCATTGTCCTTGGTTAGTGCAACAGTTTGAGTAGACACCCCTGGGCCCCGATCCACCTGTCAGGGTGTTCTTCTTGTAGGTTTCTAGGACCCTCTGGGTCCTTCTATTTCCCCATCTCATATATTTGTCTTACTTAGAGTCCCAGTGAGATGTCCTCACATCTGTCCCAATCCCTGGTAACTGAAGACTTTCATGGGACAAACTATTTGGGCCAATGCCCAATTATAAGTGAGTGGTTGAGAAGCACTTTAAGAAATGTTCAGTGTCCTTAGTCACCAGTTAAACGCAAATCAAAATGACTCTGAGGTTCTACCTTACACCCATCAGAATGGCTAAGGTAAAAAAAAATACCCAAATGACAGCACATCCTGGCAAGGATGAGGAGCAAGGTGGAACATACCTTCATTGTTTGTGGTTTGTAAAACCACTTTGCAAATCAATCTGGTAGTTCCTTAGAAAATTGAGGATCTATCTACCTCAAGTCCCAGCTGTAACACCTCTGGCATATACCCAATAGATTCTCCACCATACCACAATGATACTTGCTCAACATGATTATAGCATCTTTAAATAATAGCTAGAAAGTAGAAGCAACACAAATAAAATCAGCACAGAATGTTAGCAGATAATTGAAGAACTGTCTCAATTCAAAAATTGTTCTGTAAAATAAAAAAATGAAGGCGTATTTTCAAACTCATTTTTTTCAAACCAATATTACCCTCCTATCAAAATGATATATAACCACAAAAATAAAATAAAATCATAGGCCAATATTTCTGATGAACATATATGAAAAAATGTTCAATAAAATACTTGTATATAAAAACTTACTGATTTTGCTATTTGATTCTCTATACTGTCATCTTGCTGAAACTATTTATTGTTTCCAGAAGTTTTCTTGTAGAATTTTTAGAATCTTTAATGTATAACATCATTTCATCTGCTAATAGGGATAATGTGACTTCTTCTTTTCCTATTTGTGTCCATTGAATTTTATCCTCCTGTGGTACTCCACCAGCTCATGCTTGAAACAAAATGTTGTAAAAGACTGAGGATAATAGAAACCCTTCTCTTGTTACTGACTCCAGTCACATTATTTCAAGTGCATCTCCACTTTGGATGATATTGGCTGGTAAGAAAAAAATGGAGATGGAAAATATCATTTGGAGTGAGTTATCCCAGACGCAGAACAACAAACATCCCATGTTTTCTCTCATTTATGGATGTTATCTATGAAACTTCAGATATGCATTTGTTTTATTTAGAATACACAGAGAAGCAGGAAATTAGTATTGGGTCTTGGGGAAGGTCTTTTATATTAGAGGAAATAGAATGAAGTTGTATAAAGTCTTAAAGAAGAAGAGTAAAAAATGAAGTTTTAAATTGGGATGGGGAGTTGAGGAAAGGCCCGGGCAGGAAAGATAAACAGAATTAAAGAAAGTTACCCTATAATGGGTTAACGATACCTTTAGACACAAACTCTTCTAGAAAATAGCAATAGAAGTCCAGTGAAATACAAAGGGTTGCATAGTTTTAATTATTTTTATTGATAATAGATTTTTCTTAATACAACATACTATGTTGTATGACTCCCCTCCCACAATCCTTCCAGATCCTTCCCAGCTCCTTGCCCACCCAAATCCCCAACCTTTCTTTCATACTCTCTCTAGAAAAACAAATAAACATCTAAAAAGAATAACAATAAGATAAAATGAAAATGAGTCATACAGAATAGAACAAAACAGATATAGACAGCCAAAGAAAAGGCACAAAACGACATACAGATGCAGAGACATAAATATTTACACACAGAGAGAAATATCATAAAAAGACAAATTCAGAAATTATGTTATATAATAAAAGATATGTAAGGAAAAAGAAAACGAAACAAAAGCAACTTCAGGACTGAAATTAATAAAGTAGAAATAAAGAGAACAATATGAAGAATCAGTGAAACTAAGATCTGGTTCTTTGAGAAAATCAACAAGATAGACAAGCCCCTAGCCAAACTATATAAAAAGCAGAGAGACTTTACACAAATTAGCAAAATCAAAAATTAAAAGAGTGATAAAACAACAAACACTGGGGAAATCCAAAGAATCATTATGTCTTACTTCAAAAGCCTGTATTCAACAAAATTGAAAATCTAAAGGAAATGGATGAAATTCTTGATAGATTTTGCTTACCCAGGTTAAATCAAGATCAGGTAAACAGATTAAGCAGACCTACGACCCGTAAAGAAATAGAAGCAGAAATCAAAAGTCTCTCTGCAAAAATAAATAAATAAATAAATAAATAAATAAATAAATAAATAAATAAATAAGTAAAGCAAGCAAGCCAGCCCAGGGCCAGATTGTTTTAACACAGAATTCTACCCGACAATCAAAGAAGAGCTAATACCAATACTCCTCAAGCTATTCCACAAAATAAAAACAGAAGGAACATTGCCAAACTCATTCTATGAGGCCACAGTCACCCTGATACCTAAAAAATACAAAGACTCAACAAAGAAAGGGAATTTCATACCAGTTTCGCTCTGGAACATTGATGCAAAAATAATAAAATACACACTGAACCGAAGAACACATAAAATACATCATCCACCAGGAGCAGGTAGACTTCATCTGGTGGCATGAAGGGATGGTTCGACAAGTGAAAATACATCACTGTAATCCATCTTATAAACAAACAAAAAATAGCACATGGCCATCTCTTTAGATGCTGAAATAGCCTTTAACAAAATCCAACACCCCTTCATGATAAAAATCTTGGAGAGATCAGGGATACAAGGCCCATACCTAAACATAATAAAGCCTATATAATGCAGTCTGATAGTCAACGTCAAATTAAATGGACAGTAACTCAAAGCAGTCCCACTAAAATCCAGGACAAAACAAGGCTGTGCACTCTCTCCATGGCTCTTCAATATAGTACTAGAAGTCCCAAGTAGAACAATAAGACAACTAAAAGAGATCAAGGGAATACAAATTGGAAAGAAAGGAATCAATTTCTCACTATTTGTAGATGATATGATAGTATACATAAGTGACCTAAAAAATTCTGCCAGAGGACTCCAGCTAATAATCACCTTTAACAATGTGGCAAGATACAAGATTAATTTTAAAAAATCAGTAGCCCTCCTGTATACAAATGTCAAACAGGCTGAGAAAGAAATTAGGGAAACTCTACCTTTTACAATAGCCACAAATAATATAAGTATCTTGCAAGTCAAAGACTTGTATGACCAGAACATCCAGTCTCTGAAAAAGAAACTGAAGAATATATCAGAGTATGGAAAGATCTCTTATGCTCATGGATCAGTAAGATTAACATAGTGAGAATGGTTATCTCACCAAAAGCAACCTAAGATTCAATGCAATCCTTATTAAAATACCAACACAGTTTTTACAGACTTTGAATTCTAAACTTCATATAGAAAAACAAAAAATCTAGAATGTATAAAGCAGTTCTATAAAATAATATAGCTTTTGGAGGTATCTCCATCCCTGACTTTAAGCTATACCACAGAGTAATAATTGTAAAAACTTCATGGTACTGCCATAGAAATAAATTGATTCATCAGTGGAATTAAAATGAAGGCACAGAAGTAAACCCACACACCTATGGACTCCTGGTTTTTGACAAAGAAGCCAAAAATTACAATGGAAAAAATACAGCATCTTCAACAAGTGGTGCTGGTCTAACTGGATGTCTACATGTAAAAAGGTGGAAATAGATCCATATTTATAGACAACTTCTGGAATAGAACACCAACAACTTGGGCCCTCAGATCAGTGATTAATAAATGGAACATCTTGAAGCTAAAATGCTTCTGTAAGACAAGGGACACTGTCAATAGAATGAAATGGCAGTTTGTAGATTGAGAAAATATCTTCACCAATCCAGAATCTGACAAAGGGCTAATATCCAAAACATATATACATAGAACTGAAAATATTGAACACCATTTAAATGATCGTTTCTTTAAGATGTCAGGGAAATTCAAATCAAAATCACTCTAAGATTCTGTCTTACACCTCTCAGAATAGCTAAAATAAAAAACTCAAGTGGCAGCACATTCTGTCAAGGCTATGGAGAAAGGGGAACACTCCTCCATTACTGATAGGTATGCAAACTTGGACAACAACTTTGAAAATCAATCTGATGTTTTCTCACAAACTTAGCAACTGCTCTACCTCAAGACCCAGCTATACCACTCCTGGGCATACAACCAAAAGATACTCTACCATACTACAAGGACATTTGCTCGATATGTTTGTAGCAGCTTTATTTGGAATAGCCAGACTCTGGAAACAACCTAGATATCCCCCAACCAAAGAATGGATAAAGAACCTGGGGTCCATTTACAGAATGGCATACTACTTATCCATCAAAAACAAGGAAATCGTGAAATTTGCAGGCAATTTGATGGAACTAGAAAAGATCATCTTGAGTTAGGTAACAAAGACCTAGAATGACACTCATAGTATGTATTCACTTAAAAGCAGAATTTAACTATTTAGTACAGGATGAACATATCACAATTCACAGACCCAAAGAAGATAATTAACAAGAAGGACACAAGGGAGGATGCTTACATCTCACTTAGAATGGGAAATAGAATAGACAGAAGTAGTGGTTGAAGGAAGGAAAGAAGGTCAGAAAGGAAATGTAGAGAAAAATAAGGGAGGAGATCAGACTGGGAAGAGATGGCGTGAGAGGACAGAAGGCTGGAAGAGAAAAGAGAAAGTATGGCTATGGCCATTGCTGTGACAAGCTTAAGACCCATGTCAAAGCAGAGTTTCTGCTAATTATCCTGAAATAATCACCATTACAACTTGTGATATAACTTCTGAATTAGACCCTACATACTTCAAGAATGTAGCATACTTTCTTCTTCTTCTTCTTCTTCTTCTTCTTCTTTTTCTTCTTCTTCTTCTTCTTCTTCTTCTTCTTCTTCTTCTTCTTCTTCTTCTTCTTCTTCTTCTTCTTCTTCTTCTTCTTTTCAGTTGAATTCAGATTCCACTCTCCCCTTGTTATACTCTAGTCATTTGGAACCCAGAAAGATCGTCTTAAGATTGTATGCTCCTCTTGTGCCTAACCCATTTCATTTTCCCCATCCTTTCTCCCTAAGCTTTACTTTCTCGCCGGCATTTGTCACAGTAAACTTTAGAGTATAGTTATGTGTTGTAGCCTTGTCTGAATTTTACCAATAGAACTCAAGCGCTCAGTGATCACTATGGTTTTTATCTCTCATCATCACCAGTGCCTAGAATGGGACTTCGTCTGCAGAAAGGGATCAGTACCAATTTGTTAGTAAAATCAAAGTTTTAGCGGCAGCTCCAAGCAAAGGGCCTGGTGCACAAACATTGTATGTACTCAATAAATTATTTCAATAAAAAATTTACTTTCTACAAAATATTTTTTCTTCTCAGACAAGACAATAACTTGCCTTATTCATCACCCATTCCTCCACATCTTTATCAAACTTGGTCTGTGTGACAGTGTACATGAAGCTCTACATTAATCTATGCCATGGAAGATCTTAAATACATCACTCATAGTTAAGCAAAATTTTAGATTAGACAAGTAATGTCTTTTACTTTTGAACACTAAACTATAGAATGCTATCAAAGCTATCTTATTTCATAAGGAATTCATAAGTCCTTTGTCCTTTGCTCTCAATTAATGAGCAAATATATGAAATCTCCTTTTCCCAGTAATTTATTTCCAAGGAAATAGTTCTTTTTTGATCAAGATACTATTACTAAATTAGAAAAATTAGTAGTTAAAAAAGGTGTCTTATTCAGCAAGAAAATATCTATCCAGTTGTTTAATAAATCATTATATTAATCAAAGTAACACAGAAATCATATTATCTCATGTACTTAATGTTTTTTCATATTTTAGTTTCTTTGTTTTAATTTTAGATTTATAGTTTTCAGGATTATGAACATATATTATAGTCATAATTCATGAAAATTATAAGCACAATGACATAAACAGAATTCTCAGATAGAAGCAGGAATTTCCTAACATCAAAACTTGGCAGGTCATGGCCCAGACTCGTAAAGGAGTCTCATTTATCTTCCTAAATCTTAAACCTTGGATAACTTATAGAGGTATCCTTAACTCACCAGCCATGTTTGTAGTCTATTCTGAAAAATTTAGGGTTTAAAGTTTCAAGGCCTAGGAAACTATCCCTTATGTTCCAAGTAGCGGAGATAGACAACCTTCCAACACCCTAAAAGCCAGTTAGCAAAGTTGAGTATCTCTAGCGTTGTGTAGAATTCAGTAAGACATACTGCACAAGCTCAGTTCAAGGGCTGAGCATCTTGAAGTGCCCACATGTATCTCACAGTTGCCCAGCCTTAGAGCTTCTAAACAGGATGTACCATGATTGAGCACAGAAGAAAGCAACATCTGGAGGACAGAGTGACAAGGATACTGACTTTCCATTATTTGGGCTGATTCTGAAAATTCCTTTGGTTTATTGTTCTTTACAGAACAGGAAGGGCAAATTTTAAAGTAGTCACAACTTGCTGTGTTATCCTAGCCAAGATTCACTGAAAAAAAAATATGTTGTCGTTTCTTGAAACAGACTATTTGGTGAAAAGAGCCTGGTGCTGAATTGCATTTTTCCTGCCAAATAACAGACAAACTCAACAGACTGTTTATCTTATGCTGTGGTATAATTGTGTAATTAATGTCAAATTGCATAAAACTGTTCCAACAATTCTCCTAATAGACCATTCCAGGAAGAAGAAGGTATAAAAAATAATTAAAACACACACGGAGAGAACTTCTAATTTAAACATCCGTTTTTTATCAATAAATGTCTGCTTACCTGTCAGCTGTCTTCAGAAAGGCCATGTAGCATGTTATTAAATCTAAAAGGGCTATTTTCAAAATTTCCCATCCTTAGTGTAAAACATGTAAAACTACTTACTTCTGTGAATTTGCCACAGGCAAACAATGTGACCTATTGGCACCAGAATGGGACTAGAAACCGTCACCTCCAAGATAACAGAAATGAAACATCTGGAGGAGATCCAGTACCCACAGATGGAATGATAGTGTGGGGTGCTACTAAGAATGTCTCATGTGGTTTTAATAAAAAGGACAAATATCCTCGATTCTGATTCTCCTCATAAATTCCTTTAGTCAGCTCCAATGCCATATAGACAGCATGTTCAATATCTAAGAACATCCATTTTACTCTAATTAAAATAGCATTGTTCACTATGTTTTGCTTTTCTAATCCAAAAAAAATGTGAAAATAACCCATTATCAGTGTGCTTGTCTGAAACAACTGTCACCATGCTGACAGATAAATGAGTGAAAATCACTCAGTCTAAATAGAAAGCCACTGTTTCCTTTAAAGGGGTGAAATTTTGTTTTAAACTAAATCTAAATAATGAAAATATGAAAAAATCTTAAAACTAAAGGAAAAATTCCTATTCCTGTAGTATCCATTTATTTCAAGTAATCATCACAAAGTTCTCAGTCCTTGGTTTTCCCATCTTTGTACTAGACAATTTGGACTTTGTATTTATACCTTGCACAGAGCTTTACAAGATTTTTCTTTTAATGGTGTCAATATTCATTTTTCTTATCTGCAGATATCAGAGAGCTAGATAGCACTACTTTAAACAGAGGAACCCAACTTGTTAGCCTAACCAGAGTAACACACCAAGGATGGCCTTGGAACTTTAATTATCTACAATCAACGAAAACACTGAAGTCAATAAATTAATACCTACGACTGGATGCTATGATGCTCTATATTTCCTTATAATTTTAGCATACATAGTCTGATGTTTTTCACTGGCTTTAAACTGTTCCATCCTAGGGATGCACTCAGTGGTAATGTCAATATTTTCATCATAACTTACCTATTTGCTGTCTTAACTAGTCATGTGGGGAAATGTTTGTTTACTCATTAAATGTGAAATTTTATTATAAAATTTTTGAAACCTTTTACTAAAATTCTATTATCTCTCAACTATTTCTGTGAGAACACAAGATAAAAAAGACATACCATATTAAGTAATTTAATGTTGCATTATAAAATGGTTTTAAAATAATTTTTCAATGTTTTTGTGTCCAATATTCCAGGAAAACCTTAAGTCAATTAATTTAAATCATACATACTGAGTAGCATCCATTACACAAAGTAAAATTATTACAGCTCTTAAATTATAGGATATTGTCCATTCTTTCCCAATTTCTCATTTATGAATTTCTTTCCTATTACATCTGAAGAAAATAGGGAGAAAGAGTTTCATCTTTAAGGATCTTAGAGGCAGAACAAAAATAATTTAAGTAAACTTCAGTGAGTATAAATCATAAAACAAAACAGAAGAGAGCAGTTATATCCTAGCCCGTGAGCACAGAATGGAAGCCATCACTGATACCAGCATGCTAGTCTGTGCCAGGTGAAGATGTAGATGCTTCTGAGACAAGTATTTGGACATTCCAGAAACTGAAAGAAACTATAATGAGATTAATACATTGACAAAGCTGTCAGAACAGTACAACTGAGCACCAAAATTCACTCTGCCTTCTTTCTGGGCACTCAGCCACACTACATTTTCCAGTTTCTCATCTTTGTATTTTGTCATGCCACATAGCTATTTTCCACCAATACTGTATGAGAAAAGGATACGTGTCAATTCTGAACCAAGCCCTTCCCTTTCTTACCCTCTTGGCAACTGAACACCAAGAAGTCAATGATCCTACACAACTTCTGAACCAGGAGATGAGAAGAAATCAAGTTCCCGGGGGCACTCTCAGAAGACCTGATAACCAGAATTCCTCTGTGAAGTACTATTTAAAGGAAATGTGCATATGTACTCTGAATCTTTAATCATTTTGCCTAGCTAACCAACATAGGAGTATATTGGGGTATGACTTGTAGACCTGAATTGTATCTTTCTCTAAAGATTGATAAGAGCCACTGTGGGACTTTGTACTGAGGTTAGTGCTGTGATCACAGAACTAGTTATTTTCAATTAGTGTATCTTTCACAGAGGAACAAGCATTGCTGTGATTAGCATAGGTTATATTCTTTAGATTCCTACTTCACTTACATAAGAACTAATGTGTGGTATGTTTTCCTCAAATTATTTTGGTAAATGCCAGTCAACACTTGTGATGGATATAAATACCTTAAGAAAAAGGATATAATAGATCATCTTTTCCAAATCCTTTACACAGAAAAGGGACGTTAAAGTAGTCTGTTGCTTAGCCACTGTCCTGTGATTCTAACAACAGAGAGTGAGATCAGGGACCACAGTGAGGTCTGTTGATCAAATTCCAAGTTAAATTGCTTCAACCTCTGAGCTGGAAACAAACTGTTTTACTCCAAGGAGTAAGGATCATCGAATAAAAATATCTGGTTATGTTCTTGAAGCAAATGAGCTATCAAACTATCCAAAGGGACAACCAGACAGTAGAAACTTAAGAATATACTCTCAGTAAAATAAGCCAACCTGAAAAAGTACTACATAGAGTGATGACAACTCTGGTTCCTTATGGAAAAGACATAGCTATGGATCCTGGAAAGATCCGTGGCTACCAGGGCCTGAGGTGAGAAGCAAGAGTTGAAAGGAGAAAAAACTTTTAGGGCAGATAAACTACTTTCTGTGATGCTATAATGTTGGCTAAATTTGTTTGAAATGTATAGCATGTCCAGGACCAAGTGTAAATTCCAACTTAATTGATGACTCTGAGGAGTAATGCTTTGCCCATGTTCCAATTTAAAGGAAAATTATAATTTCTACAGAGGACACAGTATGTATGTGCACATGGGGCAAGATACAGGAAATCTCCCATGAACTTAAAACTGCAATATGGTGCTAGTCTGGATGTCTATATGTAGAAGATACAGGTAAACCATACTTATCACCATGCACAAAACTCAAGTCCAAGGGGATTAAAAGCCTTAACATAAAACCATAAGTACTATGTCTGTTAGAAGAAAAAATGGGGAAGAGTCTTGAACTCATTGGCTAGGAGACAACTTCTTGAACAGAACACTAACAGCCCAGGTGGGACCTCATGACACTGAGAAGCTTTGGAAGGCAGAAGACACTGTCAACAGAACAAAATGGCAGCCTACAGACTGGGAAAAGATCTTCACCAACCCTAAATCTAACAAAGGGCTAATATCCAAAAATATATAAAGAATTCAATAAATTAAACACATCTAGTTAGACCAGCGCCATTTGTTGAAGATGCTATCCTTTTTCAATTTAATAGATTTGCCTTCTTTGTCAAAAAGCAAGTGTCCACAAGTGAGTGAATTTATTTCTTGGTCGTTGATTTGATTCCATTGATCAACCAGCCTCTTGCTATGCCAGTACAATGCTGTTGTAATTATTGTTGCTCTATAGTACAGCTTGAGATCAGGGATGGAGTTTCCTTTGGAGGATCTTTTACTGTAGAGGATTGCTTAAGCTATTCTGGGTTTGTTGTTGTTTTATATGAAGTTGAGAACTGATCTTTCAAAATCCTTAAAAATTGTGTAGGCAGTTTGAAAGGGATTGCATTGAATCTGAATCTGTAAATTGCTTTTGTTAAGATGGCCATTTTTACTATGTTAATTCTCCTGATCCATGAACAAGGGAGATCCTTCCATCTTCTGATATCATCTTCAATTTCCTTCTTCAGAGACTTGAAATTTTTTTTTCATACAAGTCTTTCATTTGTTTAGTTAGAGTTACAGCTAGATACTTTATATTGTTTGTGGCTATCATGAAGGGTGTAGCGTCCCTAATTTCTTTCTCAGCATGATTGTAATTTGTATACAGGAGGGCTACTGACTTTTTTGAGTTGATTTTGTATCCAGCCACTTGGCTGAAGGTGTTTATCAGTTGTAGGATTTCTCTGGTAGAATTTTGGGGATCACTTATGTGCACTATCTTATCATATGCAAATAAGATAATTCTACATCCTCCTTTCCGATGTGGAACCTCTTGATCTCCTTTTGTTGTCTTATTGCACTAGGTAGTACTTCTAATTCTGTATTGAAGAGATACGTAAAGAGTAGGCAGCTTTGTCTAGTCCTGATATTAGTGGAATTTAGTGAGTATCTCTTCATTTAATTTGATGTTGGCTATTTTCTTGTTGTATACAGTCTTTATTATATTTAGGTATGTGCCTTGTATCCCTAATCTCTCCAAGACTTTAAACATGAATGGGTGTTGGAGTTTGTCAAATACTTTTTCAGCATCTATGGAGATAATCATGTAGTTTTTTTCTCTTTCAGGTTGTTCATATGGTAGATTACATTGGTAGATTTCCATATATTGAATGATCTCTGCATGCCTACGATGAAGCCTATTTAGTCATGGTGGACGATATCTTTGATGTGTTCTTTGATTTGGTTTGTGAGTATTTTACTGAATATTTTTGCATCAAAGTTGATAAGAGAAATTGGTCCAAAATTCTCTTTCTTTGTTGTGTCTTTGTGTGGGTTAGATATCAAAATGACTGTGGCCTCATAGAATGAGTTTGGTAATGTTCCATCCATTTCTATTATGTGGAGTAGTTTTGTTTTGTTTTTGGCAGGGGTAGACTTTTGATGACTGCTTCTATTTCTGTAGGAGAAATAGTACGATTTAATTTGTTTGTGTGATTTTGATTCAAATTTTGCAAGTGAAATCTATCAAGAAAATTATCCATTTCCTATAGGTTTTCAAAGTTTGTGGCATATAGACTTTTGAAGTAAGACCTAATGATTCTTTGCATCTCTTCGGTGTCTGTTGTTATGTCTCCCTTTTCATTTCTGATTTTGTTGATCTGGATACTGTCTCTCTTCCTTTTAGTTAGTTTTGCGAATGGTTTGTCTATCTTTTGATTTTCTTGAAGAACAAGCTCTTGGTTTTGTTGATTCTCTGAACTGTTCACTTTGTTTCCAATTTATTGATTTCATCCCTGAGTTTGATTATTTCCAGCCATCTACTCCTCTTGGGTGTTTCTGCTTCTTTTTTCCCCCAGAAAGCCTCCAAATGTGTCATTAAGCTGCCCATGTGAGATGTTTCCAATCTCTTTATGACGGCACTTATTGCTATGAACTTTCCTCTTAGCACTGCTTTCAATGTGTCCCATAAATTTGGACTAAAACTTCAATAACAAGAGAAATAACAAAAAGCCTACACACAGAGAGAAACTGAACAACTCTTTACTTAATGACAACTGGGTCAGTGAAAAAAGAAAAAAAGAAATCAGGGAAGCCCTAACATTCAATGAAAATGAAGGTAGAACTCTTACTTTTAAAATTAGATTTATGGTAATTTTATGCAAGGTATTTTAACCATCTTTACCTCTGTCCCCCAACTCTACCAATATTTATTTCAACTCCCTACTTAGCTAAGAAAGCAGACAAAGTAAGACACTATAGAACTCTCATCCCTGAATAAAACCATAAGCTAATATGGGCACATTTCAGCACTAACATCGAGTTTAATACATTGAAAAACTATCTTTGTTGTTAGTCGAAAATTAGGGATTAGTAGAAACAACATAAAAACTAGCCAGAGTAGTTGTACTTATTTTTGTTTTCTTAATCCTATAAACATAAAAGCATAATTCCTCAGATATTGTAAATAATAATCTATCTATAATATGGCCAAGAATCAGTGTTTTTATATGATTACAGTGCATAAATATTTTCAAAACATACTTTAAACAAAGCAATGGAGTCTTTGAGCATAGATGGTAGTTCAAGGAATACTGCATAACTCTCCATTCTGGAAATGATTTAATCAATGAATACTTTATACATTAGGAACAGCAAATCAACATCCATAATGTGTATGATAGCTAAGTGTCAGATAATGCCAAGTTAAGTAAGAGTAGGGTTATAGTAACTGGGGAAAGATAGAAATCATCTAATGTAAATTTAACCTTAGTTGAAAGAAAAGTTGTCTATGATACACTTCCTCATCTTTAAACACATGATCATAACTTTCTTCATAATTTACATGAGAGTTACATATTTTCAACCCGGGAAATCTTACAGAATACAGCATGTCTAAAACATAGTAGACAGGTAGAAAATGAGGGTTGAGCCCATCGTGGTGGCAATGCCTATCATTTCATCACTCAGAGTGCTGGCACAGGAGGATTGCCTGAATTAAAAGCTAGACAACACAGCAAGAATCCATCTCAAACCAACTAAATAAATAACAAATCATGATGACCTATTTACTACAATGATTATTATCATACATATCATGATTATTATTCCTCATATTATTATTACAATAATCATGAAAGTCAGAGATTCCCATCATTGCCTCAATAAGTCACTTCAGGAATAGTCCAGTGAATGACAATATGAATGCTTAACTGGAGATTCCCTACTCAAAGAGATATTTTCTAACTCTTCATTATGCATTATGTAGAAGAAATAAAGCCTTTCATTTTAACAGAACTAAACTATTTGACATTGTGTTACACAGTAATGACTACAAATTACTTGCTTATTTTCTAAGAAAAAAAATGACTATTTGTAACATCTGTTTTCTGGTATTTCAGCACCTTTTGTTAAGGTTATGTAAAGGTGCTTTTCATTTTCCAACAATGAATGAAAGGTAGCTAACTAAAAAAGGAAATGCTTCCAGCACATGATTTCATGGTGGCCCTGGAGAGCACTACCCTGACTGTGCAGGATAATCTGTTAAAAAAAAAAAAAAGCAGAGGGGGTGGGGTGCTGGTGAAAGGGGCCAAGGGGCTATAGGGCCCTGTGAATCCATGTGGAAAAATGATCAGTGCTGGAGAAGGTTAAATTTTCTGTCCCCGAAGTCTTGCTGTTGTGGCTACAGCCCAAGAAAGTTAATGAAAGAAAGGGGCCCTGACAACTCCCGCTGCTTCCGCAGGAGCTCACCACCTCATTACTGGCCAGATTCTTACAATCCGAAGAATAGAATACTTCTGCCAAGAAAAAGAGTAGGAGTTGGAATGAGAGCCATCCAAGCAAAGCATTGCTGATACTGGGTGAGGATCAAAGTGATATCAAACAAAGAGAACTGGATGTGAAATAGCTGTGCTAAGCACTATGACCGTAGACTAGCCGACTTTCCAAAGCTGGCCTGGAGAGAAGGAAAGGACAGCTAAACCCCATAGTCCTCTCTGACATACGGGAACAAGCAAATGAAGCGACACCATCTGCTCGCTTTCCCAGAAGAGAATGTTTCGACGCCTCATGGTTAGCAAGGCAAACATTTTCAGAAGCATTACTCTAATTACCAATGATTAGAAATGGTCCCTAGAAGTGAAAACCTAACTCACAGCAAGCCTGATTAACAAGCATTTTCTGCACATCCCACGGCATTTTGAGCTGACTTCGGAAGCACTGGCTAGAGACAGTTTCTGCGTTTTTCAAATGGGTCTCTTAAAGATAATAGGCTGCTAGACTTTTCCTCTCTGTTCCTCTAAGCATACAAATCCATGATGTGTTTCTTCCTGAAACACAATAGATAATCCCAAGGTCCTTGGAGAACTAACAAACACAGTTTATGTGGCTTCATTTTCATGTGTTTATGACAAAGTGAAGGGGTACAGGCCAACGGTAATTAAACATTGACTTTAAAGTTAATTTATAGTAATATTTTTCATAGAGTTGCATTCCTTCATATATATGTGTGTATAATAGCACATACATTTGTCCTACTATAATCTGTTTCAGGATTAAATCATCATGGTGCCTAATTGAAAAACTGGAGAAGTACAACCTACACTGGAAAACATTAGTAGTAGGAAGGAACTCAGAAAGCTGTTCTGGAGTATCTGATACATCTGACACCGAGCCTTTATGACTCTATGATTATAAATACAATCAGTGAATATATAATCACATTATGATTGAGCATATGCATAATAGAAACTGTTATATATGAGAATCAAAATACACATAAGAACGCTTCTAATATCATTAACCAAACTAGGGAGAATATTGCTCATTGTCTGGACAAGTGAAATATGCAGTAGTCTCACTGGACAGTATTCTGCAGCCTGGCAAACTATGGCTTGTAAATTATAACCTAAAGTTTACAACCTACTTTAATATATAGAGATTTATCAGAGTGAAGACATTTTGTTTGTCTAGATATCTGTGTTAGATAGGAAGAGTCAGAGTTGAACAATAATAACAGGAATCATATAATTCAAACCATTACCTATTGTTTAAGAACAATGTCCAACCTTGGGGCTCAGCAGTTAAAAACACTTTCCATAAAAGCCTGACCATCTAATTCCAATACCAGAACTCACATAAAGGCAGAAGGGAGAATAGGCTCCATGAGGTTGTTTTTGGATGTTCACGTACATGGCATATCAATGCCCACACGTCATATTCACACAACAATAAGCAAAATAATAATAATAATTGTTGATCTTACTCTCCAGGAAAATAAAAAGGACTGTGGCTCCACTCAACAACTTGAGTAAGTTCAAAAGTAAAATGTCAAGTCAAAACAGCTTACTGGTTTGATTCCACTCACATGAAGTTCAGTATCAGGCAGAATTAATATATGGTGGCAGACACTAGCAAATGGTTTTGTTGTTGTTGTTTTTTTTTCTCCATCAGATGACCTGTATATTGGAGAAAGTGTAACACTGATAGTGCCTACTATTAGTAGGTTGATATCAACCTGTGTCCTAAATGTGGTCCATATATGAGTAAGAGAGAGTAACAGTCCTCTTAATTATAATGAAGTGTCTGTTTTAAGCTCTTCCGATTAGTTTTTCCTTAAAGTATATTTTATTTTATTGTTTTATTTATTTATTATAGAAAATCTATTCTGCTCTCATACAATACATCTGACCACAGTGTCCCGTCGCTGCACTCCTCCCAGTTCCGTTCCACCTCCCCTCTCCCCCAAATCCACACCCCCTCCAGAAGTCTATTTTATATGATATTTGAGTGGTGAAAACTTTTAGCTTCCTGGACCCACTTGATTGGAGTACTTTTTATATACCTATTTACCCTAAGGCAATGCCCATCTTTAAAATTACATTTCTTGTAAACAGGTTTTGTTTCTTGATTCATTCAGTCAGCCTGTGCTCTTTTTTTTTTTTTACTTAAGAATTGAGGTCATTAATATTTAATGTTATTACTTAAATGTATGTATTAATTGCAATCACTGTCTTGTTGTTAGCGTTCTCGGTGGTATTTTGTGTTTTTAATAATTATGTATTTATATTCATATCCATTGCCTCCTGGTTATGTTTATCTCTCACTTCAGACCCAAATATTGATTCATGTATTTTCTTCAGGTTTGCTTTTTTAGATATAATTTTTTTGGCTGCTTACATTGTAGAAAATGTTCTTTCTCCAACTATGGCAGAAAATTTTGCTGGATATATCTATCTAGGTTGATAGTTCTCTTCTTTGAGGACTTTGAATGCATCTCTCAAGGCCCTGCTGGATTTCAAGGTTTCTGTTGAGAAATCAGTTGCTATATTGGTGGGTTCTCCTTTGTATATGACTTGAGATTTGCTCTTGTAATTTTCAATACAGTTTGTGTTGTCGTTGTTGTATATACTTACTGCTTTACAATTGATATGATCTGGGGATTTTCTTACTAGCCATGTGTGTCTACATTATGTTCTTTGTGTTTCTTGCATTTGAGTAGGTATAATTTTCTTCAGCCTGGGGAGTTTCTCTTTTATAACTATGTTAAAAATATGATCTACTAAATTGACTTGTTCTATTTCTCTCTCATATATTCCAATAATTGGAAGGTTTAGTATTTTCCTTATGATCCACATTTCCTGTATGTTATTTGTTCTTCTCTCTCTCTCTCTCTCTCTCTCTCTCTCTCTCTCTCTCTCTCTCTCTCTCTCTCTCTCTCTCTCTCTCTCTCCCCGTGTGTGTGTGTGTGTGTGTGTGTGTGTATGTTTGTATTTTATATTCTTTGTTCATTTATTCTAAATCTCTACTTTATCTTCAAGTCTTAATAGTCAGTTTTCTTCTTAATTCATTCTACTTGTAAGGTTTTCTTTTGAGTTTTCTACTTGGTTGTGCTTTTAAATTACATATTCATTTTAGTTTAAGTCCCATTAAATATTTCTATTTCTTTATTTAATTCCAATTTCAAATTCTAGGTTGTCTCTCTTATTTCCATCAGCCTTAATATTTGACACAAACGTAAAAACACACACTCAATAAAAGAAAAGAACAAATTCAAAAAATAGTGTTGGGAAAACTGGAGAAGAATGAAGTTAAAACCATCTGTACCAACTTGCACAAAAAACTAACTTTAAATGCATCAAAGTCATAACTGTGAAATACAAAATACCAAAATAGCTAGAATAAAATATAGGCCATATCCTACATGAACTAGATACAGAAAAAAGAGTTTTCAAACAGGACTGTATTAGCCCAAGAATTAAGGCCAATAATTGACAACTGGTACTTTAAAAAAAACCCTAAAATTCTTCTGCACAGCTAAAGAAACAATCAATTGGATAAAAAGGATACTCTTAGAATGGGAGATAATTTGTGCCAGATATATATTCATCTGACAAAGGATTAATATCTAGAATATATAAAGAAATTGAGAAGCAGAATCAAAAATCAAATGCGCTATTTTTAAAAGGACCTGGAACCTGAACTGATTTTTTTCAAAAGAAAAAATAAAAATGGCTAAAAGTATCTCCAAACATGTTCATCACCTCTACCACCTAGAGTAATGCAAATCAAACAACTTTGAGAGGTCACCTCACCTCAGTCAGAATAGCAATCCTGACAATAAATACTAATGGGGATGTGGAAAAGGAGAGCCCTCGTTTACTTTTCGTTGGAATTTTAAGTTGATCTAGCCACTCTGGAAATCAGTGTTGAAAATTCACAAAAAATCTGTCCATCAGCTACGTCTGAACAGGAGGTCTAGGTTCTCTGCTTGCAACGTCCTTGGTTGGTGCATCAGTTTGAGCAGACTGTAAAGATTTAGCCAAAGGACAGACTATTCTCCATGGTTGTCAGGAGAATAGGGCCTGCTTCTGACACATACTTTGTGCCCCCAATTTGACCACTTCCTCTTGGTGGCGAGGCCAGGTGCACATATGAAGGAAGGCGAAGCTGGCTATCTGGATGAGACCTGATAGGCTGTGGTCATATGGTGGGGTAGAAGGTCCCCTTCTGTCAGGAGTCTATTGGAGGGGAATAAGACGGAAGAGGAAGATAAGGGTGGGGCGTCAGGATAAGTGGGAGTGGGCAACAATTGGAATGTAGTGTGAATAAATTAAAATAAACAAATGTTTTAAAAAGAGAAAAAGAAAATTCTCAAAAAGCTAAAAATAAATCTACCATGTGACCCAACTATATCTCTCCTTGGCATATGCCCAAAGGACTTGACATACCACTCCACAGATACTTGCTCAGGCATGTTGACTGCTGCTCTATTCATGATAGCTGGAAATGGAAACAACCTAAAAAGTATTTAAATGATGAATGGATGATGAAAATGGGAACATACATGCTATGGAAAACCATTCAGTCAGCTTGAAGAAATGAAATCATAGCATTTGCAGGCAAATGGTTGGAATTAGAAAATATAGGACTGAGTGAGGGAAACTAGACCCAGACAGACAAATATCACATGTTCTTTTTCGGCAGAGGATCCTAGCTTCAAATCACCACACATGATCACACATGATTACATATCTGGAGTAAATGAAGACATTAGGAGGACAAAAGTTACCATTGTGAGGATGAAGGATCAAAAGCAAGAGATAGAGAGAGAGAGAGACAGAGAGAGAGAGACAGAGAGAGACAGAGAGAGGGACAGAGAGAGAGAGAGAGAGAGAGAGAGAGAGAGAGAGAGAGAGAGAGAGAGAGAGAGAGAGAGAGAAGCAAGGTACAAGTGCTCTGAAGGGGAAATGAGGTAAAAATGGAGAACTCTCCTTAAGGAGAGGGAAGAAAAATAAATATAGAAAAGGGAAGGGGAAGGGTAAAATAACAGTATAGAGGTATGAAAATGTCATAAAGAATCATGCTATTAAACATAGTATAATCATACTATTATGCATATCCAATATTATGCATAGGTGTCCAAATAAACATTTTCATGAAAAGTTTTCTTTTCAGCTGACTTAGCTTTCTCCAAGAGCCAAAGAGCTTCTTTAAAAAAAAAATACCCTAACACCAGGTCTGAAAGGCCCTCCTTTGATTTGTTTGTCAAAAATATAATAAGCTATTGCTATATATCCCTAGGATGCCCCTTCAGAGGTAGAAGGTGGGTCTCTATGGATAGAGACCATATACTTTGATATAGGATTCAGAGACCCTGTGATGGAAGGCAACTATAAAAGCTTGCAAAAGATAGGTAGGCAACTAACAGCCCTGCCTAGCAAGATCACCTATGAACCGCAAAAAAGAAACAGCATAACAGACTAACCTTTACAGTGTACTAGTGGTGGTTCCCTGGCTGGTAACCAACATTTTTCTCACTGGATTTAAGATTCAGTAAACAAAAGGAAAAAAATCATCTCTGTTACTGGAAACCTAGCCAACTACCCAGAACCTACAACTGCAACTTTACTAAAAAAATAAAAATAAAAATAATCTCTAAATAAATTCTAAATTTTGTCTTTATATATGTAAGTGTAGTTGTTATTCCTCATCAAGAAAACTTTTCTTTGTAACAGACGGAGAACATTACAGAAGATTCCAGACAATCAAAATGCATTTATGGAACCCAGGCACAATGGCTATAGCTACAACACAACTGGTGTAGACTCTGGGATCACTACAAAAGAGAGAGTGGAAAGACTGTAAGAGCCAGAGGAACAGGGAGTTTACTGTATGATTTTGTCTTGTAGGAACATTCAGATGTACACCCAGAAAGTCTCACCAACATGAATGCCTAAACAAAGCCTGAAGAAGGACAGCATCAATCCACAAGCTAACATGGAGAATCGGAGTACGGACATGGTGGTTCAAAAAGGTCAAGAGGCCTCAATTCTATACAAAGAACTGAAGGCAAATAAGGAAAGCTGAGAGCTACAGTAATAATATACTGCAGGAAGGAGCCCACTGTGTGGTGATCCAAAACCAAATAGTTTTGAGAGCATGTATGTGCATGTAACTTCGTACAGACTAGTCAGATGAACAGACTGTATTTATGTATTTAGGAATGCATATGTAATATATATATATTAGGGACATGTATACATATCCCTAAATTATATTTATAGCCCTAAATTTATATAGAATTATATATAATCATATCAGAAAAGCAGTTGCCAGTTACAGACACATCTATAGTAGTGCAAATTTAATAGCTTTTGAATTATTTATGTTTTTAAATATATTTACGATTAATGTAATTTTACATTTTCAAAACTTGGAATGAAAAGTTTAATAACATTTTCTGCCCTTGAAATTCTATGAATTCTAAAATAAGGTATTTTGACACTAGGTTATACAGATTAGTCAATGGATAAACAAAGAACTGAACTAAATGATTGCTCAGTCTGAAATAAAAATTGGCCATATATTTGTTTAGAAAAATTTAGGACAGACAGAATATCCCAAGTACTTCTTTGACATGCCCTGATATAACACACGCATGTCTTTGTGACAATTTCTAAATGCTGCATAATTACAAATTTCACATATTAGTCAAACCCCTTAATATTGAAAACACCTCATTAATTTTCGACTGCATTATGCATATATATATATTGTATCAGAATCCTGTTTTTTCAAAAAATTGTTAAAATTTTCTTAATTATTTTCCTATATCATGAAAAATTTCCATATTCCATGTATCCACATATATTAAAGTATATAAATATACATCTCAATGGACATGCATTTCCACATATATATTTTCTGGAATCCTGCTCTTTCAAAAATGTTTATTTTAAATGATTTCTTCTGTGGCATAACAATATAGTGATCCCAAAAGTTCACCATATACAATATTACAAAAATATTGAAAAAACCTTAAAATGAGAACAAGTATATGTCTATACAGCTGTCCTAGTTGTATATATGAATTGTTTTAGCTCTTACAAATATTATGTCCATTAGCAAAGAAGTGTGTTTGTTTTATTTTCCTCTTCTGGAGGCTTTGAAATCAGTGGGTGTTTCACATTGAGAAAGAGATTTTTTTTCTTAAGAAAATAAAAACATATGTGAGCCAAACCAGTCAACATTTCAATGACATGAATGAAATACAGACATTTAAAACGTATCCATTATGATGACTGTGTAACTGGCTAATCAACTGATTGCTAGTGTTTTAGGTGGTTCTTTTATACATTTTAGAGACTGAAATAACGAAACCTTTGTTTAAGAGGACACTTTAATTGTAAATTGCTTTCTTTGTGTTTTTGGAGTTTCTGAATAGAAACAACAACAACAAAAAAAGAATAAGATAGTTTCTTCACTGCTCAACTGATTAAAAATATTGTTCATAATTATTGATTTTACAAAAACCATTTGTACCTATTATACAAAATCCATATAGCCAAGTAGCCCAAAATGGCAGTTGTTGAAGTGCATTGGGTTTTAACTGAAGGTTCAAATTTTAATATGCTATGAATTACCTTTGGAAGGATTTTTTATATACTTTGGAATGTACTGGATACCACCATAGCCATGTATGCCACCCAAATAGTGGAAGTGCACAGAAGTCACAGATGACATTTCTCATGGAGCACACCTGGAGTACCTGAAGTGATGCTTGTCTAAAGGATGCTCCCATTTATTCCTACTTCCCCAGTGTTTCCAGGTGCCTTCTAGGTATGATTGTATGTTGTCTGCATTCATGGTGCCCTAATAGTACTTGATAATAATAATTTTGATGTTATTAATGCAACATAGAGTAAAAAACTGAAGTATATCCTAAAACTTGAAATCAAGTATATCTGGATGTCTGGTCCAGATAAAGTTTATATTAGTAGATGTATTAAAGGCACTTTTGTGTTTTTAACATCCTAGGGCAGACAGAATTGTGGATCATGTAAGAAAAGCTTCAAGGATGATAAATTCCATCATCATGTACTCATATTTTACTAAACTTAAAATAATGTATATAGTAGAGTCTATGCAACATAAGGATGTGTAATAAAAAATTTTAACAACCTGTTTCCAAATTAAAATATAAATTAATTGGACCTATGATGAACATTGAATATCATGCTTATTGTGACCTTATATCCCACTAAAGTACTTTTTACAGTAACCTCCAACAAGGGGGAAGTAACAGAAATGCATTATAGCTAGGGTTTCTAGGCCCCTGATCTCCAAAATCCCATGAAAATGAGCAGTTTTATTATATAATATGATTATTTTCCTAGCCTCTCCCTCCTACTCATGAAAAGATGAACTAAGAATTGGATATAATAGCCGTGCTGTAAAATGCATTCTAGGGGGAAAAAAACCAAGGTATTGTGCAATGTAAGTTTGAAAATATTTGCCATATCTTCTCAGAATACATTGAAAATCAAATTTTAGTAAGACTAAGACTGGAAGACGTATAGCAGAGCATTAAGATCTATGCAAAAGTTGTAGTTCTCATAAAGAGAAAATGATTTGGCTGTAATACACCAGACATAGAAACATAAGGCAAATTACACTCCAAGCTGTGAGAAAATCCTGAGGGAAGGCCCTTTCTCACCCTGTCCCATATATCAGGAGAATCTTCTGCTCACCTCTGGACTCAGCAGGGCCCTCACTTGTCCATCTCTCCTTTAGGCTTCATCATTTCTCAAAGTACCACAAGAAGACATGGTAAACTATGGTTATTTATTAGCTGTCCAAGATTCTTAGTTATTGATGTTTTATCTTGTATGTACATAATTTTAACAACGTTTGGCTTAGAAATTTTAAAATTTCAGTCACAAACTGAATTTTACCAGGGATAATTCAAATAGTAGTCATGATCACAGCTTCTTTGTGTTAGAGTTCTGATCTGGTCTTGACAGTCTTACTAACATTGGGTCTCATTTATTATTCACTTGCTGAATGCCAGTGGTGCGATGGAGTGGGAAAGACATAGATGGCTTTATCATGGACTTTGAAACTAACATAAGGAGACAGAAAACTGAATGGAAAGATAAATATCTGGTTATGAAAGAAACTATGGTAGTAATTAAACAGGGGACCATTTAACATGCAAAGTACCTGGGATGGAAAGAGAGGGAAGCCATCGGCTAGTCTGGGTAGGGGTTCGAGGTTTACTGCCTATATTTTCCTTGGCTGTTGCCATAGTTTGTGGAGGACCCCAGGGCCCAGACTCGCCTGTAGTTATCCAGGACCCATTGTATCCTTCTATTTCCTCATTCTCCCAGGCTTCTCACACCTAAAGTCTCAATAGGATGTCCTCCCCTCTTACCCACTTTCCTGGTAGGTACAGTTTTTCATGGGGACGTACACCTTGGACTAGTGTCTCGATATAAGTGAGTATATACCATTTGGTTCTTTTTGCTTCTGTGTGAATTCACTCATTATGACAATTTCTAGGACAGGACATTCTCCACTGTTGAGTGGAGAAGGAGATCTGACTTTCACACAAACTCTGGTGCCCCATATTTGAACACGTCCCTTGGATGGAGACGCCTGGTGGCACTCAGAGGAAGGATAATAGGTCACCAAGGAGAGACTTGATACCCTATGAGCATATACAGGGGGAGGAGGTCCCCCTCAGGCACAGACATAGGGGAGGGGAGTAGGGGGGAAGTGGGAGGAAGGGAGGAATGGGAGGATACAAGGGTTGGGATAACAACTGAGATGTAATATGAATAAATAAATAAATAAATAAATAAATAATTTTTTTTTTAAAAAAGGAAAGAGAAGGAAGCATGGCATTAGTTGTAACCTTTCAAATACCATATCTGAAGTGTATAAAAGCGCTGGTTTATGATGAGGAGATTGTCATGGGATGTATTAGCTGAACATTCTTGGGTAGACCAGGCATAGATCTATGCGGTAGACACAGAACTGATTGGGTTTCTTCAGATCTGCTCTCTGCTTGATCTGGGAAAGAAACTACTGCAGCTGCTGTGGAAAACACAGGAGAGCTTGGTGAGAGAACAAACTGCAGAGGGAGGGGGCATAACAAAGATATTATGAAGAGATCTTTAAGCTTAGAATTAAACCTATGATGGAGCTGCTGGCCAATTCTATTTTCTGGTGTGGATAACAAAATTCATCATTCTGACTACTGCATGTGCAGAACAGCTTATAAAGGAAACCATCGTGAAAAGATTATTTGAAAGACATTGAACCTTAGTGACTTTGTGACTACAAATTTGTATATCAGATAACGGTTTAAATTAATGGAGTTTATTTAAGTTTAGAGTTGTATAATCTTTCCTTAAAGAATTCCATACCAAGCCAGAACTGGAGGCACATGCATTTAATCTCAGCACTCAGGAGGCAGAGACAGGTGGATCTCTGTGAGTTTGAGGCCAGCCTGGTCTACAAAGTAACCTTAGGATGAAGAGAAACCCAGTCTTGAAAAACAAAAAAAAAATTTAAAAAGAAAAAGAAAAGAGAAAGAATTCCATACATACTAGAAACTTTACAGCTATTTTTGTCAAATGTTAAGATAAGAAATTATTCAGCAAAAACAAAATGCATTGAGTACACCTTTAATTCACTACTTGCTCCAGAAAATTGTGTTTAATATCAGTGGTTTCTTAAAAAAATTATCATTTCTTATAACAGTATCAAATACTAAAATACTACTTTACATAAATTTTTTCAAAACTATTTGCTGGATCTTATATCTTACTTATATTTTGGAAAACAATTTTTTCTGAGAAACAACAATATAAAAGATCATATAAGCTGTAATGTTCACAGATGTTTGAAATTTAAACACTATTTCTTAGAGTGTAACATACAAAACAATATTTTAGAAGTACTGATATTTCTAAAATTTGCCCTTTCCATTTCTATTGATGTTTCCAAAAATTATATTTTATCAAATTTAGATTAACATAAAAATTTAATGAAACTCTACTATGGGCTGGGGGAGATGGCTCACTAGGTAAGAGCCATAACTGCTCTTCCAGAAGACCTAGGTTCAATTCCCAGAACCCACATGGTAGCTCACAACCATCTGCAGCTCCAGCTCCAGGGTATCAAATACTCTCTTCTGCCCTCCATGGACATTGGACACGTATGTGATACACAGATGACATGGATCAAAATACCCATACAAAATAAAATAAAATAAAATGCAAATTTGAAAAATGAAAGAGTTTTTTAAAACTTAGAGCAAATACCCCAGACTCTCAATGCTGCTAAATTAATTCATCTCAGCTTACTCTGTCTTTTGCCAACAGAATAAAGGAATGACATTTTAGCAGTGTTTTCAGCAACCATATACTTACACTCTCAAGGAGCCAAAAATGATTGGATATGGAAGCATACCAAAGTACCATGGTAATAAAAATTTGGTATATTAAAAACTAGACTCTTTTAGAAGAGCTGGAATAAAAAGCCAAAAGGTTCTTCTGCTCTGATTTATGAAAAGGCATGCAATTTGAATAAAATGCCTTCTGGCTTCTGCAAATTAAAATCAAGATAGCAAATCATTTATACCCAAGAGACAAAGGTAAGTACTTTATCACAAACACAAACTCAACCATAAAGAACCTTATTTTAACTCTGTTGTTTTGTATCAGGTCGTTAACACCTGTCTGCTTTATGATCTTCATACATTCTGACTGAAGCAAGAAAAATTAAGAGAACATTTAGCCATAGGCAAGGCACTAGAAAAACTGGAAAGTTTCACTTAAAAAGAGAAGTAGCAAAAAAAGATGTTTCCAGCCTGGGACATATCTTGTAAGCTCCTCTTAGGGGAGATGGCATTCTTCAAAAGAATCCTAGCCCCCATTGGAATTCTATCATCAGTGGTGGTAAAGCTTACTGGGATGTGTCTGAAGAAACACAGCTGGGACTTGTTCCCAGCAAAATGCAGTATGCTCTCTTGAAGGTGGGGGTCCTTCCAAAGGGGATTGTTTCCTGCCAAAAAGCTCATTTGTATGAGCTTCCCCCCTCCCATGCTCCCCAGCAACTCTCCCCTTGGCTTGGCACCATACAGCAGCATCACATGACTTTTTGGACCGACTGACTGAGTTTACAGAACATACAGCCTTGGCTGTGGCAATTATCCTGGCAGTGACAGTAGCCAGGAAACATATACCAGTAAATGGATCTCAATTTGATCACTGCACATAGAGTTTACTTGATTTATCCCATCCTATACCAAGCTTGATGTAGCAGCCAGACTCTGATCTCAGATGCTACACTCAACAGAAGGGCTAACATTGAACTTTGCTTATATTGCCAACATGTATTCTTCTAGGGGGTTCTTTTCCTGTTGTGATAGTTTCTGTTACTTTTGTTGCTCCTTGGGGTTCATTGGGAAAGCTAAGCAAGATTATAAGTGCTCAATTATCAGCAGCTGTAGAACAATAAAGATGTTTCTGTTGTAATCACAAACTCTCTTTAACTGAATACTTAAATAAAAAATCTAAAAATCATTATTCTGCAAGAGACTATCAGAGTTGCCTGATGAATATCTCATATAATGATACTTTTGTGTCCCGATTGATTTTATATTAAATTGACACTTCATATTCTTTCTTTAATTGGGTTAACATTCTATAATCTTTTGTTACTATTTTGACTCCTCACATGCTTGTTTCAGAAACATTTGTCTCACCCTCAGACTTTGCTACACTTATGATCATGCATACCACATGGATCTGTGTTCCCCTAAATGACAAAAGTGTTGTTATGAATATTTCATAATTTACAGATAATTGTAACTATTGTCAATAGTAATTATCCTCAGTGATAACACAATCATGAAAAGTAGTAAACTAACAATGCGATGGTGGGGTGACTCAAAAATAGCACGGACAAGGCAGCAGAAGAGAGAATTTCCGAACAGTAGAAGAAACTTGCCAAGTGTAAACTAGAAATGGGAAGGTAAAGATGATACATGACGTGAGAAAGTCATGGCACTGTGTCCTAACCACGGAGAGTCAGAGAGGTGTGAACAGATAATTGTAATGTGGCAGTCTGTTTTATAATTAAATATCTGTACAATGATTTTATGTTTGTTCGGGGAAGGGTTTACAAAAGTTTTACACATTCTTTTTCTCCTTGAGAGAATAGTCCTAAGAATTAGCCTTATTAAACACCTATTATATGTTTCAATTATCTATAGTGTTAATCTTAATACTACCAGGGATATGATTGCCCTTGTGAAGTCTCCATTAACCTCCTTGATGTTCTGGTTCTAAGTAGTTAAACACAGATTAAAGCAAGAAAGTTTATATTGACACCTAGGTATTGCACATTTTTGGATATGCATATTTATCTAAAACTGTAGCTTGGAATTATTTAAGAAGGCATTATTCTATATGTTGCTATTAAAGTGTTTCATAAATCTTACTAAAGATAATAGTTATATAACTTTAAGGCCACATTAGAAACTGCGGGTGCATCTGATTCAATGAAATTTCATAACACCAGAACCAATGCCTATCTGAAGACATGAAAGAAATTTTAGAAACATAATTCTTTTGAAAATACCTATATTTCAGTGAACATATTTCTGGTAAAATATGGATGTGAAAAACTGTTATTAATGATTCATAGGAAATGAGAAGTATGGAGAAGTGCACCTAGCTCATGTTAGAGAATGATTAAAATTTCATGAACAGGCTCAAAGTACATCTATGCATAGCAAAGTTCTTCTGGTGAGTCTCAGGAGGAAATGAGGAACAAACTTTTAGAAACTGAAGGAAAAAAGGAAACATCTTAGTGGATCTATGTCCTGAAGTTAAGTGGAAAGTCGGCTGGAAGCCACGAAATCAGACATTCAGCTAATGAGTCTTGTAAGTTGAGTGTTGGAGTCTTGGTTTCACTTCTTCCCATTGTTTGTAGTAGCTCCTTTGATGGGATATGAAGAAAGAACATAGTCTTGATATCAGTGTCAGACTTGTGACATACAGAGCAATAAAATAAGTAAGTTGTTAAATACAGTAAGAGTCTATATTGACTCATAATTGATTGTCAAAGCTTTTGTTAATTCAAATATTTGCGAAATAACAAGATTTCCAATTTCATGACTTATGATGTGTTGGAGAAACACCACTGAATGGGAAAAAAAACATATAAAGACATGTATTTCTATATGAGTGCTCACCAAGGGTGACCTTAACAAAAAAAGGATTTTAACAGTCAATTGAAATGGGTAGCCTCTAGGAGTACCAATCTAGCCTTCCTCTTATTCATGATTACAAAGACAAAACTTAGGCATGGGCTCAGCAACGGAGACTTAAATTCAAAGCTTATTTGCTGTGGTCAATTTTAGTTACTGTGTAATTAAAGTATAAGAGCATAAGAGACAAAATTAGACTATTCAATATAGATACTTAAGTGATCAACCAGCAAACAAATTCTATTGAACCCCTTCTCAAAGAAGGTCAATAGGCAGAAGAGGCAGAGCTTTGTGCTTGCTCAAATAGACATTTGTTCTGGATGAAGAATTGCTGTATCTGCCACATGCCTCTACCAAACTGCCCTCCACTAAACAGAGACCATCACACCAGTACTTTCTTATTTGTATATGGCTTGTTCACATCAAGTAACTTGCTTCACAGCAAATAGAGTATAACTGTGGTACCAGATCAGAACTGCTTTCCACTTTCCCCAAAATACTGTAGTAGTTGGTTTAATATATAATGGTAGTGAGGCCTTGGGAATCTCACTTACAGCAGAACTTATATGTCCTTGTTTCTTTAGCATCTAATACAAAGTGAGTCAACAACAGGTAAACTTTTCTTACAATATCTAAGTTTAATGATATCATGGAAATAAAAAGAATTCATTTAGGCTCACCATCTTCATCGGTTGGAAATGTTTTTTTAAGCTACAGTTGGCATACTTTTATCATATAGGCAAAACACATGACTTTTCTTTTGTTCTAGTTTGTTTATGTGTGGGTGGGTACTGTTTGTGTAGAAATCAGAGGTCACCTTTGATGACATTCCTCCAAAGCTGTATACTTTCTTTTGTTTGTTTGCTCAAGACAGAGTTTCTCATTGTCCTAAAGCCTGACCTAGGAGTCCACCTGTCTCTGCCTCCCCAAATGAATGCCAGCACGTCTAGACATTTTTGTGTGGTTTTGTTGATCAGACTTGGGTTTTCATGCCTGTAGAATAAGCACTTTACCAACTGAGCTATGTCACCAGCTCCAAATCTATATTGTTTTTATTTTCAGATTAAAAAGATTTAAAATGATACATTCCAAGGAAATGGGTGTACAATTGAAAAGACATGCACCAGTACTGTGACTTTAATGTGATTTGACTAATTTTCTGTCCCTCTTGTGTCTTTATATGACAAATAAAAATATGTATAAAGTAGTTGTATCAACTATGATGAAATGATAACAGAGATAAATAGTGTATGTAAAATTATTTATGCCTGCATTAATGGCTCTATATTGTAATGTACAGCATGTAATTTTATTATGACAGGGATATAAATAGTCTCATCCTGTTATGTTAAAGATATAATAATCAAGATTCAGCAAACAGCATTGTTAGTGTCATGAGCTACGTCAAATTGCAAGAACTAATAGAACTCAAGTACATTTGTTTTTGATTATTGAATTAGGCTCAGATTATAAATTTAGACTTTCATACTTTGTCATAGTGATTAGTAGCACAGGTCCCAGATAAGACAAAATAGTTTCAAACCCTAAATCTACTATAAGTTTGTGTGATCTCAGTGGTATGTTGGTTTCCTTATCTTAAAAATAGTAATGATAAAGACTGTCCTTACCCTGAAGAGTTTTGATTGGTTGATGTATAAACTATTTAGTGCATTTAATTTATTCAGACTTCAGTTGATTTAATAGACCTAACTCATTAGTTCATTTATTTACTATGTCCTACCATACATAGGAGGAATGCAGAATAGATGTTAGTATATATGAGTAATTCTTGATATTATAAAAGTCTATTATTATTTTTCAGTTCCTAAAGGGCCTGAAGCATTGAACAATGAAGGTGAAATATAGATAGCTCTAATGTCCGCAAAGTTTTCTTGAAGAAAGAGGAAAGACAACCATGAAGTCTTTCTTGATTATAAGGTCCCGCTCAAACTAAGGCACCAGCCAAGGACAATACAGGCGGTAAACCTTAAGCCCCTACCCAGATCTAGCCAATGGACAGAACACTCCCCACAGTAGAGTGGAGAGTGGGATATGACTTTCTCACATACTCTGGTGCCTCACCTTTGACCATGTCCCCTGGACGGGGAGACCTGGTGGCAATCAGAGGAAGGACAGCAAGTTACCAAGAAGAGACTTGATACCCTATGAGCATATAGAGGGGGAAGGAATCCCCCTCAGGAACAGTCATAGGGGAGGGGAATAAGGGGAAATTGGGAGGGAGGGAAGAATGGGAGGATACAAGGGATGGGATAACCATTGAGATGTAACAAGAATAAATTCATAAAGGAGGAAAAAAAAGTGTCATAAAGGCAGTGACACTCACTAAGCGACGGGAAGTACACATGAGTATGTAGTTGTCTAATGGGGTGATTCTTCAAAAAGCTCCCAAACAAGCTAATGTCCACACATAGATCCTGATGTCAAACTTAAAGTTACATCTTCAGTGATAGTTGGGTTACACCTCATGACCTCTTTCCATGGAAGGACTATAAGAAGACTGTCAACCTAAACCCTGCGTAAGTGCTCACATGGGAGAAGAGTAAACACTTCTTGTTTAAGTGACTGGATCAAGGCACGACAAGCTGACAGACGGAAGTAGCTAACCACAGCTTCAGAGTCTCCAGGTAGAAAGAAGCAGTGACGTAATACTCAAGCACTCAAAAGGATGTTTGAAGAGAAGAAAGCCAAGAGCTCATGGAACCCAGACTAAACCTCTCAATGGGTTTCAGCGACTTTTTGAGGGGTTCCAACGTTAAATGTGTTTACAATGCTCAACTCTGTGATAGAACGATTCTCTAGATGCCTGCATTGCCTTTTGAGTGGTTGGGGTAACCGTGGCTAGATCCCGTATGTTTCTTGGTATAGGAGTTGCATCAGTGAACCACAAAATGGAGTTACGGAATTAACTGTTTATAGGTCTGAGCACTAAAATTGTTTTTGTTTTTTTGTTTTTTTGTTGTTTGGCTGCATAACATATTTCCTTTCCACAGGAGGTAGTTATGACAAATTAGAAGTCTGAAAATTTTCTGATGGTGTAAAGGCCCAGCTGTCACCGGGGAGGCGGTGATCAGATTTCATAGCCGTGTGGTCCCGTGGCGCTGCAGAGAACTCCATATGCTCCCCCAAATGCTCCAGCTAAATCCACACACACACACACAAAAATTCCAGCCTGAGTTTCACTTGTAAAAACTAAGACTCATCTTAGATGAATTCATCATGTTTCACCTACAAAGAGAGAAAGACTTGTTAACTGGTTGCATTTTTTTAAAAAAACTAATCTGTTTGAGAACAAATTTCCACAGCTTGTTATGCCTGCTTCATGATAAAGAGAGAATGGTGCCTTTGGCAACACCCCAGAGTTTACTCTGTTTCTATCAGAAGGTGGATTTTTAAATGGATGTATAGCGAAGAGCTAAGATCTTTGGGAATAGCTACTTCTTAATGGAAGCAACTGCATTAACCGCTGTTCTGTCATCCCACAAAAATCATGTTTGCTAAATTGTTAACCAATGCATGCAAACATGCTCTACATTCATTTCAATGATGTCAGTCTGGACCTTACCTGGTAATAAACGACAAATGAAAATGGATTAATACTTAAATGTTATATATATATATATATTCCTCATAACAATTTGCTTATAATGTATATGGCCCCTGAAAATAACAATGGTTTCAAATAAATTGTCAGCTCTATTCTTAAAGTTAAAGGAAAGATACTGTAAGCTTTTTTTATTGCATTTCCATTTTAATTAAGAAAAGTTTACCTATTAAAATATTTTGCATTTATATTAATAACAGCACAAAATATTTTGATGAAGATTCTAAATATTGAGAATTTCAGCAATGATGCAAATCTGCATGAACAATTGTCTCATTACTAACAAAGCAACTAGATGTTCATGAGTCTCATCAGATTAACTAATTTAGATGTTTTATTAAAATACAAATAGGCACATTTGACCTTTGTGGTTGAACATCTAAAGCCAAAGTAGCAGTGATTTAAGTTTCTCCCATATTTAATATTTTAGATAATTAAAGAGGTTTTATTATTCATTCTTATTCATGTATAGCCTGGATAGCTACATGTGTTCCTTTTATCAATAAATGAATACAAGATATAAAAGTGTTACATTTTATTAATTACCTTAGTTAATTACCTTAGTATATGTTTTTCTAAGGGAAGAAAAGTTTTATTTTTATAGTTTGCCACCAAGATTTTGGAAAAATCTGTTTCGTTCTGCACCGAAAACACACTGTAAAGAAAAGGATTTCTTAAATCCTATGATGAATCACAGGGCACCTTTAACTGTACATTTCACCTTGCAATGCACACAAAATGTTTAATTACTGGAGGATTAATGGAGGTGGTTTATAATTAAGCTGAAGTATGAACTGATGTCATCATCTCAGTGTGATGACATACATTTTCTGCCAAGGCACCTGTTGTTTTGGAAGGAAGCAGCTGATATCATTATCTGCGCAGCTAGATGGCCTGTTTCCTGCTGCTTAAAAAATTATCCTAAGGATAACCTAAGTTGGATTAATTCAGCATTTATGTTTTCATACCCAGAAAAGGACAGAATAGAGGAAAAACAACACTATCGCAATCAAAGGAAGAGAAAGGGAAAGGCATGCTGGGAACAGAGCAGAAAGAGGAAACAGTGAACCACACCTTCTGTGAGTGAAGAGCTCTGGGTGGCTCCCATGATTTTCTAAGAGTATGCATTGCTTGCAAAGCAGCAAAGCAATAGAGGGTCCTATTTTATTTTATTAACATGAACGTTTTAGTGCAATGTTACAATATGAGGTGGGAACAAGGTGAGCAATTTTATACTTTCATTCTGGATATAATACTGTGTCCATAAACACTAATAAAAAAATCATTTCATTTAAATATTCATGTATGCAAAATAAACAACTTATTGCCCAAAGATAAGTGATAAAATTTTACTTTTCTCACATGTATTAGAGCTTCGTAGTTTTCCTCCTCCCTCATTCTCTCTGGTTTTGATTTATAATTGTATCTTTTGGTATATGGTGCATAGCAATTAAAGTAAATGGTCTGTGCCCATGAGGTATAAGCTTATATTCCACATGAATATGTTCAATTACTTACTTGATCTGTCACTACTGTCATTTGAAATGTAGGAAGAAAGTCCCAAAATCTTCCAGCAGCGGACAAGTTTTCAGTGTCCCACATGACCAAAACAATGCTTCAAGTGCACGTCAAGCAGGCACAGTTCCCCACATATGCTGGCCAGATATATTTGTTTTCATTGCTGCTGTCTGCTAGTTGGGCCCTGAAACAACTTTCTCTAAGCTTAGTTCTTGTTTTTGTGTTTTTCCCATTGGCACTTGCTGCCCTAATGAATATTGACAATCTTCTCAAACTTAGTCTGTATTTCCTCCCATTAATGTTGCCTTTCTCCCCTCCCCCAAAGAATATTGCTATTGTTTGTGGAGCTATATTTCATTCCTACAAAAGATTAATGACATAGGTGTTGCTTTGTTAATATTTGATGAATATGAAGAATTTATGGTCTATGGAATTAAAATAACCTTCCCATTGTCACATGATAACCAAATGATGCAACTGATAACCAGCCTCCGTCTACCATATTTATGTCCAGTATCTTAATCACTCATATTTTCTTTTCAGTTAATTTTTCTCAAGTGTTCTTTCCATTCCATTTCCTTTTCTGAAAGCTAACTTTTTCACGGACCACATTTTCTTACAGAAAATGCAATGCTTTCAGTTTTCTGTGTTGCACTCTCCCCTTCTAGAATTCTTAATCCAAAAGGACCCTGACTGCAACTGCTTCATACATTTTAGGTCCATGACCTGTGCTGTATTTCATGTAAATCATAATTTGAGCTTTATCACCATCTTTAGCACATAGTATATAGAATTCTGAAATATACCTTGGTAATAAAATATTCTTCAAATATATATTTTGCTCCCATTCTCTATTTACCTTACTCTTATCCACTCATTGACTGTAATCACTTAGCCTTTCAGAATGATCTGCTACTAGTCCAATTTTTAGATCACTTTCCTCTATACTCAGAATGAACCTCAAGGCTATCAAATTTGAGTATTCTGTTTTTGACATCCCAGCATTCTTTTTTCTTATAATTTGTCTTATGATAAACTTCATCTTTTTTATTATTAATTTATTCTTGTTACATCTCGATGGTTAGCCCATCCCTTGTATCCTCCCATTCTTCCCTCCCTCCCATTTTCCCCTTATTTCCCTCCCTTATGACTGTTCCTGAGGGGGATTACCTCCCCCCTGTATATGCTCATAGGGTATCAAGTCTCTTCTTGGGAACCTGCTGTCCTTCCTCTGAGTGCCATCAGTAGAAGGATCCAGAGGGTCCTAGAAACCTACAAGTAAAACATTATGATAGGCAGATTTGGGCCCAGGGGTCCCGCTCAAACTAAGGCACCAGCCAAGGACAATACAGGTGGTAAACTTTAAACCCCTACTCAGATCTATCCAATAGTCAGAACATTCTCCATAATTGAGTGGAGAGTGGGATATGATGTTCTCACGTACTCTGGTGCCTCACATTTGATAAAGTTCATCTTATTTTCTTATTTTGGGTAATTCCATTGAGACAGAAAATATCTGAAACTTGTTATCTGAGTTGTTTTAAAGCTCTGATAACAAAGCCATATTCTAATAACACGTCTGTTCATAGTGCCTGTATTCAGGCCACTTCCAATCTGAGGGGTCTGGGAGATAATAATATGACCATATTATATATGTACAAATTATCAATAAAATAACAAATATATTTAAATTTTTTATGATTAAAGGATATGACAATTATGATGACTCAAATACACAGGAAAAAATAAATGACATTACAAATGTAAAAAATATGAATATATTAGTGCAAATTATTTTTCTCTCAATGAAAATGTTGTAAAAATTCAACACATTATATAGTTTACATATATGTATGTATTTTATATATAACCAAATTATTTTATATATAATCAGATATGTATTTATTTATGTATAATCACATATATAAAGCCATATTCTTAGTCAAATTATTTCTAACTCTCCACCAGTTTTCCAACTTCTCACAAAGGAGCATAACAATATTTGTAAATCCACTTTCGTCTTCTTTTCTCCCAAAAACAATCCTATTTTCACCCACAATTTAAAAAAAAAAAAGCCAGGCTGTGGTGGTGCATGCCTTTAATGCTTGCACTTAAGTGGCAAAAGCAGACAGATCTCTATGAGTTCAACCAGCTTGGTCTTCAGAGAAAGTTCCAGGACAGTCAAACCCACACAGAGAAACCCTGTCTCAACCCTCCCCCACCCCGCCCCAGCCCAAGCAAAGTACTCTATAAGCTTTCCATTTTGAAAGCTTTGGCTTTCAAGGTTGCTTTCTCCTTTCTGAAATGAGGATGAGAGAAAGTTCTGAAAATTGTTTATCTGAGATGGTATGATTATTTTTTGACTCTGGGAATTAGAACTTGTACTTTACAGAATCATGAAGGGATCTTGGGTGAAAAATACCTGTTAATTAGACAGGTTTTTCTTTGTTATTGTTAATAGGTAGCCTGTTCTACTTAGATAATAACTTACTGAAAGGTTATTTCTTTCCTCTGGTTGTATGCCTACAGCACTACCAAATAGAGACTAAACTATTTCTTCATATTATACATACAAAGAAATTCACATATAGGGTCTTCAGCAAAACGTTTATATTAGCTGGGCCATGGTGGCTTTAATCCCAGCACTCAGGAGGCAGAAGCAGATGGATATCTGTGAGTTTGAAGCCAGCCTGGTCTACAAAGTGAGTCCAAGACAGCCAAGGCTACACAGAGAAACCCTGTCTTGAAAAACCAAAAAACAAAACAAAACAAAACAAGAACAACAACAACCAAAAAAAACCAAAACAGTTCATATCAAGTAGTTCTGGTGGGCAGGTGTCAAATAAGAATGGTAACAGTCTATATTCTTTTGAGAAATGATGAGGTTTCCCTAGCCAACAAGTCATGGACAGTATTCTACACATGGCACTGGGAATTGTGTTTAGGAACTCATCATTATTGAGCAATTCAGATGACCACCCTTCTATCTCTCACCTTTTTAAGTTGGCTTACAAAGTACTATGTTTCCTTATTGCTTTTTCACAATGCTTTGCTTGGTTTTAATACTAGCCTTCCTTCCTTCATCTTTTTCACCTCCCTATATCCATCACTGCTTAAAACATTCCTTCGAGTACTCATCCGTGTTTTTTCCTGTCACCTATATTCTTCCATCCTCTCTTCCTGAAGTATCCCTCATTCCTTCCATGCCTGGTGCTGCTGATCTGATGACCCGACTATGGATATGGGGAGATGAAGAAAAACCAACAGGCTCAAGGACCGTTGTGGAAGACGGCAGACAATTGTAAGAGCCAGGAGAACAGGAAGTCTGCTGTGAGAATATGCTTTCCTGGAAATTTCAGGAGCTACCCTCACTAACATCGCTTCCTAAATATGAACGGAGCAAGTACAACACCAATAAATGTGCAAAAGTGGATGAGGGAAAAATCATGAGGCCTCAACCCTACATATACCACTACAGGACACTAAAGAATGCTACCAGTGGAAAAAATAAGCTTCTCCCAAGAGCAAATTGGTTGCCTAATACCAAATGATCAACACTGAGAACATACGCATGAGTAACAGTATACAGACTGAGCAGTTATATTTAGAAACATATGTGCATATACATACATGCACATACCAACCATAAAAAAAAATAAAGCATGGATTTGGCAGGAACAAGGAGAGATACATGAAATACTCTGGAAGGAGGAAAGGAGAAGGGGAAATGATGTGATTATATTATGATCTCAAAAATAAAAGAAATATTTTTTTAAAAAAAGGAAAGATAAACACAGCTGGGAACCAGTGGACTACGTGCTTGGATGGAGTCATGGTAGCCCCTTGAGTACTCTATGTTTATTATGTACAGGAAGATAAGAGAGTGGCCAAGCAATCTTAGTAGGTGATCTCATCATATGGATGTGTGATCACCCATTCTTCTGAAACAAGGAAACAGCAGTCTGAACCCATCGGCACATACTGCTCTCTTGGTAAAGGTCAGCTGTTTCACACACATCCTACTGAAGCAAATATCCCAGTTTTCTCCTAGGAAATGTCACTGAGGAAACAAACTACTCTTAAGGGTAGGCTTCCCAGGAGTAGAAGGGCAATAGAAAACTAACTCAATGGCATCTTTGGAGGTTCCTTGTATTATAATGTCTTGTCAAGGCTTTTTCCAGTAGTTTAATACTTGAAATAAAAAGGATTTCACATCAGTGATGATAATGAATGTCCAGGACAAAAGATTTGAAAAACTAGAACTCTTTAACATATGATTATGAAGTCATATATCTGAGATATTAATCTTCAGATATTATCAAGAGCTGAATGAAAGTATTAAAATGATATATTCTATTGTTGAAATAATTTAAGTCTAAATACAATGGGATAGAAAATTGCATGAATGAATTATACTACACAAATTTGATGTAGTATGTCATAAGCTTTACCAAAAGTGAGAAAGATCCCAATGTGTGGACAATAAGTGATTTTCATATGGTGCTAAATGAACCCAAACATATTACAATACAATGACAATTACATACTATTGTTTGTTTAAAAGCATTGTTAGAATGGGGATATAGAAGGACCCAGAGGGCCCAGGATCACCACAAGAAGACCATCAAGGCTGGTGAATCTGGAACCAGAGGGGCCTGCACAAACTGCTGCACCAACCAAACACAATGCATGCAGTAAACCTAGACCACCTGTTTAGATCTAGCCAATGAACAGCACATTCTCCACACTTTTGAGGAGAGCAGAGACTGACTCTGACATGAACTCTGGTGCCCCCTATTTGACCACTTCCCCTTGGTGGGGAGTCCTTGCAGGCACGTAGAGAAAGGGGAAGCAGGCTATCCAGATGAGACCTGATAGTCTGTGATCATGTGGTGGGGGAGGATGTCCCCTTCTGTCACAGACCTTGGGGAGGGGAATAGGGTGAAAAAGAGAGGGAGAACGGGAAGATACAAGTCAGGGGATAACAATCAGGATGTAGTCTGTATAAACTATAGAGAAAAAAAAGAAGCAAACAACATTGTTAATATTTGTGAATACTAAATGCCAGAAGTAAGAGTTTTGACATTAAGCAATGACATACACAGAAGACACTTGTGCTTTTAATATTGCTTAATGATCCATGAGTAACCTAAGATATAAGTACACCTTAAATTTGCAAATAAAAATAAATTCATCCACTATTTCTAACATACATGATGGCAAGGGCAGTATAGATGTCTTCTACATACCAAGAGGTAGCATCGAGTCAGAGAAATGTTTGGCAGAACGATGTAATTACTCTGTAGGATGCTTGGCACCTTGTAGGAGCACAATAAATGTTTCATCCTCTTCATCAGGCAGAGTCACCAATTGGTCTTCTCAGCAATTTCTGTCTAGAACTTCCTTGAAAGGTGAACATAATAAGTATAATGGTAGAATGAAAAAGATGAACTGAGGCTGCCCTGAAGTTCCTTCTCTGTGTGGTACAAAGAAATGCAATTATATTGCATCCACTCAAGGCATCATTCATGATTTAGACTTTCTTATCAAGGTTATATTTAATGATAGCCTTTGTTAACACATCTTTAGTACTTCTTTTTTTTTTCACTTATTTATGTTTTTTTATTTAATCACATTACAGCCTGATCAAAGCCCCCTCCATCCTCTCCTCCCAGTCCTACCCTCACGCCCCCTCCCCCATTTCCCTCTCTCCTTCTCAGAGAAGAGGGGACCCCAAGGGAGACCAACCCACCATGGCACCTCAAGTAGCAGCATAACTAAGTGCGTATTCTCCCACTGAGGCCAGCGAAGCAGCCTAGCTAGTGTGAGGGCATTCAAATGCAGGCAACAGAGTCAGAAACAGCCCCTACTCACATGGTTAGGGGACCCATATAATGACCAAGCTGCACATCTGCTACATAAGTGTATGGTGTCTAGGTACAGCCCATTCATGTTGTTTGGATGGTGGTTCAGTTTCTCTGAGCCCCCATGGTCCCAGTTTAGTTTGAGCCCCAGCGCATCCCCGACAGTATTGATGGTATTCTGCTATGCTTCTAGACCAAGGCCTAGCATAAATGTCTTCTGAGAGGCTTCATCCAGAAGCTGATGGAAACAGATGCAGAGACCTAGAGCCAAACAATAGGCTGAGCTCAGGGAATTTTTGTGGAAGAGTGGGAGGAAGAATTAGAGGAGCCTGAGAGGTCAAGGACACCACAAGAAGTCGTACAGGGTGTGTCTAATCTGTGACAAACTTGAGGTCTTCTAGTGAAATGTTGCTGACTAGCTCTGAATGACTATATTTAGTTTACTAGATATAGACATTTTCTTCTTACAATGCTGTTCCAAGGTCACAAAACTTATTTTCTATGCCTATTGATAAATTCTGGGTTTATTTAAAATAGTATGTTAACTCCCGTAGCTCAGGTATATAACAAAACATTCATAAAAATTATGTACAATTTACATACTGCTTTACAATAGGTAGTGGGTAAAATTTCACTATATTCCTCTGGTCTCTGAGGAAATAAACTTGGAATTCAGAGGTTGCTGACAATGGAAAAATACTAAACTTTGTTAGTAAAGAAAGGATGAAAACTACTGAAAATAAAATAAAGAAAAGAGAGTCCAGAAGCAATACAGAGAACTCAGGCCCAATCAGGGAGCACTCAGCCACAATCAGGGAGCATTCAGCTCTCATTACACAGGGTTGAAAAGGGCTAGCAAAAGAGCCTCTGGAAAGCTGCACTAAAAACCTCAGAACCAGTTTGCTTACAGAAGAAGCAGAAGGCAAGAGAAACAGTGAGGGACAAAGGTCAAAATTCCAAAAGCAAACAAACAAACAAACAAGCAAACACACACACACACACACACACACACACACACACACACACACACACGAAATAAAACAAACAAAAGAGATCCAATCACTTTGGAAAATGAACACTTCATCTGTAGATTTTCAGTCCATTCACACAGGAATCTTGAGGATTATCATAGAACTGCCAGAAAAAAACGTTTCTGTTTAGCTATTTGGCAGAAGCATCCACAAGAGGCCATTTTCCCCTTTTATTTAAAACTGATTGTTTAAATATAATATATCCTGATTATGGTTTTGCCTTGCTCTACTCTTTGCAGTTTCCCCTCATCACCCCCTTTGTGTATCTCATTAAATAACAGACGGGCTTCTAAGGGAATATAATATAATATAATATAATATAATATAATCTGACATAATATATTAAAATTGGATAAGACAAACAGACAAGAAAAAAAAAGCCCAGGGTAAGGCAAGAGAAACAGAGACCCATTTCTTCATACACTCAAGAATCTTATTTTAAAAACTAAACTGGAAGCCATAATATATACAAAGGATCTGTAGGGCACAAGAGAAAAATGTGTTTATTAAATATATATATATATAATAAAAACAAAAATAATAGGATGATTTTTTTAAGGAAAAGAAGCCCTAGTACAGTACGAGACAACAAACCTTCAAACATGCCATTGAGTTTGCTTTCTCTTGGTCATACTGCAAACTAAATAAAAGGCATAGAGACACTATCCAAAAATTAACAAAATCAGAAACAAAAAGTGGGACATAACAATAAACACTGAGGAAATGCTGAGAATCATAAAGATGTATTCTAAAGGTGTAATCCTTCACATTGAAAAAATAATAAATAAATGGATAATTTTCTCAAAAGGTACCATTTACCAAAGTTAAAACAAGATCAGATAAACAATTAAAATATAACTCTAACCACTAGTGAAATACAAGCAGTCATTAAAAGCCTGTCAACCAAGTATTTGGGGTTTCCAAGAAGGCAGCATGCCCCATCCAAGCCTTACCTTATCTGAGTGGCAGAAAATCAGAGTTCCAGTAAGTAACCTGGAAACTGATTCTAAAACACCAAAGTAGGTGTTTCCTAGATGGGAATGGACATTTGGGGAGCTAGAGACACTCAGTTCCAGGCCCCCTGCAGCCATCTCCCTGGTCTAAGAGTCCCAAGAGGTCCTGGACTCCTAGAGCCTGGAGCTTTCTGCCTATGTGAATACAGGTCCCCAGTTCCGTGGGCACTCCACTCCAGCAATCAAACCTTGGACTCCTTCTGTTTCTCCAAGGGCATTCCCAGATACTGGGGTCAGCATTCCAACCCCAATCCACATTTCTACTGGTCCCTCTGGTGATAAAAGCTGGAAGAGGAAGTCTTTATGAACTCTCTTCCCTCAGGGCTCAGAAAACCCCATGTAAGAGGAGGGATAAAGATTATAAGAACCAGAACTGGATTTCTACATGTAGAAAAATGCAATTGGACCCATACTTGTCACCATGCACAAAACTCAAGTCCAAATGGATTAAAGACCTCAATATAAAACCAGAGACACTAAATCAGTTAGAAGAAAAGGTGGGGAAGAGCCTGGAACACATCGGCACAGGAGACAACTTCCTGAACAGAACACCAACAGCCCAGGCCTTAAGGTCAACAATTAATAAATGGGACCTCATGAGGCTGAGAAGCTTCTGTAAGGCTGGAGACACTGTCAAAAGAACAAAGCGACAGCCTACAAACTGGGAAAAGATCTTCACCAACCCTGCATCTGACAAAGGTCTAATATCCAAACTTTATAAAGAACTCAAGAAATTAAATGCCACCAAACCAAATAACCCAATTGAGAAATGGGGCTCAGAATTAAACAGAGAATTCTCAACAGAGGAATATCAAATGGCTGAGACACACTTAAAGAAATGCTCAACATCTCTAGTCATCAGAGAAATGCAAATCAAAACAACTCTGAGATTCCATCTTACACCCATCAGAATGGCTAAAATCAAACATTCAAGTGACAACACATGCTGGCGAGGATGTGGGGAGAGAGGAACACTCCTTCATTGCTGGTGGGAATGCAAACTAGTACAGCCACTTTGGAAATCTATCTGGTGCCATCTCAGAAAACTGTGAATAGGGCTTCCTCAAGACCCAGCTATTCCACTCCTAGGAGTATACCCAGAAGATGCTCCAGCACACAACAAGAAAATTTGCTCAACCATGTTCATAGTAGCCTTATTCATAATCGCCAGAACATGGAAACAGCCTAAGTGCCCCTCAGTAGAAGAATGGATAAAGAAACTGTGGTACATATACACGATGGAATATTACTCAGCTATTAAAAACAAGGATTTTCCAAAATTTGTGGACAAATGGATTGAACTAGAAATGATCATAATGAGTGAGCTAACCCAGAAGCAGAAAGAGTCAAATGGTATATACTCACTTATTACCGGACACTAGCCCAAGGGACAGGTCCCATGAAAGTCTGCACCTACCAGGAAACGGGGATAGAGGTGAGGACATCCTATTGAGACTCTAGATGAGGAAAATATAGAGGATAGGCAAGTAGGGGGACCCAGAGGGTCCTAGAAACCTACAAGAAGAACATTATGATGGCTAGATCTGAGCCCAGGGATTCTGCTTGATCTAAGGCACCAACCATGGACAAAACGGGCAGTCATCATCAAACCCCTACCCAGATCTAGCCAAGGGACAGAACATTCTCCACAGCTAAGTGGAGACTGGGGACTGACTTTCACAGGATCTCTGTTGCCCCATATTTGGCCATGTCCCTTTGTGGGGGAGGCCCAATGGCACTCGGAAGAAGGATAGAGGACTACCAAGAAAAGACTTGATACCCTAGCACCATATTCAGGGGGAGGAGGTCCCCCACAGCCACAGTCATAGGGAAGGGGGATTGAGGTGAAAGTGGGAGGGAGGGAGGAATGGGAGGATGCATGGGATGGGATAGAAAATGAGATGTAATAGGAATTATTTTTAATTTTCAATAAAAATGTGTAAAAAAAAAAAAAAGATTATAAGAACCAGAAGGTAGGGAGGACAACAGAGGAACAAGGCCCTTTGAATAAACTAATCATGGTACATATGAGGTCACAGAGACTTAAGCAGCAAGTACAGAACCTACATGGGTCTTTATCAGGTCCTCTGAGAATACACTATAAGCTGTTAGCTTACTGGATTTTTATGGTACTCCTGACTGTGAGAATGATTGGGTATCTGACTTTTTTTTTTTTTTTTGTCTACTCTTGGGACTCTTTTCCACCTATCGGATTTTCATGTCCAACTCTGATATGATGATATGATAGTTTTTACTTCATTATATTATATTTTATTTGGTCATGTTTGGTTGCTAATTCTTTTCTAATGAGAGATAGAAAGGAATTGAATCCAGGGTGCAGGAAACATGGGGAGAACCTGGGAGTAGAAGAGGGAGGTGAAACCGTAATCAGGATATATTGTGTGAGAAAAGAATCTATTTTCAACAAATGAAAGATCATCAGGGAAGATTCTGTAACCATGCACTATAAAAGCAGCCTAGAATGATCTTACTCTAAAATAATCTTATGGGTTGTCCTCTTCAGAAAAAAAATAAAGCAAGCTGAATTAAATAAGCAAATCAGTATAAGATATGAAAGTGAATTCAATCAGGATAGAAATATTATAAAATAACAAAATGAAATCCACAATAGGTTAAATAAAACAATTACAAGCATGGAAGATAGACTGGAAGACAGGATGGTTTATATTCTATGTCAATGTACAAAGCTAGAATAAAAAAAATCAAAAAGAAGACATCAAAAGAAGAGAAACTTTAAAAAACATACAAATCATGAAGTTTCAACAACTCAGTATTGAATCATGAGGGAGTCATTGGAGGAATCAGGAGGGAAATTAAAATTTTCAGAGACTGTAATGAAAATGAAAACAAAACATACAGAAATCATTCCTAAAAAAAATTGTAGCCATAAAGGCCTAGACCGAGAAATGTCAAGAAAACAACTTAATGATGCATTGCAACATCTTAGAACTATAACAACAAACCAACTCCAAGTCAATAGGTTGAAACAAATAATCATGATCAAGTAGGAAATTAGTGAAACAGAAACTAAATAATAATAAAAATACTCAGTGAAACAAAAACGTTGATTTCTGAAAAATAAACATTGAAAAGCTCTTAGCCAAACTTAACAAAATAAATAGACACTTGGGGTAGTGGGTAAGGAAGGTTTCCAGCTCAGCTTTCCATAGCTAAGATATGGCCTCTACAGTTCAGAGTGCAAAAACATCTGGGATCATCAGCTGATTTCAGACGACAGATTTTTGGAGGCTATTCTCACTTACACAATCTGATTCCCTTTGGAGGCCATGCCAACACAGTGAAGCATCCTGGGCTGCAGATGCTAGAACCTTCCAGACACCAGAGCTCTGTTGACAGGCTACAGGCAGGATCCACTAACAACGCCACAGTTGCAAAATCCATGAATATTTCTAAAAGAGCTTTCTAGCCTGAGACCCATGGGACATTTTTTTTTTTAACTAGCAAAGGAAGAGGAAGAGACAAGTGAAGTCACCAGAAATTCAGTCCTGGGAAATCAAGCAAAATTCTTTCAAGGATTGTTTCCTACTCACTTTCAGAAAAGGGTGAGACTAGGTGGACTGAGCTCTCTAGTGGGGAAGTCTCAGCATTCCAAAAGCTCAGCGTGTTTATTACATGCGGTTGAGCAGAGAGGTAGAGTTATCGCCTACAGCTGAATGAAGAGGCTGACGTAGCTGATCTCAGTTGGGAGTAGTTACAGTAATGGAGCAACTTTTGATTGTAAACATCTAATGGGAGAAACCTGTGAAGACATTTTCTATACATACTATCAGCACCCACCCATGGATCAAAGGAAGGGCTTTGCCACATCTCTGAGCCTCACCCCTTGGGGCACGGCTTTGCCATTTTCCCATGGTCCTAATGCTATGGTCTTTGATGTAGCTTCCTTTCAGCACCAACAGCACACTCACTCGAGGCTTCACACTCTCAGAATTCCCTCTACAGTCCACATAAGGCCTTATTACTGAAAACACCACACACTTCATACCCAAGATCTGCCCTAGACACCTTCTTTTTGAGTTCCTAATTGGACAAGGGAAAAAAGCGCTAAATATGCTTACCAGCTCCAATGCCAATTAGGCATGACATCCCCCAAAGTACGGCACCATTTATTGTGAGCAGTCAACAGCTATATAACTGGATTTGAGGAGGCTGTTCATGTGTGAGACTGGAACCTAGCCAGGTACCAGTGGCTGAGGAGGCCATGGAGCCTAGAGGAGAAGCCAGTACTGCTGCTTTTCCAAACATTTGCTCTCTGTAACTGTATTTATAACTCATCCTTATACAGAAAAGTATATCTCCCACTCCTCCTTAAAGAAGCTACTTTTTTTTTTGTAGCAAACAGATAGCTGCAGCAAACCACAACTGTTCGAAATGCAGAGTACAATGGACGGCGGATCACAGGCTTCTACAACACAACTTCTGCACGTGAGGATCAGTGAACATTTCAAAATAGGGTGAGGAAATATCCTACGATCTCTAACCTCAGGACATCTGCTGCAGGGTTGTGTTTTCTGTATGTCTTTATGTGGATCTCCTAACAATTGGAGGAAGGGCTGTCTCTGACTCTGTTGCCTGCCTTTGGGTCTCTTTCTTCTAGCCGGGCTGCCTTGTCTGGCCTCAGTGGGAGAGGATGTGCTTAGTCCTACTACTGCTTGATGTGCCAGAGTAGGTTGGTTCCCATGGGAGGGGCCTCCTCTTCTCTGAGAAGAATGGGAAATGGAGAAGGGTATGAAGGTGGGACTGTGAGGAGAGGAGGGAAGAGAGCTGAGAACAGGCTCTAAGGTGAGTAAATAAGTTAATTAATGAAAACAAAACTATAAACGCTTAATTGTGAGACTTCCATATTTTGTGAGTCTTGTAGACTAGTTTGGAGGAAAACATCCTGAAAAATCACCCGAAATGAGGACTGAAATACAGATTCCTAGTTTCCTTTAGAAGGGTTTTTGCTTCTTGTGAACAGAAATACTTTACTTTTAACCAAATTACTATTTATAACTATTTACTTTTCATTACACATTAATAAAGAAGAGATGCCTTCAAGATACTAAAAAAAGACTACAACAATTACATTTGACTTTTTAATGAACTAAAGTGATAAAAGCATAAAAGTTTTAGAAATCGAGCCTTAGGCATCAAAGTGAACAAACTATTATAAAAAATTGACCGAAGCTGATGGAAAAGTTTTCAAATATAATAGAATTAGTTTCATTTTTCTATAACAAATATGTGTGATTCATCCAGACAGTCATGCCCATTCTTTGAATCTTCAATTTTCCTGAATGTTCCATGAAAACCCTCTCTGTAACACCACAGGCTTTTCTAACAGCAGGGCAAAACTTGGAGAAATTTGGAAGCATGATTAGAAAACATTTTCTCTCAAATGTCAGATACAAATTGATTAAATTATCTTCATGAATATGAGATTATGCATACAAAATAAACAAATTTGAATGTGGATACAATTACTCATGATGTGGAAGTAAAATCCATGTTGCTCATGAACTCTAATTATTTGATCTCACACATGGAGACTGTTGTGGAGTAACTTTGATGATTCTTATTAGAAACAGCTCACGAACTGTTACTATTCAAATTTACCAGTTGTTATTGTAATATAAAAAAACTCAAACCTTTGAGTTGATTTTCTCTCACCACAAGCTATAGAGACTTTATTTTACTATATATTAAGAGAAAATTTACCCAATTAAGGAAATTTGATTAACTTAGCAAGTATGGTGTGTTTTTCATGATTCTCCTTCATTATTTACCTCTGCAATAATAAAGATTTCCAGTCACCCAATAATGGGCTTCTTTTAACACTAACATTTCAACTTTTTGTCTTTTCTAAGAATTTTTTTTGTAATGGTAATATCATTTAAAGTGTAATTGTTGCACCAAATATTTATTTTATTTCCTTGAACTATTAATTTTTCAAGAGCATCTCATAGACTCTTGCTTCATGGGCCATAAATAAGTCCCCAGTCTGCCACTTCAGCACATCTCTAATTGTAATGCACTGTGTAATGTTATAGGCCGTTATACAGATGCTTCTGTTATTGAAAGGTGGCCGACAGTGACATTGAAATGTGTGCTTGCATTAGAAGACTGCAAACTCAATCACCAGTCTTAATGTAATAGTTGTTTTCCTAACTGTAGAAATCCTAATTTGTTTAGCTGTGTTTGTCCTTTAAGTACATTGTTACATTTTAATTCCTGAATGTAAGAAGCAAATAAAAGATATAGTATGGTGTTTCTTATATAAAAACAAAGATACTAGCTATTTCTTTGTTTGATGTCTTGGTGTTTATCTTTTCTTAAAATATCTTATAATTGATGTCTTACACACTGTTGCTATTGAAATGCTTTCAATACCACTCATTACTTGACGGTTAAACTATGTACCTCTCTCTTTGTCAGTGTTATCGACTAGAATCTGAGTCTGTTGAGTTACTGTCACTGGACGTTGTGGCCTTCTTCATGAGAATCCCCATTTATCTAAGGGCCACCAACAGAAGGCTGTAAGAAACTTCTCCCAATCTCTGCTATTTTTGGCATTTCTTGTTTTCCAAACCAGGGGCAAAAAGAAAAAAAAATCTATTTGTCTCTTTCTTGAGTCAATTGTGTCACAAGACATAATCTAGTGGCAAGAGTGACATTGTAGACAGAAGTATGCCGAAGGAAATCTAAGAGGCCTGCCTACCACAATGTGAAAGTCTATGTGGACCTGGTGTGTAGCCATTTCCTCTGAGATAAAACCTCCATTTTGAAGGGATGCTCTTCAAAGGACAGGATGTACTAAAGTGGTGCTTCTCAACCTTCCTAATTCTGTGACCCTTTAATACAGTTCTTTAAGTTATGATGACCCCTTTCCCATAAAATTACTTTTGTTTCTACTTCATAACTATAATTTTGATACTGATATGGGTCCTAAGTAAATATCTGTGTTTTCCAATGGTCTTACTTGATCCCTATGAAAGGGGTCATAGCCCACACTTTTAATATATATATTATATATTAAAAATTATATATATGTATATATATACAGTAAGGACCACCAAGATATACTTTCAAAACAGCTGAGCAGCCTGGAAAATGTTGAGAGCATCTGAGCTGTGCCTGAAAGACACACTAACCTGTCAATTATGCAGCAGTTTCTGCAGTGAGCTCAAGGCTTCCAACTATTGTGAACTCTTCACTCATTCTGAGGTGAGCTTTGGTGGTGCAGCTGTCTCGGGTCCCTCCGGTTCCTTTATGTAAATCCCCACCCATATTTCTGTAAGTAATCCCAATGGTTTATTGGTTCATCAATTGGGCTTCGGTGGTATCCTTACTTTAGTCTGAGGTGAGTAGACCATTGTTCACCTCCCCTCAGGGATAGTATCACACAAAGGAGAATGCATTTCAAACAGATGTTGTTTGTAAAACTTCTCCATATCACTTCCTCAGTTCTAGATGGAACTAGAAAGCGAACATGCACATTCTCCAAAGCTGGCTCAGAGGACAGAAGATGTTTTGCTCACTTCACTATTAAAGTCTCTACTTTTACTGCTATTTTTTTATGTTGAGGTTAGTGATGACTTTGTGTGAAGAAAATTTCAATAGTTAATAATTAAAGACAAATACTGAGTGCCAAAGTCTTTTACAGCATATAGCATGAATTCAGTAATGAAACAGTTTGTGTATATCTCCCCACTTTCGTGTGTGTGTGTGTGTGTGTGTGTGTGTGTGTTTGTGTGTGTGTGTTTGTGTGTGTGTGTGTGTGTGTGTGTGTGTGTGTGTGTGTGTGTGTGTGTGTGTAAAACAGTGTCTTGCTATGCAGGCCAAAATAACTATAACCAAATACTACCTCAGCTTCTAAAGTCCTGGAACCTGAGTGGTATGTTACTGTGCCTGGCATATACATTGATTTATTTTGATAAATAGTTTATATAAAGTTCAGTGGAATTTTTATATGTGCAGTATCATTTGCTCTCTCAAAAACAAAGTAAAGAATATTTTTACTGTTCAAAAAATTCCCTTAATTCTTTTTCACTTCATCTTTCTATCCTAAGTTTGTACATTACATTTTAGGTTTTTTTCTCCATTAAAATATTTTTTACCTAAAATAACAAAGGTGTTTTGTTTCTTTGACTCTAAATATATTTTCATTGGCCAGTGCAGTGGCGCATGCTATAATCTCTATTCTCGGGGAGGCAGAGCCAGGTGGATCTCTGTGAGTCTCAGGCCAGCATGGTCTATAAAGCAAGTCCAGGACAACAAAAGCTACAGAGAGAAGTCCTGTATCAAAAAACAAACAAACAAACAAAGACACAAAAAAACAAATATATTATTTTTCATTTCATTAATTTATTTAATTACTTTATGGCCTGATCCCAGCCCGCTCCATTCTCTCCTCCCAGTTCCACCCTCACACTCCTCTCCTTTTCCTCAACTCTTTTTCTTCTCAGAGAAGGGGAGACCCTCATCCCTGGGGCACCATCCCACCATGGCACATCAAGATGCAACAGAACTAAGCACATCCTCGCCCACTAAAGTCAGACAAGGCAGCACAGCTAGAAGACAGGGATCCAAGGGCAGGCAACAGAGTCAGAGACAGCCCCTGTTCCAATTGTTAGGAGACGCACGTGAAGACCAAGCTGCACATCTGCTACATAGATCCAGTCCATGAATGCTGTTTGGTTGGTGGTTCAATCTCTGTAAGACCCCATGAGCCAAATAGTTGACTCTGTAGGTCTTCATGTCTAGTCCTTGACCCTTTTGGCTCCCTCAATCCTTCCTCCCACTCTTCTACAAGACTCCCTGAGTTCCTCCTGTTATTGGCTGTGGATCTCGGCATCTGTTTCCATCAACTGCTAGATGAAGCCTCTCTGAAGACAGTTGTGTTAAGCTCCTGTCTGCAATAATTAATAGTGTGAGGGGCTGGCTCTCTACCACAGTGTGGGTCTTGGTTGGTCCAATCATTGGTTTGCCATTCCCTCAATCTCTACTCCATCTTTATCCTTACTCTTGTTGTATTCAAGACAAAGTTTGGGTCATGGGGCCTCCTCTGTCCCAGAGATGTCCCCCATGTGTTGGATTTTAGCTCTCTTCCAGTTCTCTCCCCTAACCACCACTGCTCCTCTTCCCACAACTGAGCCCCAAGTTCTTTGCCCTCCCCACTCCCTCTCCCCACTCTTCCTCCTCTTTCCTTCCCTCCATCTACTTCAGATGTCTATTTTATTTCCCCTTCTGATTGAGATTAAAGAATCCCCCCATGTGCTTTCCTTGTGACATAGCTTCTTTGGGTCTGGGGATTGTAGTATGGTTATCCTGTACTTTATGGCTAATATCCACTTATATTGATCACATACCAGGTGTGTCTTTCTGGGTCTAGGTTACCTAACTCAGGATGATATTTTCTTGTTTCTTCCATTTGTCTGCAGATTGTATGATGTCTTATTTTTTAATAGCTGAGTAGTATTCCATTGTGTAAATGTACCACAGTCTTTATCCATTCTTCAGTTGAGGGACATCTAGGATGTTTCCAGTTTCTATCTAGTAAAAATAAAGTTGCTATGAACAAAGTAGAGCAAGTATTCTCTTGGTAAGGTGGAGCATTTTCTGTGTATATGCCTAGGAGAGGTATAGGTGTGTCTTGAGATAGAATGTTTCCAGTTTTCTGAGAAACAGCCAGATTGAATTCCAAAGTGGTTGTACAAGTTTGCACTTCCACCAGCAATTGAGGAGTGTTCCCCTTTCTCTACAACATCACTAGTCACTTGAGCTATTTATTTTACCCATTATGACATGTGAAAGATGGAATCTAAGAGTTGTTTCTATTTTCATTTCCCTGATGATTAAGGATGTTGAACATTTCTTTAAATGCTTCTTAACCATCAGAGATTCCTCTGTTGAGAATTCTCTGTGTAGCTCTGTACTCATTTTTTTCCTGGGTTATTTGGCTTGTTGGTTTTTAGTGTCTCTCGATATTTTTTATTCTTCTTCTGTGTTGTGCGTGTCATTACTTCGTTCTTTTCCATCGTCAAGTTTCACTGCATTCTATGCTGGGGTTGCTTGTTCTCTAGTTGATGGGAATGTAAGCTGTATTAAATTGGGACTAGTATAAACAAATTGACTATGCCTACTGGTTGACTGATTTTATGAAGGCCACATGTATCATTCTTCTTGATTAAATACTAAAGAGGAATTTCACTTTTTGGTAGGTGAATGCTCATATTTATAAGAATTGCTATCAAAAAGCTTTCCAATATGATGAATGTGATTTTTCTCTTTCTTTTCGATTTATTTACTTATTCACTTCACATCACTGTCATAGCCCCCTGCCTATTATCATGTCAGCATTCACCCTTACTAGCTCTTGGCCCTCAATGTTGCTGACTTGCTGTACTCAGTCATTTCAGTTGGTCATTTTGAATGTTCCAAAGGTGCCTCTGTGGTTTGAACTTGCCCCTCAATATGGAGTGAAGACATGTGTTTCCAATGTGTGTATTGAGCATTTTTGTGTATGATGCGCTTACGAATTGCTTTGTTTTTATTTTAAATCTTGTCAGTTGTTTTTAACTTAAGTGGATTTACTTATACATAAAGATTGCACACATTCATGGATATGTAGTTTTAACACACACACACACACACACATATACACAATTATCTTTCAAGTTAATCACATCTATCTCATCTAATATGTATCATCTTTTAGAGTAAAATCATTTAAAATTCTTTCTTCTTACTTTGAAACATATCACACTTCATAAATATGACATACTATTACCTACCAGAACCTCTTGCTCTATAGATATAACTGAATGCTCAATGCTCAATCTCTCATCTCTCCTCTTTACTTCTTCTGTTTCCCAATACCTGATAACCACTTTTGTACTATTAACTTTAGAGATATCAACATTATAATTTCTACATGAAAGAAATGTATAGCAGCTGCTTTTCTATGACTGACCCATGTGGTATAATGATGATGTTCAATTCCAGCCATTTGATAATATCAGTATTCTTCTCTCCCGTTCTTTTTGATCATTGAATAGCATTTCCTTGTATATATATATATGAGGTTATCTTTTTCTATTCATTAGTTCCTGGACCGCTTATTTGTATTCATTTCTTGGTTATTATAAACAATGCTTACAATGAGCATGCTAGTAAATATGTCTTTTCAACATACTGATATCACTTTCTATAGAGGCATATACATGCACATACACACATTTGTGGTAGTAGTGTGTGTATGTATGTGTGTGTATGTGTATGTGTTTCCTAACACTTGCTGTTCTTAATGTTTTAGCAATGGCCAATCTTACTAGCATAAGGCAATGCTCACTATAGTCTTTATTTATATTTCCCTTGTATCAAAATGTTTGAAGCATTTTTCATATACTGGGTTGTCATATATGGAGTTACTGGGCTTCTGTACTTCTATGGGAATATATTTCTCTTGAAATGAAAATTTTCCATGTAATTTTACTGCTTTAGTTATAATTTGGCTTGTAAGTTCTTAATTTCCAATATTTGTTTGCATTTTCTCAACAATATTATCTCTTTTTTTAATTCTGTTTTTATGTATTGTATTGGCTTCCCTATTTCTTTCAGGTCTTTGCATTTGCTGTATTGAAAAGCTGAGTTTTTAATGAAGTAATAATAATTTGGCTGACTTTTTTCTGGAACTTCTTCCAGGTCATTTTCTTTTTCTATTTTGAGAAAATAAAAAATATAATAAGATGAAGCAAAAATTATCATATTGAAGTTGGACACAGCGAGCCAGGAGAAGAGTACCAAACGCAGACACAAGAGCCAAACATCCACTCATTTTCCTATTCAGGAGTCCCATAAAAATACTAAGCTAATGGGTGTAATAGATGCACAGAGGACTTGGGGCATACCCATATAGGCCAGTTTTTACTGTTTCAGAACTCATATATACCTTGAGCTCATATACCCCTCACTTAGTTGATTCAGAGGGTCTTGTACTGGCATCCTCCATCCCCTTTGGCTCTTACCATTCCATCTCCTCTTCCACTGGATTCCCTGAGCTCTGAGGGCAGATGTTTGATGGAGACCTCCCATTTAGATCTCTCTCCACATAATATCTGGCTCTGGGTCTCAAATATGCTAGGTCAGCGATGGCACAGAATTAGTGGGAGTAGCCAACCAATGTCTGGTTTGACTTAAAGTCCTCTCTATCAGAGGGGACTCAAGCTTCACACTGCTTGGGTACCTAAGAACTAGAAATTAGATATCCCAGAGACCTAGCGTAAAACTAAACACAACTGGTATTTTTTAAAGTATTAATAAAATGATTGATAATGATATTCTGCTATACTCACAGACCATTGCCTTATCCAGTTATCATCAAAGAGGCTTCCTTTAGCAGCAGATGACAATAGATGCTGGGAACCACAGCCCAGTCATTCAATAGAGGGTCATTATTATGAGATTGAAAGTCATCACTTTTCAGTGTTTTGTTTTTTAAATAATTTGTTGTTTTAGTTTCTTTTTCTATCTTTCATTCTCCCCCACCTCAGGGTTACTATATTCTTTCATTGGAAACCTTTACAGTCTTCCAGAGAGTAGCACACCTTTATAAGACCAGGATGTTATTTTACTGTGTCGGGTTTCTTCTTCAGGGAGTTCTCAGGTGGAATAGACAATCATACCAGGAGAAATGGGGTCGTCCATTTGGTGAAAGAGGTTTTTTTAGGCTGGCATCCTTATATACAATTCTAAAGATCTATAGAAAGGCCTGGTACAGGAAGTCCTGGGGGCCAGACTGTACATGGATCAAGTTCCCAAGGGAATGTTGATGGACCTAAGAGGAGCCTTTGGGGGTTTTACTTGGCCCATGAAGTTCCAGAGTATTGTGTGTGGGCTTTAACAAGTAAAGGTCCCCTACTTTGTCCAGGAAGCCATGGAACTCTGGGCTTCTAGAATAAAATGACCCTCAATCATTTAAAATCTTTTTTTAATTTATTTACACAAAAAGTGTGAAACACAAGTTGGAGAGATGACTCATTAGTTAAGAGCATGTATTTATCTCACAGAGAACCCAAGTTTGGTTCTCAGCACTTGCTCACAGCCACCAGTAACTCCAGCTCCAGGGGATCTAAACCTCTCTGGTCTACAGGAACATTGTCACTCATACACACATACATGCTTTCTTACACACAAACATATGCACAAAGACTCACATATACACCCATATACACACATCCACATACATATGTGCACTCACACACATACATGCTTTCTTACACACATGCACAAAGACTCACATATATACACCCATATACACACATCCACATCCATATGTGCACTCACACACACATATGCTTACATACATGCACACACACACACACACACACACACACACACACACACACACGTTGACATATTTTTAAAATGCATTTTTATTTTGGGTTTCTTAAATCTCTTTCTCCAGTCTTTACCCCAATCCCTCCCAACATACCAAGACCAGGTAAGAGAAAAAGAAGGTTAGTGGTGAGAACGGGCAAGGTTTTCATTAGCTACTTCCTGCTGTTCAGGGTCATCAGGTTCTTTGGGTCAAGTCCAATCCTCATTTCAGGATATCTCCAACTTCTTCTCTCTCTCTCTCTCTGTCACACACACTCTCTCTCTGTCTCTGTGTTTGGCTTTTATCCCCAGTGACAAAGCACATGCCACTGCATGTGGCACATCACAGTTGGCAAACATCATGCGCCATCTAAGGAGGCAATTATCAGCTGGGGACAAACTGGAGCAGCCCCTATATCCCACACGCAGGATTAAAACAAAAACATGTTTACATATAGCCCAAAACTTCCAAAACATAATACACATAATTAATAAATATTAATTAACAAAATAATTACAATTAATTATTAATTAACAAAATAAAAATAATAATATCGTGAAATAGATGAGGCCCACTAGAGAAACCCTGTAAAGGAGTAAAGTTAAACTAAACAAGCATGGTAGAGGTAACACTGTATTAAGAAGTGTTGACGTAATAATGAGAGAGAATGATGACAGCTGTATGTAAAATTGATACTAGTTTATACATTAGAATGAAGCTTAATTACTCTTTGAGTAATAGATATTGTAGACTACTCAAAATAAGGCTTAACCGAAAGTTATATAATGTAAATCTGGCCTGCCAGTAAATCAGAAGCCTGCCAGAACTACTGTTTAAAAGCAAAGACTCTCCTGGCTTTGACATGACATGACATAAAATAAGTAGCCACTATATTAAAAATTTTAATCTACATGGGCATCGGATACAAATAACAGATTAACAATAGCATAAAAGGTTTTAAGATAATATAATAAATATATTCAAGCATTTAAGGGAAATGTAGGAACACTGAAGGAGATTTAATGAATTTTTTAAAAAAAAAAGAACTAAAGTGATTTTAGGAGCCTTCCTGTGGTGAAACAGTCTCTCCTAGAAATGGACAACATGCAGAAGTTAGTTTATTTACTTCTATGATGAGAGGCCAAGTATTGAACTAAGGTCATTGGGTTTGGGGGCAAGCACCTTTACTGGCAAGTACTGACTTTACTGAATCACCTCACTGGTTCCCTCTTTTCAACCACTACCTCTGTCTATTTTATTTTCCCATCTAAGTGAAATTTAAGCACCATCCTTGGAACCTCCTTGTTACTTATCTTCACTGGGTTTGTTCTGTAGTGAGTCTATCCTATACTATGTGGCTAAGTCCACTTATAAATGAGTCCATAGCATGTGTGTCTTTTTGGGTCTGGGTCACTTGACTCAGGATGATCTTTTCTAGTTCCATCTATTTGCCTGCAAATGTCATGAATACTTTGTTTTTAATAGCTGAATAGTATTCCATTGTATAAATGTACCAGAGTTTCTTTACACATTATTTTGTTTAGGGACATCTAGGTTGTTTCCAGATTTGGGCTATTATGAATAAAGCTGCTATGAACATAGTTGGACAAATGTCTTTGCTGTGTGGTGGAACATCTTTCGGGTATATATCCAGGAGTGCTAGAGCTGGGTCTTGAGATAGCCTTATTCTCAAATTTCTGATAATGTTCTAGATTGATTTTCAAAGTGGTTGTACAAGTTTGCACTCCCACCAGAAATGGAAGAGTGTCTACCGTTTCTCCACATCCTCGCCAGCATGCGCTGTCACTTGAGTTTTTGACCTTAGCCATTCTGACAGGTGAAAGATGGAATCTCAGAGTCATTCTGATTTGCATTTTCCTGATGACTAAGGACATGAGAATTTCTTTAAGTGCTTCTCATATGTTCAAGATTCCTCTGTTGAGAATTTTCTGTTTAACTGTGTACACCATTTTTAATTGGATTATTTGGTTTGTTGGTATTTAATTTTTTGAGTTCTTTATATATTTTGGATATTAGCCCTTTGTCAGACGTGGAATTGGGGAAGATATTTTTCCACTCTTTGGGCTGTCACTTTGTTCTGTTAACAGTTTCCTTTAGCTTAGAGAAGCTTTGCAGTTTCAGGAGGTTTCACTTATTAATTGTTGATCTTAGTGCCTGTGCTGTTGGTGCTGTGTTCAGGAAGCTGTATCCTGTGCTAATGAGGTAAAAGCTGATTGTCACTTTCTCTTTTAGTAGATTTCGTGTTTCTGGTTTTACATTGAGGTCGTTGATCCACTTTGACTTGAGGTTTGTGCAGGGTGCTAAATTTGGATCTATTGGAATTTTTTCTACATGTAGACATCCAGTTAGAACAGCACTGTTTGTTAAAGATGCTTTCTTTTTTCCATTGTGTGGATTTGGCTTCTTTGTCAAAAATCACCTGTCTATAGGTGTATGGATTTATTTCTAGGTCTTTGATTCAATTTCATTCATTAACCAGGCTGCTTCTATGCCAGTACCATGCAATTTTTATTTCTATTGTTCTGTAGTATAGCTTGACGTCAGGGTTGGATATATCTCCAGAAGTTCTCTTATATATAAGATTGTTTAAGGTATTCTCTTTTTTTTTTATTTCAATGTGAAGTTTAGAATTGTTTCTCAAGGTTTATTTAAAAATGGGTTGGTATTTTGATGGGTATTGTATTTAATCTGTAGATTGCTTTTGGTAAGATGGCCATTTTCATTATGTTAATCCTACCAATCCATGAGCCTGGGACATCTTTCCATTTTATAATATTATCATCAGTTTCTTTCTTCAAAAACTTGAAGTTCTTGTCCTACAGGTATTTAACTGGCATGGTTACAATTACACCAAGAGACATTATTTTATCTGTGGCTATTGTGAAGGGAGGAATTTCCCTAATTTCTTTCTCAGCCCATTTTTCATTTGTATACTGGAGGATTACTGAATTTTTAAAAATTAGCTTGTATTCAGCCACTTTGCTGAAGGTGTTTATTAGCTGTAGGTTTTCTATGGTGGAAAGTTTGTGGTCACTTATGTGTACTACCACGTCATCTTGAAAAGCGATACTCTGTTTCTTTTTCAATTTGTAGTCCCTTCATCTCATTTAGTTGTTATTGCTGTAGCTAGAAGTTCAAGTACTATATTGAGGAGATATGGAGAAAGTGAGCAGCCTTGTCTTGTTCCTGATTTTTAGTAGAACTGCTCTTTCTCTCCATTTGATTTGATGTTGGCTATCAGCTTGTGTGTATAGCCTTTATTATTCTGAGTATGAGCTTTGTATCCCTGATCTCTCCAAGACTTTCATCATAAAGGACTATTATATATTGTCAAAGGCTTTTTGTGCATCTAATGAGATGACCATGTGATTTTTTTTCTTTTAGTTTGTTCATATGGTGGATTACATTGACGGCTTTTCATATGTTTATCCGTTCTTGCATCCCTGGGATGAATCCTACTTGCTCCTGGTGGATAATGTATTTGATGTGTTCTTAGATTCAGTGTGAGTAGGTTACTGAGTATTTTTGCATGAATGTTCATGAGTGAAATCTGTTTGAAATTCTCTGTCTTCGTTGAGTCTTTGTGCGGTTTAGGTATCAGGATGATTATGGCTTCATAGGATGAGTTTGACAGTGTTTCTTCTGTTTCTATTTTGTGGAATAATTTGAGGAGTATTGGTGTTAGCTCTTAGTCTGGTAGAATTCTGAACTAAAACCATCAGAAAAGCCAGCATCCGTTCGTGTTCCTCTGGAGAGAGGAGAGGATTCTGTCTATCAGACAAATATGCTACCACCTCAGACTTCCCGACTAATACATGTATGGGATATGTGTTTGCATTTAATATATAGATTGCTTTTGGTAAGATGGCCACTTTCACTATGTTAATCGTGTGTGTATGTGTATGTGTGTGTATGTGCATGCCTCCATAGGAAATGAAATGGGTATGTTGAAAATACATCTACATTACCATGTTCACTGTAGCACTGTTTACAACAAACAAAAAATGGAAGTAATCTGCCCATTGACAGATTTGCGACATCTTATTATTGTTTACTTTGTTCAAAAAGAAAGAAAGAAAATTGACCTGAAATAAGTTCCAGAAAAAAATAAATTATTACTGTATTCAGAGAGGCCAAAGTAGACATGATCATACTGCAATAGAGCAAATGCAAAGGTCTGAAATAAATAAGGAAGTCAATACGATATGTGAAAACAGAATTCAACAAAGAGATAAAATTGCTGAGAAAAGGCAAACTAAATGATACTTGAAAATGGCCAACTCATAGGCCAAATTAAGACAGCAATAAAATCAAGTGGCAAGTTTACATTTCTAGCGAAATATAACCCTATCCAGGTACAGAAACCCTAAATAACTCCAAATATATGTGACCAGAAAACAAAACACCCATGAACATTTTATAGCTAAAACATTTACATCATAGAATTTAAAAAGGGTCATGAAAACTATAAGAGAGAAGGATCACCATATTTATGAAAGTAGGGAAATCAGAATAACATCTGATTATTCAATAGAAAGTTTTAAAGACAGAAGAATCAAGAAATGTATATTCTAAGTCCTAACAGTGTGTGTGTGTGTGTGTGTGTGTGTGTGTGTGTGTGTGTGTGTGTGTGAGTGTGTGTGTAATCTAAATGAAATAACCAAATAACAAGGGAGACAGAAAGCCAATTGGACATCTGTCACTAAATGAAACTTCCAGTCAATAGCTTGCATCTAATTAAGTAGTTAGCCAAAGGAGTCTAATGGAAACCCCAAACAAACCAGGTTATTGCCAGGCTTGTGCTGCTCTCCATAAACTGACAGTAAGAATTTATTGCTAAAAAAATGACACTGACACAACTCAATGCATGGAAATATCAAGCTGGTGCCTACCTAAAGCCTTCACCCCAAACTAGTGACCATGAGAGAAAGATAAACTCTTTGGTCTCCAATGTTGACCTATCCACAAGATATGCTGGTGCAATAGTGGCACAAAGCTTGTGAGAGGAACTCACTAAGATCTGATTTGTTTTAAGGCCCATTCCATTAGGTGGAACCCATACACAAAGCTGTTTAGGTGGCAAAGATGCTAAGAATAGATAAACAACGGACCTAGAAGACAAGCAAATGCTACTGCCCTGTTAAAAGGACATAATAGCAAATGACTCTCAAGATGTTCTGATATTTTCAGGTTGGTGCATTGCTCAGACGTCGTCGGAGAAGCTTCCCCCTGCAGAAGATGGGAACTAATACAGAGACCGATAGCCAGAGAAAGAGAAAGAAATGAAAAACCTTGAGACCCTCAGCCCTAAGTGAAATATTTCTATTAAATCCCTCCTTTCAGGGCTCAGAGAACTATGTGGAAACAGAAAGGGAGAAAGTGTAAGATCTAGAGTGGATGAAGGACACAATATCAAATTGATAGTAACTTGCAAATTAAAATTTTGTTTTCTCCAAGGGAGTCTTCTGATAAAACAAACCCCCCTCTTAAGGATAACTCAAACGCCCAGCAGTAGATGGCCAACACAAAACAAACTCAGTGACAGTTTAGAGGTTCATTATCTCATAATGCTGTATTTGATACATTTCCCTCTTACACACCCTTTGCGTATGTATTATGGCTTCTGCATATTTAGTAGGATTTCTGTGCATACCAGCCTGTGATCTCTGTATTTATATGTGTTTCTAGTGGATTTTCTTCTGGTTTGTTTGTTTTGTCCTATTATGATTTGTTTATTATCATGTTATATTATTTATTATTATTCATTAGATGTCTGATTGTTTTCTAAGAAGAGACAAAGAGGTGTGGGTCTTGATGGGAGAGGAGGTGGGGAAGAATTCTGAGGAATTTGGGGAGGAGAAACCATATTCAGAATATATTCCTCTTTTCAATAAAGAAAAATAAATAGAGCATAAATAAACAGACAGATAGTTGATAGATAGATGATACATACATACATACATACAAGCTGACAATTGTAAATCCAAACTACTAGACCAACCAGGGCTATTAAAATTAAAGAAGAAACAAAATGTTCCATTAAAAAAAGATTAAAAGATATATGACCGTAAGCCAGCTCTACCAAAGATCTAGAACTAATACTTAAATTTAAAGAAAAGAATAGACACATCTAAAAAGTCACAGGAAATAAACAATGCCAGGAAAGCTAAACAAAACAGACTTAAAAACACAACAAAATTAATACAATGATATCTTTTAATAGCAACTCAATATTAACAGTATCAATTCCTCAATTTAAAAACATTGATAAACAGATTTGATTAGAAAACAGGACCTATCTCCTTTTCTGTCTCCAAGACACATCCTTTACGATCAGCAATAGTCTCTACCTAGGGTAAAGAATAGAGAAGTGTATTTCAAAAACAAAGAGACAAGCAGACATAGCTATTCTTATATTTAACAATATGGAATTCTAACTAAATTAACCAGAAGAGGTAAGAAGGATCATTTTATACTCATTTCAAAAGAAAAATCTACTAAGAAGATATTGCAGTTCTAAACTTAGATACATAAACACAGGTGCAGCCAATTTTACAAAAGACATACTGATAGATCTAAAACCACGAATTAACTCCAAAACAATGAGTGGAAGACTTAAATACCCTGCTCTCATAAAGAGATGAGTCATTTGAACAAGAACTAAACAGAGATACATTGAAGTTAAATGACACCAAAATCAAATAAGTTTAACAGTTATTTATAGACCATTCTACACAAACACTCTAGAACAGTTTCCTCTCAGCAATCCATGAAACTGTCTCCAAAATCGATCACACATTAGAACACAAGGATTCATAACAAACTTAGAAAAATTGAAATAAAGTCCAACATTGTATCAGACCATGGTGGAATAAAAGGGGGAAAGTAAGAAGAATTAAAACTACAAAAAGTGTCTAAACTCTTAGAGACTATACAACGCTCTCACTGACAACAATTGGGTCAGTGAGGAAGTCAAGAAAGAATTTTTTTTTAAATCCCTAGTATTTAATAAAAATAAAAACACAAACTATTAAAATATATAGGGGAAAATAAAGACATTCTTAAGGATGTTTATAAGTGAATATCTATATCAAAAATAAATAAAGGCTTCAAATAGTGAACAAAAGCAAACCAAACCCAAAAATAGAGGCTGGGAAGAAATAATCAAGTTTGGGGTTATTATTAAGGAAACAGATACCAAAAACTACAAAGAATCAGTGAAAATGAGTTGGTTCTTTGAAAAAAATAAGGGAGATTGAATACCTTTAACCAAATTAATCAAAAGAGATACAAATTAAAAGGACGGGACTTTAACACATACAAGTGGAATTCAGAAAAGGATAAGCAAACACTTTAAAATCCACTATTCTGTTAAATTCAAGTCTTAAAAATGGATTGATTTCTACATGTAAACAACATACCAAAATTTAACAAGATGAAGTAAATAATTTAAAGAGATCCATAACCAGCACTGGCATTCCAGTAATAGTAGTAGTAGTAGTAGTAGTAGTAGTAGTAGTAGTAGTAGTAGTAGTAATAATAATAATAATAATAATAATAATAATAATAATAATAATAATAATAATAATAAATAACTATAATAATAGTCTGTTAGCCAAAATAAACCCATCAACAGATGGGTTCACAGGCAGAATTCTACTAGAACTTTCAAGAACTAATACTGAAATGGTTTAAATTAATACATGAAATAGAAAAGAATACTTTTGAGCGGGACCCCTGAGCCCAAATCTGCCTATTATAATGTTCTACTTGTAGGTTTCTAGGACCCTCTGGATCCTTCTACTTTGCCATTCTCCTATGCTTCTCTCATCTAGAGTCCCAATAGAATGTCCTCCCCTCTGTCTCAGTTTCCTGGTAAGTGAAGGCTTTCGTGGGACATGCCCCTTGGGCTAATATGTAGATATAAGTGTGTATATACCAGGACCAGTCATAGGGGAGGGGAATAAGGAGAAAATGGGAAGGAGGGAAGAATGGGAGGATACAAGGGATGGGATAACCATTGAGATGTAACAAGAATAAGTTAATAAAGGAGAAAAAATAAAAAATAAAAATAAACATGAAAGTCAAACCTTAAAAAAAAAAAAGAAAGAAAAGAATACTTTTATTATTTTAAAGATTCACTAACAATGAGACAGGCTAACTCCTGGCAATACCCAGCCTACCTCAAAGAAGATGATAAGTATCAAAGAACCTCTTTATGGAGATGGTTTCAAATGTGGTAAAGCAGCCACTGGGCAAAATGTCCTCGTTTCTGTCACAGACACAATTCTCCCTAAAAATGGGCAAGTTTGGATGCAGGCAAAGTTGATGGCCAAACTCTGTCAAGAGAGGTTAAGCAAGTTCTCAATAGTTCCTGTCTTACAAATATGTCTATCAGATAGATATATTGGGCCAGAAGGCTAAAGATGATGCTCCAATGTCACAGAGAGTTTTCGGTGACTTTTCAGGCAACAAACTTTCTCTTCATCTTCTCACTTGGGAAGCTGCTAATCTGCACTCTCTATATACTCAGGTAATTAATTTTATTCCTTCTCAAGTCTCTAATGCTGTTGAAGACCAAATTGTTTAGTTTTACAATTAAACTTAATTGTTTAGGGGTTAAGTTGTTTTTAGGTCTAGACAGATGTTTTACGTTGATAATGATGATATATGATAAATAATTGACGTAAGTTCAGAATTTTAGATGCAACAAGATAGAAAACATGTTTTCGTCAAGGCTGCCAAATACAAATAGCCAAAACACTATGAATATAACATTTATATAATTTCGGATTAATTCGTGGTTCTTCTTGCTGTATGTAGTTCGTAGTATATATGTGTGATAATATAAATGTGTATGTAAAAAATTTAAAAAAAAATCAAAGCAAAAATGACTTTCCAACTATTTTTATGAAGTCAGTTTTATCCTAATACCAAAATCAAATAAAAATACAATAACAAGAAGATTAAATTACGAACTAGTCTCCTCGTTGAACATACATGTTAACATTGTCAATAAAACACCATCAGGAAGAGCTCAAGAAAACTACAAAAAGATCATTCATCACTGCTAAGTTGGCTTCCTCCAGAGAGGCCAAGAGGATTCACACATCTAAGTCAAGACATGTTATTTGTCCACTTGCTTCTGACAAAAATCTCAATCACTTCTTCGTAAAAGTCACAGAGCGGTTATGTTGAGCACACCTCACCATAATAAATGTTGTGTACAAGAAACAAGCATCATGCAAAATAAACAAAAACTAAATGTTCTCATGAATCAGGAACAAGACAAAGGTATTTCTAAACTCAAATCCTATGTAAACTCAAATTCATTTTTTAATTTTTAAAAATTTTATTTGCTTTACATCCTGATTTCAGCCTCCTTCCATCCTCCCAGTTCCCCCACTTCTACACCTCTCCCCCTATTCTCTTCTCTCCTACTCAGAGAAGAGGGAGGTACATCATGGGTACCAACACACCCTGACACATTAAGTCACTAAAAAACTACGAGGTTAGAGCCCTGGGCTGGAAGCTGTATGGTCCAGGGGTCCAGCTCCATCCTTGGTAAGGTAGGTGAGGCTGTAGGCCAGAGGCTAGAAAACATGTGGTCCTGCGGCCCTTGCAGGCTTCCTTAATAAGGTCTCTAGAGCCTTAGGCCAGAGGCAGGAACTCGGATAATTAGCCCACAGTACTCCCTCCTCTGCTCACCATGTCTCAGTTGGATTCCCAGGCAGGGTTGGATAGAGGTCTAACCTGAATGATCCTGGGATGCAGTCTAGCAGGACTCCTTGGAAAGGCAGGTAGATCTCTGAGCCAGAGGCTGGATGTTTCTGGGGTCTGGAAGCCCTCGGTAAGATTGGTAGGGCCGTGGGCCAGAGGTTGGAACTTTGTGTGCCTGGTACGTAGGCAGGCTTCCGCAGGAAGGAAGGCGGGTAGAGCCACAGGCCAAATGCTGAAAGATCTTGGAGCCCAGGAGCCCAGATTGACCCTTAGGCTGGAGCCAGGAGCCAAGCAGCCCGGTGGCCCCTCTTTCTTAATTCTAGTACTTGGCAATATAAAAGACTTTTTGCCTTGGTTTTTTTTTCAGTGGAAAATTCATATCATGATATTCTTAACTCAATTTTTCCAAAAGGTTAAATGAACTAACATGTGGTAAAAACTGAACCATTAAGCTATATGACTACCTTAAGCTTCTATGAAATCAGAAACCATCAAATTGTTGCCACTTCCAATTCATTTCAGATATGACCATGTCCCTGTATTCTGTGGCCAGGGAGAATTTTCTAGTAATGAGGTGAGTTATCTTTACCAGACTATTTGTTTGACATTTTCTCTTTTCCTGTTGTTCTATAGTGGGGCAAACAAGCCTCCTCCAAGTAATCAGAGAAATAGAGTGGAGAGAACAAGAAACACATAAATGTAATCTCAATCTTGTTCTTTAAAACAAATACTGAGGCTGAATGAAGAGACAGTTTAGAACCAACGGAGAGAATATAACTGTTTTTGAGTGTATATATATGAGTGTGTGTGTGTGTGTGTGTGTGTGTGCGCGCGCGCGCGCGTATTACAAGTAGCACTCCTGATAAAGCCTGTATATAGCAATATTGTATTAATACTTGCTGGCATTTTAACTCTCCATAAACCATTTGTTTTCTTAGCATGTCTATGATCCTTTACTTAAATCTTTTCTTCCCTTCACAACATATCTTCCAGAATTAACTAGACTACATATTTCCATCTCTCCTAGGTGGGGGGCGGGGGTCACCATACTTTTGTGGTACAACTTTCAGGTAGTTGCAAATAAAATCTTCCTTCCTCTAGATTCTGCCACCCCTTGCAAGGAAAGTGATGTCCATTTATTGATAGTGCAACCACATGACTTCTAATACCCAATGATCATTCCACCTACACACAATTGATTCAAGAACTATTTTCTTATTGATTATCCAGTTTGAAGTACCTGAAGCTTAAGGAAAAATATTTTTACTTTTAAGCATGATTTTTAATGTTCTATTTCTAAGACTATGTAATGTTATAATCTGCCTATCTACAGACTAAGCTTCGACCTAAATTAAGAGTATCAGTACTTGAACATTACAGATAAGACAGACTAAACAGGCCTTGTTTGTGCCATTATTTCACCATGACCCCAAATAAGTAAAATCTTATGCTTTTCTGTGCCTAACTTAAAACTGTTCCCCTCCAGTAGTAACCATCACCTTGTAGGTAGACTCTCATCATCAATCTGGGTCTTGACTGATTTCTTCCTGTCGTTGTCTAATTATATGCCCATTTCTCTCATCAAAAACTACATTAAAATATATTTTATCTAAATTTAATCCTGGATACCTGCCATGTCTTTCTTTCCCTTCATTGTAGAATGTTTTTGAAAGTTTTCTTTATATTTTCTTTGAAAGTTTTTGCCTCCTGGCTGTTGAGTCTATGGTATATCATAAACCACTTCACCAAGATTACTGGTCAAGAGTGCTTCTTTCTCAACCATTTCAATGCCATTTGATACCATTTTTAATGCCATTTTTTCTCTCTCATTTTAGGCCTAAGAGTCTGTGTCACTTTGGTCCCCATTGTTTGTCAGCTGAATTTTTTCCACACTGGATGCTTCTGCCTCTAGCTATGTATTACTCTTACTGGAAGATTTGTCACAATCTTGTTCTAAGGACATGTACTGTTCCCTTGTTGTCAAGTGTTTGTATTGTTTGGAGGGGTGGGAGAAACTTTGGGTGGTTTAGCATAGCTAGAGGCAACAAGACAAGGGGGAATAGACGTCATTGGAGGATCTCGTCTCTAGCTCATGCTGGTTTTTCCCTCTGCTTCCTGTCTGTCTTGAGGTGTCTGTCACACACATCTACTGCCATAGGTTCTAACAGTGGCACATGGAGCCAAGTGACAATGGACCTTCTAAAACTGTGAGCCCAAGTGCACTCTTCTCCTTGAAATTGTTTCTGTGAGGTATGTTGTTAAAACAATGTGAAAATTAACTAGCAAAAATGCAAGTAAGTATACCTCTGTGAGGTTGGTGCTTAGCCTTCGGTTAGTCATCTCAAGAAGACATTCTTGGTTCTGGTTAGTGAAGGTCCCAAGAGTGAAACAGACAGTGATTGGAGTGGTTTCAGGGGCAGTGGCAAACTTCAGCACAGCCTAGTGGCTGGTACTCCTGGAGGCTATAGCACTAACAGGTTTCCAGTAGCAACTGAGTGTTCTTCAGATTTTTCAAGTAGATGGCATCACTCTCTGTTTGTAGATGTGCTGTTCTGGAAATCAGAGGTGGTATCACTTAAATGGGTTCCTCCTGCAAGGAACTGAAGACATTTTCTTCCTTTATTTTCAGGGCATCAAAGACCCTAACCCTCATCTGAAAACTTCCTCACAAGTTATTGGAATGAAGAATGACACCATATGGATTCCATCATGGGCAGGGTAGAAAAGTTAACTTTTTAAACAAATATATTAAGCTACTTGTGTTCTCTCTGTAGGTTTTTGTGCACCGTGCACTCTGCCTTGCAATAAAAAAGGTTGGGTAGTGTATTCATATTGTCTCTACTTATAACAGAGGCAAAAAAAGATTGTGTATTTTCATAGAGAAATAATGGTAATATTAGTGTCAAAAGTGATGTTTAAATCATAACATTTATATAAGCTGAAATAAGTCAGTATTTATATATCTATATATACTGTAATGAAGGGTTAAAAAGTAATTACTACTTGAATTTTTGGATAAATAGAAAACAAATAGGGAGGCTGTACATTTTAGACGTTTTAAGAAAATGTTATTGTGTTATTCACTACTTCTTTCAGAAAGTTTATATATCCTTGTCATTATTAATATTTTAATAGATATGTCATATTTTGAATTTAATGATCAGTTTTTATTTATAATACTACAAAACTGAAGAAAGAAAAGTGGCATCTCAATTGCTTGTGATGTCTTTATGTATGCATGTACGAATCATTAAGTAGTTGCCATTCTCTCTTCCCTAGTGCCGATTTATTTACTATGCATTTATTTATTCTTCTCTGTATAATGAGCCCCAAGAGTACGTTTCATTATAGGAGAAGGCTCGCATTCCTCACTTGCGGTCAGTGGTATGTGGTTAATTTGAAATCACTTAAACTATTAAATCTGTCAAGTGCAGTGATTTTATTTTCAATTCACATCAGTGTTTTAGTATGCATTTTCGTTACTGGGTCAAACTGACAAATTAATTTAGGAGCATTCTCTGGGAATACTCTTCATTGCTGTCATTATATGCAGGCTACTATTTGAAATTAATACCCTCCTATTAAAATTGACTGCCAGAGCTCTCGCACTTAACACAAACAATAATGTATAGATAAAAACGGTGCTATATTCACATCTCCTATACTTAGAAGAAATTCAGTTACAAAAAAAATAGTTCTTGAAATTTTTACTTTAAAAGTAATAATATTCTGAAGGGAATCTTTAGAATTTTGTAGGTGTGTGCCTGAAAATAGCCTGGTGAGGATTTTTGTACCTAATTGGGTTCCTCCTCATACAGGTGTTTCAAGGTGTGTGTGTGTGTGTGTGTGTGTGTGTGTGTGTGTGTGTGTGTGTGTGCGTGTGTGTGTGTATGTGTGTGTGTGCACATGTGCGCATGCGAGTGCATGTGAAGGGTGGCAGAGGGAGCTAGAGAGGGAAGAGATCAAGAGCCTAGTCCCTTCACAGAGTAGTTATTTAAAGGTGAATATAAAAAGTGGCCTAGATCAAACTTGTGAAAAGCAAAAACTAAGAAAGCCAAATCTTTCACATGAACTCTGGTGCCCCATATTTGACCACGTCCCATGGATGGGGAGGTCTGGTGGCACTCAGAGGAAGGATAGCAGGCTACCAAGAAGAGACTTGATACCCTATTAGCATATACGGGGGGAAGAGGTCCCCCTCAGTCACAGCCATAGGGGAAGGGGAATAAGGGGAAAATGGGAAGGAGGGAGGAATGGGAGGAGACAAGGGATGGGATAACCATTGAGATGTAATATGAATAAATAAATAAAATATATTTAAAAAATGAGAAAGCCAAACCACTACTGATTTAGTCTACATTCTCAATAAATATATAGACAATGTTAATAAATAGTATTTTGTGTTGTGTGGTCTGCTTAAATTATTGAATAGCATTGCCAGCAGTTGGTACAATACGTTGGTAACAAAGACCCAAAAAAGTGTAACAACAATAAACACTGATCATTCACTGAACTTTTCCTTTCCTTGGGAAAAGTAAGAGTTATATACTCTAGATATAATTCTTACTCGTAAACACTGATCATACACTAAACTTTTCCTTTCCTTGGGAAAAGTAAGAGTTATATACTCTAGATACAATTCTTGGTCGTGACCCCTCTTTTAGTAAAGATGAAGCACAGAGAGAAATAAGAACTATTTTTATCCGTGAGCATCCAGAACACTTCCACTTTCAAGTACCTGCACGAAATGTGAAAGCCAGGCACAAATCAAAGTTCAGAACGACTCCGAAGTGTCCAGATAAGAGGGAAACAACGAGAAGCCGTGGAGGACGGCAGTGACGCGGAAAGCTGCTATTTTGAAGGACCATGAATCCAGTACATGAAGGAGAGGAGCATAAGCACTCCCAGCAGGAGGAGGTCCGGTCATCTTTTTACTTAGCCTATTTTCACATCACATCAACGATACTTCTCAGATACCTTTCCTTTGATCTATGGGTATTTGTGTTTATATATGTTTCATGACTATTCCAGAGACGATGTGAAAATAAAATGTCTACTCGAGGCAGAAAGGGCACTGGGGACAAACTACAGCAGCAAATACCGCTCAAGACTCCCTGCACAAACCAACGAGTTTACAAGGCCTGTGGGTAAAGGGTGAGTGACCTGCATGGCAGTGATTCAGAAACAATTGCGTTACTGAAAAGTCCCACCCCCGCCTCCAATGATCTTACACAAGCTGTGTCATGGAGTTCTGCCTTCAGTTGAACTTCCATGTGTCCCCCGAGATCAAGTACAGATGAGAGGCAAGCAGAGCAGTAAGTCACATTTTGAGCATAAGGCCTCCTTTTTCTCTTATAGAGAAAATAGGTCAGCCCTAGCTCTCACAGTATTATTCTGCTTATTGCATTGCTGTGACCACAGACCACAAAGGCCAAGCCAGGAGAATGGCATACTAGACCAATTTCTATCTCACATTGTCAGTTATTCATTAATTAGTAAGTTACTAGGTTTAATATAACAAAATTATAATTTTGAAATAAATATATTGGTGTGGTGGAAGGAAAAAAAATCAACTCCCACAAGTTGTCGTCTGATATCCACATACCTGCTATTCATACACACAATCATACATACATGTACACACATGAAAAATAGTAACTAATATATGTAACTTTGAAAAATAAAACTGAAAGATAATATTAAACATGAGGGGGAAAAAAACCCACAACTTGTCAAAGGCTAAATGTGTTTATGGTGTCAAATGTGCAATTTAACATACCAACGTCCGTCCTTTCTGCTATTTTTATTAAATCTTACCTTTGAAAGACACTTTAACTCATAGCTGTAGTCACCTTACACTCTCCTAATGCAATGCTCTTTAGCTGAGAGGCAGAACAGTTTTAGAATCACAACTTTCTGTGAACCCAATCAACTGATAGACTGGCAGGCTCGTCCTTACTATGCTGATGAAGCCAAGTGGGCCAATTTACACTGCTAAAGGAAGTTCCTCAGACCTTGGCCTGACATTTTGCAAATGGGAGCCATCAGTCACAGGGAAAGGCTGGGGGAAGTGTCAGTGGAGTACAGCCAATTTATCTCCATTGTAGTAAAACAGCTTCGAGTCCAGCCCAGCTGATGGTTATGCCAGAGCATTTCTCTTGTTAATAAAAGAGAGAGCTATCATCCAAACAGGACTGAACTGGTGTCATTCACTGTATAAATCTGATCTGAAGAAGAAGAAGAAGAAGAAGAAGAAGAAGAAGAAGAAAAAAAAAGAAAAAGAAAAAAAAGAACTTTTAGGACCAAATGTGTCCACAATTACTGAGCTAGTCATCAACTCTTGGTTTGATGAGGGCTGAAGCAAGACTGGAGGGTTGGGGATGCTTCAAAACAGTGTACAAACTGAATTAGATTGCATCCCTTGCCAACCTTCAATAATGATCGACAACCACTCAAAACGAAAACGTAATTTCTAGTAGAAACTTACAGTAGTTAATTAAAACAGAACCATAAAAGCTTTGTGCATCAAAGTCTTGTTTCACCTATTACTAAGGGAACTAGCAAAATGCCAAAGATGATTCCAAAGAAAATTTCAGAAAGTGGAGGTACTCAGTCAGTAGGGAACAAAAAAAAAAAAAAAAAAAAAAAAGCAGAGGGTAAACGTGCCAAAGTAGGCATACAATTGGTAAGGCCTCATAACACAACTATCTTTATAGAATTAGAAGATGGCTTTAATCAGTTGTATAAAGAAAGCCAAATTCTCTTAGACCACATTTGAAACATTCAGGAATTAAAAAAAAAATACTAATGGTTCCATAATACCTTCAATATTCTACTTACATTTGAGTGACAGGAAAGAATCAGTTTCTAAACATTTGTAGCTCATGTGTCTGTGCACTGAGGCTAAGAATCATAGCCAAAAATGTCAGGAGTGCCTTTTGCATAGATTTTTAGAGTTCTGCACGCTTTTCAACATGTGGTTTATGACCACTGTTTACAAGTAACGCCATCACCTGACAACTAATGAAAATTTGGGGTCTCAGCCCTCAGCCTAAATGTAAATCAGAACCTTGCCTTGTAGAAATGAACAGGGGATTCCAGTAGCCATTAAAATATAAAGCACTTTTCTAATATGATATTTAAATAGTTATTATAAGGTTAAAAACTTCTTCTGCCTTATTTCAAGGCTGAGGCTTCCTCGTCATTAACATCCCCAAGAAATTGATACTGTTCTAAATTACTTAAATGAAAGAAACTAGCAAATAGCCCCACCCACCTCCCCCAAAAGACCACAAATAGCACTATTCAAGTAAGAATGTTTTGGGTGAGAAGTCAAGTGTATACTGGCAAACATGCATTGAAAACTCAGTCCTCCTGACCATGGTCCTCACCACCAGGGGGCCTGGGTGAGTGAACTTGGAAGTATCGACTATCAGTATATTAGTACTGCAGAGGTCTTAACACCATGATTTATGTGTCATTGATTTACCTGTATTGAGAAGTGATATAGACTTCCACAGGTGTCAGTCTCTCTTGGCCAACACCAAAGCAAACAATAAGCAGAGGGCAGTATCTACGTGGTAAGAAATGAGTAGAAATGTTGTATTTGGATGATAATCAGGAAAGGACACAGTTTTAATGAAGATGTGTACACTTGGTATGAAATTGTTAATATCTTTTGGATCGATGCTGATGTGAACTACATTTTATGAAAGGCTAATAAAGAAGCTGTCTGTCTGCTGAATATTAAAATGAAGAGCATAGCAATCAGAGAAGAGACAGTGTACAGACAGATCAGAAAAATGAAAGTTCTCACAAGAGTGAAAGAAAACTCACTTTGAAATAATATGACAATGGCCCGTCCAAGATTTTCAAAGTCACAGAAATTTTCAAAATATATTTTCAATTCATATGCTTTGAAGTTATAATATAATTACATCATTTCCCCAACTCCCTTTCCTCCTCAACCCCTGCTCCCATGTGAAGCTTATTGCTCTATGTCAAATTCATGCTAACTATGTAAATACAGCTGGCTTAGTCTGTATAATCTTAACACTACAAATATCATCTCAGAATTGACTATTGGTATTGGCTAACCAATTGGGGTAAGGAGAGGACTCTCCCCCAGACAAGACAATTTATGCTTATTTGTTTGTGGTTTGTTGCTTAGGGTTGAGCTTTCATAGCTTCATATAATGTCTTCTTGGTGAGTGCTGTTAAGGAGTCACACCTTCCTTGTTACATATCCCTTTCCTGGGTTACTCTCTGAAATTACAGAAGATGAATCTATAGCTACCTCACTGTTGCATCTTTTATGTGGTACATTACCACATGGGCTACACTGCCAATTTCAACTATATTATTTGGATGGACTTGTCCCATTGGACCACAATTGCAACAGTTTCTGTTTGTTGAAGCTTGAGTAAAACTTCACTAGGCAGGTCTTTTAAAGAGAAAAACGTCCTTAGGCTCTGTCCTTATCCAGATTGGATCCTGAACTGCCCTCAGGGCACCTGTTCTAATGTTTTAAGTTCAGAGCCAGAGTCTTGGCGTTAATGGTACTAATGGCTTACACAATTACAAGTCCTTTCTCAGCAAATGACTCAGCTGCAATCTTATGAGTCTTAGCTCTTTCCTCTTCAAATAGCTTATTTTTTCTTTCTGCCTAGCATTTCCCTCTTTTTTATTGTAGGCCTCCTACAAAAGAGTGATTAATAGTAACCATTCCATAAACTCAATGTTATGCTATCTTAAAAGTTTCCTGTCAAGGAAATTAATTTATTACCTTCCTAATCAAACTTTGCAAAAGTTTTCAGGATATTGGTAGAATTTTCAGACTCCTCATCAAAATATCATGCAAATATTTCCACAAAAATAGCACTTTAAGTTTTTCTAGATCAAAGTTACAAAGTCTTCTATATTCCTCCAAAACCCAACATTGTCATGTTCCTCAGACAACAGCCCTAATTCTCAAGTAGCAACTTCTATGTTAGTTACATTTCTTCTTCTGTCATGAAACTATCCTGGCAAAGAGCAATTTAGATTAAAAGAGGGTTTATTTCTGTTTACAGTTCTAGCTGGAATATTTCTAGAATGAATGACAGCAGAAACATTAAACTGGCCTGTCAGAAAGAATAACCATCTCATTTCCTTTGCACACAGAAAGCGGAGAAAGACACATGCACTAGAGAGAGAGAGAGAGAGAGAGAGAGAGAGAGAGACAGACAGACAGACAGACAGACAGACAGACAGACAGACAGACACAGAGACACAGAGACAGAGACAGACAGAGACAGACAGAGACAGACAGAGACAGACACAGACAGAGACAGACAGAGACAGACACAGACAGAGACAGACAGAGACAGACAGAGAGACAGAGACAGACAGAGAGAGACACAGAGACACAGAGAGACAGAGAGACAGACAGAGAGACAGAGACAGTCAGAGACAGACAGAAACCTAGTGGCTTCAGTGCTGACTGCAGTGCTAGGACACATCTAAGTGTAGGCAGGACCCAGGCATGGCTGTCTTGTACACTCTTCCCAAGCCTTTTCCCTCTACACTGAGTTTAGGATGCTGACACTCTTGAGTCTTACAGGCTGGAGCTCCTAGTCTTGATGCCACAGCTTTGAGTCCCAGTGACAGATGGGACACAGACAAACAAACAATGCCTGGACCAAAGCTCCACTGTTTATAACCTTACCTAGAAGAAGCAACAACTTCACTGAGCCTGACAGCAGCTCCTTGCCTGCTCAGCGGGTGGCAGTGTGCAGTGGCATGGCCTTGAGAGCTCAGTACACTAGCTGTGAAAAATGGTGTGTGAGCAGATTCTCAGCTGAGAGTCTCTGATGAGCCTCTACAAAAAAAAATGTGCCTCAGCAAGTCCCTGCCTTGTTCAGAGATATGAGAGGGCAGCTGAGGATTGGTGGCAATACTGAAAATGGCGGCCATAGCTTCACACTCTGCCCAAGGTCATTTCCCCATCAGCATCTTCACTACAGCCCAGGCTTCTCACATCTTCCTTGTGGCTCTCGATGATGATGACTTCAGTACTCATCCTGTAGTGTGTGCCAATGATAGAGTGCATGCCTGTCCCTGACATGCAGATAGATGATGGCCCCAAAACCCTAAACCTTCACATTGCTTGCTGGCTGGCATTATGTTTTAACCTGCTGACTTTTTCTCATTCTCTGGCTCATTCTGTCTTCACCCGTGCCTTAGCTATGTGTCCTTGAAACCTGTCCCCTTAATCAATTCTCAGAAAAAAAAGCAAAGAAACAAAAAGCCAACTCCTGTCTTTTCTGTACTGGTCTTGTGATAGTTGAGCATTTCTTGTCTCTGGCTCATCGCTTTTTATGCCCCTCGATTAGATGTCACTTTCAAGACATCTATAGAAAGATGCTTCTTTCTAAAAACTAACCTTATCCTCATTGTTTTGGATTAAGGATGTATTCTAAGGTGTGTCAGTATCCCAGCCAGATCACACTGTAACCCAGAGTATATCTACATTCCAATCAGATTACCTAGACATAGAAGGTCTTTAGATGTGATCCCTTTCCAGAGCAGCCATGTTGTTAGGTTAAAATTTTTCTACAGAAAACTAGATATAAAATCTCAAATATATTTTACTAAAAATCTGAAAGCCTGTCCCAGGTGACACATGAGAAAGCCTCCACCTGGTAAAGGTCCCACAACCTTCCCAGATAGTGCTACCAGTTGGAAGATACCTGTTCAAATACACAGGCCTATCGGGGGACATTTCAAATTCAAATCACAGCACAATGGATGTTCCATGGGGCGTGTGAACAAAGGAAATATGAACTGAATGAGTGTGTCTCCTAGAGATGTATGACTCAAAAATTTCCCACCGAGGGTGTGTAAACATGGAGTGTGTGCACTGGGTATACTGGGTGTGAACGAGAGATCTGTTTGCCAGGTATATGTGCAACAAGAGTGCATATACCAAAAATATATGTATTAAGTATGTGTGTACCAGAGCTATGTGTTAGTATACTTATTAATCACTGTGTATAGATGAAAGGTGCATGTATAGTAATGTGTGTGTGTGTGTGTGTGTGTGTGTGTGTGTGTGTGTGTGTGTGTGTCCGTGTCCAAGCCCCTCTGTGCTCTTGCTAGTCCCTGGAGAGAAAAGTTCTTTCTCACTGTGTGTGCGTTATTTGGTTTGTCTCCTTGGGCTGTTACCAACAAACCATCTTCTTGCTGAGGCCTCGTATATAATTTTTCTAATATCACTCAACATTTCCTCACTCCATATCTCTGAAGCCTCAATTTACCATATGTGTTATCTTCCCACATAAATTGAAGAACTGAAACATCATCAGCCTTGTGTGTGTGTGTAATCAAATCATGCACTTTTATCATTGGAGTAAAAATAGTTCATGTTTGAAAAAGATTACAGAATGACTAATTCATCTATGGAGTGAAAATAAGAGTGGGTTAGACAGCTTCATGGATAATGAAGCAAGCAGGTGTGTCCACTGTCACAAACTTCAGCATGAATTTCTTTTTTTTTTTAAAGCAGCAGAATTTTAACTTAAAAACAAGTAAAACCCAGAAAAAAAATCTATGCTGGTTTAAGAAATCCTAAAGCTCTTTCATCACTCAAGGAATGTTTACTACCACCATTTTTTAAATTTTACTAATTTATTCGAATTACAACTCAATTGTTATCCCTGTTTATTCTTTCTTTGAGTGCCCTCAGGCCTCCCGACCCTAAGAGGTGGTCAAATATGGGATGCCAGAGTTAATGTTAGACTGTTACTGCTTCCATTTATGAGAATAATGCAAAGTGTTGATTATGAAAATGGTTATTGGGTATCTAGTAAATGAAATAAAGAGGATGTGATAGGAAGAACACAGAGGAAAATGTGTTAAGATATTGAAAGAGGAAAGACTGATATACACCTGGTTCTGGTTTCATTTCTGGTGAATTTGACAACATAGTGCCCAGCAAGACAGTGCACTGTCACCACGGCATGTATCCATCCAATTTAGATGAATAGATGAATCAAGTACAGAAATACCTAACTCTTCTACTTTAGCATTACCACAGATATTTTATAGATTCACAAGGGATGGGATAACCATTGAGATGTAACAAGAATAAATTAATAAAGGAGAAAAAATACTATCAAACTGTAAATGTTTAAAATATGTGAGAAATAAGTTGACATAATATGATTGAATAAAATACTGAAGTGAAAAAAATAAAAATAAAAAAATAAAAAAATAAATTTACCAAAAAAGAAAAACGTAGTTTTTATTTATTTATTTTTTATTTTTTATATACACATTTATATTCCACATATGTACAATAAACTACCTATAGCAAGAAGAACCACAAAACAATAAGGAATTATATAAATGTTACATTCTTGGTGTTTTGGATATTTGTATTTGGCAACCTTGAAGAAAACATCTTTCATATCTTGGTGAGTCTAAAATTCTGAGTGAAAATCAATATCCCTCATATCTCATCTTTATCAACTTAAAACATCTATCTAGATGTAAAAACATCTTAACCCCTAAACAACTAAGCTTAATTATAAAACTAAACTATCTGGTCTTCAGGTCCATCAGAAACTTGAGAAGGAATGAAATTAGGCAAAATGTCCTCTTTTAGGCCACAGACAGAAGCCTGCCTAAAAGTGGACAAGCTTGGATGCAGGCTGAGTCAACGGCCAAACTCTGCCAAGACAGAGTAAGCAAGTCATCAATAGTTCCTGACTCGCAAATATCTCTGCCAGATATACAGTCCAGAAGGCTGAAGATGATGCTCCAACATTATAGAGTTTTGGGTGACTATTCAGGCAGCCAACTGTCTCTGTCATTTTCTCATTTTGGAAGCTGAAAAACATAGTTTGTAATTGGGTAGCAAACAAGAAATAAGCAAAAAATTAACTTGTAAAATGGGAAAATACGTTTTTTTGTTTGTTTTGGGTTTTTTTTGTTTTGTTTTGTTTTTAGTTGTTGTTTCATTTTATGCTTCAGGATAGGGCTTCTTTGTGTAACAGAGCCCTGGCTGTTACATAACTCTGTAGACTCAATTTCATAGACCAGGTTGACCTTAAAATTAGAGATACCCACACTTGCCTCTGCCTCCCAAGTGCTGGGATTAAAGGCATGTGTCATCAGGCCCAGCACGTTTGTTTGTTTTACCAAAACAAGTCAATAATCCTTGCTGTTGTTCCTTTTCCTTCCAAAAGCATTCCCATTTTTCTTTCTTTTTACTTACTTTTCTTTCTTTTTAATTTTTAAAAACTTTTTACAGGATGCATTTTATTCAGAAATATGACTAAATCTGATGTTTCTGCTAAGGATCATTATTCTTTTTACATATATATATATATATTTATATTATTACACATGCATTTGATATTCAAGAAAAAATGATAGCTATCCTAGTCTCCTTTCTAGCTCTCACCTTTTCTTAATGAATTTATTCTTTACATATCACTAACCACTAATATCACCCACACATTCTGATAATAGGCCTTTACTGAGGCATGTGAAGGCAGGAATTCATGCAGGCACAGAGGTAAGAAGCGGAAAGAAACACTGCATATTGGCTTGTTCCCCAGGATTTGCTTATACTACCCAGGACCCCTTCCCAGGGGTGGCCCTGCCCATAGAGGGCTGGGTCCTCCACATTAAGTGTTAAACAAGAAAATGGCCTGCAGCCTTGCCTACAGGAAAGTCTGATGAGAACATTTTCTCAACTGAAGTTCCTGCTTCTATGATAACACTGCTTGTGCCAGGGTGACAAAAAAACTAAACAGAACACTGAAGTATGTAGTGGGTGTAAACATGTTTTTCTTGTGATCCCAAGTGTGGGATGTGAAACAGACTTGCGTGAGGGTGTGTGGTGTTTTTCTGCTGGAAATAGACTTGTGGGAGAGGTGGTGTTTGTCCACTAGAAGAACTGCCTCTTGTGGGGGCATGGTCTTTACCAACTGATAAACTTCTTAGCACTAACTCTGAGAGAGTATACACACACACACACACACGTGTGTGTGTGTGTGTGTATGTATGTATGTATATGCCCCAAAACAAGAGGCTTGTTTTTTTTGTTTTGGTTTAGTTTTTGGTGTTTTGGTCTTGTCATCGTTTCCTACTGTTTGGCGGTTCATCACTCCACATTGAGATGCTGCTAGAGAAATCTGCTCCAGAGATCTCTCCAAGGTTCCAGCTGCTGCTCTGAGTTCCAGCAGCTGCGGCTGCAGTCACTTTTGCTGAATTGATCGTTTGCTGTTTAATGAGTCTACAGGAATGCTGATGATGAAGAATTGAATCGCTTCAAGAAACTAAGTCTAAAAAGGTCTACTTCTCCTATTCCCACTAACTTGTTTCTCTCCTATGTAGGGTATGTGGGTTAGAAGGGAGATAAAAGCATTAAAGAACTCCCAAATAAAGTAGATTTGAAAAAGCTCAAAGCCTACCACAGTATGGTTTAAGTATTTCTGAATTCATACTTTCTTCTTTCTTCTCTATTACTTGTGTGTATGTGTATATTTGTGTATATATATATATATATATGAAAGTTTCAATGGCACATCAAGACTGAGTCAGCTTAATATGATAGCCTTTTTCCAGTAACATTTTGTCACCAACTGTTCCTCTTCCCAGTATTTTGCTAATATGAAATTTCTAAACAACAAATCAGATCATGTTATTTCACTCTGAAGTTCTTCAGAAATCCGACAGTTTTGAAGTTTAAGTCAACAAGAACACTAATTTGCCTTCAAGGTCAATTTTAGTCTTTTCTACTCACTTCTGAGCAATTAGATTCTATGCTTTTTGATGGTGCAGATTACGGGGTACATACATGAAAGGCTTTATGAAATAAGCTCTGTGGAGAGTAGAGGAGGAGAAAAGGTGTGTATTCCAGTCAGAGATGAGCAAAGATACTTGCAGGAGTCATGTATCCTGGTGAGGATCCAGGACATAAGTCAGTGGAGCTGTAGCTGCAGCTTAAGATGTGATATGTCAGCGATGGGGGGAGAAAATACTGAGTTAGGAAAACAAACAAAAGAGTCAGACCCCATAATGTCTTTTTGTGTCTGGGTAAGGAATTTGATTTAGAAGAAGCACTGCAAGCTAAAAATGTTTAAGAGAATGGAGGATTAACCATAGTTATGTTAGGGTTGGTGATTATAAAGCATGCAAATTGCCTCGATTACAGCAGTTGTCAATCTATGATAAAAGAAAAAAACGGACAAGGTTATATTTCAAAAATATAAAGCAAATCGTGTTGCTTTCCTTTTTAAAAAATCTTAAAGGTCTTCATTGATTCTTTAGCATTTAGAATAAAGTTTACACTCTTTATCCTGTATTAAAAGGTCTGTATCAGCTCTAGGACTCATACCCATTAGCATTAATCTGTTTCACCATGTACACAGCATGTCTGTCACAGGAGCATCTTCTGCCAGCTACATCAACATCAGTCACATTTTAGAGACATTTTACTGATTCCCTCCCCTGGAATTATTATCACCTAATCATTTTTATCAAGACTTCTGCTTATCATTCAGTTTTCATATCTGCTCGCTCTGATCACAGTTATCTCAATAATTTGTGTATTTACTGATTAACTATCTCATGCTATAACACAACTTCTTTGAGAAATAAAACCTTATTTTTTATTATCTTAATGTTACCATGCAAAAAGAATGATACATTATATGTATTTATTAAATATGCATTGAATTAATAAAAGAAAAGTTGAGGTTTCCATTTGTAAAACATACATATGCATAAGTTAAAATATAAACAATATAAATATAAAAATTTAATATATAGATTAAGTATATGTATGCATGTGTATGCATGTTTTCTATGATGCTTTACATATAATATAATATCATAGATATGTTATCACATGTAGAATATATATACATATATTCCTTTTTTGATGAAATAACAAAGTTGAAAAAAATAAGTAAACATGACCATGGTTTACTATGTTAAATGCCAAAGAAATAAATAAGATAAATGAAGGTGTCCGTGAGAATACATTTAATGTGTGGGGTTTGCCTCTTCCTGCTCATGCAAACCAAGTACTTATAAGGAAAATTAAAATGAGGAACAGAGAGAGTTCATCCTTGCTCACATCTGGGGAGCTAGTACAAAGAGAGACTTAGAAGAAAGGAGATGGAAATATGCTTGAGTTACAGAAGGAAACTGAGTTGAAAGGAGGGGAAAAATCTGCATTCCAACTCATTCAGAGGAGAGAAGGAAAGGCTACATTATCTGAAAATCCTGCTCACCAGAGCAAACAGGCTGAGAGAGAAACTGACAGCTGTGAAAAATCTCATGTGCCCCAGATCTGAGGGGCAGATGAAGACTGTTTACACAGCACAAGAAGGTGTTGGGAGAAGGGAGAACTAGTCTCACATATAAACATATGCTTCCCAAAGCGTCTCCAAAAATAAAGCATGCAGTGGAGAGAGAGGAACATCTGTGTTACACACAGGCCGACCACCAGTAAAGCAGCAGGCTGGAGGTAAAAGGGAGAGGCGTACACAAACAAGATTAGACATTATGTCCTGTCAAAACGACAAGAAAAGGTACTGGGTCTGAATCTTATTTTCTGGTCAGTTACTGAGAACTTGACCATCTGGCCACATTGAAGATGAATGTCCAACCTAGCCATCTTGCTGTTTTCATGGCTTCACAGAAATGACAAAACATTCACAAGTTCTTTGAAGGAAAAAAAATAAACAACAATGAAATCAATGATTTTCAAGAATATATATTTCTGAAACATAATATATATACATTATATATATATACATATATATATATATATATATATATATATATAGAGAGAGAGAGAGAGAGAGAGAGAGATTTTGGTAGAAAAGATATATAGTACACATTTATAAAATATATGCATAAGTGTGTTATAAAAATATAATATATGGGTAAAAATAACTGTCTTAACTGCAAAACCAGATATGAACACAATAAATATGTGGATACAAAAATTCTCAATAAGAAACTTGCAAAGTTAACTCAAGTATACATCAAGAAGATCATTAACTATAATTAAATTGGCTCCATTCCTAGAATAAGAGTATGGTTCAAAACACAGAAGACATAAATGTAATGTATCATATAAGTAGACTCAAAACAGAAATCACATGAACATCTCATTAGAAGTTTTAAAAAGGCCCATGAAAAGGCCAATAAGCCTTTACAATAAAAGTTATTAAACAACAAATAAGAGGAAAATACTTCAACAAAATGAAGACTTTATTAAACAAACATACAGCCAACACTCATCTGTTATTGGGGGTAATGTGACACATTTCCATTAGGATTAAGAACATGACAAAAGTGTACAAATTCCACACTCTGACTAAGTACAGAGCTTAAAGTGAAGGCAGAGCTATAAGATGGGGTAAAAAAAAAAGTGAAAGAGAATAAATATAGGAAAGGAAGAAGTTAAAATTATCCCTATGTGCACATGATGTAATCTTATATACAGATGCCCTAACGAGACCACCAGGAGTCATTTTGATTTGCATTTCCCTTATGACTAAGGACGTGGAGCACTTCTTTAAGTATTTCTCAGCCATTTAATTTTCCTCTGTTGAGAACTCTGTTTAGCTCTTTATCCCATTTTTATTAATATTTTAAAATTTTATACATATTCATTTATATTATTGCACATATATACAACAAACTACCTATAGCAAAAAGAACCACCACACAATCAGGAATTATATAAATGTTACATTTTTAGTGTTTTGGCTATTTGTATTTGGCAGCTTTCAAGAAAGCATCTTTCCTATCTTGGTGCATCTAAAATTCTGATGTAAATCAATATTTATCATATCTAGTCATTATCAACTTAAAAAACATCTTAACCCATAAACAACTAAGCTTAATTGTAAAACTAAACAATCTTGTCTTCAACCCCATTAGAGACTTGAGAAAAAATAAAACTGATTACCTGAGTATACCAGGAGTGTAGCTTAGTAGCTTTCCAAATGAGTTGACAAAGACAGTTTGATGCCTGAACAGTCACCCAAAACTCTCTTTAACATTTGAGCATCATCATCAGCCTTCTGGGCCAATATTTCTGACAGACATATTTGTAAGGCAGGAACTATTGAGGACTTACTTACCCTGTCTTGGCCGAGTTTGTTCATCAAGTCTGATTGCACTTTTTAATTGGATTATTTGGTTTGGTGCTATTTAATTCTTGAGTTCTTTGTCAGATATAGGGTTGATGAAGATCTTGTCCCAGTCTTTAGGCTGTCGTTTTATTTTAGTAACAGTGTCCTTTGCCTTACAGAAGCTTTTCCGTTTCGTGAGGTCCCATTTATTAATTGGGATCTCAGAAAAGATCTTTAATAATTAAGGAAATACTTTCACAACTTGACAAGCAGAAATACATGAGAATGAAAACCTTCTACATAGATAATGAAGCAATGAATAGAGTGACTACTATTCTACATAATGGCAGAAAATGTACATCTAATGAGAATAATGTCTAGAATACATTAAAAATCTCAAAAAAAAAGCATTGCTAAAATAAGGGATGAAAATCTAGAAATTGATATTTGAGCTGAACAGAAATTCCTTTAACAAGTACAAATCACATGAAAAACATTGCACATCTTTACCCTTCAGTGAAATGCAAATTAACCCCACTTTTCAATTCACTCCTACCACAGTCAGATTGGCCATCATGAACAGAACAAACAATGAGTTCCAGTGATAAGCAAAGGAAAAGGAATCCATATGCTTTTCTGATGGAAGTGGTGCAGTTACCATGGAAATCACTATGGAGGTTCCTCAGAAACTAAATATTGAACTCTCATATGATACAACTACACCAAGCCTAGTTATATATTTGAAGAACTGTCAGCATTTCACAGAGAAATTTGCATATCTATGTTTACTGTAACATGTTCATAATAGTCAAACTATGAGATCAGCCAAGTCATCCATTGACAGATAATTGGTATAAGAAATGTATATGCATAGTGATGTTTTATTTAATCATAAATTAGAGCGACATTATGTTGTAAAATGAAAAATGGATGCAGCTAGAGATTATCATTGGGCAAAATAAACCAGACTTGGAAGATAAATGTTTCATATAATTTTTATATTTTTGGTGTCTAGATTTCATGTACATAAAACCATATACATATAATAAATGAATAGATGATAACAAATGATAGATAGATAGATAATATAGATAGATGATAGATAGATAGATAGTTGATAGGTAGATAGATAGTTGATAGGTAAATAGATGATACAGATAGACAAGGCAAATAGAATGAAAGAAGATGCAAGACTGATAATAAGAGAGAGTAGCAGGTGTAATTTATATTTCTCTATATTCCAATACATATGTGATTTTTAACTATAACTAAAATCTAAGAATAAAAATACACTATAGGAGCTGAAAAGAAAGAAAGGGAAATATAGGAACATAGAGGGAGGATAGAATAAAGGCTAGATAATTGAACCTACTCCTTAACTCAAGGCCTTAATTGTTACTCATAATGGAGGTTATGTCTAAGTCATTGCTATAGATTTTAGTATATTGATACAAAACATGGACATGTCAAATACTCGTCAGATTTTATCACTAGAATATATATCCTAAGTCTAACAGATAGATATGACTATTGATATATGAGGTAAAATAACTGAATAAGGTCTTCAAAGGCCTCACAGACACACAGAATATGGCATTTAAAGTTGTTTTTATAATCCTAAATTTCTTTGACACAAGACAAGTTAACTCCTGACAACACACAGCCAACCTCAAAGAAGACGATGACCATCAAAGAGCCCCTTCATGGAGAGGGCTTCAAATGCAGCAAACGAGCTACTGGGCAAAATGTCCTTGTTCCTGTCACAAACAGAATCTGCCTAAAAATGGGCAGCTTAGATGCAGTCAGAGTCGATGGATGCACTCTGCCAAGACCGGGTAAGCAAGTCCTCAATAGTTCCTACCCTGCCAATCAGTCTGGCAGAGATATTGGGCCAGAAACCCAAAGATGAGGCTCTAATGTTATAGAGAGCGTTGGGTGACTGTTCAGGCAGTAAGCTGTCTAAGTCAGTTAGAACATTTTGGAAGCTGCTAACCTGCAGTGCTGGTTCACTCAGGAATTTAAGTCTCAAGTCCCTGAGGGGCATTGAACACCAGATAATACAGTTTTACAATCAAGTTTAGTTGGTTAGGGGATAAGATCACTTTAGATCAAGATAAAGAAGTTAAGCTATTAGAGTTGAGATAGGATAGATATTGAATTTCATTCGGAAATTTAGACCCAACAAGACAAGAAAAACGTTTACTACAAGCTGGACATATACAAATAGTCAAATCACTATGAATGTAACATTTATAGAACTCATGAGTTTCATGATTGTCACATGGTTCTCCATGCTGTGTGTAGTTTGTTTTATACATGTGTAATAAAATAAATGTATTAAAAAACAATACAATTAGCCGGGCGTGGTGGCGCACGCCTTTAATCCCAGCACTCGGGAGGCAGAGGCAGGCGGATCGCTGTGAGTTCGAGGCCAGCCTGGTCTACAAAGTGAGTCCAGGACAGCCAAGGCTACATAGAGAAACCCTGTCTCGAAAAACCAAAAAACAAAACAAAAAAAAAAAAACAAAAAAAAAACAATACAATTAATTCTTTATATAACTTATTTACTTATAAAGACATCCCTTTGGTAGTGTCATTTGTAAGGTGGACTTAGTAGAGATAATATATGTTAAGATAATTGGAGAGAGAAATAGCAATATTCCCAAACCCATATTTTCAAGGACACACCTGATTTCGAGCTTTTTATTCTCGCTATCTCATGGAAGCAATTTAAGCCTGGCTTAGAGAAAAATGTATTTTAGGAGCTGCAACACTAACTTTCTGCTATAGTTTATCACTGCAAAGATCACTTCTATAATTGTGCAGCCTTGCTTGCATTACTTGTTAATTATCTTTAATTATACTTTCAGTCAATTACTCAAAATGTGACCTTTTCTAACAAAAGTCACGCAAGAAGAATATAAGTGAGGTACAGGAACCAAAGTATAGGCAATACACAAATTCACAAAAGCAATTTTTTTTTTTTGCTTACTGATTCAACACTCAAGTAACCTACTACTAATTACATTTTCCCTTCTCTGTTTATATGAAATGAATTACTTTTTTTCCCACCAAACTCCCTAACAAGCTAGAATATAGAAATGTTACTTAACCTTTATAAAGTATGTAGCTCTAATGAACTTTTGATCATCAGGAATGAATTAAATTGATAGCTAACATGTACTCTTCACATGCTGTACACCGAGAAAGCACATTCTATCACAAGCAGGTACTCTTGAGTTATATTCTCTGGGCAGATGAATGTTCTTCACTTTGTTTTGATGCTAATGATACACTTCTCAGCAAAATTACTAGCTGCATTACATTCTAAGAGACATAAATCTGCGTGCAGCACTTAATTGGTTACAGTGAGCTATAAGATGCTGTTGCATCTTCCTAGTCCTTTGCAGTAAGTGAAACATAACTAAGAGTCTGAACTTCATCCATACCAAGGGATGAGAACAATGAAAGAATTTGTCAATTTTTTATTTAAAATTAGTACAAAATTTATTTATTTCATTATTATTTTTGGATATTTTTAAAATATTTTTTACATATATATTACACATATATGAAATAAGTTTATATTATTGTTACATTAATAATGTTTTGGCTATTTGTATTCGGTAGCCTTGAAGAAAACATTTTTCCTATCTTGGTGAGTCTATAATTATGAATGTAAGTTAATATCTATCATATCTCATCATTATCAACTTAAAACATCTATCTAGACCTTAAAACATCTTAACTTGTAAACAATTAAGGTTAAAACTAAACTATCTTCAATTTCATCAGAGACTTGAGAAGGAATAATATTAATTCCTGAGTTAACAGGAAGTGCAGGTTGGCAGCCTCCAAAGTAAAAAATAAATAAATAAATAAATAAATAAATAAATAACAGAGACAGTTTGTTGCCTGAACAGTCTCCTATAAGTCTCTATAAAATTGGAGCATCAAGTCAGCCTATTGATCCCATATTTCTGACAGACATATTTGTATGGCAGGAGCTATTAAGGTCATGCTTACCCTTTCTTGGCAGAGCTTGGACATCGATTCTGCCAGAATCCAAGATTGTCCATTTTTAGGTACAATTCTGTCTGTGGCAGAAACGTGAACATTTTGCCCAATGGCTTGTTTGCCACATTTGAAGCCAACTCCATAAGGAGGTTCTTTTATATTCATCATCCTCTTTGAGGTTGGCTGGGTGTTGCCAGGAGTTAACATGTCTCATTGTCAGTGAATCTTTAAAATAGTAAAAACATCTTCAAATTTCATATTGTTTATGTCTCTGACATTTTGAAGAGCTTGTCTAACTCATATTCAGAGAGAAAACGAGGTTGGAGTTAGGGATGTCTCTCTTTTTGTTTTTCTTTCTTAAGTTTAGAGAGAGGGGTTGAAAAGAAAGAAGGGGGAATATAGAAATATAGATGATAGTACAAAAAGTAGATTACTGAATCTATTCCTCAACTTAAAGCCTTAATTGTTACTCACAATGTTATTTTTAATTCATTGGTATAGAAGTTTGTATATTGATGCAAAATAAGTTTAATTTGGATACATTGCTATAGAATTCAAATTAAGATTATTCTTCACACATTATATATATAGAAGGTATAGTACCCACACAACTCAAGTAGAATACAAGTTTTACCTCCAATACATTAAAAGTGCTAATGCAGACTCTTTAGGATAAATAAATTATACAAGTTAATCGTTAGTTGATCAAATCATGGTCATATCAATTACAAGTCTATTTATATTAAAGAATATACATCCTAGGTGTAACAGATACTTATGATTCTATAGATAGAATTTGCAAATTTGTAAACTGTGTAAGAGATCAAATGCACCATCATTTGTTAAATGGTAAATGAGAAAACTGAAGTTCACATCTTTAAAAATTGCTTCTCTCAACAGCCAACGACTACGTGCAGTAAACATCGAACACTTATTCAGATCTAGCCAATGAACAGGACATTCTCCACAGTTGAGTGGGGAGTGGGGACTGACTTTCACACGAACTCTGGTGCCCCATATTGGACCACGTCACCTTGATGGCGAGGTCTAGGGGCACTCAGAGGAAGGATAGCAGGCTACCAGAAAGAGAATTGATACCTTATGAGCATATACAGGGGGAGGAAGTCCCCCTCAGTCACAGTCATAGGGGAGAGGAGTAGTGGGAAAGTGGGAGGGAGGGAGGAATGGGAGGATACAAGGGATGGGATAACTATTGAGATGTTATATGAATGAATTAATTTTTAAAAAGTTTAAAAAAATCACTTCTCTCGGGGCCATAGCTACTTAGGTAAGGGAAAGCAGCCTGAGCTGCTTTATTCCATCCTGTCTGAAGCAGAACTTCTTCAAAGCTCCACCTAGAAAGTCACAACCTTGAGTGGCAGCACAGGACAAATGCCTCAGCTGCATATGCACACTGAGAGTCAAAAAACACTGTTCTTGCTTTCTGTCAGAGCAATTAACCCACCTTCCACAACATTTTCATGAGTATGTTCTGTCTCACCAGACTCAGAAAAACTGATAAGCAGTGCATGGTGGACCTAACAGTGGCCAGACTGTGGTGGCAGAGATATTGGTAATTGTACGTCTCCAGTATGGAAGAAACCTTCCCAGACTGATATCGTGACTTCAAGAGCAGACTCCTCAACTCAGACTTCTCGCTTACCTCAGGTTTGTCCTATGAATGTTAAGTACAGGTGCCCACTGTCTGAGCATGGTACTCTGAAATGTCTTTATTTGTAGCTTAATCCATGCCTATGCATTTATCACAGGTTCCACCATCACGAAATGATTTTTTTCCTATTTTATTAATTTATTCTTGTTACATCTCAATGGTTATCCCATCCCTTGTATCCTCCCATTCTTCCCTCCCCTCTCCCATTTTCCCCTTATTCCCCTCCCCTATGACTGTTCCTGAGGGGGATTACCTCCCCCTGTATATGCTCATAGGGTATAAAGTCTCTTCCTGGAAACCTGCTGTCCTTCCTCTAAGTGCCACCAGGTCTCCCTCTCCAGGAAACATGGTCAAATATGAGGCACCAAGTACGTGAGAAAGTCATATCCCACTCTCCACTCAACTGTGGAGAATGTTCTGAGTATTGGCTAGATCTGGGTAGGGGTTTAAAGTTTACCACCTGTATTGTCCTTGGCTGGTGCCCTAGTTTGAGAGGGACCCCTGTGCCCAAATCTGCCTATCATAATGTTCTACTTGTAGGTTTCTAGGACCCTCTGGATCCTTCTACTTTGCTATTCTCCCATGCTTCTCTCATCTAGAGTCCCAATAGGATGTCCTCCCCTCTGTCTCAGTTTCGTGGTAAGTGAAGGCTTCGTGGGACATGCCCCTTGGGCTAATATGCAGATATAAGTGAGTATATACCATTTGAGTCTTTCTGCTTCTGGGTTAACTCACTCATTATGATCATTTCTAGCTCAATCCATTTATCCACAAATTTCGGGAATTCCTTGTTTTTAATAGCTGAGTAGTATTCCACAGTGTATACGTACTACAGTTTTTCATTTTTGTCAAAAGATGAAAATTAGTATGGATGTTAATGGTGAGATTAATTTTTATTTATACCCACCTTTAATCTCTGAAAACTATAGTAAAACTAGTGTGGTTTATAATCTCTGTCAACTCTACAGTTTGTAAACATACCGCAAGCTTCTTGAAGTCTCTCAGCATCATAGCAGTGACAATCTGACATAGTCATAGCACATGAGAAGCGGATATGTGGGCAGAATGTAGGCTTAGCATAGAAACCACCACTGTTGTAGCCTTCTTCTAATACATTGGACTGCACAAACTGTTGCACCAAGCAAGGTCAATGAATGTAGTAAACCTAGATCCCCCCCGTTCAGATCTAGTCAATGGACAGCTCACTCTCCACAGTTAGGTGGAGAGTAGGGACTGCCTCCGACATGAACTCTGAGGCCCCAATTTGATCACTTCCCCTTGGTCGGGAGGCCCTGTGGCACACAGATGAACAAGAAGCAGGCTATCTGCCTGAGACCTGATAGACTGTGGTCATATGGTAGGGGAGGAGGTCCCCTTCTGTCAGAGGTCGAGTCGAGGGGAATAGGGTGGAACAGGGAGGGAGGGTTGGAACAAAAAGATACATGTGAGAGGATAGCATTCAGGATCTAATCTGAATAAATTATAATAAACTAAAGAAAATGAACCTTTCCTTATAGCATCCACCAAGTACCAGCTGCTGATACATGTTACTTTCAGTGTCCTATAAAATTGAGAAAAATCACTGAGCAAGCAAAATCATCTCACATTACAGTGCTGTCTGATGATCACTTTCTGTTACCTTTCTAATTTTTCTTTCCTCTTCCTTTGTTTAGTTGAACTATATCGTAGTTACATTGCAAGAATTTTCATAGTATTTTGAAATAATGGTTTAATGGCACAGTGTAAACTGTCTATGCTCTCTCTGTAATATGCTTTGTGTTTTAATCAAGTAAAATTCACTAAAACACATAATCTGGCTAAGCATTTTTCCTCAGTATCGTTTAATTTTAATTACCAGCAACATATAAACTGTGCCATGATACTGAGGATATTTAAAGTGGAACACCCTTAGAATAATGAAAGTATTTTTGTTATGTCATGTAACAGTGAAGTGCAATCAGCGATGGCCTGTAAATTGTTGTTTTTATTTCCTCAGAAGAGGGGTTGAGATTAAAGCCATACCCAAAATTTGCTAATATATGGCTTGAGCTGAGCCCAGAGCATTTCTATCTGACTATCACTAGGCCTAGGCCTGGAAGCTCTAGCCTCCATATAATCTAATCTTCTTCAGCTTCAAGCCTTTATCTGTTAACCTAGGCCTAGAATCTTTCCAGCCTCTGAGACTTTACTGCTGAATAAGCTCAACTTCTCTAGTTCTTTCATAACTCTGGCTGGCTGGTTCAATCCAGCTCTTCTGGCTTAAAACTTCTCTCCAAGCTGACTGGTTTAAATTGGCTTCTCTCAACTTCTCACTGAATTGCTCTGCTTGGAAAAAATTGCCTCCGAACTCCACTGCAAGAATTTAAATGCACTCAACTATACTTAACTGCACCAAACTGTACTATACTCTCAAACTCTTACTGTACTGTCTTTATGAAATTTAATATATTCCTGTATTATTCCCCCCCTTCTCTCTCTCCCTCCCTCCCTCCCTCCCTCCCTCCCTCCAGCTTTTAAGGGCATAACCTATCTCTGGCTCAACCCGACAAATATTTCTCTGATCTCTCACTTTGTCTGTCCCTCAGTTTGACCTCATTGTACAAAAGGAATGTCTGTATCTCGGCCAGAGATTAGAGCATGTATTCCAGCTGAATCACATAGACCTAGGTCTTCTGATGTGATTCCTTGCCAGAGAAGCCATGTTCCTGGATTTTCCTCTATTTTCATCACATTCTATCATTCCTCAAGTTAGTATGTTGAAAATAATTATATTTATTATTTTAAAATATTTTCTATGAAAATGATTCCCAGCATCCTTGGATGTCAGCCCATTGCATGTGCAACTCTGAATGCAATCCTGTGCAGGACAAGAACTTGAGCTGTCTGGAAGTATCACATGGTATTCAGGAAGATGGCTGTTGTGTTGATCCTTGGTTCGCTGGCTCTTCTTTTTCAGACTGGACTTTCACTTCTTTATCATCACCTCCTGGTCAGAACTATTTCCTTTTACATTTCTTTAAGTGACTGGTAGCCACCAGGTCTTCACCACACTTTTTATTTGCACAAGGTTCTGTGGTCTATTGCTCATGCAGTAGTTAAAATAAGAACCATCTGGGTTTCTTTACAAAACAAAAGACACAAAAGTTCCATTATATTGTAGTTCATCTTTTCGTCTCCTAAACATGCCTGTAAACAACACAAGTTTCATTTCAAAAGTTCCGAGTATTTGCTTAGTCGTTTTCTATTTATTCTGTCCCTTTGTCCCTCTTTGTTTCTCTCTGCACTTCTCTCTGTTTCTCAGCATTTTTCTGTCTAGTGTGTGTGTTTCTCTCTGTCTCTTTCTGTGTTTGTCTCTCTGTGCCCTCCCCACCACGCTCTGTCACAAAAGTGTTTATGTAACAATGAAATAAAAATAAAGTTTAAGCTATCACCTGAGAACTTCCCTCCTTACATAAGCTTTTAGACTAAAACTGGAAGCAGAGCATGGATTATTAAGGAAAATGCCAATGCTAGTGCAGGAACAGTGCTTGCTGCTCTTCCAGGCAATGGAAATTTGCTTCCAGAACTCATATTAGGAGGCTAAGAACCACCTGTTATTACAGCTGCAGAAGACCTGCACCCTCTTCTTGCCTTCACAATACTAGCACATATTTGAGACATGATATACATAAATTAAAAAAGAAAGTTTAAAGAAGAACAATTGTATTTTTGTTAACCAACAAAATCTTTGTGTAATGGAAATGGTTGTCCAACCCCAAACCACTGGGCACTAGTACCTGCTTGCTTGGCATTTAAATCCTAATTGACATGACTGATTGCAGAAGAGAATTTTTTAATGTCTTGCAATTTTAATTATTTTTTTAAAATGAGCTAGACAAGTTTGCTACTTGTCTGTGTGTGTCTGTGTATTCACTATCACTGTTTAACTATAAATTATTATTAATTGCATTTATTAACTATTATTAATAAGGATTTTGATTTTCAGAAAAATGGCAGAATTAAAGATATTATTATTGTCAAATTTGGTTACCTTTAGAGAATCTAAGGTCTGAAGAGATAACTCAGCATTTAAAAGCTCTTGCTACTTTTTAGAGAATTTGAGTTTGTTTTCTAGCACCCACATATGGCTCACAAATTCTGTAATCCAAATTTCAGGAGAGCCAACACCCTCTGATGGCTGTGCTCATACCAAACACTCACTTGCAGTCACATATATGCAGGCAAAATATCTATGTACATAAAATAAATACATTCAGAATGAAAAAATTCTGTCTTAATTGGCAAAATGTAAGAAAATGGGGCTGTGGAGGTACTCATTGGATAAAGTGCCTGCTGTAGGCAGGCCTAAGGATGGAGACCTGTAATCCATAATAATGACTTAGCAGAACTGCATGCATGAGTGTGCAAATAGGCAGATCCCTGAGGCTTGTTGGCTAGCTAGTCTAGTCGACCAGTCATAGCTGTATTCAATTAGAGTCCCTACCTCAAAAGAAAACATACACAGTAATGGAAGAAGACACTGTACCTTGACCTCTGGCCTACACACACACACACACACACACACACACACACACACACCATATACATGAATGCACATATGTGTGCATGTGTACATTTGCACATGCATTATACTGTACCCTACACAAAATAGAAACACTAAACACATCTACATGCACCTGTGCACAAGAACACTAACCATATATACTACAGAAATGCTCAATCCACCCACACATTACATACATACACTACACTTATATGTACACACATATGCGTACATACATACTAGACAGACATTCACATAGTGTAAACATTATATATACATATGTACATTCACATGATCACAAACTATGCACATATACGACCTACAATCTAATGTGCATAGATACATACATCATAGATATGCACCACACACACATAATATGTGTACACTAATGGATAGAAATCACATGATAATAGTGTTTTACTAAATATTTTGTATAAATAAAACTGTAAAAATTAGTATTCTCCAACTGAAAGAAGCAAGAGAAAAGAAAAATATTAGAAAAACCAGTCATTCATATGTATATGTATATATGAATATATGTATAGACACATATGGATATGTGTGTATGCATACATGTGTCTATATGTATTAATATACATTTAGAATGAATCCAAGATCTAGAAGATATTTAGCTCATGTTAATAAAGTACATAATACAACTAACAAATTTAACATAACAGATTTACAGCTTTATACTATCTGTCGTTGATCTCTGTATACTTTTCATATTTAGAAATGAAAAATAATCTCATGTTTTAATTAACTCAAAAAGTCTCTTATTATCATAGGTTTCCATTATTATTTTAACTTTATGCTATTTATCGATTCAATTATATAACATAATCATTTGAAACAGCTGCATAGTATTCCATTGAGTGGCTACAAAACGTGTATTTATCCATCTTCCTTAGAATGTGAAATATTTTCTAATATCTTATGTATAAATTAATATAAACAACAGATTTTTATCTGGGTAGTGTGTTGTCTTAAGCAACTGATATCATTCTTGCTCACAGGAAATTTATCATGGGTATATTTTCAAAGAAGTCTACTTAGAATACAATATAATGGCAATTTACAGACAGAAAGTAGAAGGTAAAAAGGTTGATGATAGTCACAAGAATTTTTTTTGGTAACTATTATTGAGGCTTGTGTTATTAGCAGTATGCCAGACTATGGTTAACACTACTTTATTATAAGATGAAATGAAATTGAACCAAGATTAGAAATAGGCATTTTTCACTTGCTTCTAGTAAGTACTCATTTATTTTTTTTTTCAAACCTGGTTTTTAGGAAAATCTTATTGGCAAATGCCGATCCTGTCTTCATATTCCTTCATGATAAATGTTTCTCATTGATGTGGAAAGCACAGAAAGGAATCATCAGTGCCTTTCTGGTCTTGCATGAGATGTGGAAAAGAGAAAGTTAGCCAGGTGCTTCTATACGGTCATTAGTTATTAACCCCAAATCTTCATTTTTTTTAGGTTTTGAAACTGTTCTTCATGTCAGATAATAGCCTGGATGTGATAAAGCTACTTCAAATTTAGAAAGCCAATAAACAGACTTTTGGAGACTTAGGGTTTTCAATTAATGAAAACAGGGATAAGCTGGTCCATTACTGGTCCTGCCTAGAAGGATTAAGTTAGCTCTTGCTAAGGCAAAGCAGGCACTTCAGAAAAACAAAGCAGACATAGTGAATGCAGGCAGTTGAGGATGAGCCCAATAGACACTCAGAAAAGCGCATCCTGATGTCATTAAAGCGAACAAGAGGAAAACACAAGAGGCTGCTCTGTTTGCATTTCAGTTTTACGATTCTTCGTTACCAGCCATGATGCAAGTCTAATATTAAATTAACCCCATTACAGCCACATGTTGTTTATTCATAGCTTTTTCCCAATTAATAATGAACACACTTCTGTTTATTTATATTCAGCTACAATTTCTGATAATGTGGGAGGTGTTGAAATTCAATGTAAAGGCTAAGACAAAAACTGAAATGGTAGGCTCTGTTTGTGAATTGCAGACGCTTCCTTACTGATACAACACCCAAGATTCTAAGCTGACATCAAAGCAAAAAAAAAAAAATCATCTGAAATGACAGCAGCAGCTGCAGCATCCGCCTCTAAATTAGGCTGTGTTTCAAAGTCTGGACTCAACTGCTAAGCAGTATAAAGACCCAGGAGGAAGGCTGCCCAGCAAAGAGTGAGCCTTCGACCCAAACACATCAAAGTAACACATGCTCGGAGAGCAATAAACGCATGTGGCCCACATTCACGCACCACCTAATTGTGCTGGGCTCATGAAACCAAGATGAGCCTTCAGCTGATTCCTGGCTTAAGAGAGGTTTTGAGATTTTCTTCTAAGCAGAAAGCTGACACAAATTGGTTGCAGATTAGAGTCTGACTTTGCAATGAAGCATTCCACAGTTTCAAAAGATGGCCATTCTGGCGTCATATGGCATCCTCAGAACACTGGCTTCTTAATGTAATGACATGTAAGTGAAGCATTAAGTATGAATAGCAGTTAAAAATAAGTCTTATAAATGAAGCAAACCTCAATTTGTATGTTTAAGAATAGATGCTGTGAGAAAAATTTTTTTCAATTCTTTTGCATATAAATTCCCAACATTGAGGAAATTTGTCTTCTAAAACATTAGCTTTTAATAAGAACTTGGAATAGCAATATCTCTTATGGGAAGAGCGAGATGGTTAAATGTTTTTAAAAGTTTTAACATAAATCCCTACTATCACTACTATAGGAGAGGTGACATGGCTTATTCCATTTGGCTCTTTGCAGATAGAAACACATGGCTACAAATACTTTTATCTTGCATGCATTTTTGTTGTCTTTGCAGTACAGTGTACTATTATATATACAAAATACTCTTCTATATATGTGAATTGCCAAAGTTAACATGTACAATTACTTGAGGTTATAGATATATTTAGTGAGAGGCTAATAATTTCATCAAGCGAAATGTAGATGAGTTTTCATTGAGCTACACATAGAAAAGAAAACCCTAAAATCATCCAAAGTGATTACCAACAGGTGAGAATGGAAGGCAAATGCATACCTGTCCTAAAAAATTATGTTTTGGGCCAATGAAAGTGAGTGCATAAATATGGTTTCATGGTATGGGAAGTCTACACCTTTTTCATGTTCAAGTAATAAACATCATGAAAGAAATTCTTCAAGAATACATTCTATATTATGGTCAATTTCTAGAGCTATTGTGAAGTTCAAATTTCATTAGATCTGAATTTGTGTCTAGATGATATGATAGATTGAGTCATAATATCTTATTTCCTGGAAAACTAAAAGCCCTAAATGCTTTGCACAGGACCACCATGTAATGGAGCAGTTTTCACTATCATAGAAGGGATTAAAGCAAAAGGCAGAGTCATCATTCTAAAGGATTCATTAGTAATTCTGTTGCCAATGCCTGACACTTAGAGTGGACCCAGAAGGAAAGAAGAGAATCTCTTTTGACTTTGTGACATTACTGGTTGCCCATTGTCTCTGGAGATTTCTTTTTATTCCTTGATGGCACAATATAGTTTCATGATATGAGTGGAATTATGTAGATTGTTGCCTTCTCACAGTCAGAAGATGAAATCATGGTAAAGTCATCAAGACCATAATTCATGCTTGAAAAATTTACAATGAATTAATGTCTTGAATAACCTCTATACTGTACGTCCTCCACCTGACACTGGGACAAGAGTAAGGATACCTTGTATGTCATAGATCTGCTGAGGTAGGTGTGGAGAGGTCCCAGACTAACAACTTTGATTTTGTCTCAGTGGTTATCCAGACCTTGTACTCCACATATGCAAACCGTTGTAATTGTGAATTCTGTCCTTTGCAGATGATATGATAGTGTACATAAGTGACCCTCAAAATTCCACCAGAGAACTCCTATAGCTGATAAACACCTTCAGCAAATTGGCTGGATACAAAATTAACTCAAAAAAGTCAGTAGCCTTCCTATACATGAATGACAAGCTTGCAGAGGAAGAAATTAGGAAAGTCACACCCTTCACATTAGCCACAAGCAATATAAAATATTTAGGAGTTACTCTAACTAAGCAAGTGAAGGACTTGTTTGAAAAAAATTTCAAAACTCTGAAGAAAGAGATTGAAGATGACATGAGAAGATGGAATGATCTCCCTTGCTCATGGATCAGGAGCATTAACATAGTAAAAATGGCCATCCTACCAAAAGCAATCTACAGATTCAATGCAATCCCTATCAAAATACCTACACAATTTTTTAAAGACATTGAAAGTTCAATTCTGAACTTCATATGGAAAAACAAAAAACCCAGAATAGCTAAAAACAATCTTGTACAATAAAGGATCGTCCGGAGGAATCTCCATACCTGATCTCAAACTGTACTATAAAGCAATAGTAATTAAAACAGCATGGTACTGGCACAACAACAGGCTGGTTGATCAGTGGAATTGAATCGAAGACACAGATATGAATCCACACACATATGGTCACTTGATTTTTGACAAAGAAGCCAAATCCACTCAATGGAAAAAGGATAGCATCTTCAACAAATGGTGCTGTCCTTTTAGAAATTGGATTTGGGGTACCTTATGTGTCCAGTATTTAATACCCAACAACTAGATATTATTTTAAATTCTTTTATGTCTGATCCATGCCATAAGGAGGTAGAGGCAAGACAGTGGCTAACTATGAAAGTTTCTTGGCCTGCAGACACACAGCATGCATGTTGCCACCATGAAGAGAACTGTCTTCTGCCTCCTCTGCAGTTTCCACATCACTCACTTCTACCTTCCCATGTTTGATGTGCTAGGCAATACCTCATATGTATGCTGAGTGGGTAAACACAACTTTTCCACTGTGCCTTCTTGAAAGATATCCTGAAAATCATGTGTGTTGTTTTTTGAAAATTCAACTTTGGAAAGACTAAAGTGAAATGAGTAAAATAATTTCTATCTTATATATGGCATAACAAATTCATAATAGCATCTTGCTATGTCAGGCTTTAACTAGTTCAAAACAGTACCTTATCTCTGTATGAATGGTTTAAATATAAATGAGGTAAAACATAGGAAAATTAAGGATAACCTTTAAGTTGACTATTAAGAGTGCTATTATTGTTCTACAAACCTACCAATACATAGTTTTTTCCTTGCTTTACAGCATCATAAATATTATGATTGAATGTATTAAGTTAGACGCTGTTATGTCAAAATACTATTATATATTATCAGGGGCAGTGGCATACATCATCATCAAGTAAACAAAAACAGAAGCAGGTGATGAGAAGAAAGTGATGGTAAAGAGTCAAATGAAGGTGTAAGCAAAGCTGTGATGGTGATAGACAGAAGTAACAGACTGAAAATATTATAGTGTAGGCTTGAAAACCTGAGTTCCATACCCAGGTCCTACAAGGGAAAGGAGCGAACGAACCCTCACAAGTGGCCCTTTGGCCTGAACACACATTTTTGTGACACACATGTCTCCCTGCAAATGCCATTTTAAAAGAATATACTTACTAAGCATCTTATGGTGCAAAAACCAGTTAGAAAAGTACTCTACTAATGGCATTACCCAAAAGATTCTAAAATGCGTTTTTTCAGACAGCTAATGTACTAAGTATAATACTGACAAAGAAGGTGATTCAAAATAATACACTAAAAATAAATGTTGCATATACTTCTGGTCTGTTAGTTTTAATATTTTCTGCCAGGCATTTGGTAGATCTCCTCATGTCATTATTGAAACTTCCTGCCTAAGAAGACTTTGTCACCATGTTATATCTATGAACACCAATGCACATACTAAAGCTTATGTGCACCTCCAGCTACATTCATTCTATCACCCCCTCCATCAAGTGGAGGAGTCTTTATTTTTGCCATTTAAGGAAATTCAGTTTTGTGATCTAGAACAAACTTATACCGATAGAAATGTGCTATGGGGGCTGGAGAGATGGCTCGGAGGTCAAGGGCACTGACTGTCCTTCCAGAGGTCCTGAGTTCAATTCTTAGCAACCACATGGTGGCTAACAACCATCTATAATGTGATATGATGCTTTCTTCTGGCCTGCAGGTGTACATGCAGCCGGAGCCCTATATGCATAATAAATAAATCTTTAAGAAAAAAGAAATGTGCTATGAAACAGTGATTTGCTAAAAGGAATGATGCACTTTGACATATAAACAAAGAACTATAAATGAACATTGTGTTGCTGACTTCGATCATTTCTGTAATCTGCCAAAAAGCAACTTAAGGGAGAATGGTTTGCTGTGGCTGATAGTTTAAGAAGGGATATTCTGCACCATGAAAAAGAGACATGGCAGCCAGCGCTTGATGAACCTCATCTCTTCTGTCCGCAGTAAGAGAGTAGAAAGTGGACAGAAGCTGGGTCCAAACGATTAAGCCTGAAATCCCCTCCCAAACGATTCACTTCTGCAAGTTTTCAACTTCTAAAGGTTTCACAGCTTTTGAAAACATTACTTCTAGCTCTGGGCTGTTGGAAGCACACGCAAGCCTACGAAGGGCATTTCACATTCAAACCGTAAAAGGCAGCTCTTTCTATTCTTACCAAAAAAGTTTCAAATTAAAATAGTCATTTCGTTGCGTCTATGAAGAATATCAATTTATTCTGTCAGGATACAGTTGAAGTACCTACTGTATGTCAAAATATTTCCACTTCTTATCATGTGGTGAAACTATAATAGAGAAATTTCTGGTAAAATTCCAACTCTCTCATTAAAAAAATTATAGCCTAATCCCTTTTATAATGATTCTCATGAACATTTCTCTTTTTTTCTGTTTTGATCTTTCTTGCTAAAAATGTACACCCAAACCAAAACCACAAAATCTCACTGGGACAAAAGAATCCTGATGTCTCAAGATGCTTTCATAATCAGAGTGGCTCTCATAATCCAGAAAGTAAATGTGATGATGCCAATATGTTTATAAATCCTCGGCAGCACTGTGAAAAATAGAGCAGAGATGTGGTTAAGGGGAACAGTCAACCTTCTATATTATGTTCCGGTGGCTAAAGCCAGAGCTGGGTTCTGCACTCCCATAAATTCCTCTGAGATTTAGGTCACAAGAGATAAATTTAGGGATGTGAGTTACTTTGAAAAGTTTTGTGGCACTTTCAGGGGTTGAGTGCTTTTAAGGAGAACAAAAACCAGCAACCAACTATAGAACTGCTAATGGTGGTAAGGTGAATTTAACCTGGAGGAGAAATATAATATCTCTTTGGAAGATGTAGTCAAAATCTCTATGGATTCTTAACTTTTGTAAAATAAACAACAAAGTCTGGCTATCTGCTACAACAGACTCTAAGGTTCATTTAATCTTATCATCTCTAAAATCCATCGAACAGTTCAATGTTTTTGTTTTTCTCTCCAGATGTTACTTTTGAACCCACAGTTGCATCCACTCACTTCCAAAGAACACAGCTTGTAGTACATTGACATAGTGGACTATATTAACAAATAATATTAAATTTTTCTTTGGATATGAAAGTCAGAGGATAATTTGTGAGAGTCTCATGGATAGAACTTAGATTGTTGAGCTTGGCAGGTAGTGTATCTACCCAATAAGGCATCTCATCATCCCAAAATAAGGACCATTGATGAGCCAAATTTGAAAGCTGTTGTATATTTACAGTATTGCTTAACATCACAATATTTGCATGGTAAATATTAAATGATAGAAACAAGCTTGAGGTTAATCTGTCTGGGCCAAGAATGTAGCCTTCAGGAAATATTAAGAGTCAGTGATTTGGTTAGTGCATTCTTTAATATTTAAATGGGATTGGGTCATTAAAACTGAAAAGTACGGTGTGCTTGTCATAATGACAAAATATGTTAAAAGGCTTTAACTCCTTTAACCACAGGTAATCTTCTATAAATATATAAATATATGGCTCATTAATATTCTCACCAATGGAGTCCTAGTCTATGGAATTCTTTTGAGTTAGCTGATGCTTTTACTGTGTGTGCTGCTTCTAAGTCTTTCTAAAAGATATAAATCTAACATTTCCCTACGGTTGTTATTGGCAAATTCTTTCTGTTTACCTATTAAATAGGACACACACACCTTGTATAGTTTTATCTTTCAACCTATCTTGCATCTGATACTTAGGGAATGCACAACAGATGCAAAGGAAACACAAAGCAGCTTATTTTATCTCTTTCAAACACAACCTGATGGTAGAATCCAACCACTCTTGATTATAGGGTCTTTGAACTCAGGTAGTTCCATATAACCGACTCTCTCCTTGAGATGAAGGAAAGAACCCTACAAGTAATATACTTTTGAAGGGCAGTGGGGCACAGATAGAAAGTCTGAGTCTGCCCAAATACTTTTCTGCATTAGGTTTCGTCTCTTTTTCTGCCTCATTTTGCCATTTTCCACCCTTAAAATAAGCCAAAGTATTCTAGAGTCATGTGACCTATTCTCCAACATTTGTTTAACAAATTTACATTATGGTGATATAGCTCTTTCTAATCTTCATACCTACTATCTATTTATTGAGACAATTTAAAACTGACATACCCAGACTCCACAATAACACCCTAATATTTTTTGAACACCAAATATGGTATGGATCAATGTTCCATTCTTAAGATGCCTTGTATAGTCTACTGTTTTGCAGCTATAACCCCTCACCCCCATAACTAACGTATTCTTTCCTCATAGGAGATTCTAAGATTTAGTAAGCTAAAGAAACTTATGAAGCTTACAAGGCTCAGAAGCTTACAAGATCCATGAGGCCTCCCCTACTGTAGAAAATTTTCACCCAAATTAAACGTCCTACCCTGGATGGAAGCTTCTTAAGGTTTAGAAAATAAACAATATGCAAGTCTCAAGATGTTCTTGAACATTACAAGAGTCATAGTGCTTCCTCCTTAGTGTTATATAAACAATCAAAGCTACTGAAGATATGAGACTTTCAACAGCCAATTGCTTATGAATCTAATAGAGAAATCTGAGGATACAACTGTTTTCATTCTTGGATAAAAATCGCTTGTTGGGCTGAACTCACAACTTAATATATTTCTCAGATAGATTAAGTAGCCACTAAAACCAATACTTGCCCAGTCCCAAACTCTATAAATCTCAGGACAATCAGTGAATTTTCATGCAGTTATAATGGCCATTCCAAACTCAGGAAGCTATGCTTAGGATTTTATATTTTATATTTACACCATAAATTACAGTTTTATATATCTACTCGACACAAATCACATACATACACAGAAAAGTCAAAACTAGAAATCAGCTTTACTTCATCCTTCAGCTGTCATCAGCTATCACTCCAACTGAGGTATGCTTGACTGTAATGTAGCTGCCTTTACATCATCCACACACCTCTAAGGAAGCCCACATTCATATTTCTGTAAGTAACCCAATAAACAAATTGGTTCACCATGATGAACTTGTTGCTTTCGTCTTTAATTAGTTTCTGATCTAGACTGAATAGATGTTTGTCCATATTTCCTCAGAAAAACTGATGTAACAACCCCCAAAGGTAAGCAGTAAATATGACATGATATTGCCAAGGCTATTAGTTCCTCTCCACAACCTGATAGTAAAGACTTATAGCTGAAGATACCATTTACTTACACAGTTGAACATTGAGACATCAACCTGATATGCAGCTAGTGCCACTGACTATCATTCATGTTTCTGGAAGGTGCTCTGAATGTTATTGGAGGAGAAAAAAATCAAACATCACCCAGTTATAAACCCTGTGACCTCCAACAGTGACCTGTCAGACAGATATACTGCTGCAATAGTAGCACACATGCAAATGTTGTGGGAGTAACCAACTGCATTTTAAACAGCCTACCTCATGATCTTTTTTTTTACTGTAATTTTTATTAATTTATTCATATTACATCTCAATTGTTAGCCCATCCCTTGTATCCTCCCATTCCTCCCTCCCTCCTGCTTTCCCACTACTCCACTCCCCTATGTCTGTGACTGAGGGGGACCTCCCCTGCCCATATATGCTCTTAGGGTATTGAGTCTCTTCTTGGTAACTTGCTATCCTTCCTCTGAGTGCCACCATGCCTCCCCATCTAGGGGACGTGGTCAGAGATGGGGCACCAGAGTTTGTGTGAAAGTCAGATCTCCTTGTCCACTCAACGGTGGAGAATGTCCTGTCCATCGGCTAGTTTGGGTAAGGGTTCAAAATGTACTGCCTATATTTTCCTTGGTTGGTGCCATAGTTTGAGGAGGACCCCAGGACCCATATCCGCCTGTCATAAAGTTCCTCTTGTAGGTTTCCAGGTTCCTCTGGAGCCTTCTATTTCCTCATTTTCCCAGGCTTCTCTCACCTAAAGTCTCAATAGGATGTCCTCCCCTCTGACCCATTTTCCTAGTAAGTAAAGTTTTTCATGGGACGTGCCCCTTGGACTAGTGTCTCGATATAAGTGAGTATATACCATTTAACTCTTTTTGCTTCTGGGTGGACTCACTCATTATGATACTTTCTAGTTCAATCCATTTGTCCACAAATTTCAGGAATTCCTTGTTTTTAATAGCTGAGTAGTATTCCATAGTGTAAATGTACCACAGTTTCTTTATCCATTCTTCTACTGAGGGACACTTAGTTTGTTTCCATGTTCTGGCTATTATGAATAAGGCAGCTATGAACATGGTTGAGCATATGTCCCTGTTGTGTAGTAGAGCATCTTCTGGGTATATTCCAAGGAGTGGAATAGCTGGGTCTTGAGGAAGCCCTATTCCCATTTTTCTGAGAAAGCACCAGATAGCTTCCCAAAGTGGTTGTACTAGTTTGCATTCCCACCAGCAATGAAGGAGTGTTCCTCTCTCCCCACATCCTCGCCAGCATGTGGTATCAGTTGAGTTATTGATCTTAGCTATTCTGAAGGGTGTAAGATGGAATCTCAGTGTCATTTTGATTTGCATTTCTCTAATGACTAAGGAGGTTGAGCATTTCTTTAAGTGTTTCTCAGCCATTTGATATTCCTCTGTTGAGAATTCTCTGTTTAGTTCTGAGCCTCATTTCTCTATTGGGTTATTTCTACCTCATGATCTTAAACTCATACCTGAGATAAGTCGTGGGTGCTAAGGAAAAAATACTACTACTATTCTATTACAGGAATGTAGCAATAATATTACCCCTAATGACTCAATGATATATGCACATATCAGTTTCTTGATCAACCCTTATTAGAGAAGCTTCTTTTTGCAGTAGATAGGGGTTAACACGGAGACCTACAAGTAGACAATCTACAAGGTGTCAGAAGCTTTGGAGTACTGAGTTCTAATTGGGATGCTTTAATCAAATCCTTCCCCTTATGCTCAGGGATCACAAAGATTGTTAAGAGGAAAGCTGACAGTGACTCTACAGAAATAAAGCACACAAGGCTCAAAACAGAAAAATAATCCATCCTTGATAGGGGGAATAAACACTAAGGCCCATTCTAACCTATTGGCAATTGACATCTGCTGGGAAAGGGAAGCAGCTCTCTCCAGTGCAGTGTCACTAGGTAATACCAATCACACTCCAAGGCAAGAGTCATGTCCAGGAGTATTTGGCCAAAACAAGATTAGTTCCATGGATTTTTTTTCTAGCGTTTTGTTGCTGGTTTTTTTTTGTTGTTGTTGTTTTGTTTTGTTTTTTGTCTGGTTTCATTTTGTTTTGGGTTAGTTTAGTTTTTGGTTGTTGATTTTTTTTCCTGAAAGTTTCTTATATATTCCTTTCAAGCATTTTTTATAAATTCTTGTATTCTTTGGTTGAGGGATCTAATACTCTACTTCGTCTTCACATTTTCATATTCTGTCTCCAACTTTGTCTATTCTTTTTTCACATTTTATTAGTTCTTTATGAACTTCAAATCACGCAACTCAATCCCATACATTTTGCTGTCCCTCCATATTATGTGAGGAGACGTAAGGAAATTATCAGGCTGGGTTCGTTCATGAGTTGTATGGCTCCAGCTAAGCCAGGGATTATGGGGAAGGCACAGGTATGCAAATATCTTGTCCCTAATCTTTGTATAATGAAATTTGAAGAGGAAAGAATGAAATTGATACATTTATAATGTTAAAATGTAAAGGCTATAAAATTTGTCATCATATCTTTGATATGTTTGTCCTTTCATTGATTTTATGTTATAATGGCTTGCTGTCTTGAATCTTTTTCTAATGTCCTGACTTTCCAGTTTTATATTTTATACTTTAAAGGTTTTAAACTGCTTCCATAATTGTGTTTTTTTGGTGTTTATTTTCAGTTGTCTACTAAAGTAGAAAACTGATATATTTGAGCCTATATCCATAAAAATGACTAGAAAGAATTCTATGAACCTCTGGTTGTTTATATTGGAGAGAGATACATCAGACATAACTACAAATAATGTCTGATGCTTACATGTATATACATGTTTTCAAATATATCAGTCTTTTGTCAATGAAAAAGCAATAAGCATGAGTAATGTTTCCAAATCTCTACACACAAAAAATGGAAGCATTATCCATTATTATCACACGACCATTGTGTTCTTAACCCAGAAGACTTGTGGATTATGTTATATCCTTGTATCCTTGAGCAAATTTAATAATAGTTTTAAGAGAATACCTTCATAAATTTGTTCAAAATTTAGTTACACTTTCTCTGAGCATATCCCATTTAACAATATCCCTGAACTGGCAAGTAACATCTCTAAAAATCATATTGTATTTATAGTAGAGTGAGCTTAATTACATTATGGTTGATCAGCTTCACTTATCAGATATAAATAGGTACCCATAAAAATATCTCTACCTTTGTACGTTCAGTATTCTGTTGCCCAAACAGTGATAAGGTCTTTGTCATTCTCTTTGAGCAAATAATCATTCTGATGTGCAAACACTAAAATCATTAAAAATAAATCAAGAGTCAGCTCCCTTCTTCTTGCTCCTCCACTACCACTAGGGAAAAAAATTCCTCATGTTATTGGAAAGCAATTCTATTTAGAGTAGTTTGTCCTAAGGAAATAATACAAAGGAAAGAAAAGATCTGTACTTCAAAAGGCTCCCTTAAGGGAAAATGGGAAACAACCTAAATGGCCAGCAATGTGAGAAGAGTTAATTAAACGATGTTTCCACTTAAGAAAATCTTAAGCAAGGCCTGTGCATTTCATTCCACAATGATAATAACCCTGAGTATATAATAGGCACTCAAAATATACCTGATGAGCATATGATTTACCTATTGGCCTCATAATTTAAAACACTGTCATCTTGACTATGTTAGTTCAGATAGGCTAAACTATCATAGAGTCTCAGGCTACAAATAGACTAAAACACATGTGTATAGCTATGAATCTCCAAGAGTATAAAAATATAACCACATATCTAACAAATAGCACAACACTCTTAACTTCTGGAAATATGTCAATATAGTACATTTTTGATGTCAACATAATATTTTAAAGTGAAGAGATGTTGTCTCATTACATTGTTAACTCTAGACAGAGACAGATTTAGGAAAAATAGAAAAACAAAGAGGAAGATGGTGGGTAAGGGATGCAGCTAGCTTACCTCATGTCTGGAAAAAACACGATCTGTGACTTCAAAATGAGGTAAGAAGCATGAAATGGTAAAAGATTGCAGTACATTTTAGACTGTGAAAGACTATATGAAATTAGGAAATTTTGAACTGCATGTATAAAAGAAAAAACAGAGTCCAACCAAGAACTAGCATAATGAACAACATGCATGCATGCATGTGCACATACACAGACACACACATACATACAAAGAAAGACATAAATGTTTACACATGCATAGATACACACATGCACACCAATACACATGTCTATATACACACATGTGGTCTGTTAATAGAAAAGGAAACTCTCTAAAAGTAAAAGGTAGCAACAACAACAAAAAAAAATTGGTGATAAAGCCACAAGTTGCATGAAGGCAATACTTGGAATCCACCTTGTACTTCTATTTCACCAAGCATGAAGGGAAAAAAAATCTCAAAAAGCCTTTAGTCATAGTGTTTTACTAAGAATTGTAGAAAAATATATAATCATCTGTCTTTACATTCCAAAGCTTTCCCTTTATCCACTAAGGTCACAAAAATCAGAGAACAACATAATCACATGAGCATTTAAGGGTTCTGACAAGCCCTGAATGCCAGTAAAGCAAACATACCCAACTTAAGACCCAGAGTACTGGAAGAAAGAAAGGCTGAGCCCTAAAAACATGGAGCGATCCAAGTGACAAATGTAAGTTCAACAATGGGTACCAGAGATGGTTCGGGGGTTAAGAACACTTGCTGCTCTTCCAAAAGCCCCATGTTACATTCCGTCACCAGCATGGCAGTTCACACTGTTTGTAGTTTCAATCACAGGGAATTCCACCCCTTCTTCAGGTACAACACAAACCCTCACGTACATAAAAGTGAAGTATCAAAAAAGGGCCACACTATACTCTGAGACACTGAAATCCAGGTGGGATTGGAGCCCCTCCCCTACCCAGCCCTAGGCATTAACAGGAATTAGTCATCCCTTAAATATTTACCAGCTTTCAACCGGAGGAGTGGCTTCCAACTATTTCTCACCTACCCATCTCCTGTCGTCAACATTTTCCACCAGAGACTTAGTGCTATATTAGCACCTTATATTTCTATAATTTTAGACACGGCATTGGGGTGCCAAAAGCACGCCTACTGACGTTTCGTGTTGCTTTTTAAATGCGGCAACTTCATAACATTTGTATGCATTTTAGGATTAATTTTTTTCTACGTCTGTGGCTAAGTTCATCAAAATTTTAGTAGGTATTATGTTGAATCTATACATGTTTTTAAGTAGTCTAGCAATTTTTACAACACTAGTTGAATCATAAGCATGACAGATGTTTTCATCACTGACTGTTATTTTATTTCTTCATTGTTTTCCATTGAAGAGTTAATTCACCACTGTGGTTAGGTCTCTTGCTAGATTGTATTAGCGTGTTGTTTATAGATTACTATTTTTATTTCACTTTCACCATGTCTATTAGTAATACATAAAAAGTTACAAGTTTTTTTTTACATAGTTTTGTATCTTTAACTACTTAAACTAGTTATCACATCTATGGCTTTCTTGGTGTAGTTATTAAAGTCTTTTAAGTGTAAGATTGTGTCATTTTTTCAAAAGAAATACTTTGCTTCCTACCTTTCTAGTAGTATCTCTTATATTGTCTCTTTTTCCTCTTATTTATTAATTTTTTTCTCTACTTCTCTGTTCTTGCTAAGACATTAGGAGATGTCACACTCCTGAATTGGAGAAAATTCTTTTAGCTAGCCCCCTCCTTTCGTATGTAAGATTGGCAGTATGTAGCTTTTATTATGTTGCTGTATGCTCCATCTTTTGCTAATTTCTTCATGCTTTTACCATGAATGTTTAAAGAGTTTTACCAAAGTCATTTTCTGCATATATTGATATAATTATGTACATTATTTCATTGTATATTTATATGCCATAAGACACTTATTGATTATTGTTATTAACTATCCCTGCATCTCTAACATAGGACTCATGTGGAACATGATCTTCTTAACAGTTTTTAAAATTTAGTTTGTAAGCATTTTATTGTGAATTTTTGTGTTTATGTTCACCCCTTAGTCTTTAACGACTATGTTGGCTAATTTTTGTCACCTTGGTACAAGCAAGGGTATCTGGGAAAATACTATTGCCAAATTAAGCTTTAAACTCTATAGACCATTTTGTTGATTGATGATTGAAATGGGAGGTCCCAGATCTCTATGGAAAGCACCACCACTGAACAGGTAGTCACGGGTTGTAAAAGAAAGTAAACTGAGCAAGGCAGTAAAAAAATGTTCTTCCATAGTCTCTGCTTTGGTTCCTGCCTCAAGGTTCCTGCATCGTGTTCTTGTCTTGGGTTTCTTCAAGAGGGACTGTAACCTGTTAAGCAAACAGACTCTTTCCTCTACCAAATTGCTTTTGATCAATGTTTATTACATCAGTTGAGAAGCAAACTAGAATGGTGTTTCTTCCATTGTATTTTATAAAACAGGTTGGTAAGCACTGATATTAGTTTTCCTTTTTAAACTTGGTAGAGAGGTGGAAAGGTAGATCAGTGGTAGAGAGGGCTTACTGTTCGTGCAGAGGACCCACATTTCTTTCCCAGAACCCATACCAAATTACTCTCAACCACCTGGAACTCTAGCTCCCTGAGATCTGATGCCTCTATCCTCCATGGGCACCTGCAGTCACATGTGCAGCCACGCACGTGCAAGGACACATACACACACTGAAAATTAAAATAAATAATGTAAGTCTTTAAAAACACACTTGGTAGAGTTTGACAATGAATTACCCTTGTCCTGAGAATATCCAGGTGTGTAGACTTTGATTTGTCTTAGACCTAGGGGAGGGGAATAGGGTGAAAGCGGGAAGGAAGGAGGAATGGGAGGATACAAGTGATGGGATAACAATTTAGTTGTAATCTGAATAAATTAATTAAATAATAAAAATAAATAAATTTCAAAAAAGACTTTGGTTCCTATAACAATCTGGTTGATGATTATGGGTGTGTTTAAGTTGTTTATACCTTCTAGGTTTTTAGCATGTCATATAGCTATTTTTTAAATATAAGCTTTCAATATATTAACATATTTCTATAGAATTCATTAGATCCTGTTGTAACATTCCCTTCTCCTCTCTAATTTTATTCATTCATGTCTTCTCTTTATTTTTTTGGCTAAAGGTTTGTGAATAATGAAAATATTGTTATATTTGTTTATAATTATTGACGAATCAGTCAGGAATGGTTTGCATGTATGTAGAGGCTTACTTTCTCAAACTCTGAGGGTTTTGTGTTTTGCTCACCTGCTGGGATGAATGCACTTTGGGCCTTTGTTTTTTCCTTCTTCATACTCTTTTTAGTTTAGGGTTTTTTTTTAACTTATCATTTGTGAATCTTCTTTTTATCCAGTCTTTTCTTGAATTTATGATTCCCAACTGGTATTGAGAGGTAGGGAAGCCAACAGCAGTAACAGAACCAATACATTAACACTAATTCTTCTATTTGGTTATACTCCTAATGAGGTTCAGAAACAAATGGCATAGGATAGTGCTAGCACAAATGCAAACATTTAAAAAAAAAACCAAGGTTATTCCTATTTAAGAAGTTTAAAAAGAATGAAACATGGAGTAAATTAGAAATGAGAGCGAAGATACACAAGTTAGAATTATAAGTCATAGAGAAAAGAGAATGTATTCAGTAGGAGGATAGGACCATCATGAAGCAAAATAATAACAGTGGAAAGCTAACATTTATATATATATATTATATATATATATTTCATATATATATGAAATAGCATAGGATAAAATGTTAGATCATAGTCAGCATTTCTTCTTTACTGGAGTGGGTGTCTTCCATCTCTGAGTTGCATTTTGCTGCTGACTTTGCAGGTGGAAAGACAGCTGTCAGTTTCTACTTAAAATAAATTAGACCAGAAAGTCTTCCTGCTGTGCTTGAGTTCCTCCTCCTAGGGGTCCCCCAGTCTTTAGTTGCTGCCAAATGTACCACTTTGCCCCACCATCTATCTCCAACAGCTATAGACTTATTTCTGGTGTACTTGATGATCACACTTTCCAAGATAGGTCCGCACTTTTCCAAAGCCTTGAAGCTTTGGAATGACAATGAAAAATGACATGCCACAGAACCAGGGTTGGGTTTGCTTTTGTGTGTGCTCTCCTCCTACCCGGACATAGGCTGTTTTTCTGCCCTGGTGCGCACTGTGCTTGCTTCAGCACAAATGAGTTCAGAAGACCGTGTTAAGTTCAGTTTTATTTTCCTAATCACAAAGTAGTTGCACCTTTCTCTTGCCTAGTCAATGGAGAAGATTAGTGGTACCGAATGCTCTACCTCTCCTGGTGAAGTGGTGTGCCCACATCAGTTCTGTCGGGCGAAGTCCTGTTCTGCCCAGTCTGTGAGAAGGCAGTGACAGGAGGTGGCACTATCCTCCCAAGTCTTTGGTTCATGGTGCTCCACACAGATACATCTGAAACTATGTCCAGGTTTCATCTGGAGGTCTCCTTTCTCTCCTTACTTTGTGGCCCCAGTCATGGAGGGGAGGGGCATTGCCCCCTTCCTTCCTAACTTGTCAGCACTTCAAGTTAGATCTATGATGTCTTCTAAATTTAACTTTAGATTATGGATAGGGCCCTTTTTCTCATCCGCTGTCTAACTGGGCCCTCTCTCTCTTTCCCAGTTATAACCTCACTCTTCAGCCATGGACCAGGTATTTTCCTTCATATTCATGGATACATAGGAGTATTGTTTGCCTCTATTCCACCATCATCATTTTATTGTTGGTTTTTTTAAACGTAGTTGCATGTTTAAATAGAAGCTTTATAAAACATCAGAAAGTGTCTTCAGTATATAATCTGTGAACTGACGTATTTTGAATTTGCCACACAAAAGTTTCACAGAAAATAAATCAAGTCTTAGTTGATTAAACTGCTTTTTTTTCAAATGCAGCCAAACCTTGAGATCTAGAATTCCAGTGCATGTGTGCCCAATCAAGACGTAATAAATATTAAAGATGTGGAAGAAATTTTGTCTTAGGATTGCATCACAGCATCACAAATACTGGAAGAAATGGCCAGAATTGTGGAACACATTTCAAGGGTGACATGGAAACCTAGTGCAATGGAAACTCCATGGAATCTACGTGAGTAACCTTAACAAGATTTCTAGTAATGGGGACAGAGAGCTTGAACCTCCCATCTTCTGTAACCAGCCAAAGCCTCAAATGGAGGAGGGATTGGGACACCAACCCAGCCACAAAACACCAGACCTACAGTTTGTCCTGCCTGCAGAGTATTCAGGGACCTGAGTTCACCATAATCATCATCAAAGAGACACCAGAGGGACTTCATCCAGCAACTGATGGGAGCTGATGCAGAGTACCACAGCCAAACATTAGGCAGAGCTCTGGAAGTCCTGTGGAAGAGGGAGAGTAAGTGTCAGAGGAACCAGAGGGGTCAAGGACATAACAGAAGAACATGGCCCATAAAATCAACTGACTGGAATTCGTGGGGACTCACAAAGACCAGGGAGCCTGTTTGGGTCTGACTTAGGTTCTCTATACATATGTGATGGCTGAGAAGTTTGATGTTCTTGTGGGATTCCTAACAATGGAAACAGGAGCTGTCCCTGACACTTTAGCCTACTTATGGGACTCCTTTCCTCCTTCATGGTTGCCTTGCTCAGCCTTGATGTGATGGTATGTGCCTGGTCTTTTTTGTAGCTTCTTACACTATGTTTGGTGATATGTCTGGGAGGCATGCTCTTTTCTTGGGGAAAGCGGAAGGCTGGATTTGGAGTAGGGGGAAACAGGGAAAGGCTGGAGTATGGGATGGAGGGGAAGTTGTGGTCAAGATGTAATATATGAGAGAAAAATTATATATTAAAAAAGAATTCATTACATAGATACTGGATGAGCTACACACAAGAAATGCCCTTAGTACTGCCATGGCTTTGTTTTGCTTTGTTCTATTCAGAAAGTAATAGCAACGATAAGTCGTAGGATATTCTCCATCTCTTTAAAAAACCACCAGATTTATTGAAGATTAGAGGGAAATGTCACAGGTGATCAAATTCTTATTTAATAAAAGAGAAGATTAAGGCTCACGGAAGTCAGATGACTTGTTTAGGGATCAGTTCTGTTACATCATATAGGAATCATAAAAGGCCTATGACTAAAGCTTGTTGAAATTTAATTTTACTCCAGCATCTGGTATAAACTCATCAAAATGATACTTCATGGCAGGTATTAATGACTACAGCAAGTTCTAATATTCTATTAAATGACAGTCGTTTGGCTTCTTAAAGCTAGTGATTTATCTTCTATCCTACTTAACTATCATTTGTCATCTTCTCCACAGACATGGACTTTAAAAAATTCTTCTACTGGCACAGACATTTGAAAATTGCTACTATTCAAATAGTAGAGATAAGTAAATGTTTTTATAAAGACCATTTTTTATTATTGACTTCTAAGTATCCATTAACTAAGAACTACCCCATTTAGCTATCCTACCTTTTAAAAATAAATATTTAAATGGAATGTATTTATTTATAATAAGTACAGCATAATGGCCTTATATTAATACTTACTTCAACGGATGGCATTGGTCATACATAGCTATCGTCAAAGCTAATGAGTGAACTAAGCTGTTTGGGGTGATGTAAGGATTTTTGCCAGAAGTTTTATGTATCTAAAACCACAGATTCCAATGAGATGAGTCTTTAGCCTCTGGGTTTGATTTAGAACATCATATTTATAGTTTTCATCATTTCAAAAGAAATGCTATACTCTCAAGAAGTCTAGCTTCGTGAGCTTTTCGGAATTCCTTTGGCCTTATCTGTGGTTAATTCTACCTAAGAGAAAAGATTTACCTAAAAGACAACCTCAGCAATACTATAGATCTTATAAAAAGTCATTCCATGATGCCATGTATTTTCACCAAAGTGAAGGTGAATATCAGGAAATGTCAAGAAGCAATAGGACAGATGAAATCAGCTGGGAACCTGGGTGGATGGGCCATGGTGGAAGCGTTGAGTGGTGACACTGTTCCTTTCTTAGTCACCCTCTCCTTCTCTGTGCCTTGAGACAATGTACATTTTGAGGTGACAGTGCTCATCCATGAACGCATGCGACTCAGGATGATTCTTCTTATTAATAAACACAATGTCAGCCTGACAGCTGCCTTAGTGCACTTTCCACAAACTCTTAAAGACACGATGCTTGTAAAACTGAGACCACTGGGTTTGTACTCCTGGTCTTCCACATTCTCATGGGCCCTTTCCCTTTAGCTCT